>NC_052165.1:53667067-54336476 GCF_902713615.1 Scyliorhinus canicula | reverse complement strand
ACAGGCCCTTCGGCCCTCAATGTTGTGCCGAGCCATGACCACCCTACTCAAACCCACGTATCCACCCTATACCCGTAACCCAACAACTCCCCCCTTAACCTTACTTTTTATTAGGACACTACGGGCAATTTAGCATGGCCAATCCACCTAACCCGCACATCTTTGGACTGTGGGAGGAAACCGGAGCACCCGGAGGAAACCCACGCACACAGGGGGAGGACGTGCAGACTCCACACAGACAGTCTTGAGGTGGAAGACTCAACAAAGCATTCTTGGAACCAAGAATCTAGTGAGATGAGGAATTTAATGAAATTGGCATTAGTAGAGAAATCGTACTGAAGAAATTAATCGGACTAAAAGTGGACAAATCCCCAAACCTCGTGGCATTTATCTTTGAATTTTAAAAGAGTTGCAGAGATGGTGGATGCTTCTGATCTTCCAGTGTTGCCTAGATTCTAGACACTCCTTCCAGAATGGATGATAGTAAATGTGACCCCACTGTTCAAGAAAGGTGGACAAGAAGAAATAGGGAGCTACCAGCCAGTTAGCCTGATATCACTCATCAAGATGATAATATAATGTCCTCTCTCAAGTCAACTTGCCCAAACTCAAGTCACTAATCACTCAAAACCAGCTCCACTGGATGGGCATATCATTGATGTGCCTGACACCAGACTCCTAAAGCAACTGTTCTACTCAGAATTTGGTTGTAGCAAGGGAACTCCAAGGAGGACTGTGGAAATTTGATGTCCTCAAAGCATCTATGAAGAGGCTTTGATCAACCCATGGCTCATTCGGGAAGGCACCAAGTACATGGAGAGACTTTATCAGGAGCGTGCAAAGGCAAAGTCAAAGGGAGCATGCAAACCTCCAAAGAACCCATCTACCTAGCCCTTCAAACACATCCAGCCCTACATTTGCCAGAGTCTGCAGATCGCACATTGGATTTTCAGCCATTGCAGAACAAATTGAATTGGAGTGGAAGCACATCATCCCATTCCCAAGAAGGAGAAGTTACAATTTATTATTGGGGCGTAGAAAGGGGCACTTAGAAAATCATCATATGATTGGGCAGAATCAACATGGATTTATGAAAAGGAAATCGTATTTAACAAATCGGTTCGCATTTTTTGAGGGCTTGACGAGTAGGATAGATAAGGAGGAAGCAGTGCGATTTTTCAAAAATGATTTGCTAAGTGTCACATTAGAGATTATCACACAAAATTAGGGCTCATGGAATCGGGAGTAATTCGTTAACATGCATGGAGGATTGGTTAACAGGCAGAAAACATAGTAGAATTAAACAGATTAAAAAGGTACCACAAAGATCAGTGCTTGGGCCTCAGCTATTTACAAATTATATAGCTGACTGATAAACATACTGTGCTGAATAATACAGGTGAATGGGTGGCTCACTCACCCGTATTATTGTTTCTTGTATTGTTTCTTGGAGCAATATGTTTTGGAACCAACCAGGGAGCAGGCTTTTCTGGATTTGGTATAATACAATGAGGGATTGATTAATTACTTCATAAGAACAAAGAACAATACAGCACAGGAACAGGCCCTTCGGCCCCCCCCCCCCCCAAAGCCTGAGCCGACCATGGTACCTGACTAACCTAAAACCGTATGCACTTACGGAGTCCGTACCCTTCCATTCCCACCCTATTCATATATTTGTCTAGATGCCCCTTAAATGCCGCTATCGTACCTACTCCCACCACCTCCCCAGGCAGCGCATTCCATATATTACCACCTCTGTGTAGAACACTTGCCTCGCACATCTGTTCTAAACTTTTCTCCACGCACTTTAAACCTATGTCCCCTAGTACTTAACTCTCCTACCTTAGTAAAGAGCATCTGACTATCCACTCTGTCCATGTCACTCATAATCTTGTAGGCCTCTATCAAGTCGCCACTCAATCTCCGTCGTTCCAGTTCGAACAGACCAAATTTATCTAACCTCTCCTCATAGCTAATGCTCTCCACACCAGGCAACATCCTAGTAAACCACTTCTGTACCCTCTCCAAAGTATCCACAAACTTCTGGTAGTGTGGCGACCAGAATTGTATACCATATTCCAAATGAGGCCTAACAAAAATCCTGTACAGCTGCAACATGACTTGCCAATTTTTATATTTGATGCCCCAACCGATGATGGTCAGCATGCCGTATGCCTTCTTGACCACCTTATCCTCATGCATTGCTATTTTCAGTGACCGGTGGACATGCACACCCAGATCTCTCTGCCTGTCAGTACTCGCAAGAGTTCTACCAAAGTGCATTACCTCACACTTGTCCGGATTAAACTCCATCTGCCATTTCTCCGCCCAAGACTCCAACCAGTTTATATCTGACAATCCTCTTCACTATCCGCAATCCAGCAATTTTTGTGTCGTCTGCGAACTTACTAATCATACCAGCTATATTTCCAAATCATTTAAATACACAATGAACAACAAAGGTCCCAGAACTGATCCCTGTGGAATGCCGCTAGTCACAGCCTTCCATTCAGAAAAGTACCCTTCTACTGCTACCCTCTGTCTTCTGTGCCCAAGCCAGTTCTGTATCCAACTTGCCAAATCCTCTGATCCCATGTGACTTCACCTTTTGTACTACCATGAGATACACCTTGTTAAAGGCTTTACTGAGTCCATGTATACAACATCTACTGCCTTTTCCTCATCTATCATCTTTGTCACTTCCTCTAAAACTCGATCAAATTAATGAGGCATGACCTCCCCTTCATAAAACTATGCTGTCCATCACTAATAAGTCCATTTGTTTCCAAATGTGAGTAAATCCTGTCTCTAAAAATCTTTTTCCAATAATTTCCCCACCACTGACCTAAGGCTCACCGACCTATAATTTCCTGCTGCCCTTCTTAAACAATCGAACAACATTGGCTACTCTCCAATCCTCTGGAATTCATCTTTAGCCAATGAGGATAAAAAGATTACTGTCAAGGCCCTAACTTCCTCCCTTGCCTCTCAGTATTATGGGGTTGATCCCATCAGACCCTGGGGACTTATCTACTTTAATGCTTTTTAAGATGTCCAACACCTCCTTTTTTAATATCAACTTGGCTCAGAATATCTACACACTCTACCCTGTACTCCTCATCCACCAAGTCCTTCTTTTTGGTGAATACTGAGGCAAAGTATTCATTTAGTATCTCTCCAATTTCCTCTGGTTCCACACATAGATTCCCTCCAATATCCTTGAATGGACCAACCCTTTCTCTGGCTACCTTCTTTACATATGTATAAAACGCCTTAGGATTTTTCTTAATCCTGTTTACCAATGACATTTCATGACCCCTTTTAGCCTTCCTAACTCCTACCTTAAGTTCCTTCCTACTTTCTTTATATTCTTAAAGTGCTTTATCTGTCCTAAGCCTTTTAGACCATACAAATGCTTCCCTTTTCTTTTTGACAAGGTTCATAATATCCCTCGTTATCTAGGGTTCCCGGTACTTGCTACCCTTATCTTTCGTCTTCACAGATACATGCCGGTCCTGAATTCTAATCAACTGATGTTTGAAAGCTGCTCACAAGCCGGATGTTTCCCTCAAACAGCCTTGCCCAGTCAACCCTTTCCAGATCCTGCCTAATTAAGTTAAGGATTGTCTAGGGAAGAATGATCATAGCATGTGAGAATTTCAAATTCAGTTTGAGGGCAAGAAACTGGAATCCCAGACTAGTGTTCTGGAGTTACACAAAGGTAATTACAGCAGCATTTAGCCCTAGTGGACTGGGCAGGAGGGCTAAAAGGTAGGACAGTTAGTGAGCAGTGGCAGTTGTTTAAGGAGATATTCAATTCCTCCCAACTAAAATATATTCCAGAGAGGAGGAAAGATTGTAAGAAGGGGAAAAAACATCCATTGCTAAGCAAGGAAGTTAAAGATAACATAAAGACATATAACCTGTACATCCCTGGACACTAAAGGGTAATATTTTATCATGGCCAATCCACTAACCTGCACATCTTTGGACTGTGGGAGGAAATGGGAGCACCCGGAGGAAACCCATGCAGACACAAGAGGAAGTACAAACTCCACAAGGCAGTGACCCGAGGCCAGAATTCAACCAGGGTCCCTGGCACTGTGAGGCAGCAGTGCTAACCACTGTGTCATCGTGCTGCCCTATAATTCGCTCACCAAAATGGCCAATTATTTACCTTTGGTACCGTTAGACCCAGAATAAAAGAGATCCTAACTAGGCTTCTTTCAATAAACTCAGAATGATTGATTTATTATAAAACAAAACATATTTTGTAAAACAAGTTGCAACAACTGGCCAGCAAACAATTGTAATATGGAAGTATAACTACCTATTCCTTTTAAAATTATGCAGTAAATACACACAGACACATAAATACACAATTGCAATTCTTGAAGATACAATTTTCCCAACAGTTAATATTTCATGTCGATGTTCTGACAAAAGATCATCTACTGGAAATGTTAACTTTGTTTCTCTCTCCACAGATGTTGCCTGACCTGTTGAGTATTTCAAGCACTTACTTTCTTTTCTGCTGGCTGCTGCTGTGGTTCTGTATTTGAAGTGTAAAATTTATTTAAATGTTTTATTTTTGTGAAAGAGGAGTCAAAATACTGGACTGCTTTAGCTAGTACAAGCAGAAGTGCTACTGAGGATGTTAACAGGTTAATCCAAATTAAATGAATACAGAGTAAGTGGTGTGAAGGAGCTGGTGAAAGCCTAAGACTTCCATTCAGAGGTGTGGTTGTATGTTCTGACAGGTCTCTTTCTGATCTACTGCTCAGTCATAAGGTCAAGAACCTCAGTAGAATTGAAGGAAGCTCATCTTTGGCAAGAGAAATTGATGGCAATGCCAATGCAGGTCAGGAACCCAAATGGCAAAGGAGCAGACTTTGCCAATGCTCTTTAACTGGGCCAAGGCATTAGTGTTCCACCCACGGGTTGCTCAAGTACTCAGAGTGTGGGCAGGATGACACATCCATTCTGTCACAGGAAGGATTCCTATTAAAGTGACCACAGCATTGTTTACAAGGGCTCACCAGCACCTGGATTTTGAGGCTGCAGCAATTACAGCAACAATGAAAATACCTGGGAAGGCTGATCACCCTTCTCTGGAGGTCCTGCTGTGACTGCAGGGAGCTCATCTTTCCCAAGGATAAAAGCAAACTACTGCGGATGCTGGAATCTGAAACGAAAGAGAAAATGCTGGAAAATCTCAGCAAGTCTGGCAGCATCTGTAGGGAGAGAAAAGAGCTAACGTTTTGAGTCCGATGACTCTTTGTCAAAGCTTCTATGACATTCACTAGACAAGTTAGCAGCTCCCTGGTCTTTGCATTAAGAGTGGCTTATAAGATGGGAAAGGGGTCACTTTGTCTCCCTAATTCTTATACCTCTCCTTGTCAGTTGAAGAAGTCACAGAATTGCTGCAATACAGAAGGAGGCCATTCAGTCCATTTAGCAGGCACCAGCTCTCCAAATGAGCATTATGACTTTGTGCTATTCTCACGCCTTTTCCCCGTACCCCTGCACATTGCTTCAGTTCAGATAATCATCTAATTTCTTCTTGAATGCCTTGATTGAATCTGCCTCCACCACATTTGCAGGCAGTGCATTCCAGGCACGTATCACTCACTGTGTGAAAAAGCTTTTCCTCACATCGTGTTTGCTTTGCTTCCAAATCACTTTAAATCTAATGCTCTAGTTCTCAATCTTTTTTATGATCAGGAACAGTTTCTCCTTATTTACTGTGTTCAACCCCATCATGATTTTAAATACCTCTGTCAAATCTCCTCTTAGCCTTCTCCTCTCCAAACAGGATAGTAAAAAACTTCTCCAATCCATCTTCATAACTGAAGTTTCTCATTCCTGGATCATTCTTGTACACCTCTTCTGCACTCTTTCCAGTGTATTCACATCCTTCCTATAGTGTGGTGCCCAGAACAGTAGACAGTACTCCAGCCAAGTTCACAAATACTAGAACAAAGGCAACCAGCCCCCATCAATCAGCTACTGTCTTCCTATAGTACAGCTGTAATTGGAGAACTATGTGGGCAGGGGCCTGTGTGAACGAACAGCACAAGTACAGTTCATTCACACATGAGAATCATATAAATGTGCTAGTCCATTTTTCAAACATTACAGAAACTCATTCATTTCAGGCTGGAGAATAATAGTAAAACTCTCATCCCCAGAGAGCAGTGGAGGCACGGTCATCAAATATTTTTAAGACAGGTAGATAGATTCTTGGGAATGAAAATATATTGGGGTTACGCAGGAATGGGAAGTTGAGCCCACAATCTGTTCAGGCATGATCTTATTGAATGGCAGAGCAGGCGGGAGAGATCGAACGGCCTTCTCCTGCTCCTGATTTATGTGATCGTGTGTATTGTGATTCATCATCTTTTGAAAAGAAAGTGTTCCTCTGTGATTTAATTGGCAATAAAACTTATGTAGTATTCGACCAATAAACCAGGAGGTGACCAAACTAATTCACGTCTGGTCATTGGGGCACTGCCACTGGTATTAAATCCCTTGAGACAAGGAAGGGAAAAACTATAAGACATAGGAACAGAAGTTGACCATTTGGCCCATCTGGGGCAAAATTCTCCGACCCCCAGCAGGGTCGGAGAATCGCCTGGGGCCGCCGAAAATCCCGCCCCCGCCGTGGCAGAGATTCTCCGCCACCCGGGAAGTGGCGGTGGCGGGAATCTCGCCACTCCGATCGGAGAGGCCCCTGCGGTGATTCTCCGGCCCGCATAGGCCGAGGTCCCGCCGCTGGGAGGCCTCTCCCGCCGCCGAGGTTTGAACCACCTCTAGAACGGCGGGATCAGCAGCGCGAGCGGGCCCCGGGGTCCTGGGGGGGGGCGGGGGGCGATCGAACCCCGGGGGGGTGCCCCACGGTGGCCTGGCCCGCGATCGGGGCCCCCCGCTCAGACTCCGGGCCAGTGCCCTGGGTGCACTATTTCTCCTCCGCGGCCACCATGGCGGAAGCGGAAGAGAACCCCACATCGCGCATGCGCCGGCCGGCGAAAGCCTTTCGGCCAGCCCCGCTGCCGGGGGCGCCGGTTTTTTGTGCCAGTCTTCTGGTGCCAACCGCTCCGGCACGGGGCTGGCCCCCAAAGGTGGGGAGAATTCCGAGAGAGGCCCGGCCCCTGAGTGGTTGGCGCCACTCCCCTACGCCGGGACCTTCCGTCACGCCGGGTAGGGGAGAATCCCGCCCCTGATGTCCTCCATTCAATGAGATCATGACTAATCTGAAATGAATCAGAAAAATCAGCCAGGATCAATTTTATTCTCACCCAAACTGGAAATGTGTATGTTGATATTGGATGAGATCAGGATGCATTGTGATACTCTCCACAGTAAAATGGCATATCGATTGTCATTATCTAGTTCACTAGAGCAGATTAGCCACTTTATGGTCTAAAGGATGAAAATCAAAACATGGGGAAATGCCCCAGATAGATTCAGTGGGCAGGATTTTCCGATCTCGCTCGTGGTGGGACATGACGTGAGCGAAAATGGAAAATTTGACATTCCAGCCTAAATTCTATTCACTTTCAATGGCATTGGAAATCCTAGCCGTGAACAAGGACAGAATATTTCAGTCAGTACCTTCAGGAAAGAGAAGAAAGAAATATTGTTTTAAGACCTCATTCAGAGGGCTAAACACAATGAGGATAGATTGATATTGGAAGTTGATTTTTTAAAAAGTTGTCTTTATTCTTACACTTCTGTTTATTTAATATCATTGTACTGCATACAGTTCCTATCAATCAAAGCAGCCATGTACTACATGGTAAATGGAAGATAATTGCCTGAGTTTGATTTTATTGTCTTGTCACCCCCAACCTGTCCCTCTGCAATAATGTGTCATTTGAGACATCCTGTGTGATAATGGAAACTAACTTTGTGGGCAACAAGCCCACAACCAAGAGCTCAGTTTCAGGTTGCAGAATGTGGCATTTACTGGAAAAGACAAATGGTTACATTTATAGAAGAGGATGTCTGTACGATGTGTACAGGATATATACAGACATAAGTACAAAGTGACTGCTCAAACACAAATCAGCTAAGTACTCTTTTTTTGCAGCGTGTCAGTGTTTGAATAAATGAGGAGTCTATTCTTCAACGGCAGTTAAAATGATCATAAATCACATTTCATTATCTACAAACCTCCATCTGTAGCACACATAGTTTATAGTTTGGATTATGATTTGAGAGAGAGCTTGCAAACCCATCTTCCTGAAAGAGGAGGTGATTGTCAACATGTCCACAGTAAATCTTGTAAAAAAAATATTTTGGTCAATGTGTAAAAAATGTTGTCAGTTTTTTAAAAACATAAAATATACAATAGTATATTAGTAGTAGGCCTTCAGCTCTTAAAATATACAATTAGTAGTAGGCCTTCAACCCATCAAGCTTGCTTTGTCATTCAACATGATCATGGCTGGTCTTCTACCTCAATTTCAGTTTTCCATGCTATTCCCATATTCTTTGATCTTTTTGGGTATCTAAAATTTATCATTCTCTGTCTTGACAATACTTAACATCCCCAGCCCATGAACGGAGAGAATTACAAAGATTCGCAATCCTTTGGGTGAAGAATTTTCTCTTCATCACAGTCCCAAATAGCCGACCGCAGTTAAATTGAATTAAGTGGAGTTCCATCAGAAGTGAAATGGATGTTAAGTCCCAGGGACTGACTTTGGGATTTTTTCCTACTAATGATATTTACATATCAATTATATTGATGATAAATTTTACAAGTTCATTACCATCAACCCGATCCACTTCAAAAAATGTCCCCCTTATGTAACATAGCATTACAAGCCTGTCAATAGTATTCTTTAATTGGTAACAATGTGCACATTAACTACCCTCTGAACCAATGTTCTGTTCAATAAAGAAATCGGGCATGGGTTTGCATCGCAATTTCTTTTATAAAGATATTTTTATTCAAATAAGATTTTCATCATAATAAACACAACACCAATACAACCAACCCCAAATCCATCTTATTCCCAAAATATACCCTCACAATCCCCCCAAGCTCCTCTCCCTCTCACCCCCATGAAAGAAATAAAACTCTAAACCCAACTAAAAAGAGGACATTCCCCCCAAACAGCTGATGGTAACCAGTTCCATGAAAAAGCAGATGAAAGGCTTCCACCTTGAGTAGAACCCTTCCACCAACCCCCTCATTGATCATCTGTAGGTGCAAAATGTTCATCAGGTTACAACCTCATTGCCAACACCTTAGCCAACAACGTAGCGTCAGCATTTAGCAATGAAATAGGCCGATATGACCCACATTCCATGGGATCGTTGCCCTTCAGGTTGAAGGAAATTGATGCCTGCGTAAGCGTGGCCACCAATACCCCATGGGACATGGAATTGTTAAACATATCCAGCAGAAGTGGGACCAACTGTCCCGCAAATTGTTTATAAAATTCAATGGGAACCTATCCACCCTCAGTGCTTTGCCCGTCTGCATTAGCCGAATGCCACTCATGATCTCCTTCAACCCAATCTCCTGCTCCACCTCCGGGAAGGTCAACCCATCCAAACATTGTCCCATTGATGAGCCCCCCACTGGAGGCTCAGACTCATACAATCCATGGTAGAAGGCCTCCCATACTTAATAAACCTTCTCTGGGGCAACTATCCTGCCACCAAATTCCCAGACCTGCACTATCTCCTGGAACCTGAACCTGCCACTTCAGCTGGTGAGACAGCAGACGACTGGCCTCTCCCCATATTCATAGAAAGTCCCCCTCGAATGACACAGCTGGGTCACCGCCTTACCTGTTACCAACAACTCAAACTTCATTTGCAACTTCTATCTGTCCACCAGTAACTCCGGCATTGGGCGATCGAGGCGGTCCACCTCAAGGATGGAATCCACCAGCCTCTGCCTCGCCATTTTCCCAGATTTATCCCCATGAGCTTAAAAGAGGTTAACTTCCCCCAAACCACCATCTTCGGGGCCTCCCAGGGCGTAGGCAGTGAGACTGCCTCGTTCCTGTTGAACTCAACATGGCAGTGGATACCCGCTCACAAAAACTCTTATCCACAAGCTACGCCTTGTCCAGTCCAGATGGAGATCCCTGAGAGTGGCCCAGCTCCAACACCACAAAATGCAAAGCATGATCCGATAATCACAATCGCCAAGTAACCCGCCCCCCCTCTCCAGAGGGAGAAGAGATCTACCCGCCACAAAGAAGGCCATTCGGCAGTAGACCCGGTGAACATGGGAAAAAAAGATAACTCCTTCTCACTCAGAAACTTAAACCTTCATGGTCTGCCCGTACCATCTATCCTATGAGCACCAATAGCTGCTTCGCCACCCCAGATGGACTCTTGAGACTTGGGACTCAACCTATCCAGTCTAGGATCCAAAATATAATTAGCCGCATATTCGGCTGATGAAAATCAAGATCTGGGATAGATGCCTGCACCTTGTTTATGAAGGCCATGTCATCCCAGTTCGATGCATACATATTGACCAGCACCAATCTCCTGTCATTACAGTCTGCCTGCACGCTTCTCAAGTGCGCAAACACCCAGGACATTTTTACTGGGCCATTTAACACCCCTCACTATTCAGGTTATCGACCAGATTGGGGGCCTCCAGCCACTCCCCCTTCTCTCCATCCCCCCCTACCCTACCCCTCACCCTACCCTACCCCTCACCCTACCCTACCCCTCACCCTGGATTAGCCATATCCTCCCTTTGAGGCAATCCAGCAGTGCCTCAACCTGCCTCAGCTCCAGGCCCGCCCCAAGATTGCCACCGCATCCCAAATAAAGCTAGTCCTTAAACAAAGGAGGAGCAGTCTCCCCCTCCTCCTCCCCCCCCCCTCCCCCAGCCAACCCCATCCCATCCTGAAGACCAACCAATCCAACAGAAGAGCAAAAGCCCCAGAATATGGTCACCCGAGGTGGCTCCCCCAATCCGGGCTTCTGCCTCAGCGATCTATGGGCATGGTCCAACTAAGGAGAAGACTCCCTCCGCCAAAAAGTTTCCGAACATCATGGACATGTAGTCTGTTGAGTTGGAGCCTTCCAGGCCCTCCGGGAGCAACCTGTTGATCCACAAGTTTTACAATCGTCAACGGCCTTTAGCACCTTCCGCCCCTCCAGCACCGCCACCTCTGCCTCCAAGGACGCAATCCGATCACTGTGGTAAGAGAGCACCGCCTCAACCTTCTATACTGTCGCCTCACATACCTCTATACAACAATCTATCTTGTCCATAATCGCCCAAATTGGAGCCGAAGCCTCCTCCATTGCTTTCTCCAGATCCTCAGCGACTGCCAGTAGCTGCTTCCTAAACGTGTCGGTCGGGAAGCTAACCAACTTCTGAGTCGTCCGCTGAGGGGCCACAAACTCAGCAGATGCCGGTGCCATGTTCTCCCCCTGCTGGGGATCTAGGAACTTTTGATTTCTTTGACGCTCCCTAGCCTGTTTTCTGCTTTGAACTACTTCTGCTGGACATTACTCAAACGAGAGGGCCTTATTTAATCAAATTACATCAATTTCCTCCAGAAAACCACCCAAAAATGAAGCAGAAAGGGCCAAAGACCAAATACCCTGACAGAAGCCACCGCATGTGTGACTACTCACCACATCGCCAACCGAAGTCCCCGCAATTTCATAAACTGTGAATGTCTCACCTCAACTGAATGCTAAACTAATACTTAATCTAGGCTATGCTCTCAGGGAAGAGTCAGGTATCTCTCCACATAAAGAAAAAGCCAAGGGAGAGTCACGCTAGGTCTTAGCTGGGGACAAGGATCAAATAACACACTAAAATCAGGATCCGAGGAGAAAAAATAAGTGCAATTAACTGATTAATTTTAAACCTCAGGATTATTATAAAATCTTCATCAGCCTGAACAAAAGTTCATCCTTCACTTTAATGCGGGTTCTGACTCCAAATTATAAAATACACGTTTTTTGTGCAATTCTGTTTGGAAGTGTTGACATTTTTTGAGAAGCTTCTTTGCTCTTTGCTCCAAATATTCCATACACAAAGCTGTTGTAAGTAGTTTCTGGAAATTCACTCTCTTCTCCCATGCCGTTCTTTCCCTGCAGGAATGTGACAGGGTGTCCATGTGACTCTCCCAGATTACATGCACACGCACACAGGCCAGTAACAGTTCTGATCAGTACTGAAACATGAGCGCTTCAGTGAGAGGCTAAATGCTCTCACAGGGTCAGTAAGGCAAACCGCTCATTGAGAGACCAGATAATATGAGAGCTGTTACCAGCCTCCTGCTGTGAGTGACAGCACTGATGAAGTTATCAGTTAGGTAAATTCTGCTCCGATATATCCCTTCTCCTGGATTTTGTCATTTCATTGTTGTCTGTACAAAATATTGTACACTTCGTTCCTCTGAGGTAATGTTATGAATTATTTTTTTCCTCATCTTAAGGCATTATAGGGATAGTTTAATAGTTGTGACCTTTTGAACCCTTCTGCCTGCACTTCATTGTACTGTATCATCACCTTATGACCCCACAGTAGTCCTTATTACACACTGCTATTTATAACCATATTAATGATAACAGGTCATAGGGCTAAATGTTACTGGTACCCAAACTCAAATTATTGTGCTTTTTCAAAGGAAATGTTTACATTTCAGAACTAGACTTGAAAGAGTCCTGGCTCTACCCATTATAAGTGAGATAACAGATAAAGCAGGGTTATGTTACAAAGCTGTTATCTATCCATTGAGATTGGCTTATATTGTAAGCCACAGAAACAAATTGTGCAGTGTATAAATGTTATCTGTGTTCCTGAAATTAATTTGGAGCTATAATATGGGGATATATTTTAAAACAAAATTGACTCACATATAAAGTCTTCTACCCGCTTAATGCTCATACCACACAGGAAAAAATGTATTCCATTTTAAAATATGTATTTTTCAGATAATCTACATAATATGTATTTTTCTTTTTTTTAATATTTTATTGGAGGTATTTTCAATTATATATACAAAACAGAAATAGGCTAGCAACTGCAACAGTTAGCCATGCACAATTTCCCCTAATCCCCCGTACCACCCCTTCCAACCCCTCCTTTTACACCCAGCCCTCCAAACCCAAACAGAACACAAACCCCTCCCCACTGTTTGTCCCTTAAAGAAGCTACTGTCCCTTAAAGAAATCAATGAGCAGCCTCCACCTTGTGGCGAACCCCTCCTCCGCTGCTCTTATAGAGAACTTGAATTTTTCTCGGTGGTGGAACCTCTGCCAAGTTGCTCCTTCACGCCCCCGCTTTTGGCGGCTCCGAATCCCGCCAGCACAACATGGTCCACCTTCAGGCTATCAGGTAAGCAAAGGCTACCACGTCATCCTCTCTCCCTACCTGCACTCCCGGATCCATTCCAGAACTCCTCCAATTTCAGGCATACCCAAAACATATGGACATGGTCCACTGGACTCCCTGCACACCGCCTATTTCTATCCTCCACTCCTGGAAAAAAGCGACTCCTCCTAGAACCCAGTCCTGCACACGAGGAAGATGAGTTTATCTTCTGCAGCACCTCACTCCACACTCCGGCTTGCATCGCCCCTCCCAACATCTCCTCCCACTTGTGCCGGATCTCCTCCACCGGAGCGCCCTCCCTCTCCTTCAGCTCCCCATTTTTTATCTGACACCCTGCCCTCGCCTATCTCATCCTCAGACAGAAGCTTGTCCTGTAGCGCTGGTGATGGCAGCTGTGGGAACAAACCCAATTCTTTCCTCAAGAAGTCCCTCACCTGCAGGCACCTGAATCCATTTCCCTACAGCAGCAAGTACACCTCCTCAAGTTCCTCCAATTCCACAAACTTACCCCCCACAAATAGGTCCCGAAAATACTTTATTCCCAACCGCCCCCACTCCTGAAACTTCGCATCTATCCCCTCCGGAACAAATCTGTGGTTACCACAAATCGGTGCCCACAGGGACATGCTTTCCATCCGACAGTGCTGCTGACATTGATTCCACACCCTCAATGCTGATACCACCACCTGGCCCTCGGAGAGTACCTGGCCAGCAAGAACAGAAGAGGTGCCAACAATAGGGCTCTCAGACTGGTCCCTTTACACACAAGCTCCTCCATCCATCCCCACACCGACTCTCCTCCAACGTCCACTTCCATACCATAACCATGTTTGCCACCCAATAATAATTCTGCAGATTCGGCAGCGCCAGCCGCCCACCTATCCCTTTCCAGAAACAGCCTCCTGGCCTGGAGAACCCCTGTATCATCTTATTCACTCTACTAAAAATGACTTGGGCATAAAAATCGGGAGACTCTGAAACATGAACAATAACATCGGGAGCACTGTCATCTTTACAGTCTGGGCCCTTCTGGCCAACGACAAAGCCAACACATCCCACCTCCTGAAGTCCTCCTTCATACACTCCACCAGCTTTGCCAGATTGTGCAGCTGGTCCCAGCGCCATGCCACATGTATCCCAAGATATCAAAAGCCCGCCCCTTCCCACTGAAACAACAACCACGTTAAACCAGCGTTTAACCACGTTCCCAGACATTGATTGGGAAAATCTCACTTTCCCAATGAGCTTCTATCCTAAAAAAAGACAACTCCCCTAGGATCCCATAAGCCTGTCGAAACTTTCAACTGGGTTTGCAACAGATAACAAGAGGTCTTCAGTGTGTAAAGAGTCTCAAAGCTGCCCCCCCCCCCCACCCCCTCTCAAAGCCCCGCTACCCCCTCAAAGCCCTCAGTGCCATTGCCAACGGTTCAATGGCTAGGGCAAAGGGAAGAGCGGACACCCCTGCCTCGTCCCCCAGTGCAACACAAAATACTCCAAATTGATACTATTGGATCTAAGGAGCCCTATACAACAATCTCACCCAATCGACAAACCCCTGCCCAAACCCGAATCGCCCTAACACATCGAATAAGTACAGTCACTCCGCACAGTCAAATGCTTTCTCCATGTCTACAGACACAGCCAGCTCCACCTGCAAAATGTATTTTTCTGTCAGATTAGCACTAGTCCCCTATTTGTCTTCTTTGCAGCTCCCAAGTCAACAAGACATGCAGGTCATTTGATTCAAATTGGTCTGTGTTACTTTGCAACCTTATTATAAGACCATAAGACATAGGAGCAGAATTAGGTCACTCGGCCCATTGAGTCTGCTCCGCCATTCAATCATGGCTGATATTTTCTCATCCCCATTCTCCTGCGTTCTCCCCCTGATCCCTTTATTAATCAAGAGCCTATCTATCTCTGTCTTAAAGACACTCAATGATTTGGTCTCCACAGCCTTCTGCGGTAACGAGTTCCACAGATTCACCACCCTCTGGCTGAAGAAATTCCTCCTCATCTCAGTTTTAAAGGATCGTCCTTTAGTCTGAGGTGGTGTCCTCTGGTTCTAGTTTTTCCTACAAGTGGAAACATCCTCTCCACGTCCACTCTATCCAGGCCTCGCAGTATCCTGTAAATTTCAGTAAAATCCCCCCTCATCCTTCTAAACTCCAATCGTGAAAAAGGACTCCCAAGTCCCTTTGTGCTCCTGATTTCCTAATTTTTTCTCCATTTAGAAAATTGTCTGTGCCTAAATTCCTCCTTCCGAAGTGTATAACCTCACACTTTTCCACATTGTATTTCATGTGCCACTTCATTGTCCACTCACTTAGCTTGTCCAAATCCTTCTGCAGCCCCCTTGCTTCCTCAATACTACCTGTCCCTCTACAGATCTTTGTAACAGTGCCTTCAGTTCTTTCTTCCAAATCATTTATGTATATTGTGAAAAGTTGTGGTCCCAATCTCACCCAATCGACACGGCTGCCATCCTGAAAATGACCCCTTTATCCCCACCCTCTGCCTTCTGCCAGTCAGCCAATCCTCTATCCATTCCAGGATCTTACCCTTTAATAAACATTTTATTGAGGTATTTTTTGGTATTATAACAACACAATAAACAATGTACATGAAACTATAAACATAGTGCAAAAGCCGTCTCCCTCCCTTACAGTTCCCACCTTTATTAACCCCCTACTCTAAGCTAAACCCTTTCTGCTGACGATTAATTTTTTTTTCCACAAAGAAGTGGATGAATGGTTGCCACCTCCGGGCGAACCCTAACATTGACCCTCTCAAGGCAAACTTTATTTTCTCCAAACAGAGAAAGCTAGCCATGTCCGATAGCCAGGTGTCCCTCCAAGCTAATAGGATCCGTCTCCGGGCTACCAGGGAAGCAAAGGCCAGAACATCTGCCTCTTTCTCCTCCTGGATTCCCGGGTCTTCCAATACCCCGAAAATCGCCACCTCTGGACTCAGTACCACCCTTGTTTTTAACACCGTGGACATGACATCTGTAAACCCCTACCAAAATCCCCTAAGTTTCGGACATGTCCAGAACATGTGGACATGTTTCGCTGGTCCTCCCACACAATTTGCACACCTGTCTTCCACCCCAAAGAATCTGCTCATCCGTGCCACTGTCATGTGAGCCCGGTGAACTACCTTAAATTGTATCAGACTGAGCCTGGCACATGTTGCGGATGCGTTGACTCTACTCAATACGTCCGCCCATAGACCATCCTCTATCTCTCCTCCCACCTCCTCCTCCCACTTGCGCTTCAGCTCCTCGGTCTGCGTCTCCTCTGACCCCATAAGTTCCTTGTAAATGTCCGGGATACTCCCTTCTCCAACCCACCCTCTGGAAACTACCCTGTCCTGAATTCCCCTTAGCGGTAGGATACCTGAATTTTTTCCCCTCGCCAACCAAAATTCTCCTCCAGTACCCTCATACTCGGAAAGCTCCCCTCTAAAAACATATCCCCCGTCCTCTCAATCCCTGCTCTCTAACATAATCGGAACCCCCCATCCATACTTCCCGGGGCAAACCAGTGATTATTACAGATTGGGGACCAGGCGATGCTCCCACATGCCGGCTCCATTGCCCCCAGACTCTCAGGGCTGCCACCACCACGGGGCTGGTGGAGTACCGTGGCAGCGGGAATGGCAGAGGCGCAGTTACTAATGCCCCCAAACTGGTGTCCTTGCACGAAGCCGCTTCCAGATGCTCCCATGCCGACCCCTCCCCCACCACCCACTTCCTGATCATGGCTATATTCGCCACCCAGTAATAGTTACTAAAATTTGGCAGCGCCAGCCCGCCCTCTCCCCGACTCCGCTCAAGCATTACCTTCCTTACCCGCGGGGTCTTGCCCGCCCAAACAAATCCAGAGATCACTTTGTTGACCCGTTTAAAAAAGGACACGGAATTAAGATGGGGAGACATTGAAACACGAACAGGAATCTCGGGAGGACCGTCATCTTCACCGTCTGCACCCTCCCAGCTAATGACAACAGGAGCGCGCCCCGTCTCCGAAAATCATCCTTCATTTGGTCTACTAGCTGAGCCAGATTTAATTTATGCAGCGGGTCCCATTCCCGCACCACTTGAATGCCTAGGTACCTAAAGCTTCCCCCTACTGATCTAAACAGCAGCTTCCCCAATCGCCTCTCCTGTCCCCTCGCCTGGATCACAAACATCTCACTTTTCCCATATTTAGCTTATACCCCGAGAACTGGCCAAATTCCCCTAGAATCCTCATGATTTCTTCCATCCCCTCTAATGGGTCCGATACATATAGAAGCAGGTTGTCTGCATCGAGCGAGACTCTGTGCTCCACACCCTCCTGGACCAGCCCCTCCCAGCCCTTGAGACTCTCAGACCAATTGCCAGCGGCTCTATAACTAGTGCGAACAACAGTGGGGAGAGGGTGGCATCACTGTCTTGTCCCCCGGTGCAGTCTAAAATAGTCCGATGCTGTCCTATTTGTCCGTACACTTGCCACAGGGGCCTGATACAGCAACCTGACCCAGTCAAAAAAGCCCCGCCCAAATCCGAACCGTCCCAGTACCTCCCACAGATAATCCCATTCAACCCGATCAAAAGCCTTTTCTGCATCCATTGCGATCACTACCTCCACTTCCCTACCTTCCGGGGGCATCATGATCACATTTAACAGCCTTCTTACATTGGCCACCAACTGCCTACCCTTCACAAACCCCGTCTGGTCCTCCGCAATAACGTCCGGAACACCATCCTCAATCCAGGAGGACAAAATTTTGGTCAGCATCTTACCCTTAACACCATGGGCTTTTAACATTTAACAGTCTCCTATGCGGCACCTTGTCAAAGGCCTACTGGAAATCTAAATAAATCACATCCACTGGTTCTCCTTTGTCTAACGTTCTTGTTACCTCCTCAAAGAACTCTTAACAGATTCGTCAGACACGACCACCCTTTGACAAAGCCGTGCTGACTCAGTCCTATTTTACCATGCACTTCCAAGTACTTTGCGATCTCATCTTTAATAACAGACTCTAAAATCTTACCAATGACTGAAGTCAGGCTAACCAGCCTATCATTTCCCATCTTCTGCCTCCCTCCCTTCTTAAACAGGGGTTTTACATTAGCCACTTTCAGTCTTCTGGTACCCTTCCTGCCTCCAGTGATTCCTGAAAGATCATCACCAATGCCTCCACAATTTCCTCAGCTACCTCTTTTTTGCCCTGGTGTGAAGTCCATCCGGTCCAGGTGATTTATCCACCTTCAGACCTTTTCAGTTTCCCCAGAACCTTCTCCTTAGTAATGGTCACTGCACTCACCTCTGCCCCTGGTTCTCCTGGAGCTCTGGCATCCCACTGGTGTCTTCCACCTTGAAGACTGATGCATTCAGTTTGTCTGCCATTTCTTTGTTTCCTATTATTACTTGTCCAGCCACATTTTCCAGTGGTCCAATGTCTATTTTTCCTCTGTCTTATCTTTTATATATGGAAAAAAACTCTTCCTATCTTCCTTTATATTACTAGCTAGCTTGCATTCACACTTCATCTTCTCCCCCGTTATTGCTTTTTTAGTTGCCCTCTGCTCGCTTTGGAAGGCTTCCCAATCCTCCAGCTTCTCACTAATACTCGCCACTTTGTATGCTTTTTCTTCAGCTTTTATGCTGTCCTTGACATCCCTCGTCAGCCATGGATGCCTTGTCCTCCCCTTAGCATGTTTTCTCCTCTTTGGGATGAATTTTGTTGTGCCTCCCTATTAACCCCCAAAAACTCCTGCCATTGCTGTCCCACTGTCTTCCCTGCTGGGCTCCTTTTCCAATCAACTCTGCGCAGCTCCTCCCTCATGTCTTTGTAGTTACCCTTATTTAATTGTAATACCGTTACATCTGATTGCAGTTTCTCCCTCTCAAACTGCAGGGTAAATTTTATCATATTGTGGTCACTGCTCCCTAAGGGTTCCTTCGCCTTAAGTTTCCTAATCAAGTCTGTCTCATTACACATCACCAAATCCAGAATTGCCTGTTCCCTAGTAGGCTCTGTCACAAGCTGCTCCAAAAAAAATCTCTCAGACATTCCACAAATTCTTTTTCTTAGGATCCACCACCAACCTGATTTTCCCAGTCCACCTGCATATTGAAGTCCCCCATGATTATTGCAATATTGCCTTTTTTACATGCCTTTTCTATCTCCTGATTTATTTTCTGCCCCACATCCTGACTACTGCTAGGGGGCCTGTACATAATTCCCATCAGGGTCTTTTTACCTTTGCGATTCCTCAACTCTACCCACAGAGATTCTATGCCTTCTAATCCTATATCGCCCCTTGCTATCGATTTAACTTCATTCCTTATTAACAATGCAACCCTGTCCCCTTTGCCCATCTGCCTGTCCTTTCGATTGGGCATATATCCTTGGATGTTTAGATCCCAGCCCTAATCCCCTAGCAGCCACATTTCTGTGATGCCCACAACATCGTAGCGGCCAATTTCAATGTGCGCAACACGCTCATTTATCTTGTTCCGTATACTGCGCGCATTTAGGTACAATACCCTCAATCCTGCATTGGCCATCTGCGTTTTCACACTCTCCTCAGTCAATGTACCCTGTACTGTGGCCCTTTTTGATTTTTGACTATGGCTTCTCTGCCTTACACTTCCCCCTTACTGCTTTTTGGCTCTGGCACCGTTTTACTTCCCTCCGACTTCCTGCATCGGTTCCCATCCCCCTGCCACATTAGTTTAAATCCTCCCCAACAGCACTAGCAAACACTAGGACATCAGTTCCACTCCTGCCCAAGTGCAGACCATCCAGTTTGTACTGGTCCCACCTCCCCCAGAACCGGTTCAAATTCCCAGGAATTTGAATCCCTTCCTCTTCCACCATCTCTTGAACCATGCATTCATCCTATCTATCCTGACATTCCTACTCTGACTAGCTCGTGGCACTGGTAGCAATCCTGAGATTACTACCTTTTGAAGTCCTACTTTTTAGTTTAACTCCTAACTTCCTGAATTCACCTTGTAGGACCTCATCCTGATTTTTCTCTCGCTCACTGGGAGATGTGCAAGAATAGACCAAGGTGTGATTCTCTCTTTATTTACCCACCATATCCACCCATCCACTCAGAAATCTGTATCTTGAGATACATACCACCCTCTGAAATCTTCCAATAAACTAGTGGTCACTGGAGCACACCTTCTTGTTGCAAAACAGACATGACAGCTGGCTGTTCACCCCCCCACCCTTCCAGATTGTCCTGTAGCTACTCCGAGACATCCTTGACCCATGCACCAGGGAGGCAATATACCATCCTGGAGTCTCGATTGCGTCTGCAGAGCCGCCTGTCTATTCCCCTTACGATTGAGTCCCCTGTCACTATAGCCCTGCCATTATTCTTCCTGCCCTCCTGCACAGCAGAGCCAGCCACGGTGCCATGAACCTGGCTGCTGCTGCCTTCCCCTGGTGAGCCATCTCCCCCAACAATATCCAAAGTGGTATACCTATTTTGCAGGGAGATGACCGCAGGGGACACCTGCACTTGCTCTGTCTTTTGGTCACCCATTTTCTATTTCCCTCAGTAATTTTCACCTGTGGTGTGACCAACTCGCTAAACGTGCTATCTACGACGTCCTCAGCATCGCGGATGCTCCAAAGTGAGTCTATCCGCAGCTCCAGAGCCGTCAAGCGATCTAACAGGAGCTGCAGCTGACACACTTCTTGCACGTGAAGGAGCGAGGGTCAGTGGATGTGATCCTGAACATCCACATCGCACACGAGGAGCATGACACGGGCCTGGGATCTCCTGCCATGTCTTAAACCTTCGGTTAACTTATACAACTACAATTCCAAAAAATGAAAGAAAAATAAGCAAATAAATAGACAAATGAAAAGAAAAAAAGAAAAACTATTTGCCAGTCACTTACCAGGGATAAAAAGCACCTCTTCCCCACCCAGCTTCGAATTCCCACCTAGCTGCAAATTCCCAAACTGACTCTTCGCTGTGCCTCACTGGATGTGCCTTCTCTGGCTCACTGGGAGATGTGCGTGAATGGGCAGAGGTGTGATTCTCTCTTTATTTACCCACCATATCCACCCATCCACTCAGAAATCTGTATCTTGAGATGCACACCACCCTCTGAAATCTTCCAATAAACTGGTGGTCACTGGAGCACACCTTGTTGCAAAACATTGCTGTACTCACTCAAGGACTCATCCCAAAATAGCAAAAATAAATTCTTAGATGACTGCTGAACTGCACATTGGAAGAGAGGAGAACATTCTATTCAGCTAGGAAATTCATAGAGCTTTGATTTTTTTTTTACTTATGTTTTTTAACCAGTGATAATAGTTACGGAAACTTGTTTGATTAGCTAGCCTATTTGAAGATTACATGCCTTTTTCTCATAGTGTATAAGATTTCAGTCAATTGAAAGACATCTGTGTTCTACTTTCACAGTGTTTCCTCAGTGTATCTATGTCATTCTAGTGAAGCAGGACAATTGTTGCTTCCTCTTCGTGTAATTCCATTATTAGAAGATGGAAAGAATCTTTACAAACAAAACCAGTCCAGTTACCCATTATCTATCAGATGTCCTTAGAGATCCCCAGCTGTTCTTTACACTATTGTGAAAATGTGCTTTGCAACCATTTAAAAAACAACTCTGGTTAGACCTGTGCATCATCGAAGGGACAGAACTATACTTGGTAACAGAAATCATGGATACCAATGGAAGCAGGAATGTTCTTTTTTTTTAAAATAATTTTTATTGGAATTTTTTACAGAAAATATAAAAATATAACAACAAGTAATAATATACAACTAACTGCCCCATAACACCCGCAAATCCCCCCAAATGGTAACATCACATGTATCCCACTCCCCCCACCCCCCCTCCCCCAACAAGAAAACTTAACCATAAATTAAAATTAAATAAATCAAATTTAAATAAAATAAACAAACAAACATAGTTATCGTCTTTCCCCCCCCCCCCCCCCCCCCCCCCCCCCCCCGGGTTGCTGCTGCTACTGTCCCAGTACCCTATCGTTGAGCCAGAAAGTCGAGGAAAGGTTGCCACCGCTTAAAGAACCCTTGCACCGAACCTCTCAGGGCGAATTTGACCTTCTCTAGCTTAATAAAGCCCGCCATGTCATTGATCCAGGTCTCCACGCTTGGGGGCCTCGCATCCTTCCATTGTAGCAAGATCCTTCGCCGGGCTACTAGGGACGCAAAGGCCAACACACCGGCCTCTTTCGCCTCCTGCACTCCCGGCTCTACCCCAACCCCAAAGATTGCGAGTCCCCATCCTGGCTTGACCCTGGATCCCACCACCCTTGACACCGTCCTCGCCATCCCCTTCCAGAACTCCTCCAGTGCCGGGCATGCCCAGAACATATGGGCATGGTTCGCTGGACTCCCCGAGCACCTGACACACCTGTCTTCACCCCCAAAGAACCTACTCATCCTAGTCCCAGTCATGTGGGCCCGGTGCAGCACCTTAAATTGAATGAGGCTAAGCCGCGCACACGAGGAGGAAGAATTGACCCCCTCCAGGGCTTCAGCCCATGTCCCGTCTTCGATCTGTTCCCCCAGTTCCCCCTCCCACTTCGTTTTCAGCTCCTCTACTGACGTCTCTTCCACCTCCTGCATAAGCTTGTAGATATCGGATATCTTCCCCTCCCCGACCCAGACCCCCGAAAGCACCCTGTCACTCACCCCCCTCGCGGGGAGCGCAGGGAATCGCTCCACCTGCCGTCTAGCAAATGCCTTTACCTGCAGATACCTGAACATGTTTCCCGGGGGAAGCCCAAACTTCTCCTCCAACTCCCCCAGGCTCGCAAACCTCCCGTCAATAAACAGGTCCCTCAGCTGTCTAATGCCCGCTCTGTACCATCCCTGAAATCCCCCATCCATTTTCCCCGGGACGAACCTATGGTTCCCCCTTAACGGAGCCTCCATCGAGCCCCCCACTTCTCCCCTATGTCGCCTCCACTGCCCCCGAATCTTGAGGGTAGCCGCCACCACCGGACTCGTGGTATACCTCGTGGGAGGGAGCGGCCAAGGCGCCATTACCAAGGCCCCCAGGCTTGTATCCCCACAGGACGCTCTCTCCATCCGTTTCCATGCTGCCCCCTCCCCCTCCATCACCCACTTGCGCACCATCGACACGTTGGCCACCCAGTAGTACCCCGAGAGGTTGGGCAACGCCATCTCTACCCCGCTCCAAGAAGACCCTCTTCACCCTCGGGGTGCCATGTGCCCAAACAAATCCCATAATGCTGCTGGTTACCCTTTTAAAGAAGGCCCTAGGGATAAAGATGGGCAAGCACTGGAAGAGGAACAAGAACCTCGGGAGAACCGTAATTTTGACGGACTGCACTCTACCCGCCAGCGATAGCGGCACCATGTCCCACCTTTTAAATTCCTCCTCCATCTGTTCCACTAGTCTGGTGAAGTTAAGCTTATGAAGAGTCCCCCAACTCCTGGCCACCTGCATCCCCAGGTACCTGAAACTCTTCACTGCCCTCCTGAAAGGGAGCCTCCCAATTCCCTCCTCTTGATCTCCCGGGTGCACTATAAATACCTCGCTCTTTCCTAAATTTAGCTTATAGCCCGAAAAGCTCCCAAATTCCGCTAACAGCTCCATCACCCCCGGCATTCCCACCTCTGGGTCCGCCACATATAACAGCAGGTTGTCCGCATACAACGATACTCGGTGCTCCTCCCCACCCCGCACCAGACCCCTCCATCTCCCTGACTCCCTCAACGCCATAGCCAGCGGTTCAATCGCCAGTGCAAAGAGCAGGGGGGACGGGGGGCACCCCTGCCTGGTCCCACGATAGAGCCTAAAGTACTCCGATCTCCTTCCATTTGTGACTACACTCGCCATCGGAGCCGCGTAAAGCAGCCTCACCCATTTAATGAATCCCTCCCCAAATCCAAACCTCTCCAGCACCTCCCACAGGTACCCCCACTCAACTCTATCAAACGCTTTCTCTGCGTCCAGCGCCACCACTATCTCCGCCTCCCCCTCCACTGCCGGCATCATGATAACATTGAGCAGTCTCCGCACATTCGCGTTGAGCTGCCGCCCCTTTACAAATCCTGTCTGATCTTCGTGACTCACCTCTGGCACACAATCCTCTATCCTGGTAGCCAGGATCTTCGCCAGCAACTTAGCGTCTACGTTAAGGAGCGAGATAGGCCTATATGATCGACACTGCAAGGGGTCCTTATCCCGCTTTAGGATCAAAGAGATCAGTGCCCTCCCATGCCTCATTGAAAGTTCGCACCAGCAGGGGACCCACCAGGTCCGCATACTTTTTGTAAAACTCCGCCAGGAACCCGTCCGGCCCCGGGGCCTTACCTCACTGCATTTGTCCGATCCCCCTGACTAGCTCCTCCAACTCTATCGGTGCCCCCAGCCCCTCTACCAGCCTCTCTTGAACCCTTGGGAAACATAGCCTGTTCATGAAGCTCTCCATCCCTTCTCTCCCCCTCGGAGGTTCCGACCGGTACAGTTCCTCGTAAAAGTCCCTAAAGACCCTGTTTACTTCCGTCCCCTTCTGCACTACACCCCCACCCTTCACTCCACCAATTTCCCTAGCCGCCTCTCGCCTACGGAGCTGATGCACCAACATCCTGCTCGCCTTCTCTCCATACTCATATACCGCGCCCTGCGCCCTCCTCCACTGTGTCTCCGCCGTTCTCCCAGCAACCCTTCCTCCGGTGCCTCCGCATAGCTCCTGTCCACATCCAGGAGCTCTCCCACCAGTCTCTCCCTCTCCTTCCTCTCCCTCCTTTCCCTGTGGGCCCGGATGGAGATCAGCTCCCCCGGATCACTGCTTTTAGAGCCTCCCAGACCATCCCCACCCGGACCTCCCGCGTATCATTGGTATCCAGATACCCGTCAATGCTTCTCCGAACCCTCTTACACACCTCCTCATCAGCCAGCATCCCCACATCCAGGCGCCAGAGCGGGCGCTGGTCCCGCGCCTCTCCCATCTCCAGATCAACCCAGTGCGGGGCATGGTCCGAAATCGCTATTGCCGAGTACTCGGCATCCTGCACCCTCGGAATCAATCCCCTGCTCAGGACAAAAAAGTCTATCCGGGAATAAACCCTATGGACATGAGAGAAAGAGGAATACTCCCGCGCTCTCAGTCTCCCAAACCTCCAGGGATCCACCCCTCCCATCTGGTCCATGTATCCCCTCAGCACTTTGGCCGCCGCCGGTCTCCTACCCGTCCTTGAACTGGACCGGTCCAGTGTGGGATCCAGCACTGTGTTAAAATCTCCCCCCATGATCATGCCCCCTGCCTCCAGGTCCGGGATGCGGCCCAACAATCGCCTCATGAAGCCAGCATCATCCCAATTTGGGGCATATACGTTCACCAGCACCACCTTCTCTCCCTGCAGCCTACCCTTCACCATGATATATCTGCCCTCCTTGTCCGACACCACCTCAGCCGCCTCAAACGCCACCCTCTTCCCCACCAGAATCGCCACCCCCCCCGGTTCTTCGCGTCCAATCCTGAATGATGAACCTGTCCCACCCACCCCTTCCTCAGACGGACCTGGTCCGTACCTTCAGGTGGGTCTCCTGGAGCATAGCCACGTCCACCTTCAACCCCTTTAGATGGGAAAATACCCTGGTTCTCTTAACCGGCCCGTTCAGCCCCCTCACGTTCCAGGTAATCAGCCGGATCAGAGGGCAACCCGCCCCCCCTCCCTGCCAACTAGCCATAGCTTATCAGATGTTCGCCCCAGGCCAGCACACCCCGCCCGACCCGTTCCCCATGGCGATAACGCCTCTCCTCTTCTCCCCCGGCCCCCATCAGCTCCTTCCTAGTCATTCCAGCAGCAACCGGTATTCCCCCCCCCCCCCAGGCTAGGACCCCTCCTAGCCGCGACGCACCCTCCATGGTACTTCCGTGAGTCAGCTGACATCTGCTGACCCCGGCAGCTCCCGCCAAAACCTATCCCCTCCCGGCATGGGGTCATCCCCCTCTTGCCGCACCTCCTTGACATTGCTGCAGCGCGGGAAAAAAGACCCGTAGAGGCCCCACCCCCACCGCCAGCTCCACCCCCCCTGCCCCGCAGCGCAGGAAACCAGAGGAAAGCCCGCGCTTTCACAATGCCACACCCCACCCTTCTGACGCAGTTCCCCAAAATCCAGTTTCACCTCAATCCCCAGCCCTGTACAGAAGAGAACATATAAAACACAAACCCCCAACACTCCCCACCTAACCCACAACCATACCCAAGAAACAAACCCACCCGTAAACAGAGCAAACAGAAAACAGCATACATAACACACATGTCGAAGTTAAAAAAGTTGAAACAAAACAGCAACAGCGGAAACAACGATGGCCCAAGTATGCCCCCAGACCCTAGTTCGAGTCAAGCTTCTCCGCCTGTACAAAGGCCCACGCCTCCTCCGGAGCCTCGAAGTAATGGCGCCGGTTCTTGTATGTCACCCACAGGCGCGCAGGCTGCAGCATTCCAAACCTGACCTGCTTGGCATGAAGCACTGCCTTCGTCCGGTTGAACCCGGCCCATCGCTTAGCCACCTCCGCACTCCAGCCCTGGTAGATCCTCACTACCGAATTCTCCCATTTACTGCTCCTCTCTTTCTTGGCCCAGCGCAGCACACACTCCCGGTCACTGAATCGATGGAACCGCACCAGCACCGCCCTCGGAGGCTCACCTGCCTTGGGCCTCCTGGCCATCACTCTGTGAGCTCCCTCAAGCTCCAGGGGCAAATGGAAGGACCCCGCTCCCATCAACGAGATCAGCATCGTGGTCACATACGTTGGGAGATCCGACACCTCCAGCCCCTCTGCCAGGCCCAAGATCCTCAGGTTCTTTCGCCTCGTGCGAACGTCCAGCTCCTCCAAGCGGTCCTGCCACTTTTTATGAAGTGCCTCGTGCAGCTCCACTTTCCCCACGAGGACCACGGCCTCCTCCTCCCTTTCAACGGCCTGCCGCTGCAACTCCTGAATAGACACCGCCTGGGTCCCAAGCAGCTTGTTCGTAATTGCATTCATGGAGTCCAGCAGCTCAGCCTTCAGCTCAGCAAAACAACGCAGAGGAGAGGCCTGTTGCTCCTGTGCCCACTTCCACCAGTCCTCGGGTGTTGTGCCAGCCGCCATTTTGTTTTCCTTCCCCCTTTTTTTTGGGGAGCTGCTGCAGCTTCTTTCTTCGTCCCACTCCGGGTGAGCACCATTTAGTGTGGGGCAAGTTCCTCCAGGCACCTTCCCCCACCGGGATGCATTAAAACAGGGCCATTTGGGGCCCTCGAAACGGCCCAAAAGTCCCTAAATAGCGGGAGCAGCCGAACGTGCGGCTTAGCTCCGCATAGCCGCAACCGGAAGTCTCGGAAGCAGGAATGTTCGATGCACCCCCACCCCCACCTTTCCAACTAAAGGATCGATGAGATTAAAAACCTTCGAACATAGAACACACAGTGCAGAAGGAGGCCACTTGCCCCATCGAGTCTGCACCGACCCACTTAAGCCCTCACTTCCACCCTATCCCCTGACCCAATAACCCCTCCTAACCTTTTTTGGACACTAAGGGCAATTTAGCACGGCCAATCCACCTAACCTGCATCTTTGGACTGTGGGAGGAAATCGGAGCACCCGGAGGAAACACACGCAGACACGGGGAGAGCGTGCAGACTCTGCACAGACAGTGACCCAGCAGGGAATTGAACCTGGGACCCTGGCTCTGTGAAGCCACAGTGCTAACCACTATGCTACCGTGCTGCCCACAAAAAAGGCAGTGCCTTGACTGTTGCCCCAGTTGAGATCATTTAACTTCACCTCTTTGTTGCATCTTCATTGAGTTAGGATAGCCAGCATTTAATGATAAAAAATCTAAATTCAATCTTATTCATTCGCTTTGATGCTTATTTATAACACAATAAATCAGACATATCCTTAATTGTTAGAAACCCATGCACCATATGATGACAGCCTTGCCTTTTCTTTCTCTATGAAGTGTGAAAGTTTCCAATGCTCCTGTAGTTGTGGTTCCAGTTTTCCATAATGTAATGTCCATTTAATTGCGTCAAAGTTAGCACTTGTGATGCAAACATGTGCTGATTTTGATAATGGCTAATTTCTGTAAACAAGATCCACTCTACCATTCAACTGTTTTAAAGTGGAAATTGTATGGGGAGCACAAGGGCCCACTTTACAGGTGAGATGCAACAGAGAACTAAGAGTATTTTTAAACAAAAAAACATTGTTTATTTTTGAATCCAGTTAACACTTTATAACCCCACAGTAAACATCTTAACAACGATCAACACCAAAAATCCCCTCAAAGAATACAGTACTCTATAAGTAACCCTTAATCTTTCCTTGCAACATCCATAAGACAAAAGACCCTTCTTACAGAAAGACATCAGGTTCAACTTCTCTACAGAAACAGATATTATTTTTAAATCACCAAATGATCTGGAGACAGTCTTTAGATTGCAGAGAGAGAGACTAATGCACCTTCTTGCTGTGACTGCAGCTATCCAGCTCTCAAAACAAAACTAGAAGACACTGTAGCTTCCAGCTCAAAAACGAAAGTGAAAGACAGACAGTCCAGCTCCACCCACACTCTGACATCACTACAGCTATCTGATAAACACTCATTTCTTAAAGGTACACCCACT
The DNA here is from genome assembly GCF_902713615.1 of Scyliorhinus canicula. NCBI lineage: Eukaryota > Metazoa > Chordata > Chondrichthyes > Carcharhiniformes > Scyliorhinidae > Scyliorhinus > Scyliorhinus canicula. Next base: position 54,307,472 of record NC_052165.1, on the reverse strand, counting down.
ACAGCTATCTGATAAACACTCATTTCTTAAAGGTACACCCACTACAGCTATGTGATAAACACCCACATCTTAAAGGTGCTCTCACATGACACCTCCCCCCAATAAAAAAAACCCATCAACTTCAAGGTCGTTTCATTTTTCACCTTTTCACTTTCCTTTAAGAAATATTGACAGTGAATATATGTTTTTTTTAACAAAACAATACACGCAAACATTTATAATAACATAGTCCATTTTAGTTCTACTTCCTCCAACTGGATTCCTTCTTGATTTACATTTGTGACAAAGCATCGGCTATCACGTTTTCTCATCCTGCCACATGTATTATTTTAAAATGAAATGGCTGTAACAATTAACTCCATCGAAACAGCTTTGCATTGTTATTCCGGAATCGCTCCAAAAACGTCAATGGATTATGATCAGTATACATAATTATGTCAGACGGATTGCTGGTCACATAAATGTGTAAATGTTGCAAAACCAGCACGAAACTCAAAGTCTCCTTCTCAATCGTTGAATACTTTTTCTGGTGAGAATTCAATTTCTATGAAAAATAACCAATAGGCTGTTCTAGCCCTTCGTCGTCGACCTGTAGAAGCACCGCATCTACACCCACATCACTCGCATCAACAGCCACTTTGAATGGTTTGTGTAATTTGGGATGACTAACATAGGAGCAGTGGTTAACACAGCCTTCAGGCCGTCAACTGCCTGTTGACACACCGCTGTCCTTTTAAATTTGCTATGCTTCTTTAGCTAGTCCGTCAGCGGAGCAACCACACAGCTAAAATTTGGCACAAATTTCCACTCATGCCAAGAAAGCACATTATTTCCCTTCACGTCGAGGGTATTGGAAACTCCCCAATAACTTTTGTTTTCGCATCCTGTGGGACCATTTGACCCTGTCCGATTGTATGGCCAAGGAAAGTGACCTGGGCTTTTCCAAATTCACTTTTGGCTAGGTTTACCACCAAACTTGCCTCCTGAAGCCGATTGACTACCTCGATCAGATGCTTTAAATGTTCTTTCCATGTCTGGCTGAAAATTACCAGATCATCGATGTTTACCGCACAATTTGGTAATCCTGAAACAACTTTGTTAGTTAACCGTTGAAATGTGGCTGGGGCGTTTTTCATGCCAAATAGCGTAACTTTGAATTGGTATATACCACCTGGAGTCACAAAACTTGAAATCTCCTTCGACCTTTTGCATAAAGGTACCTGCCAGTAACCTTTAAGTAAATCCAGTTTGGAAATAAAAGCTGATTGTCCCACTTTCTCAATGCAATCCTCCAAATGTGGGATAGGATAAGAGTCTGTTCTTGTAACTGCATTAACTTTTCTATAGTCCACACACAACCGTTGGGTACCATCCGGTTTTGGTACCATCACCATGGGTGAGCTCCATTGGCTGCAACCCACTTCAATTATGCCACTTTTAAGCATGCTCTCAATCTCTTTGTTAACCTGTGACAATTTTAAAGGGTAAAGTCTATATGGATGTTGTTTAATTGGAACAGCATTTCCCACATCTACATCATGTATAGCATTGTTAGTACTTCCCAATTTATCTCCACAAACTTGCCCATGTGATATCAATAACTCTTTCAGGTCAGTCCGTTTTTCCTCTGGAAGGCAACTCAACAATTTATCCCAATTTTTAAGAACATCCTCATTTTCCAATTTAATTTGAGGTATGTCAAATTCAAAGTCATCTGGATGTGTTTCTTCACTTTGAGTTGAAATGATTATAACCTCCTCCTTTTTCTCTCCTTCCCTTACAAAGTACCTTTTTTAAAAAATATTTTTGTTCTCCTCCTTTTTCATAATTTTTCTCCCGAATTTACACCCAACAACAATCAATAACCAACAACAAATATCTCAAACCCCATAACAGTAACAATCCCATCCTCCCACCATGCCCAGACATCAGCCCGCGTGTTAACATAAACAAATGACAAAGAAAAAAAAAGGAATCAGGGATTACCCATAGCCATCTTCAACATACACAGCCCCCCTCCCCCCGCACCCTACCCACCCTCCCCCCCCCCCCCCAACTAATGTTCAATGTTATCCAGTTCTTGAAAGTGCACAATAAATAATGCCCATGACTTGTAGAACCTCTCCGAGCTTCCCCTCAGTTCGAACCTAACCTTCTCATGGGTCAGGTATTCCAACAGGTCCCCTCGCCACGCCAGGGCACAGGGTGGAGAGGCCGCTCTCCATCCCAGCAGGATCCGCCTTCGGGCGATCAACCAGGCGAAGGCTATGATATCTGCCTCCGCACCCGTTTCCAACCCTGGCTGGTCCGACACCTCCCGGGGACCCGGGTCCAGCTTCACATGCACCACCTTGGAAATTACCCTAAACACCTCTTTCCAGTATCACACACATCTTCTACCTCTTCAAAGAATCGGCTCATCCTTGCCCTTGTGAGGTGTGCCCTGCACACCACCTTCAGCTGTATCAGCCCCAACCTCGCACACGAGGTGGAGGCATTCACTCTCCGGAGCACCTCACACCAGACCCCCTCCTCTATAACCTCTCCCAATTATTCCTCCCACTTCGCTTTGATCCCCTCCAGTGGTGCCTTATCCTTTTCCAACATAGCTCCGTATACCGCTGACACTGTCCCCCTTCTCCAGTCCACTTGCCGCCAACACCTCCTCCAACAACGTGGAGGCCGGTTCCTCCGGGAAGCTCTGTATCTCTTTCCTGGCAAAGTCCCGAACCTGCATATACCTAAACACTTCTTCCTGCTCCAGCCCATACTTCGCTTCCAGCTCCCTCAATCCTGCAAATCGACGCCGAAGAAACAAATCTTTTAGAGTCTTAATCCCCTTCTCTTCCCATTTCCGAAAGCTTCCGTCCCACCTCCCTGGCTCAAATCTGTGGTTCTCCCGGATCGGCATTTCCCTCGACCCGGCCCCCAACCGAAGTTGGCGAAACTGCCTCCAGATTTTCAATGAAGCTATTACTACCGGACTCCCTGAGTATTTCCCCGGAGCTATCGGGAGCGGGGCCGTTGCTAGTGCCTTCAGCCCCGACCCCCTGCACAAACTCTCCTCCATTCTGACCCACTGGGAATCAACCCCTCTGACCCAGCTCCACACCTTCTCCACATTCGCCGCCCAGTAGCAGTACATCAGGTTCGGGAGACCCAAACCCCCTGCCTGCCTTCCCCTCTGTAGCAGCACCTTCCTCACTCTGGCCACCTTCCCGCCCCATATAAACGAGGTAATCCTCCCCTCAATCTCCCTGAAAAAAGACTTTGGCAGGAAAATCAGTAGGCATTGAAAAATAAACAGAAATTGCGGCAACACATTCATTTTAACCGCCTGCACCCGACCCGCCAGTGACAGAGGGAGACCAACTCACCTTGCCAGATCGGCTTTCAAGATCCACTCTCCCATTCAACTGTTTTAAAGTGGAAATTGCTTTTAATATTATAGAATCATAGAATCCGTACAGTGCAGAAGGAGGCCTGCATAAGACAAAGATGCATGGCATTAAGCGTAAAGTAGTAGCATGGAGAGAGGATTGGTTAATTAATAGAAAGCAAAGAGCGGGGATTAATTGGTGTTTCTCTGGTTGGCAATCAGTAGCTAGTGGTGTCCCTCAAGGATCAGTGTTGGGCCCACAATTGTTCACAATTTACATAGATGATTTGGAGTTGGGGGCCAAGGGCAATGTCCAAGTTTGCAGACGACACTAAGATGAGTGGTAAAGCAAAAACCGGAAGTCTGTAGAGGGATTTGGATAGGTTAAGTGAATGGGCTAGGGTCTGGCAGATGGAATACAATATTGACAAATGTGGGGTTATCCATTTTGGTAGGAATAACAGCAAAAGGGATTATTATTTAAATAATAAAGTATTAAAGCATGCTGTGCAGAGAGACCTGGGTGTGCTAGTGCATGAGTCGCAAAACGTTGGTTTACAGGTGCAACAGGTGATTAAGAAGGCAAATGGATCTCACTGAGTGGCGGAGCAGGCTCGAGGGGCCAGATGGCCTACTCCTGCTTCTAGTTCTTATGTTCTTATTTGGCCCATTGAGTCTGCCCCTACCCTCTGAAAGAGCACCCTACCTAGGCCTGCAATCCCGCCTAATTTTTGGACACTAAGGGGTAATTTAGCATGGCCAATCCACCTAACCTGTGCATCTTTGGACAGTGGGAGGAAACCGGAGCACCCGGTGGAAACCCACACAGACACGGTGAGAATGTGCAAACTCCACACAGTCACCCAAGGTTGTAATTGTCTCTGGGTCCCTGGTGCTGTGAGGCAGCTGTGCTAACCATTGTGCCACCATACAGCCCCTAATGTCTTGAAAAATTACTCCAAAACTTTACTATGATAAAGTAGAATAGGAATTTCTAATGGAGCTTTGGAGGTTATCTGATCAATCCTGGGATTAAGATGTTTATCTGCGCTCTTTTTGAACTCTTTAATTTTATTAAGTTGTTTCCCACTCTTCCTTCTTCAATAAATACTATTGAGAAACTTTAAAGGAGCTGGAGCAGAAAGCATTTCCACAGTCAGAGGTGTTTTCTCCAACTGAAGATAGTAGATTTCAGTCAAAAGAGCTTCTATAAATAACGTTGGATTCAAAAGATTGTTTGAGGAAATGTTAGTACACAGCTTTGCAAGTCCATGGCTGGGTCCATCTGTTCGTAAGATTAGTGTGCAACTATGAAGATGGGCACCTAGCTCATGGGACTCTTCTGATTTTAAGTAAAGTGACATCTTACAATTAACTGAAGTGACTGGCGAGGATTTCTCAAGCAGTTTCAATACCAAATCTTGGATAGATGACAGTGTAAAATGAATTACAGGTGTGCTCCAGATGAAGATTTTTCAGAAGGAAATATAAAATAAGAGCACCCGTTGGATAAATTTTGGAACAGATGCTAAACAAACTTACTAATGTGAAGTGTAAATTGGATTCAATGTATCATTCACTTTGAAAGAAAATTAGTTACCAGAAAAACATTCTACTGGCGGTAATCTATCAACGTTGCTCTCTTTTAATACATGTAATATTCTCTCCTTGCTTTCTATTCGCAATCCCCATGTCGTTAACCATTCCTGGCCAGAAAAGTGCGCTGGGGATCTTCTGCTATTGCAACTCTGTTCTGGGAGCCCAGCCAGTATATAAAGATGAAACTTTATGTTTCATCTCTGGGTTCAGCATCCAGGAGTAGGAAGGATGCCAATACTTGCAATAGGAATCTGAGTCGGCTGGAGACACACTTGTCAGATATTTTATCAAAGCAAATGTTTTTTTAACCAGAAGATCTAAAGTGGTTTTCTTTCCACTCTCACAAACCAGAATATTCCTTTTAATATATCATTTTTATAATGTTTTTGGGAACACCGAACCTATTCTCTTCCCATGTTAATATTTGTTTTTTGAGGCTCACTCAGTTAGATATTCTAAAACACTTCACTATAAGAAATGAAGGTTGTGGATTTGTGCTGATGAAGCTGTGTTTCTGAGGTGTTTTGCCACATTGGTAGCTGGAGAAGAATTGCAGGCCAATTATTGGCGGGATTTACCCACCACCCCGCCGTGTGTTTCTCGGCATTGGAGGCAGCCCGCCAGTGGGATCTACTGGTCATTGTCAATCTGATTTCCCATTGGCAGCACCATTCGATGCCTGGAGACCCGTGCATTTGCATGGGACAGGAATTTCCCACTTGTGTGAATAGCAGGTAAATCCCGCCCTATGTGTTAGGCCTCCAAGTTCATTTGTGGTGAGTTTTTCAGAGAGTCGGCTGGCAAGTTAGCCACTTTTATGGACTCTGGGGAGTTTCTCATCAGTTTAGTCCACACTTAGTTTTTTTTCAGCACTGGGAAGCTGAACTCCAAGATAGGGCCACCGTTTTAGAAGAGTGCCCGGATCTCTAAATGAGCTTGAAGGTCCCCACAATCCCCATCCATGGGCACTGTCACCCCCTGCACATATGGGCACCTCCCCCACATTCCCCCCCAAGTGAGGACAACCCACTTTGGGGTCCCTGGGGGCACCATCATCAGGCCCCCCCACTTCCCATTACAGGCCCCCCCTCCAGGACTCCCAACTGTCATACCCCCAACCTCCCAGAGCCCCTACGTACCTGCCCTGCACCCCCTCCACCCTTCCTGCACCCCACAGTCCTTTCATGGGCATGGCCCCCCTCGGGCCCTGGCCCCTGGCAGTGCCACCCTGGCAGTGCCCCTGCCTGCTTAGCTGTGCCACCCGGGCAGTGCCCCTGCCTGCTTAGCAGTGCCACCTGGGCAGTGCCATGGTACACGCATTCCAAGGGAGGGCCAGGGGGCCAACTTGCACTATCCCAGGCCACGCAGGGGCCTCCAATGGATTGGGAGACCCCCTGGTTGCGTTCTGCCTTCTGCAAGTTTGTGTGGACCAGTACTGAACGGCGCACTGCTGAAGCCTTGCTGGGAAGGCTGGTCGATCCCGGGAGACCGATAGATCCCGGGAGGCCAATCGATCACTGCCAAGCTCACTTAAGTAGGTTTAAAACCTACCTAAGCGTGCGCTGTTTCACCACGTCCCTTTTCGGCAGGATTCTCATTTGATGCCTCGCAGAACATTCTGTGAGGAATTACGGCTGTCGGGAAGCCCGGGGGAGGCCTTTCCTGGGATCTACAGGCCAGGTGCATTTACCTGTGCATCCCTGAAGGGTTGCTACAGTCCTCTTGTCAACCTCGGCTAATGATATTGAATTGTATTTAAATAAGGTTCCCAACGTTCCTGAGTGTGAACCATGTTAAGTCAATGGCGGCGTGTGGGAGCGAGATTCTCTTTTTCAGCCTCTAGCAAGATTTTGCGCCCTGCTCGCCATTTATGCCTGCAGCAAACAGGGGTGCAGAATCCCAGCCACCTCCTATGCTGAATGGTCACCCTGCAGGACGGATTGAGTTTAAGGTGAATTTGCCACCTTCTTAAATTAATTTGGAAACAGTTGGAGCGTGCAGTTGATATTATTTCCTGCTGAACTAAATCAGTGTTGGTACAGTTTAGAGGAATGTGTCCATGTGTTAATGACTCATGGTACCCTGCATTTGAATACAATGATTTCCTGAAGAGAATAAAAACTGGGATAATTTGCCCAGATGAATTGAGATTAAGGTCTGCATCCTCCAGACATTTTGTTCGCAGAATGCATGCCACTAACTTGAATTAAGCAGATTGAAATGAAACACATGCAACTTTTTTAAAAAAGGACAAGGGAATGGCAAAATTAGATGTACCATTTATCGCTGGGATATGAGTTAAGACAAATATCTTGTTGACTTTTCTCTGGCAACTGCCAATATTCCAGAGTGGAATTAATGTGGGCATTTAAATCAGCACCCAGTGAATATGGGCCTACAAACCATCACCCAAACCATCATTCTGAATTGTTGAGCCACTACTTTCTGAAATTAGCACCCTTTCAGCTAGGAGCTAGCTAGGTTGAAAGGTACTAAGACTTGCACTGGATGCTGAATACATTCCCCTCAATGAAGGTAGACTGCAGGTTTGGTCACCGGGGACTACTGTATGAACTAAATTCATATTTACTTGTGAAAATGATAAATTACTTCCTAATGCCTTTGTAGGTTAACATACTTTGCAGTGTGGTATTGACTCAAACATTGACTCAAAAGATTCAATTTCTCCAGTTTCTCCTGCATTTGCTAATTAGCCACAGAAGGCTATCTATACCGATCAGACTATGTCCCAAACAATACTTTTGTGAAAAGGAAGTAACATTTGGTCGTGTGGGGTGGAATACATTTTATGTAATAGATATTGAGAGAATGAAAACAAGAGAAGAAAAAGACAGTGGAAAAGAATAAAATGAAACTAGGAAACGCAGAAACAAAATATACCGAAAACCAGGAAACGCCAGGGAGAACTGTGTCACTGAATAAGTGGCAGCCTTTCCCAGGCATCATGCCATCAATCGAGATTTGTTCCTGTAGCTTTGAGCAGAATTCAGGATTAATCTTTACTTGAGCAGGTGCAATCATGCAAACTTCATGCCTTTTTCTTTACAAAAATAAATATATTGTGTATGTATTAATTATTTCGATTTATTCAGAAAACTAAAGATTTCTAAAACCTTTTGTTCAGCTCATTGCCGGGAGCTTGCTTTGTTAAGTAAGTTTTCCATTTCTTTATGCAAGATGAACAACTGCTCGGCTTATGGTCTTTGCAGTTCTGCTGAATGAAAAGGCATTTGACTCAAGAACATGCTGTCAGCATAGAACAATCAATGTAAGTTTATAATAGCTGGCACAAATTCAATAGTCTCCTAAGAGGCTGTAGAAAAGAGAGTGTGAAAAATGGAAATGTCATATTAGAGCAGTGGGGAGTATTCACTTCAGGTCAGTGACTAAGATTCATTGCTAAACTTAGGTGGAGAGTGCTTTCTGTTACATGCAGAGAAATATTTCCACATTTGTCGCAAATATTGGATTTCAGACCTTTGTTGGTCCTTGAGATGTTTCTTTTTTCTGAGAAGTAAAATTAGGTAAATCGTACTGGTGTTGTGCCACTAGATGTCACTGGTACAATTAAATGAAATGCAGCGGTCACTTGATTTTTCCTCCTTCCCCTGCGCCCCATCACCGACAATTAGTTGTTAAGAACTTTCAGATGCATTACCATCTACTCTGTAATTCATCCTGTGTGTGACATTAAAAAGATATGAATAGTGAGGACTTGTTGACACAACAACAAGGACTTACATTAATGGAGTACCTTTCTTTTAGCATAATACAACATCCTAAGATGCTTCTCAGGGGCACTATAAAACAAAATGTGATATCAAGCTACATAATAAGGGCACGATCGACACGAATAAGCGCCGAGAAACACCACACTATCGAACGGCCTTTGGGTAGATTGGGAGCCTCAGCGAGGAACGTGCAGCCGAGGCCGTACTGAGTCCCATTTTCTGCTCTGAGGAGCTCCACTCACCAAAGCTCTGCAGTGCAGGATCAGGATGCCATTTTCTCAATGTGACACCCCCTATCCCAACTCACCGATAAGGGGGGTCATCTGGCCTCGCAACCCCTGCACCTGCACAGGGCACACCTGGCCCGGTCCGCAGTCATGGAAAAATGCCAGCCTGGCACCCTGGCAGTGTCCCTGCTGGCTGTCAGTGCCAGCCTTTAGTACCCAGGTGCCAAAGGCTGGCACCAGAAATGCTAGGGTGCCACCCTCCCCAAAGGCCAAGCACCTGAGGGCCTCTGATCCCATGGGAGACCCCCCCCCCCCCCCCCCCCCCCCCACAAATGCAGTTGTGCCTGGTCCCTGTTTGTTGAGACCAGCGCTGAACCACGCTCGCCCAAGCTCTCCTTGGCGAGGGGGTTCGATCCCACGCATTGGGTAAATTGTGGGTGTGTATATTAAAGTGAGACTAGCTGTCTCGCACTAATATGCAGATTTGCTGAAAGTGATCCCACACAAACTGTGTTAGATCTCGCAGGTCTGGTGAGCCGGCTAGATCCCGGAAGAGGGTTCTCCCGGCATTTACTGGTCGCATTGCTCTATGCCATGTTGCCTTTCGGACAGAACGTGGCCAGTAGATCTTGCCCATTGAGTCAGATGATCAAAAGCTTGTTCAAAGAGGAGGATTTAAGGGTGGCACGGAGGCACAGTGGTTAGCACTGCTGCCTCATGACGCCGAAGACCCGGGTTCTATCCCGGCCCTGGGTCACTGTCCATGTGGAGTTTGCAAATTCTCCCCGTGTCTGCGTGGGTCTTACCCCCACAACCCAAAGATGTGCAGGGCAGGTGGATTGACCTCGCTAAATTGCCCCTTAATTGGGAAAAGAAATGAATTGGATCCTTAAAAAATTTTTAAAAGGAGGTTTTAGGAGTGATTTAAAGGAGGGGAAACGATGAAGGGAGGCAGAGACCTTTAGGGAGCAAATTCCGGAACTTAGGACTAGGAAACTGAAAGTGTACGCACCAGTGATGGAGCCATTAAAATCAGGGGTGGTGTTCTCCCGCCAACACAGTATTCGTGGACTTTCACGGCAGCAAAACTGCAGCCGAACCTGGATCAATAAAACAACTCTGGAGGGGCTAGCACCGGCATCACATGGAACACAATCGATTCGAATGAGAAACGGTGCAGGATTCGGCAGGTCCATGATGAAACTCAGGAGGCTGACAAGCTGCAGTCAAATATATACATTGCAATCACCACACACAATCATCTCAGCCAACAGGCTGGCACTGATTATGCTGGAGCGTGCTCATACAGCTGATGGGTCGACTGGGGCCAGCGGGCACTTTGATGGGTGGCTTGGTGGGAAACCTATAACCCATTACCCTAAGATCACTGTGGGCTGTCAGAGCTGTGCGCAACTGCATGGCTGCCTTTCTGGCTGCGGCAATGGTGTTCCGTGCCCACCCACCTCCTGGCCACCCCTCCGCTACTCCCCCCAGCCCTGGCAGAAGCCCACCGGTCAGCGGTACAACTGTCAGCAAACTATGGTGCTGATGACATTTTCCATACCCCCTCACTCCCTCAGCAGCCACAACGACGGTTTCACGATTTTTAAAAGCACAAGTGAATCGCGCCATCGGGAACCCGGCCCATCGGAGGTGAGATAGATGGAGTCAATAGCTAGGGAATTGAGTTTGTGGACGAAACAATGACTTCAATCTCTCTGAGAATTAATTGGAGGGAATTTCTGCTCATCCAGTAAAAGGCTCCGGAGAATACTGGGTCAGGCCCACTAATGATATACAAAGGGTATCTGCTGTACATGCATTCTGGAGCACATTGACGTTGCTGTTGAGGTGACGTAGAATTGCGATTTGGCGTCAAATCGGCGGCCACTGCAATTTTTTGTTGCAACCTATTCTCTAACCAATCGTGTTTCATGTTGAGAATCCCGCCCCAGCGTACTCGAGGAGTGTAGACATGTCAGAGATTACAGATATAGGGAGGGGCAAGGCCACGGAGGGGATTGAAAAATGGATGAGTATTTTAAAACAAGGCATTGCAAGGCCAATAGCCAATGTAGCTCAGCAAGTATAGGTATGAAATTTGAGTTGGACTGGTACAGAGGTGGGAAAAGGCAGTTTTTGCAGTGGCCGGAATATGAGGTTGGAAGCTTATCTTGGAGTCAGATGTAACACCAAGGTTGCAAACAGATTGGCTTAATCTTAGACTATTGCCACGGAGAGAGATGGAGTCAAAGCTAGGGTATGGAGTTCGAGAATGAAATAATGGCTTCAGTCTCTCTTATAATTAATTGGAGGGAATTTCTGCTCATCCAGTAAAGATGTGGGATAAGCAATCGCTTTATTTTGGCAATAGTGGAGGAGTCAGGCAGGTGGTGGTGAGGTAAAGCTGGTTGTTGTCAGAGGACATGTGAAAACTAATGCTGAAAAATAATCCACGAGGATTATGTCACCGATTGACAGCATGTAGGTTAGTAATAGCAGGGGGAAAAGGATATATTGGATATATTTCTCGGTTAGGACTTAACTTGAATGTAAGATTTTAAATATTAATTTCTCACCGTAACACCCAATGTATTTTTTGGCTATAGCATTTTGCCCCATCTCTGCACCCACATATCCTTAACACAAGCTGATCTGAGTGTTAAATTAAGCCCAGGTGCATGAGTCAGTGCAAGATTTCTTGCATGCTGGTGTTCCCTTAACTTAAAATCTGTAAGGGTGTAATTTTCCTCAACATTTGTTTTGGTGAAAGAGAAGAGTTTGGCTCTTCTTGAAATCAACAAAAATGGCTTCACTATTGCCTTCATAGCTCAATTAAGAGATTCACCTGAATTTAAATTCACTGAATGAGATTCACTGGCCATTCACCTGAAGTAGGAGCAGTGCGCCGAAAGCGAGTGATTTGAAACCAACCTGTTGGACTTTTAACCTGGTGTTGTAAGACTTCTTACTGTGCTCACCCCAGTCCAACACCGGCATCTCCACATCATCTCAGTTAAGAGAAGTTTGATCCTCCAACTTTGCTGAAATATTATCAGTTGTGTGGGTGCTGGGAGAAACCTGACATAGGCAAACCATGTTCCCATGGAAGATAATTGATGGCCTGGCCATTCTTATGTGGCCTCTAATGGTTGGTTGAGTAATGGAATTCTGTGGTCGGCAACATGAATGTTGTGGTTCAGGAATAAAAGGAGAGAACATCAAAGGATAATATGTTTAAAGTGGTTGAGAGAATTCATTTTTGTGTGATATTTTTCTCAAAACAAAAAAAAAAATCTCCCTCAAAATCTGGACCTGGTGGAAGTGCCAAGGTCCATAGGCCCACATGCTTATTTTTATCCAATTATTTTGATGTAAACAAATATGGTTTCCATAGGAAATAACAGGAACTCAACTAAGACTTTGGACTTTTACACAATCAACAGATTGCATTGTTCAAAATCAACTGCCTGTGTGAGAGGTCTGTTCAGGTGGTGCAGAAAATAGTTAGCCTGTGATTTTTGGATAGAGATATTTTATGCATTCTGTCCTAATGCAATGTGACTGTATGAATGACACATTTTAAAAGATCTATCCTTGAAAGCTTCCATGGATTTTTAACTAAAGTTTCTCCCCTCACCCACACATGCATTTTCAGTATTTCTATTGTTTTTGTTCCACAGGTTATTTTGGCAGTATCATTTCTTTTATTTGTATTCATTAAATACAGTAGATCTTTATTAAGAGCTCATCTATCTTACAGGGAACAAAGTCTGAAAAAAAAACTCAAGGTCAGCTCATAAAAAGTAGAACAAGCCTTCAGTGTCTCCCTGGATCAATTCACCACTTTGTATTTTCCCTACCTGTTGTAAAATCATACTGCGTGCCCTCTGGGTTATATCGCTCGCAACATTTCAGATTACATTATCTTGATATTTTCTTAAATCCGATTATGAAAATCTGTTTTTTTTCTAGTTGCTGATTGCCCACAAATTAATTTTCTTCATATCTCACAAACAGCTCCAACATCATCTTCCATGCAATAGGCGAGAGAGGGGGGGGGGGGGGAAGAAGGATTGGCATTAAATCACTGCCCAGTGCAAGCCAGTGGTGACTTACACATCGCCATAATACCCTATTTGCTGACTCCTGGAATCCTATTAACTGCTAATGATGCTGGGAGATGAAAGGGAGTGGCACAGTTTTTTGGCATGATGTCTGTCAGCTTTTTCCTTTTCATATGGATGCAGTTAAGTAGGCCTCTTTGGAATGTAATTGGGGGATGAATGTTTGGGAGAAGCACTGCCTTGAGCTATCCCAGAGGAACACCAGCAAGGCGTGACTCCAACATCCCAGGCACATTATTTATTTGACAAAGAGAATGTGGTTTTGTGAGTGAACATCAAAGTTTGTCTAACACACCATAATTTACAGCAGTGACATCTAAACCGGATAAAGGCCAAGAGGTTGCTGACAAGCTGCTTTCTTTTTGAAGTATTGTTCCCCACACAGATATTACAAAATGGCTAATTGTTTTTTTATTGAAACAAAGTGTAGAACCTTTGCCTCAATTTTAAAGCAAATGATCTTGGAGTGTGTAAAGATACAATCCGCTGAAGATATAGCAGTGTCACCAGTGAGTGAGAGGACACAGGCCCATTCCCTCCATCCTACATATGATCTACCCTCAGCTATGCAGCTTCAAGGGTGCATGGCTCACTGCTGTGGGGCCAGGAGTGAGGGCTGTGTGCATTGTGAAGGAAGACCAGAAATTCCTTTATTAATTTTTTAAAATGTAGTTTGGCTTAAAGAAAAGACAGCTGGTAAAGGCAGCATGTAACTTAGCCGTCACTCATTTTGTGATTGAATTGTAGGCTTACATTTGCTACCTAGGCTTATGTGTGAAAAACGGCTGCTTGGTTGAGGTACCAGGCGGCAGATAACATCTGAGAACCAATTTCATATGGTAGCATCTCACTTTACGTATCTGGGGGTGCAGGTGGCCGGGACTGGGTATGTCTTCGGAAGTTGAATTTCTCCAGCTTGGTGGGGAGGGTGAAGGCTGACTTGTCAAAGTGGGATAATCTTCCTGTGTAGTTGTCGGGCCGGGAACAGGCAGTGAAGATGAACATAAGGCTGATCTCTTCATATGTATGGGTGGGGAAGGTGGCCAAGATAAGGAAGGTGGCGTTGCAGTGGGGACGGCAGTCAGGGGGCTTGGGCTTCCCGAATCTGATGTACTATTATTGGGCGGCAAATACAGAGAAAGCTCAGGGACGGAATAGGGAGGCGGGGGCTTTGTGGGTGAGGATGGAGGCAGGCTCATGCAGGAGGTTGCTGGCAACGGCGCCACCTCCGATGGCCCCAGGAAAGTATTCAGTAAATCCGGTAGTGCTGGCCATGCTAAAGATTTGGAGGCAGTTTCAGCAGCACTTTATGTTGGGAGCGGGGTTGGGGTTGCTGATCAGGGAAGATGGGCGCAAGGTTCTGGGGTGGGGATCAGCGACATGAAGGATTTGTTTCTGGGAGCACAGTTTGCGAGTTTGGAGGTGCTGGATGAAAGGTTTGGGCTGGCGCGGGGGGTGGAGAATTTTGGGTATATGCAGGTGTGGGACTTTGCGAGGTAGGTTTTCCCTGCCGTCCCGATAGTGCCCACCTCTTCGTTGTTGGAGAGGGTGCGGTCAGCAGGGGGTTATGGGGGGGGGGGGCGTCTTGGCATTTTATGCAAGGATTTTGGAGGAGGATAAGGTATCCATGGAGGGAGTTAAAGCTAAGTGGGAGGAAGAGCTGGGGCAGCATTGGGGGAAGGATTGTGGTGTGAGGTGCTGCGGAGGGTGAATACCTCGACTTTGCGTGCGATGCTGGGGCTGATACAGCTGAAGATGATGTACAGGGCACACCTGACAAAGTCAAGGATGAGGCAGCTGTTTGAGAGGGTGGAGAATATCTGGGAGTGATGTGGGAAGGGTCCTGCAAATCATGTGCATATGTTTTGGTCCTGCCCGAAACTGGAAAGGACTAGGAGGGTGATTTTCAATACCATTTCAGGTGTTTTGCATGTCGATGTGGAGCCCGGTTCTCTGAAAGTCATATTCGGGGTGTCGGACTGGCTAGAGTTGCAGACGGGAGTGGGGGAAGATATCTTAGCCTGTGCCTGGCTGATTGCTCGCAGGCGGGTCTTGTTGGGGCGGGGGTCAGCTTCTCCACCCTGTGCCTCAGCATGGTCGAGTGGTCTGCTGGAGTTTTTAGACCTGATGAAGGTGAAATTTGCCCTAATGCAAGTGATGGGTTCCACAGTAGTTGGGGTTTGTTTATTCTACATTGTGATGAGCTGGTTACCATTAACTGCTGAGGGAAGGGTGGGGGAGAGATGGAGGGAGAAGGAGGTAAGGGTGGGTGGGGGTCTAATGTATTGGGTGTGTTTGTTATTGTAAAATGTAAAATGTTAGAAAATCTGGAATCAAAAAATATATTGTGAAGACCGAAACCACATCATTGCCTGCTTAAAAATTCCATTCCCAGGTCATCAGCTCTATGCCCTCCCTAATCATTGTCCAAAGCAGAAACAGACTGTTCACAATCTTTGCACGCTATTTGACCCTGAACTGAGAGTCTGACCCAGTATCCTCCCAATAACCAAAGTCTCTTCCACATCAGTAGCCACTTCAAACTTAACACCTACCTCAACTCATATGCTGCTGAAATCCTAACTCATGCTTTTCTTGACCCCTGACTCAAGCAGTCCAGTGCTCTTCTGGCTGCCTTCCAAGTACCGCCCTCCATAAATTTAAGCTCATCCATAACTCTGCTGCCCATATTATAACTAGACTGTGCTCTCATTGGCTTACATTGCCCTCATTTGAGGGCTATGCCCTCAGCTGCCAAGGCCCCAAGCTCAGGACTTTCCTTCCTCAACCTCTCTGCTTCGCCACCTCTCCACTTATGATGCTTCTAACAAAACACTTTGACCAGTCTTTGGGATACCAGCTCTAATATCCATCAGATTTTGCTCAAGTGAAACATTTTGCGACATTAAATTATGCTGTGTAAATGCAAGTTGTTGCTGTCAAAAAAGAGGAACTCTAGGGAAAACTAAACTTCAGCTATGTGGACAGTGTCATTTTCTCATAGCGCACAAGGCATTGTATTCGAGTATTGCTTGACTTTTCTTGTCACATTAATCATAGAATCCCTACAGTGCAGAAGGAGGCCATTTGGCCCATCGAGTCTGCACTGACCCTTGGAAAGAGCACCCCACCCAGGCCCACGCCCCCAACCTAAGCCTGTAACCCAGTAACCCCACCTGAACGTTTGGATACTAAGCCAATGTATCATGGTCAATCCACCTAACCTGCACATCTTTGGACTGTGGGAGGAAACCGAAGCACCCAGAGGAAACCCACACAGACACAGGAAGAAAATGCAAACTCCACACAGACTGTCACCCGAGACTGGCATTGAACCCGGGTACCTGGTGCTGTGAGGCAGCAGTGCTAACCACTGTGCCACCATGCACCATGTTAAGTGGCCCAATTAAGGTAATATTGTTTGGAACCTTTTTGTTCAGCTGGAATCATCTTCCCCTGATGTTTTTGTGACCATCTCACCTGAAAAGCTGTGGCGACAATTTTCTCAATCTCCAATTATTACAATTTGGAAATAATTCAACTATTGTGAAAAAATCTGACTCAGGCTGGAGTTCCCCGAGTATGTTCATCATGCATTGGCTTTACAACACATCCCAACTCAAGTCTATGCATTATTGATAGAATGAAAATGGAGGTAGTTATAATATGCTATTAGTTTCATTGTTGATGAAGGTAATACATTTGATCTACAAGGGAGTCAAGAGTTAAAGAGGGCCTGCAGCAAAGTGACGTTAAGGCCCCAATCAAATCAGCTATGATATTGAATGGCAAAACAGGCTAAAAGGGTCAAATAGCCTAGCTCTACTCCTTTCCCATCATCTTATGGTGTGATGTATGTGGACCTCCAAAAAATCATTTAAAAATCTTCAACAAAATTAGTTTTCCAACGAAGTTAAAGCCCACAGAATGAAGAGAACAACGGCAGCATGGATACAAAGTTGGCTGAGTGACAGGAGTCATGGTTAATGGCTGTTTTTTTAGACTGGAGAAGTGTATACCGTGGTGTACCCCAGAGGTTGGTGCTAAAACTGCTGCTTTTCTAGATCTATATCAGTGACCTCTACTTGGAACAGGACACAATTGCAAAACTTACAGATGACACAAACCGTAGGAGGTTAACGATGGAATTAAAGAAGATGGAATGGGGAGACAACTTTGAATGCAGAGAAGTAAGCAGTGATACATTTTGGCAGAAGGAACAAAGAGAGGCAATATAAACTAAAAGATACAATTCCAACGGTGTGCAGGAAAAGAGAACCTGGAGGTATATGTGCATAGATGATTCGAGGTAGCAAGGTAGGGTAAATAGGAATACCGGGTTATGGGCTTTATAAATAGGCACCCAGAGTGCAAAAACAAGGAAGTGATCATAAACCTTTTTATAACTGTGGTTTGGCCTCAGCTAGAATATTGTGTTCATATCTTGGCACCAACTTCAGCAAGAATGTGAAGACTTTAGAAAGATACAAAAATGATTTATGAGAATGTTTCCAGTGTTAAGGGACAGATTGGAGAAGTTGGGGTTGCTCTCCATAAAGAAGAGAAGTTTGAGACAATATTTTATGTTTCCTATTGCCTTTTGGATCCTTGATGTTAGTAATAATCACACTTTCAAGCTTGGAATGATGAGTTCCTTTTATGTTTAATATTTGCCATGTGGCCTTGTACAGAAGTAGGGCTGGTTTAGATTGGTTCTGTTACATGTCCTATGAGTCTCTAGTGTATCTGTAAAAAGTGGTCCCCTGGAAGACTTTTTTTTAATAAATATTTTTATTCTCCTTTTTCACAATTTTTCTCCCGAATTTACACCCAACAACAATCAATAACCGACAACAAATATCTCAAACCCCATAACAGTAACAACAATCCCATCCTCCCACCATGCCCAGACATCAGCCTGCATGTTAACATAAACAAATGACAAAGAAAAAAAAAGGAATCAGGGATTACCCATAGCCATCTTCACCATACACAGCCCCCCTTCCCCACCCCGCCCCCCCCAACTAATGTTCGATGTTATCCAGTTCTTGAAAGTGCATAATAAATAGTGCCCATGACTTGTAGAACCCCTCCGAGCTTCCCCTCAGTTCGAACTTAACCTTCTCAAGGGTCAAGTATTCCAACAGGTCCCCTCGCCACGCCAGGGTACAGGGTGGAGAGGCCGCTCTCCATCCCAGCAGGATCCGCCTTCGGGCGTTCAACGAGGCGAAGGCTATGATATCTGCCTCCGCACCCGTTTCCAACCCTGGCTGGTCCGACACCCCGAATATGGCCTCCCGGAGACCCGGATCCAGCTTCACATGCACCACCTTGGAAATTACCCTAAACACCTCCTTCCAGTACTCCCCAAGCTTTGGACAGGACCAAAACATATGAACGTGATTTGCGGTGTTGCTCGTTCTGGGTGAGTGTGCTT
This sequence comes from Scyliorhinus canicula, assembly GCF_902713615.1. Lineage (NCBI taxonomy): Eukaryota > Metazoa > Chordata > Chondrichthyes > Carcharhiniformes > Scyliorhinidae > Scyliorhinus > Scyliorhinus canicula. Next base: position 54,288,951 of record NC_052165.1, on the reverse strand, counting down.
TACACTCAATTGGCTCTGTTTTATTCCTTAGCTCTAGAGTCGCCAGGTATCCTTATGATACCACCACAAGATTCAAGTTCAAGTTCAGATCAATGACTCAATACACCAGTTAGTAAGTTCAAACAAGACACGTTTATTATTATAGTTATTTACTACTTATGCACATAATACTAAGACTAAACTGTTCCTACCACTACTAGGCCAATACTTATCTGGAATAAGGGAACTGCCGGATCAGGGAACAATGGCCTCTTGCTTTGTCCTGGATCCGCAGGCTTCCAGTTGGTGTGGACTAAAGGGGTCAGGAGTGTCTACTCTCGTAGCGTGCGTTGTATGACACTTACTTGTCGGTGTAGCAATTGGCCAGGCCTCTCCTTCTCACGTTCAAGTTCCTGGCGAGCTGCTGCAAAGGTGTTCTGCTGGGAGGGCTGGCTAAGAGCGAGGAGGGCTGGCTAAGAGGGAGAGCTGGGGTCGGGGTCTCAGTCTTATACTGTTTTGGGTTTCGCGCCCATCTGGGCGGACCCTCTATAAACTTGCAATCGATTGGGTCTCTTCCCAATCGATTGATTTGAATTTCCCCAATAACGGGTCTGTTCCTCGATCACTGGGTGGTTCTTTCCACCTTATTTGTGTCCTTTTGATTCAGACTCCATTGGCGCCGGGATGTCTGACCTGCTATAGAATGTTTCAATCTCTTCTAATTGTTGTGTCCATTGTGCCTGGGAATCACCGGGAATCGCTCAATTAATATGCACAGCTTGTTAGTTTCTGTGCTGTCTGGTTTCTTCACAGACAGAATCCACAGAGAGGTTCTGCAACCTGCTTGCCTCTCTGTCATTGTCCAATTTTCCCTGCATGCAACTCAATGTTTCATTTTATGTCGGGAAGTGGCCAGCTTCAGTGGCTACAGCGGGCACCCCCCCCCCCCCCCCAACCCCCAGAACGTTCACACACATCTTCTACCCCTTCAAAGAATCGGCTCATCCTTGCCCTCGTGAGGTGTGCTCTGTACACCACCTTCAGCTGTATCAGCCCCAACCTCGCACACGAGGTGGAGGCATTCACTCTCCGGAGCACCTCACACCAGATCCCCTCCTCTATAAACTTTCCCAATTCTTCCTCCCACTTCACTTTGATCCCCTCCAGTGATGCCTTATCCTTTTCCAACATAGCTCCGTATACCGCTGACACTGTCCCCTTCTCCAGTCCACTTGCCGCCAGCACCTCCTCCAACAACGTGGAGGCCGGTTCCTCCAGGAAGCTCTGTATCTCCTTCCTGGCAAAGTCCCGAACCTGCATTTATCTAAACACCTCCCTGCTCCAGCCCATACTTCGCTTCCAGCTCCCCCAATCCTGCAAATCGACCTCGAGGAAACAAATCTTTTAGAGTCTTAATCTCCTTCTCTTCCCATTTCCGAAAGCTTCCGTCCCACCTCCCTGGCTCAAATCATTGGTTCTCCCGGATCGGCATCATCCCGTGACCCTGCCCCCAACCCGAAGTGTTGGCGAAACTGCCTCAAGATTTTCAATGAAGCTGCTGCAGCAGCTCCCCAAGAAATGCGGGGGAAGAAGGACAAAATGGCGTCCGGCGGAACACCCGAGGACTGGTGGAAGTGGGCGCAGGAGCAGCAAGCTTCTCTTCTGCGCTGTTTTGCGGAGCTGAAGGCTGAGTTGCTGGACTCCCTGAATGCGACTACCAACAGGCTGCTTGAGACCCAGGTGGCCCAGGAGGTGTCCATTCGGGAGTTGCAGCAGCAGGCCGCTGAGCGGGAGGAGGAGGCCGTGGTCCTCGTGGGGAAGGTGAAGTTGCACGAGGCACTTCACAAAAAGTGGCAAGACCGCTTGGAGGAGCTGGACATTCGCACGAGGCGAAAGAATTTGAGGATCCTGGGCCTGGCGGAGGGGTCGGATCACCCGTCGTATGTGACCACGATGTTGAGCTCGTTGATGGGAGCGGGGTCCTTCCATTTGCCCCTGGAGCTTGAGAGAGCTCACAGAGTGCTGGCCAGGAGGCCCAAGGCAAATGAACCCCCGCGGGCGGTGTTGGTGCGGTTCCATCGATTCAGCAACCGGGAGTGTGCGCTGCGCTGGGCCAAGAAAGAAAGGAGCAGGAAGTGGGAGAATTCGATAGTGCAAATTTACCAGGACTGGAGTGCGGAGGTGGCTAAGCGGCGGGCCGGGTTCAACCGGACGAAGGCGGTGCTGCATGCCAAGCAGGTCAGGTTTGGAATGCTGCAGCCTGCGCGCCTGTGGGTGACATATAAGGACCGGCACCACTACTTTGAGTCCCCTGAGGAGGTGTGGACCTTTGTACAGGCGGAGAAGCTGGACTCGAACTAGGGTCTGGGGACACACTATGGCCGTTGCTGTTTTCGCTGTTGCTGTTCTGCAATTTTGACACGTGTTTTTTATGCTGGTTTTCTTTTTGCTCTGTTTCCGGGTGGGTCTGTCTGTTAGGTATGGTTGTGGGTTATGTGGGGAATTTTGGGGGTTTGTGTTTTATATGTTCTCTTCTGTACGGGGCTGGGGGTTGGGGTGAAACTGGATTTTGGGGAGCTGCGTCAGAAGGATGGGGTGTGGCAGTATGAAAGCGCGGGCTTTCCTCTGGTTTCCCGCGCCGCGGGGCAGGGGGGGTGGAGCTGGCAGTGGGGGCGTGGCCTCTACTGGTTTTCTTTCCCGCGCTGAAGCGGTGCCAAGGAGGCGTGGCAAGAGGGGGATGACCCCATGCCGAGAGGGGATGGGTTTTGGCGGGAGCTGCCGGGGTCAGCAGAAGTCAGCTGACTCACGGAAGTACCATGTAGGGTGCGTCGCGGCTAGGAGGGGTCCTAGCCTGGGGGGGGAGGGGGGGGGATACCGGGTTGCTGCTGGAATGGCCAGGAAGGAGCTGGTGTGGGCCGGGGGGGTAGAGGAGAGGCGTTATCGCCATGGGGAACGGGTCGGGTGGGGCGAGCTGGCCTGGGGCGAGCAGTCGATAAGCTATGGCTAGCCGGCGGGGGAGGGGGGCGGGTTGCCCTCTGATCCGGCTGATTACCTGGAACGTGAGGGTGCTGAATGGGCCGGTTAAGAGAACTAGGGTATTTTCTCATCTAAGGGGGCTGAAGGCGGACGTGGCTATGCTCCAGGAGACCCAGTTGAAGGTGGCGGATCAGGTTCATCTGAGGAAGGGGTGGGTGGGGCAGGTTTTTCACTCAGGATTGGACGCGAAGAACCGGGGGGGGTGGCGATTCTGGTGGGGAAGAGGGTGGCGTTCGAGGCGGCTGAGGTGATGTCGGACAAGGAGGGCAGATATATTATGGTGAAGGATAGGCTGCAGGGAGAGAAGGTGGTGCTGGTTAATGTATATGCCCCGAATTGGGATGATGCTGGCTTCATGAGGCGCTTGTTGGGCCGCATTCCGGACCTGGAGGCAGGGGGCCTGATCATGGGGGGAGACTTTAACACAGTGCTGGATCCCCCACTGGACCGGTCCAGTTCAAGGACGGGTAGGAGACCGGCGGCGGCCAAAGTGCTGAGGGGGTTTATGGACCAGATGGGAGGGGTGGATCCCTGGAGGTTTGGGAGGTCGAGAACGCGGGAGTATTCCTTTTTCTCTAATGCCCATAGGGTTTATTACCGAATAGATTTTTTCATTTTGAGCAGGGGATTGATCCCGAAGGTGCAGGATGCCGAGTATTCGGCCATAGCAATTTCAGACCATGCCCCGCACTGGGTTGATCTGGAGATGGGGGAGGCGCGGGACCAGCACCCGCTCTGGCGCCTGGATGTGGGGATGCTGGCTGATGAGGAGGTGTGTAGGAGGGTCCGGGGAAGTATTGAGGGGTATCTTGATACCAACAACACGGGGGAGGTCCGGGTGGGGATGGTCTAGGAAGCTCTGAAAGCAGTGATCCGGGGGGGAGCTGATCTCCATCCGGGCCCATAGGGAAAGGAGGGAGAGGAAGGAGAGGGAGAGACTGGTGGGGGAGCTCCTGGATGTGGACAGGAGATACGCGGAGGCACCGGAGGAGGGGTTGCTGGGGGAACGGCATAGTTTGCAGGCCAAATTTGACCTGTTGACCACCAGAAAGGCGGAGACACAGTGGAGGAGGGCGCAGGGCGCGGTATACGAATATGCTATCCACCTGCTATCCAGGCTCCAATGTCCGCAGTCCTCCCCTCCTCTCACCTCCGTTCACTAGCTGACTGACTTTAGCTAGCTAGTACGGGTGGCTCCCCCTGCCAAGGCATATCCACCCAGTCCCAGAGAAATAAAAAACAAATTCAACAATCCAACCCATACAATTCACTAACATAACATTTAACCGTCGCAACACAGAGCACCCATCAACCCACCATTAACTTAAACTCTATAACAATACAAAGAGAAGTAGATTACAATACAAATCCGTAAAAAGAAAGTTATAGGGCGGTATTCTCCACTGAGGGCAAAAATCGCGGAGGCCGTCGTGAGCTCGGCCGTGGTTCACAACGGCCTCGGGGCCCGTTCCCCGCACCTAATTCACCCCCACCCGGGGGGCTAGGAGCGGACCCCTGTCGTTCCCGGCCGTGACCTCGGCTGCCAGAAGTGACGCGTGAACAGCGCTTTTCATGATGTCATCCGTGCATGCGCGGGTTGCCGGTTCCAACCCGTGCATGCGTGGATGACATCACCGCGCAGACGGCCCGAACCCGCGCATGCGCGGTGCCGTCTTTCTCTACCGCCGCCCAGCAAGACGTGGCGGCTTGATCTTCCCGGGTGGCGGAGGGGAAAGAGTGTGTCCGTTTTGGACGCAGGCCCGACGATCGGTGGGCACCGATCGCGGGCCTGTCCCCTCCGGAGCTCAGTCGCGGTGCTCCCGTCCAAATCGGGCCCCTGGATGCCCCAAAAGGGCATCTGGCGCCCGCTTCACGAATGCAGCGACCAGGTGTGGTTGCTGCCGTCGTGAAACGGGCATGAAGGGCCGGCCGCTCAGCCCATCGGGCTCGGAGAATCGCCGTTCACCGTGAAAAACGGTGAGCGGCGATTTTTCCGAGAGAGGGGGGGAGAATCATGGGGGAGGCCAGGGGGGCGTAAAAAATGTCGGGAGGCCCTCCCACGATTCTCCCAGGCCGCGTGGGGAGCGGAGAATTCCGCCCATAACATTTATACATTTTCCGGCTGTTCAAACACAGTCCACAGTCTCTCTTCCAGCTCCGCTCTTCATGTCTGTCCCAAGCCTTCTGCCTTCACGAACGCTTCAGCCGCATCCGCTGTCTCAAAATAAAAGTCTTTGCCGTTATACGTTACCCTCAACCCCGCTGGGTACACCATACCAAATCGCACCCCCTTCTTGTACAACGTCGCCTTCACTCGCCCAAACGACGCTCGCCTTTTTGCCAACTCCACCGTCAAGTCCTGGTAGATCGGGACTGTAGTACCATCTCATAGTATCTCCCGCTTCTGCTTCGCCCAGTTTAACACCTTCTCCTTCATGCAAAACTTCTGGAAGCAGATAATTACTGCTCTTGGCGACTCGTTCACTTTGAGCTTCGGCCTTAATGACCGATGGGCTCGGTCTAGCTCGTACTGGGAGGGGCTCTCACCCTCCCCCATCAGCTCTGCCAACTTCTTAGCGAAGTATTGTGTTGGCCTTGGGGCCTCTGTCCCTTCGGGCAAGCCCACAATTCTCAAATTGTGCCACCTTGAGCGGTTTTCCAAGTCTTCCAGCTTTGCTCGGAGACCTCTATTAATCTCCACAGCTCTCCGCAACTCATCTCCCATCGAGGTGACCTGGTCGCTGTGTCGTGACATGGCTTCCTCCACTTCTTTCATCTTCTCGCCCTGCTCTCTCACCTCGGCCAATGCCTTTGCCACCGCCACCTTCATCGGGGCAATTATCGGGGCGATTGCCTCCTCCACCAGTAACTTCAATGTGGCCGCTGTCTCCTTTTTCCAGGCCTCCATGTGCCTCGCAAACTGCTTTTCCAGCTGCCCCGCCATCACCTCGGTGTTCTTCTCCACCGTAAATAGTACGGCCCCGCTTTGCAGTTCGGCTTCCGCCATCCTATCACCACTTTTATTCGTCTTCTCCTTCAGCGGCGACCCCGCGTTTCCTCCTTTCTTCGACGCTGCTTTTCACATCCTTTAGCGGCATATTGTTTTTCACTTTCTTTCTCTTCTCCTCTCTCTCCCTCCACCCTTCTGTCCTTCATCAATCTGAATTATTCTTTCTTTTAAAGACAAAGGGGAGGAAAAAAAACTTCACCGAACTTCTTTAAATTTCTTTAAATCTTCCAGCTCTCTTCCTTTCCCCTCTGTACTCATCCAGAACACCCCTGGGACCGGGTTCTAGCCTTCTTTCTTTTTCCTAGGTGGGAGCCATCCGTTGTGGAACACCACACTTACATGGTGTCCTGGACTCGGGCCTGCCTCCTCGTAGCTCCGCCCACGCTGCTCTGGCCCCGACGCCGCGCTGGGCCCAGGACCTCAGCCCCCGACGCCCCAACACCCGCGCGGGGTTCTTCACCGGTTTTTAAGCTGGCTGCTCGCAACGACCCCAAAGGCCGACGGTAGTCGGGGGCTGCGTTGAAACTCGGGGATTTCCACGAAATTGCCGCGACTCACGGCCACAGGCGGGAGCTCTTCGCACTGCGGCCCTTCCCCTGGAAGACTTACACATAACAATTAGTTCCTAGCTATTTAGTTCCTAGCACTTTACAGATAATACAATAACATATAGGCCGGGTTTCTCTGCCACCTCTCGCAGGAGTGGATTTCCCAATGCAATGGAGAATCTCGGGTTGGGCAGAAAACAGGATCAGCATCGATCCTGTTGCGATGCTCCGGTCCTCCAATGGTGACGGCATGGAGATTTGTGCCCCATGCTGGCGGAAGGATGAAAGTGGGTCATTTGAATTTGTTTCCATCTTATTAATGATCTTGACACCGGATTTTCCACGCCTCCGTGATGCTCCAGCCTCTTGGCCAGGATTCACACGACCATAGATTGGTTCAAGTATTTGCCAGTGTGGCTCTGACGGTGCGGTGGACCTCGCAGTGTGCCAGCGCAGTAAATATTTAACATAGGTGCCCCCAAAGTCCATCAGAGGGCCCCCTCCTGCCCACTGTGCAAATCCTGCCCACCTCATGCTAGCTCCCCATCAGAACCCCTGCCGTCAGAACACCCCCTGTCAGAGACCCCCATCAGAAACCCATCAGACCTCCCATCAAAGACCCCCTCAGGCCCGGACACTTGGCCGTGCCAGCCTGCCATCCAGTTACCCTGGCAGTTCCACCCTAGCAGCGTTCCTGCTGGCTTTGCAGTACCATCTTGGCAGTGCCAGGGTAGCAATGCGAAGGTGCCAGCCTGGCAGTTCCAAGGTGCCCACGGTCAAGGGGAAGGACCAGGGGGCCACCCTGTCCTGTCCCTGACCACCCACAAGCTCTCTGATTGCCTGGGTGCCATTCCATCTGGTCCACGTTTGTGTACACGAGTATTGAAGGTGCCCGGCTGTCTCCCTGGGACGGCCAGTAGATGCCGGGAGCCCATTAGATCCCGCCCAGGTCAGCACCTAAGTGGGTTTTAAATATACTGTGGTGTTTGTGGTTTGGTCCCGCCCACATCCTGATTGCAACCATTCACGAGACCTGGGTAGATCTCGTGAAGCGTACGACTGTTGGGAAGACCACGGGAGGGCTCTCCCGGCATCTACTGGTTGCGTCGCACTCCCGTTCAGGCGCAACATAGCCAGTAGATCAAGCCCATGTACTTTACTAAGTTGGAGGGATGTTTAGCACTCCCCAATTTTAAATTCTATTTTTGGGCAGCTTAATTAAAATCTGTGACAGCTTGGTTAACAGACAGAGTAGAAATGTGGCTGAGCCTGGAGAAATGTGCTTGCCAAATTCCATCAACAGCACTGCCAGTTATGGGGAATAGCATAAGGGACTGCAGAATGAGTGAATAGATGAGATTGACGGTCAATATTTGGAAAGAAATTAAGAAATCATTTGATTTATCCATTTCAACCTTGGCTCTGAACAATAATGGGTCTATAAAATATTTCATACCCTCCATGCATGATAAGTGATTTAAGAAATGGTCTAAATATCATCTCACCTTCCTTCACCAACTATTTCTAAAATCATTTCAGCAGATCAGAGGGGAATTCTCACTTCTTTAGATACCTCCAGGTAAGACATTTTCTTTTAAAACATGAAGACTTGAACAAAGTAAGAAGTCCACCTCTAATGGAGTCATACTTTGTAAACATCCAATGGGGTGTCACTGCGGGGGGTGGGGGGAAAGTAAAATCCTGAGTTTTTTTTTATTCATTCATGGGACGTGGGCATCGCAAGCTGTTCTCGCATTTATTGCCCATTTCTAATTGCCTTTGAGGGGGCATTTCTGTGGGTCTGGAGTCCCATGTAGGCCAGACCAGGTAAGGATGGCAGATTCCCTTCCCTAAAGGACATCAGTGAATTGGATGGGTGTTTGCGACAATCAACAATGGTTTCATGGTCATCATTAGACTTTTAATTCCAGGCATTGCTCTCCGTGGTGACTAGAAATTCCTTATTTATTATAAGGAAATGGGAGATAGAACTGTAACACAAGATACCTGTAGAAGACTGGAATTAAAATTGTTCTGAGGCCCATCTTGTTACCTACTCAAATATCTGGAGAGAATATAAATGGAAGCTCATTACTAGATACCTTAGAATACCACATATTACTGTAAAAAATGGGTTCCTCCCCCATAAGTAGTTGCTGGAGAGACTGCGGGGAAGCAATTAGTCAGAACTTACACACATTCTGGCCATGCCCAAAGTTGAAGGAGTATTTAAAACTTTGGCCAATGTATTCACACGGACATCCCACAGACACCCCCTATCTGCCCAGTAGGAACAATTGCAGAAGGGATAGAAGGAAGAAAACATAACTATACATTTTGCTTATAGGTGCCATTAAGAGTATCACCCTCAATTGGCTGAAACTTAACCTATGAAACTTGGTTATCTAAAGTCAGAGAGCAGTTTGAGATGGAAAGAATCACTCATGCCTCGGTTACAGAGCAAACAATTAGTTCAAAATGGATCCCAGTAATGGGAATATTGTTCACATGAACTAAACACAGAGAGCACTCCCCACCACCACCCCAACCCAACACCATTCATTATATATGTATTGTATTTGTTTCCCCCCCCTCCCCCCTATTTTAGACCATGTCTTCTGTTATGAATCTGCCTGGAGACAGCTTGATGGTTCAAAGGCACCCTGATGGCAAGTTTGGAGCAGCAGTTTAAATAATCAAGTGTGAATGGTTTATGGAGGAGAAACAGATTCTAGATGATTGGGGAGGTCCCTGAGATAACATGTGTTAAGGCATGCCCAAGGAAGTTGATGGGGAAGACAGCCGAATACACAGAAGACATAATTAAAGAATAACAAACGTGTAATTGCCCAGACCCTGAAGAACCAGGGAGGCAGTTACCATCTAGCAGTCTCAGAAAACAGACAGGACGGTTTCCAGCCACCAAGCCTGAAGGCAAAGTTTGCAGCAAACAAGCTTCTAAGCCTTAGAGCCAAGGCAGTGCTGAAAACCTTCATAACAGCAGTTTTAAAATATCTCAATTGGACTAAGAAAGTTACAATTCTCAACTTTGAGTATCATCCCTGTATTATGTGATAGCCAAAGTTGGTTAGTCAATTTGGATGTTGTTTGGGGAACTGGGGAAGTCTTACATAGTCCAGGTATGGTAGATATATTGTGTAACAAGTGGTAAGTTTAATAGAAACCGTGTTTAATAATTCATACATCTTCAGTTACGAGAGAATAGATTCGTCCAATTTGTGTGTATTTGTCTTTTTACTTTAATAATTGTTACCCGTCGATTGGGCTACTTATTTTCACTGGGGTTTCACTTGTCTCCTCACACCAAAACTATACACCGCCACAAACCTGTGTTCCACGTTGATTTACCCTCGCAAACAACATCACCGTGCTTCGTGACATTTCCCAAATACTTCCGATAGCCATTTTTCACTGGTACTCTATGTAAGGAAGCAACTTTTATACAAACCAGTAATCATCATCAAATTCCTGTTTGTCTGCTGTATCAACACTTGTCAAGCCTTCAAATGCACACTATTAATGGGATGCAAATCAATTTCACACCGGCCTCCAGTGGGTTTCCTGATCCGTCACAACGGGCACCAGTGGAAGATCATAGAATCCCTACAGTGCAGAAGGTGGCCATTCGGCCCATCAGGTCTGCACCAGCCCTTGCTCCAATAGAGGACCCTACCTCGGTCCAATCCCCCTCTCCTATCCCAGTAACTCCATCTAACTTTTTGGGCAATATTAGAATGCCCAATTCACATAACCTGCACATCTTTGGACTGTGGGAGGAAACCGGATCCCATTGTAAATTCACCCCGGCATAAAACCAATTTTTGCACTCCTGCCGAAATGGCACCCCCACCGGCCACCATAGAACCGACTGACAGAGCCATGGGAAAATCCGTGTGTGTCTTACACAGCATTCATGTGAAGTTGGGGAACGCGGAGTGACAGTGATTACAAAGGGAAACAGGTGAAACATTTCATTTATAAAATGCATTCTGATACACCATGCAAAACACCATGTTGAGGAGGCTTCTGAAGCTGCCTCCAGGAATCTTTATGTCAAAGCCTTTTAGATTTCAAGTGACTGCTTTGCAGAATAATGCTTGATAACATTTTACACAGCCTCACCACCTTATTAATGTAGTGGAAGCACTCCTATTAGGCCTCTATAGTTCTGTCAACACTTGTAAAAAACATATGCCTCATTGTCATGTTCCTCAGTTGCTGTTCTTTCAGCTTGTCGATGGATCATGATCTCTCGCAGCAGGGCAACAAGCTATATAGTTACTACAGAATCTTCTTTGAAGAAATCATTTGAAGCAGAATTTTTAAATTCTGGAATGTTTGGCCACAGTTAATGCATAGATCAGTGTATCTTTTAGGGAAAAAGCAAATAACAATTTGAAGCAGAACAAAAATACAAGACTATGGGGAGAAGGAAAGGTGGTAAGATTGGTTTTGAATTGCACTTCCATAAAGCTAATATTGACACAATAGGCCTGTTTGTAAAGTTCTACTGCCCTATTTGGATCCCAACTCTCTTCAGCATTACTAACAATAATTTTGATTCAACATTTCTGAGATTCTTCTTTAGGTTCGAGCAAATTAGAACTTGATTATGTAATCAGAAATGGAATTGGCTCACTTGGCTGATTTCTGTAATGTTAACATTTTAAATCTGTAATCCCAATGTAATCTTCCAAAACTGCTATAAAAAGCCATTATTTTTCAACTATAATTGTTGATGTCTGGTTTGTGATGTCCAATTTTACTCCCATGTCAAGCTGCAATAGCTGCATACATAAGTACTAATCTGAAAATGTATCTAGTATGCCAAAGTACAGAAGGTAATGGGTGGCATACTTCGGCCTCCCAGCCACTTGTTTCTTGTCGGTGGGAGGCATGTGTGCCATTTGCTGGTGGCAAGAGTCTCTGCCTGTGCTGTTGTCAATGGGAATTCCCGTTGAAGCCCCATGTCACCAGGAAACTCGCGGGATTGGCTGGAGCAATCCAGCCAATAGTGCTGTGTGAATACACGGTAGCATACTGTGTTTAAAGTCAACTTTCGGAACCTCAGTTCCCCAGTATAATGCAGGCTGTTTGACTGTTATTATTTGTGATCAAGTGTGACGGACCATGTTTTTGAATTTCAAAAACAATACTTCCTTCATTTCCTATGTAACAATAATAATAAGGGACCAGTGTATGTTGAGGAAGATATCTTTAAATGGGTGGTTTCGATCAGCCAAAGTACAAGTACCTTAAGCCCCAAACCAAACCAATTGCATCCAATTTGAGAACAAAATGGGCAACCACTGGGTAGTTGCCCAATAATCAACGTGGCCGCCATTTGAGCGAGAGAGTTCATCTTTGTGCATGTAGCTTGTGGTTTACAAATGATAGCATTGATGAACCATCAATCGAACGCGAGCCGAGTTGCTGGAAAAAAGTTAGGCTTTAAAAAGCTAGAAGTTAGCCCTGCGGTCGACTACAGTAAATTGATTACCGCCGGGCGTTCTGGGTATTTATACCTCGCTCTGGAGGCGGGGTTAACTCAGCCTCTCGACCAATCGGGGCGCCGTCACATGACTGGTCTCAACCAATCGGTCGAGAGGCACATGACCGACCAGGGCCAATGGTAAGCCAGTGTTCTGCACCAATGGCAGACAGCTATGCAAATCATACCACCACATTCACCCCTTGCGGAGAAAGAAGCCGGGGGGGGGGGGGGGGGGGGGGGGGGAGACTGGTAGTATGAGCAGCAGCCAGAGAAGGGAGAAAAACATTTTTGGCTTCCCACTGGCCCAGACAATTAACAATAGTACATATTGTCCATACAAGGTACATGGTGTTGTTGAAAATTAAATAGACTCGATCAGCCTCTTCGTTACCCGTGACGTCCTGGCAGACTGCCGCAGTGGAGTTGGTGACGTTGGTTCAGCCGATGGTGATGGTTCCGCTGATGTCCTGGAGTCCGGGAGCGATGGTCCTTGAACAGTCTCCGTCACCCGGGCTGGTGGTGGCGACGCCATGGATGGGGAAGGGGTGGCCTGGGTGGGGCGCTGGGGGAAAAAAAACAGGGGGTGGTCTGTGGTGAAGGGGGGGAAGGCCGCACGCCGGCGGGTGCCAGGTCCCGGAGGGAGACTGTGTCCTGCCGACCATCGGGGTACTCCACGTACGCATATTGTGGGTTAGCGTGGAGTAACTGGACTTGTTCCACCAACGGGTCGGACTTGTGCACCCGCACATGCTTCCGGAGCAAGATGGGTCCGGGGGCGGCCAGCCACGTCGGAAGAGTGGATCCGGAGGACGACTTCCTGGGGAAAACAAGAAGACGTTCATGTGGTGTCTGATTTGTTATGGTATAGAGGAGTGAGCGGACAGAATGTAGGGCATCGGGGATAACCTCTTGCCATCGGGAAATATGGAGATCTCTGGACCGGAGTGCCAGTAGTATGGTCTTCCAGATGGTGCCATTCTCCCGCTCGACCTGTCCGTTACCCCAAGGGTTATAGCTGGTCCTGCTAGAGGCAATGCCCCTGTTGAGCAGGAATTGACGCATTGAAGTCAATGCTGAGACGTTCGAAGGGGCGGGATGCTTTGATCAGATGTGCGCGCTCAGGGCGGTAGAAGTGCGGTTTGCACTCTGCGCAGATGTGGCAGTCAAGGGTTACTGTCCTGACTGCCTCGATGGAGAAAGGCAGGTTGCGGTCTTTAATGAAATGGTAGAAACGGGTCACCCCTGGATGGCAGAGGTCCGCGTGGAGGGAGCGGAGGCAGCCTATCTGCGCACTGGCGCAGGTACCGCAGGACAGGGCATCAGGAGGCTCATTGAGCTTCCCAGGACGATACAAGATCTCATAGCTGTACGTGGACAACTCGATCCGCCACCGCAAGATCTTGTCATTCTTAATCTTGCCCCTTTGTGCATTATCAAACATGAAGGCCACTGACCGTTGGTCTGTGAGGAGGGTAAACTTCCTGCCGGCCAAATAGTGCCTCCAATGTCGCACAGCTTCGACTAAGGCCTGGGCTTCCTTTTCCACAGAGGAGTGGCGGAGTTCAGAAGCCTGGAGGGTTCTGGAGAAGAAGGCCACGGGTCTGCCCGCTTGGTTCAGGGTGGCCGCCAGAGCTACTTCTGATGCGTCGCTCTCGACCTGGAAGGGGAGGGACTCGTCAATGGCGCGCATCGTGGCCTTTACGATGTCCACTTTGATGCGGCTAAAGGCCTGGCAGGCCTCTGTCGACGGCGGGAAGGTCGTGGTTTGAATGAGGGGACGGGCCTTGTCGGCGTAATTGGGAACCCATTGGGCGCAGTAGGCGAAGAAACTCAGGCAGCATTTGAGGGTATTGGGGAGAGGGAGTTCCATCAGGGGACGCATGCGTTCGGGGTCGGGGCCTATCACTCCGTTACGCACTACGTAGCCGAGGATGGCTAGGCGGTCGGTGCTAAACACGCATTTATCCTTATTGTAAGTGAGGTTAAGGAGTTTTGCGGTTTGGAGAAATTTCCGGAGGTTGGCGTCATGGTCCTGCTGGATGTGGCCGCAGATGGTGACATTATCGAGATACGGGAAGGTAGCCCGTAATCCGTACTTGTCGACCATTCGGTCCATCTCCCGTTGGAAGACCGATACCCCATTTGTGACACCGAATGGAAGCCTAAGGAAGTGGTAGAGGCGCCCATCAGCCTCGAATGCGGTGTACTTGCGGTCACTCGCGCGGATGGGGAGCTGGTGATAAGCGGACTTGAGCTCCACAGTGGAGAAGACTTTGTATTTCGCGATTTCGTTTACCATGGCGGAAATACGGGGGAGAGGATACACGTCCAGTTGCGTAAACCGGTTGATGGTCTGGTTATAGTCGATGACCATCCGGTTTTCCTCCCCAGTCCGGACCACCAGCACTTGGGCTCGCCAGGTACTGTTGCTGGCCTCGATGACCCCTTCCTTCAGCAACCTATGGACCTCGGACCTGATGAAGGTCCGGTCCTGGGCGCTGTACCGTCTGCTCTGTGTCGCAACGGGTCTGCAATCGGGGGTGAGATTAGCAAACAAGGAGGGGGGCGTCCACTTTGAGGGACGCGAGGCTGCAGACAGTGAGGGGGGGGTATAGGGCCGCCGAATTGGAAGGTCAAGCTCTGCAGGTTGCACTGGAAGTCCAGTCCTAGGAGTGCCGGTGCGCAAAGGTCAGGGAGGACAAGGACTTTGTAATTTTTAAAAACCTTCCCTTGGACCGTGAGGTCCATGATGCAGCAGCCGGTGATGCGGACGGAGTGCGAACCTGAGGCTAACCCGATTTTGTGTTTTACAGGATGGACAGGGAGTGCGCAGCGTCTTACCGTGGCAGGGTGAACAAAGCTTTCCGTGCTCCCGGAGTCCAGCAGGCAGTCCGTCTCGTGGCCGTTGAGGTGGATCAGCGTTGTTGTTTTGGCGAGCGTGCGTGGCCGTGACTGGTCGAATTGAATGGCCGCGAGCCATGGAGAAGAACCATCGTCGTAGTCGTCGTCGGCTGAGTAGTTGCTGGCAGAACCTTGCGTGCCAGTCCAGGATGGTGGTGCCCAGGATCCGCACGTAGAGTCGGGGTCCCAAGATGGCGGCGCCCAGGACCCACACGTGGAGTCGGGGCCCCAAGATGGCGGCGCCCAGGACCCGCACGTGGAGTCGGCGCCCCAAGATGGCGGCGCTCAGGACCCGCACGTGGCGTCCGGGGCCCAAGATGGCGGCACCCGTGGTGTCCCCGTGGTTGCTGGGGGAGGGGTTAGCGGTGCCGGCGGGCCGATCGGAGCGGCTGAGAGCGGGGGCAGAGAGGCGCGCAGGCCAGGCGCAGGGGCCCGGGGGCGGCGAGGAGAGATTTGCGCGGTGCGCTGGAAGGGCCTGGAGGAGAGGGGGAGGCGCGCAGGCCAGGCGCAGGGGCCCGGGGGCGGGGGGGGGAGAGATTGGCGCGGCGTACTGGAAGGGCCCGCAAGGGCCCGGAGGGGGGGATCCCCGGTCGCTGCGCGGTACTGCAGCGACCGATTTGGCCTGGCAGACGGATGAAAAGTTGCCCTTCTTCCCGCAGCTCTTACAGAGGGCGGAGCGGGCCGGGCAATGCGGGCGAGGGTGTTTAGCAAACCCACAGAAATAGCAGCGGGGCCCCGCGGACTTGTCTGGGCGTCCCGCGGCGCAGGTCTGAAGGGGGTCGGGAGCGGCGGATGGCGGTGGGGAAGTGTGCCAGGAGGCCCAGGGTGCTGCAGCGCAGCTGGGGACATAGGCGCGGGCGTTTAAATTGGCGACCAGGGAGGTGGAGAGAGTCCGTGCCTCAGTTAGGCTGATGTCGTCTTTCTCCAGCATCCGCTGGCAGATAGCGGCAGACTGCATCCCAGTCACGTAAGCATCTCTAATCAGAAGTTCCATGTGCTCCGTGGCTGAAACTTGGAGGCAGGAGCAATTCCTCCCCAGGACAGCGAGGGCCTGGTAAAAATCGTCTAATGACTCACCGGGGAGCTGTTGTCTGGTAGCCAGTAGATGTCGGGCGAATACTCTGTTTACCGGTTTAAGAAACTGTCCATTCAGCTTAAGCATGGCTGCGTCGTAATCTTTTTCCTCCGCAATCATCGCGTAGGCCGCCATCCCCACGCTGGAGTGGAGGATGTGAAGCTTCTGTGCCATGGTGGGGGGGCTGTTTGCGGACGCCAGTTATCCATCGAAACATGCCAGCCAATGTTTAAAGATTTCTGAAGCGTTCTGAGTTTGCGGGCTGATGCGGAGGCATTCGGGCTTGATCCGGAGCTCCATCTTCAAAATTCTAGCTTATTAAATTGATGAACCATCAATCGAACGTGAGACAAGTTGCTGTACAAAAGTTAGGCTTTAATAAGCTAGAAGTTAGCCCTGCGGTCGACTACAGTAAATGGACTACCGCCGGGTGTTCTGGGTATTTATACCTTGCTCTGGAGGCGGGGTTAACTCAGCCTCTCGACCAATAGGGGAGCCGTCACATGACTGGTCTCAACCAATCGGTCGAGAGGCACATGACCGACCAGGGCCAATGGTAAGCCAGTGTTCTGCACCAATGGCAGACAGCTATGCAAATCATACCACCACAAGCTTAACCACCAAACACATGGTTTGATAAACAGTGCACATCTTCTAAATTGGAAATAGGTCTGTGCCATATTTAACTTGCATCCTCTGCCCAGATGTTGGGTTCTATAAAGTTCATCAACCTAGAAAGTAGCATGAACACCAGACATCCCTTCTCATTATGACTCCTGCCAGAGTGCTGTTATATTGTACCGTTAATGAGCTGAAGCATTGATTAATTGATTAAGGCAATGAAGGTTGACATTGTTTTAGCTCACCTCGTCAGACAATCACACAAGCTGGAGGATGATCAACCGATGAACCTTGGAAAAAGCTGACAAATCAGTTTCAAGAAAACCTAACACAAACCCCAATACAGGTTGTGAAAATCCATCTCTAATTTCGCCTTATTTTCTTTCTCTGCTTCACCCTTTCCCAAGCCCCGTATCCCTCCCAACCCTGACTTTTCATCGCATTGTAGTTTCTGCCCATTGTCCTTCTCTCTTTCCAAACTAATGACTTCCATGAGACCAACCTCCTGTTTCCCTGAAGGGGCCAGCCAGGTGCTTTATGAAATATTTTCATATTTTCTTGTCTTTACTGTATCACTGGAAGTTAATTCCCTCACTAAAGTGCACCAGGCTCATTCACCCCTACAGTGTATCAACTGCACTTTGACAGCTCTCCCCAGCATTGAATCAGTCCCTACACAATGCTCTGACTTCACCAATCATCGCCAGAAGAACAAGCAGAATCTCCATTCAATCAGGAAGCTCATTTCAGTGCTGCAATGTTCAGCCAACAGCTGTTGTAGAACAGTCAGCTTACTTATCTTTTTAATTTAAAAATATTGCTCAGTGTTAAGCAGGCTGATGTGCGCAAAGCAGATCCAACCTCAATTTCTGTTGTTATAACATCCACCAGGTGGTGTTTACCTGCTTCTGCCAAAATCAGCTGCTGAATAGAAAACACATCATCCCCAGATACAGCCAGACAAAGCCAGACTTTGTTAACCATGTTAGCCAAGATATGTTTCAGGTTAACCTTGAAACAGTGCTAATGGCAAACACAGATACGGGACAGCAGTCTCCAAACCCTTCAAGCTGTGGGTTTGCAAGTACATAACTGTGGTCCCCAGGTAATATTCCCTAAGACAGCTGCTGGCCGCTAGTTTCCTGATACTGGACAGGATTCTCCGGCTTCTTCCAGCCACGTGTTTCTCGGCAGCAGGAGGTGGTGCGCCATTTGCTGACGGTGGGGTTCTCTGCTCCTGCTGCTGTCAGTGGGAATTCCCATTGAAGCCACCTCATGTTGCTGGGAAACCCGCGGATGGGGATGCGCTGCCGGCGGGACCAGAGAATTCTGCCGCCAGCAAATGGCCAAGAATTCCGACCACTATGTCCAGTTTTGAAGCAATTCAACCTGATATGTCTGCTGGAGAAATAACAACACTTATATGCAGTTTGGTCAATAAATTCAAATGACTGAACAATACCTCAGAACTGCAAATTGTCCATTCAACATGGGCAGATGATTGATAACCGATTGTGATTTGTATAAAACTTTTGAGCTCCCAAAAGAGGGCATCATTATAAAGAGCTAGCCATGGATACGAACTCGCATCATTATATAATATTAATGATACCCATCTCTCCCTAAAGTGAGAAAACTCCACAATAGCCTGAATCTGGAGCCTATATAGAATATTTCATGCTCTGTACAGGCAGGAGGCTTGCATGGATATTATAATAGAAAGTATAGAATCCAGTCTGGTCCTGCCAAGTAAATATTCTGCCAACAAAAACGATATGAATGCTGAGGGAATGGTGAACTTGAGTGGCTGCTATTAATTTTTATTCAGAAAGAGTCAACCTATGATTCAGAGGGCGGAAAAGAGGGAAACAGATAGACACTGCTCTATTGGTGATATTTAGAATTCAAAAACAATTCACTATTTATTTAAAATTTGTTTATCCAGCTGCTTTGGGTGTGTGAACTAATTATTTACAGTTCAGTGAAGAATCCTCAAAATTTTATGATGTAATATTTTTAGTATATTAAGCTGATAAAATTAATTTTGTTGTTTTCAGTTTGTTATCTTAAAGAAAACCTCAAAATAATGATTTCTGAGGTAATGTCTGGAAATGTTTATGATTGACATCACTAAGGAGGTTCAGAAGGTATATTGGCTGCCAGTCCATACACCAAGGTGCACTTTCCAAGTAATGCTGAAGCTGTCGATTCAGTTTTTCTGGTTAAAACTTTATTTTATCAAAGTAGTTGTGTACTTATTTGCTGTTCTGAAACACAGAAGATGGAGTTGTTTCTATGGCCTGGATTTTCTGGAGCTGGGCCAAGTCGAGAGGCCTCCAAAAAGAACAGGTGGCACCCGATTCCTCGATTTCCACCCATTACTGTTTCCGGCAGTAAGAATGCGGATAGCCAGCCTACACACAACAATTCCATCCTTGTCGGCTCCTTTGCAGGGTTGGGCATTTCAAACCTCCCCCGTCTGCAGTTTTGATGGAGTAGGACCCATTCTGTTAGGAGGCATAGTTCATGGCTTCTGAAAGGAGTGGTGAACCATTGGGGAAGTTTAGTCAGGAGCCAAAAAAATAATTCAGCATTCCCTTTGAAATATATTGCCCCTCCTACCTTCTCATAAAGCTGTCATTCAATCACAGCTATTTATTGTATCAATGACAAAAAACTTTTATCCACTTCACACCTCTTAGTTTGTGTAAGTAAACACATAGGAATTGAAAAAACTCTTCAAGGAAAGAATAACTTATTACAAAGCCAGCATTTATTACCCATCCCTAATTGCCCTTGAGATGGTAAGCTGCTGCCTTGAACCTTTACAGTCCATGTGGTTTAGGTACACCCATGGTGTTAGTGTTGCTTGTTGGTTTCTTCTGGCTGTGCTATGATTTTACAACCAGGGCTTTCTATAGTGTTTCAAGTTGCAAAAGTTTACAGGGAGTCAGTTAAGTGGTAAGTGCTAAAGGACTTTTTGTTGTTCGTCAGGCTTCTGCACAAACCAATTGCTCCCACTCATGGGTGCATTATTAGGTAGTTTCCTTGGAATATGGCATGACTAAGAAAATGAACAAGGCTGAAGAGGGCAGGGAGAGGAGGTATCTCAGCTGGAGGGTATTCAGAGAGCAGTTCTCCAACCTGAATCTCAATGGGGAACATGTTGCAGCCACTTGGGGCGGCCACGTCCCGATTCCAAAATGGATACTCTCAAAGAGTGCAGGGAAAAATGGACAGGAGTAGAAAACAAGCAGGTGCAAGGTTTCCTGTGGATTGGAACTTGAAGAACCCAGACAGAACTGAAACTACAAGCCATTAGCATAGTAATGAGCTATCTCCGGGGACAAAAAGAAACATTGAAACAATCGGTACCAGGGCAGACTCCCCGGCGCCAGTGGAGGCTAAAACAAAGGCAGGCCAACGGTTACCTAGAGCCCGCCCAGCGATCGGGGAACGACCCCGTTATTGGAGAGAATCGATACAAACGATTGGGACATGGTTCAATGAATTGGGACCAAGTCAAGGGTCCTCCCAGAAGGGCGCGAAACTCTGGGGGCTATAAAACATAGTCCCCAAGGTCAGTTCGCTCTCTTACTCTTACTCCTCTTCGTCACCTTCATCTTGGCATTTGGCTCTCGGCGACGAGAGGCCGCCAAGCACCAGCCAAGTAAGTCTAAGGTCAACGCACGCTACAAGATAGGCGCTCCTAGCTACTATTCTATACCAGTTTGAAGCCAGCAGTCTCAGAACCGGACAACGGCCATTGTTTCTCTGACTGAGTGGGCACCCGAAGCTAAGTATAGGCCTTTAGTAGTAGTTGCAGTTTAGCGAGTAGAGTTTATGCATGAGTAATAATTGACTGTGTGTGTAAATAAATGTGCATTAAATTCAAATTTACTAACTGGTGTATCGAGTCATTGATCGGTATTCAGTTTGAACCTTGTGCTGGTATCAGAAAGATAACCTGGCGACTCTTGAGCAAAGGTAATTAAAACAGAGCAAATTAAGGGAAAGCATAACGAGCAACAATGTGTAAGACGTCTATTAGGATATGCGCTTGCAGAGAGCCAGCATGGACTCGACAGTCAAATGGCCTACTTCTGTGCTGTAACCATTCTATGGCGTCCTCATTTAAGTCTGCCACCTATTGCAGCCAGAGCTGCAACCTCAAAGCGGGGCAAGGAACAAATTGCCAGGGATTGCGAAGGTGACTATGATGAAGAACCTTTATACAGTTAGACTGGAGCTGGAGATATTGCTGCCCTTTGCATAATGGGGATTACTGAGACTCTTTATTCAATAAGAAAAAACTACATTTCATTTGTGTAAATATTATAATGAGATCGGCAGCCTCATATAGGTTTACAATTTTCAATGTAACCGTGGCCGCCTGGGTATCCTAAGGATACCTGGCAGCTAAAAGATTCATTTATGTAGTATGGTGTTTATGTATTCATCTAGCTATCGTAAGGAACAATGTCAGTCATTTATTTTCTAGGACCCAATCAGAAAATAATTTGACTGTCTCTGGATACTGCTTGACTTTCGGCAGCGGCACTTAGGTGGAGGTCGTGCACTAGGTAGCTCCCACCAGGGTATTTGGCTTTTGGCCCTTTTTGCCCGGTTCCCAGGGGCTTTTTCCTGGACAAACTCTTCCTGTAAGAAAGTAGGTCCTAGTGTGGAAGTATGTCAACAAAGGCTACAACGAAGAAGTCTACAGGGGAAAATTCTTAAACCGACTCAAAGGCTTTGTGTCGAGCCTCAACAGGGAAGATGGCAATGGCAGCTTTGGTGGTTGTGGCTGCCTCGATCACGGCAGATATGCTAACTGGGGTACTGGCTATTGAGTTTGAAAAGCATTTTGAGAGGGAATGGAAAGTGATGTTTGATACTCTCCGTAAATCGATTGAGGAGGCACTGGGTCCTATCTGCAAAAATGTGAAGAAGACTTCAGAAGCTGTGAAGGAGCATAGTAGAAGGGGGTGGAGGTGGCTTTGTCGAGGCACAGCAACCAAATTGCCTCACTGGAGGCTGTGACCTCGGTGGTGGTGGAGAAGAATAAGAATCTGAGGGTGAAGGTGGATCATCTGGAAAATCGGTTGAAGAGACAAAACCTCAGGATCGTGGGACTGCCAGAGGTTTGGAGGGCCCAAATCCAACTGCAGACTTTACGTAGATGTTCGGAACGATGGTGGAGGAGGGTGTCAAGGCATCCCCTCCAGAGTTAGACAGGGCCCATTGTAGACTCCGGCAGAAACTTCGGGAGAATGAGCCACCATGAGCGGTTATAGTCAGATTTCACAGCTTCCAGCAGAAGGAGCGGATCCTCAAGTGGGCCAAGGAGAATCGTGATCGGAGATGGGAAGGAAGCCACATTAGAATATACCAGGATGTAGGTGTGGAGCTTGCGAAGAAGGGCAGCCTTTAATAAGGCCAAAACAGCGTAATATAACAGTGGAGTGAGGTTTAGAGTGTGTACCCTGCAAGGCTGTGTGCTATCTGCGTGTCAAGAGACCATTACTCCAATACATCGGAGGAGGCTCAAGTTTTGTTAGAGCATGGACTCGGATCGAGTTAAACAGGCTCTGTGTGGATTTGTTATAGTTTTAAAAAAAATATTTTTACACCTCCTTTTTCACATTTTCTCCAGAATTTCACCCACCAACAATAAACAATAACCAGCAACAAATGTGTCAATCTCCATAACAATAACAACGATCCCATCCTCCCACCAACCCCCAAACATTAGCCCACATGTTTATATAAACAAATGACAAAAAGGAATTAGGGATTGCCTGTAGTCATCCTTAATACACACAGACCCCCTCCCCCCAACCCTCCCACTCATCCCCCCCAACTAATGTTCAATGTTATCCAGTTCTTGAAAGTGCATAATGAGTAATGCCCATGACTTGTAGAACCCCTCCGTCCTTCCCCTCAGTTCAAACTTAACCTTCTCAAGAGTCAAGAATTCCAACAGGTCCCTGGGGGTTGATGTGGTGTTTTTCATCTACGGGTGAGGGACGAGACGAGGCTGCAAAGGGATGGGTGAGCCAGGTCTTTCACTCGATGGTAGGGCTCGAGGGGGCAGCAATTTTAATCAACAAACAGGTTTGGTTTTCAGTGGACAAGATGGTGGCCGACCCATACATTAGGTGTGTGATGGTTACAGGGTCTTTGGCAGGAATGTTGGCGGTATTAGTTAATGTATATGCCCCGAACTGGGACGATACAGCATTTATCAGGAAGATGCTGGCTTCCATTCCAGATTTGGATACGCACCAGCTGGTTTTTGGAGGTGATTTGAATTTTCTTCCAGATCTGAAGCTGGACCGTTCTAGGCCAAAATTGTTGGTGTTCTCAGGGGTGGCGAAGACTTTGTTAGCATTAACAGATCAGTGGAGGCTTATGCACCAGGTGGGGGGCAAGGAATTCTCTTTTATTCCCAGTACGTAAGGTGTATTCCAGGATTGACTTTTTTCTGGTGGGTAGGTCTCTTCCTTGGGTGAGGAAGGCAGAATACTCGGCCATTGTCATCTCCGATCATTGCACACGTCTGGTGGATTTGGTTGTGGAATCGGGCCCTGCTCAGCGCCCACCGTGGATTTTACCGTGGGCACATGTCCAAGGCCATTGGCAAATATGTAGAATTAAATAGGAATGTATTTGTCTCACCCTCCGTGTTTGGGAAGCCTTGAGAGTGGTGATTAGAGGAGAGATTATATTGTATTAGGTGCATATGGAGAGGAAGGTAAGGATGGAACAGCAAACGTTGGTCAATGAGATCTTGGAAGTGGACCACAGGTACGCATGTGACCTTATCCCGGAGCTCCTGAAATAAGCTGCAGACACAGTTTGATCTGTTGTCTACAGGGAAGACAGTTGCAGCGTTCAAGGGGGGTCTTTCATGAATATGGGGAGAAGGCCAGCTCTGTTAGCTCATCAGCTGAGGTGGCAGCTGACCCGCTGGGAGATTATTCAAGTTAGGAATTCAAGCGGTAGTTTATTTTCCGCTCCAGTTATAGTTAACGCTGCACTTGAGGCTTTTTACAAGAATCTTTATGGGTTGAAGCCCTTGGTGGGGGGGTGGACATGTCAACATTTGTAGATGGGTTGGAGTTTCTGGTGATGGGGGATGAGAGAAGGGAAGAGTTAGGCCCTGAGGAGATTTCAGTCGGCATTGGGTTTCAGTTCCAGTGGCATTCGATAAGAAGTTTGTGAGTCAGCTGATCCCTTTGCTTGATATGTTGAATGACTATCTGTTGCGGGGATTCCTACCTGCTACACACCTGCAAGCCTCTATTTCATATGAAGAACGATGAGGACCCAGTGGAGTGTGCATCATACCAGCCTATCTCGCTGTTAAATGTGGATGGTGGGATATTGGCTAAGATGTTGGCGGTAAGGCTGGAGTCCTGTCTCTCTGAGATGATTGCGGAGAATCAGCAGGCTTTGTCAAGGACCGGCCACTGTCAGCCAATATTCAGAGGCTGTTGAAAGTTGTTCTCTGCCCGCCCAAGGAGCTCGAGTCGGAGGTGATTGTGTCTTTAAATGCCGAGAAGGCAGTTGACAAGGTGGAGTGGAGGTACCTTTTCAAAGATCTGGAGAGACTCGGTCGAGGGCCAAAGTTGATTACCTAATTACTGTTGTTGAATAGGGCGCCCTGGGCTAGTGTTCGTACCAATGCCTTGAGTTTGGGATACTTCCATTCGGAAGGAAGGGAGGAACTAGACAGGTGTGTTCAATGTTTCTTCTTCAGTTTGCGTAGCGATTGAACCCTTAGTCGTACCTTTGAGGGCTTTAGGTAAGAGGAAGGGGATAAACAGCGGAGGGATGGGGAAAAGGGTGTCCCTATATGCTGACAATCTGCTGCTTTGCTTTATGTTACAGATCAAGTCCCCACTATGGGTGATATAATGGAGCTATTGAGGAACTTTGGTTCATTTTCAAATTACAAGTTGAATCTGGGAAAGAGCAAATGTTTTCCGGTTAACCCCCCCAGGAGGGGAGCCAACTTTGGGCCCAGCTACATAAATTGCACTTCGCACGTTTGCTGGACAAGGTTGAGTCCGATCGGCAAAAATGAGACAACCTACCCCTGTCCCTGATGGGCAGAGTCCATTAAAATGAATATTCTTTCAAGGATTTTGTTTTTGTTTCAACTCCCTAAATTTTTTTTTGTGAGGGTTAATGGGCTGATCGCATCCTTTATATGGCAGGCGAGGATCCATAAGGTAGTTCTCCAAAGCAGTAGGCAGTTTGGGGGGCGGGGAGAGGCGGGGGTGGGGACTTAACATTGCCAAATTTGCTTTATTATTATTATTATTGGGCAGCTAATGCGGAGAAGGTGCTGGGGTGCTTCCATTTTCTTCAGCTAGGTACTCCTCGAAACAGGTGTCCGTGTCTACTTTAAGGATGTGGAGACAATTCAGGCAACACTTTAAGCCTGGATCCATATCGAGGCTGGCCCCTATCTGTGCCAATCACTTATTTGAGCCGTCCAGGTTAGACACCACGTTTGGGGTGTGGAAGGGAAGGGGCTGGAGAGATTTGGAGATTTGTTTGTAGAGGGACGGTTTGCCAGCTTGGAGGAATTGTCGACAGAGTTTGAACTGAGGGGTGCAGACTCATTCAGGTACCTCCAGAAAAGGAATTTTGTACAGGTGGCCTTCCCAACTTTTCCCGAGGCACCATGGATGTTGGAAAGGATCCTTTCGCTGGCAGGGTCAGAGGAGGGTGGCACGTGTGGTATATATGGATGAATTCTGTCTGAGGAATCTGACTTGTCGGATGGGGTGAAGACTAAGTGGTAGAAGTAGCTGGACCTTTAGTGGATAATGAGATGTATAGTGAGGCCCCTCGCCAGGTAAACTCCACTACTTCATGTGCACGGCTTGGTTTAATCCAGTTTAAGGCAGTGCATAGGGCGCACCTGACCAAAACTAGGACGAGTGTTTTATTCCTGGAGATAACACATATGCGCACACACACACACACACACACATTGGGGTGGGTGTAATTGGTTGGGGTTTTGTTCGTTGGAATTGTGTGTCATTTGCTGTGGTAATATGGGTTTTTTTGTCAAGTCAATTGTAAAATGGAAAATCTCGGATCAAGATACATATTTTTTAAAAGTCTCTGGATGGTGGTCTGGCAAATACCACTCTGAATTCTTTCACGGGATTTACGTGTCGTTGGCTAGATCAGCATTTATTGCCCATTCCTAACAGTTCTTGAGAAGGTTTGTCTTATTTCAGAGTGTGAGTTATTTCACATGGCAGAGTTGTTTGATATTAATCTAAATATACACTGCGAAGGATTTTTCAGATGGCGGGGTTTCCTTGCCAACACCCGACTGCATCTCCGCCAATCACAACAGCCCTACCACCATTTAACATAATTGGATTGGATTGGATTTTGTTTATTGTCACGTGTACCAAGGTACAGTGAAAAGTATTTTTCTGCGAGCAGCTCAACAGATCATTAAGTACCTGAAAAGAAAAGAAATACATAATAGGGCAACAAAAGGTGCACAATGTAACTACATAAACACCGGCATCAGGTGAAGCATACAGGTCAATCCATAAGAGGGTTGTTCTTATGGGTCTGTTAACAGTGGGGAAGAAGCTGTTTTTGAGTCTGTTCATGCGTATTCTCAAACTTTTGTACCTCCTGCCCGATGGGAGAAGTTGGAAGAATGAGTAAGCCGGGTGGGAGGGGTCTTTGATTATGCTGCCCGCTTTCCCCAGGCAGCAGGAGCTATACAGAGTCAATGGATGGGCGGCAGGTTTGTGTGATAGACTGGGCTGTGTTCACGACTCTCTGAAATTTCTTGAAGTCTTGGGCCGAGCAGTTTCTATACCAGGATGTGATGCAGCAAGATAGGATGCTTTCTGTGGTGCATCTGTAAAAGTTGGTAAGAGTTGATGTGGGCATGCCGAATTTCCTTCATTTCCTGAGGAAGTATAGGCGCTGTAGTTCTTTCTTGGTGGACCAGGACAGATTTTTGGGGATGTGTATCCCGAGGTATTTGAAGCTGCTAACCATCTCCACCTCAGCCCCGTGATGCTGACAGGGGTGTGGACAATACTTTGCTGCCTGAAGTCTATGACCAGCTCTTTAGTTTTGCTGGCGTTGAGGAATAGATTGCTGTTGCTGCACCACTCCATTAGATTCTCTATCTCCCTCCTCTACTCTGACTCGTCGTGATTCAAGATCCGGCCCACTATGGTCATATCGTCAGCAAACTTGTAGATGTAGTTGGAACCACATTTTGCCAGTCGTGTGTGTACAGGGAGTAGGTAGCTAAGTACGCAGCCTTGCGGGACCCCGGTATTTAGGACTATTGTGGAGGAGGTGGTGTTGTTTATTCTTTGAGCTTTATTGAGGTGTTATTGAGCTTTGAAGAAGAGTCATCGGACTTGAAACATTAGCTCTTTTCTCTCCCTTGCAGATGCTGACAGACCTGCTGAGATTTTCCAGCATTTTCTCTTTGGTTTCGGATTCCAGCATTCGCAGTAATTTGCTTTTATTATTCCTGTTTCTTCATGCTGATTGTGGTCTGTGGCTCAGAAAGTCGAGGATCCAGTTGCTGAGTAAGGAGCCAAGTCTTAAGTTTTGGAGCTTTGATATGAGCTTGGCTGGGATTATGGTGTTGAAGGCGGAGCTGTAGTCAATAAATAGGAATCTGATGGAGGAGTCCTTGTTGTCGAGATGCTCTTGGGATGAGTGTAGGGCCAGGGAGATGGCGCCTAAATAAATAAATAAATAATCTTTATTGTCACAAGTCGGCTTACATTAATACTACAATGAAGTTACTGTGAAAAGCCCCTAGTCGCCACATTCCTGCACCTGTTTTGGTACACAGAGGGAAAATTCAGAATTCTCAGCTGGTACACGAATTGAACACGAGCTACTGGCCTTGTTCTGCATCACAAGCCAGCTGTCTAGCTCACTGAGCTAAACCAGCCCCATACCAGACCACCAGTCTGCTGTGGGCATCACGGAAGCACAGTGGTTATCACAGTTGCTTCACAGCCCCAAGGTCCCAGGTTCAATTCCCAGCTTGGGTCACTGTGCAGAGTCTGCACATTCTCCCACTGAGTGTGTGGGTTTCCTCCAGGTGCTCTGGTTTCCACCCACAGTCCAAAGATGTGCAGGTTAGGTGGATTGGCCATGCTAAATTGCCCTTAGTGTCCAAAAAGTTTAGGTGGGGTTATTGGGTTACAGGGATAGGTTGGAAGCTTAAATGAGGTGCTCTTTCCAAGGGCCAGTGCAGACTCGATGGGCCGAATAGCCTCCTTCTGCACTGTAGATTCTATGACCGGTTGCGGCGGTATGCGAAGTGCAGTGGATCAAGGCGTTCTGGGAGTACGGAGGTGATACGCTTCATGACCAACCTCTCGAAGCACTTCATTACGACTCAAGTCAGGACTTCGGAAGCTGTGATGGTGGGTATGGGTATGTTATGGGCTGCTGGGGTACTCAACAGTGGATTAATGGTTTCTTGCTCAAATCGAGCATAGAATGCATTGAGTTCATCAGGGAGGGGTGCATTGCTGCTGGAGATACTGCTCGGCTTCGCTTTGTAGCCCGTTATGTTGTATACCACCGAGAGTCAGTTACACTAGTCTGTGACTCCAGCTTGGTCTGATATTCTGTCTTGGCATCTCGAATGGCTTTGCAGAGGTCGTACCTGGATTTCTTGTATAGGGCAGGGTTGCCTGACTTGAACGCCTCAGACCTTCAGTACAGAGTCAATCTCGCGATTGAGCCTTGGTGCCCGGTTGGGGAACGTAATTGACTGGAGACTGGGTTTCTGCCCTGCACTTGGGCAGAGGTCCCACCTCAGGGAGCTACCAGCCAATTTGTTTGGCTGGCAGTTCTAAGGTCCCTGCAAAGCCAGTGGTAGCAGTGGGACTTAAGCTGTCTGCAGATTCTAAGCATTGGAATCCTGGAGTAGTTAAGTGCTGGGGAGGGAGGGTTAATGTAGGGCTGAGGGGTGGGGTGGAGGGTGGTTCTGTGGTACCATGTTGGGGAAGGGATGGCAGATGTATGTGCTGAAGGATGGGGGCAATCGGTGTAGGAGTGGGGGGATGCTGGGGAAGGCAAAGTGAAGTTCTTGCTGGAAAGAATAGTGGGGGAGGGAGCGCCCATGTGGAGCAGAGCTTAGTGGGGGCCCCAATTGGAAATGGGACCCTTGTGGGGGAGGTAGTTCCCCCCCCCCCCCCCCCCCCCCCCCCGCCACTTCCCACCCGAGAGCTAAGCGGGGTGACCCGCCGATCTTCACCCCACTCCGGAACTCCTATCACCAACCTCAAAATTAAAGCTATGTTATCTAATTTTGGATTTGGTGAATACTTGTCTTTGACCTTTGGTTGATTGATGCGACAAACATCAGTGGAATCCCATCAGCCCTGTCTCTGGAATTTAAGTTAACAGTAGACTTCCTAACACACATGATCACAAATATTGTCATTCACAGAGTGCTGGCTGGTGAAGTTATTAGCTCAACAATGAGAGACAACCGGATTAACGTACACTTAAAAAATATCAAGATCTGTCTAAATGCTCAGCTCCAGCATGGGCTCAAGAGATCCTCCCAGCCAGCATGTGTTTTAAGTGTTGTATACATGAATGTGAAAGCAATATTCTCACGCTCAGTAACTATTTCCAGCTAGTATCTTGCCATTATTATTCTAGTTCTTTATCAGAGGCAGGTTTAGCAACTATTCCCAGCCAAGAACCTGTATAAAGAATTGTATTTATACTGACATTCATTTAGCTTCTTTATACCCTTTAAACTCAAACTCCTTTTGGAAATGTGTTCCCATAATAATGTATAAGATATTCATAATTTTTAACAATGGCCTTTCTTTGCCCTGCTAAGATTACCTAAATCTTCACATTTAAGTCTTGACACATTTCTGTAACCTCCTTGACAACCACTCCACCCTAAATAGCCGGTTCCTCTGCCTTCAGCCCCTTGTGTATTCTCCTGTCCCTTCGACATCATTGTCCGTCATACTTTCAGCTGCAAGGCCACATCCTCTTGAATTCCCTCACCAGCCTCTCCCATCTCTATCCTCTAATATCCTCCATAAAACTCATCATATGACTCTTTGCGCATGTTGTTGGTGTTAATTTCTACTTTCTACCTGGTGGAATGGTGTGAACCTATTTTTCCAGTTGCTTTTTGATGCCTAAAAGAAAGTGTTGCAGGTCGGAGAATCGCCGGGGGGGGGGGGGGGCGTGAATCCCGCCAGCTGCCGAATTCTCCGGCTCCGGGGTTTTGGCGGGGGCGGGAATCGCGCCGCGCCAGTCGGCGGCCGTCGGAAGCGCACACACACCCCCCTGCCGATTCTTTGGGCCGAGTGGCCGCCCGTTTTCGGCCAGTCCCGCCGACGTAAATCACAACAGGTCCTTACTGGTGGGACCTGGCTCCAGGGGTGACCTGCAGAGTCTTCGGGAGGGCACGGGGGCTTCTGGCCCCGGGGGGTGCTCTCACGGTGGGCTGGCCCGCGATTGGTGGGGCACTCTTTCCCTCCGCACCAGCTGCTGTCAACTTCCGTGATGGCTGGTGCGGAGAAGAAAACCCCTGCACATGCATCGGGATGATGTCAGCACACGCTGGCGCTCCCGCGCATGCGCCAACTGGCGCTGGCCTGCGGAGGCCCTTTGGCGCCGGTTGGCGTGGCGCCAAGCCCTTCAGCACCAGTTGGCAAGGCACCAAACACTCCGGTGCCGGCCTAGCCCCTGAAAGTGCAGAGGATTCCGCACCTTCGGGGCAGCCCGATGCCGGAGTGGTTCACGCCACTCCTCGGCGCCGGAGTGGCCCGCCCCGCCAGTTGTGGAGAATCCCGCCCCGTGCCACAAATGAAATGATGCAAAAATCAACTCGGAGACCTGACACTTTTTGAGGCAATATTTGATGTGTGCGTTATTTTATGATTGTTGATGTGTTGCTTCCCATTCTCCGATTAAAATTGTTGGCTGGACAATGAGTAACGTGGAGCAGTCAGAGACGGCTGCTACTTACAAACCACTGCATTTTTTTGTATGCTCAACGACTAGAAACATTTTTGAAATTCCACATCCTCCAGCCCACATTTACCTGGAAAATTACATCAGTTCTGAAGCACTAACATCATCAGGGGCCATGATTGATATAACTCTAAGAGATACCATGTTGACAGACTGCTGCTGCTTGCTGGCTCTGCAAGTGTGTCATTAGAAGAGGTGATGATGTTGATGCTTAGCAAAAACAGAATTTGTTTTCAAACCTGATTTTCTTACTTGCAACTTAGATAAAAGAAAAGACGGATAAAATCTTGAAGACGGACATCTTGTCATCACCAAGTTAAATAGAATTATTGTTAACTTTAACATTTTGTATTGTTTTTGATCATTTGAATACTTTTGTTTAAACAATGAACTACGATTGTGCTTTTGGTGGAAAAAGTCTAGAGTTTACTTAAACCTCTGTAAAGGAACTTAATTGCCATCGGTAGAGTTTAATCTCGTAGTGCTGGAGATTTAAGTCTCTATTAAATGTGGTGCTTGTTAATTCGCCTTCCACACTACCATGGTTAACAGCAAATCCTGGCCCTCACAGCAAAAATATATACTGCTCTAAAGTCAATAGAGGTTCATAGAAAGGGAACAAAAGAGAATAAATTCATGAAAAGGTGTACTGGTGATGGAGACACTTTCCTTAAAATTGGGTGAGTAATTACTTTTATTCGTATTTTGTTTTAAGTATGTTGAGGAGCAAAGGCTCTTTGTTTTCTTTCAACTCATTTTCTTTCCTCTTGCCTGACATCGGGCGGAATTCTCCCAGGCTGCGCCGGGGGGTTCAATTGCAGGGTTGTGGGTAGAATATGGCAAGAGGCCGAGAAATTGGTTTCGCCCTGGTGTGTATTTACAGCGGGATCTTCTGTTGGAAAACCCGCTAGAGGACAGTGTGATCCTAATTTGCATCCCGTTCATGTGATGCAAATGAAGGCCCAAACCCCCCCTCCCCTTGCTCCCCATACCAGATTCACTGTGACACTGGCAGGAAAACACACAGGCGTGAAACACGTTCATACAACGTGACGTGCAGATGTCGCGATTCACCTAAAGAATGCATGGAGCTTCCTCCAGAGTTCTGGATGGAAGTCGTTCTGGGCCCTGGAACAGCACAGCAGTGGATCTGGGGAGCATCAACAGGTGGATCTTCCAGATTTGGTGTCCTGGAGGAGCTCCATCTTCGAGCCGAAGAATATTCCTGAAGATCCATCTTCATTTTCAGGAGGTCTATCTTGCAATCTTATTACTCCAGGAAATCCATCTTCATTTTCAGGCAGTCCACCTTCTTTCTTCAGTAGTGAGAGTGATGCTGGGTGCCCTTTCACTGCGGACATGATGGCAGACCCACCTGGCCACTTAATATGGTGTCAAATACCTGGGTGCATAATTAATGAGGCCTTGGCCAGAAGATTTGGCATGTATTCCCGCCGGTCGCTGCAGTGGGAAAAGCTTCACGCTCCCACCCCCACCACGGCACTTAGTCTCAAAATAGGAGAATCCTGCCCATCATCCCTCGAGGTGACAGGAAATCCTGTTCCTAGGTTCTCTAAAATGGCTTCTCTGAAGCTGTTTGTAAGGTGATGTCTGAGAGTGAAGCAGAATCATTCCTGTGCCGATTTCCCCTCTCTTCCTCTGAAATACATCTGGTCACAAGTCACTGTCATCTCGGGATAGCATAATTGAATTTGGGAACTCCCCATAGGTAAATCAGCCTGCTCTGAGCCATTAGGGCCATCGTGCTCAAAGTAATTGCTTAATCATTTCAAAATCTGGGATATAAGGATAGTGAATATTCCCAACTAGGCAGAAGAACTTCACTTCCAGACACAGTATAGATGGTACAGATTGAAGAAACTGAAGGATAGTTTGGCTGTACCATCAAGGAAGAATGCATTTGTTGCTCTCGAGCACATGGATTAGTGGTGACATTTAGCTTTGTTTCATCTCTACAGAAAATACACCATCAGCGGGATTTTACGTCGGCGTGACCCTCTGCTTCGCCAGCAGCCCATCCACGCCCGCGGGTTTCCTGACGGCGTCGGATGGCCACAATGGCAATTGGCCGGCTGCTGGAACAGAGGGTCCTGCTGACGGTGGGGACGCGCTGCGCCAGAAAACAGAGCTGGTGGGACAGAGAATCCCGTACCATGTGTTCATAATCTTTATTGCACTGCAGACACTATCCAAGCCAACTCTACTTATATTATATTTCTGAAATATGCACTATTCTACAGTTTCACTTTATTGAAATATCAAGGAAAATGAACCAATTTTCACACACATGCTGCTGATCCGAAAGCAGCCTTGTGAAAGTGATGTACCATCAATTGAACGCGAGACGAGTTGCTGGACAAAAGTATGGCTTTAATCAGCTAGATGTTAGCCCTGCGGTCGATTACAGTAAATGAACGACCGCCAGGTGTACTGGGTATTTATACCCCGCCCTGGAGGCGGGGTTAACTCAGCCTCTCGACCAATCGGGGAGCCGTCACATGACTGGTCTCAACCAACCGGTTGAGAGGCACATGACCAACCAGGGCCAATGGTAAGCCGGTGTTCTGCACCAATAGCAGGCAGCTATGCTAATCATACCACCACATTCACCCCTTGCGGAGAAAGAAGCCGGGGGGGGGGGGGGGGGGGGGAGAGAACTGGTGGTATGAGTAGTAATGAGAGAAGGAAAAAAAAATGTATCCCTGGCTTCCCACTGGCCCAGACATTTAACAACCGTACATATTGTCCATACAAGGTCCATGGTGGTGTTGAAAGTTAAATGGACTCGATCAGCCTTTTCGTTGCCCATGACGTCCTGGCAGACCGCCGCAGTGGAGTTGGTGATGGTGGTTCAGCTGATGTCCTGGACTCCGGGAGCGATGGTCCTTGAACTGTCTCCGTAACCCGGGCTGGTGGTGGAGACGCCATGGATGGGGGAGGGGTGGCCTGGGTGGGGCGCAGGGGGAAAAAGAACGGGGGGGGGCCTGTGGTGAAGGGGGGAAGGGCCGCACGCCGGCGGGTGCCAGGTCCCGGAGGGAGACCGTGTCCTGCCGACCGTCGGGGTACTCCACGTACGCATACTGCGGGTTAGCGTGGAGTAACTGGACTTGTTCCACCAACAGGTCGGACTTGTACACCCGCACATGCTTCCGGAGCAAGGTGGGTCCGGGGGCGGCCAGCCACGTCGGGAGAGTGGATCCGGAGGGCGACTTCCTTGGGAAAACAAGAAGGCGTTCATGAGGTGTCTGATTTGTTGTGGTACAGAGGAGGGAGCGGATAGAATGTAGGGCATCGGGGATAACCTCTTGCCATCGGGAAATAGAGAGATCTCTGGACCAGAGAGCCAGTAGTATGGTCTTCCAGATAGTGCCATTCTCCCGCTCGACCTGTCCGTTACCCCGAGGGTTATAGCTGGTCGTCCTGCTAGAGGTAATGCCTCTGTTGAGCAGGAATTGACGCAGCTCGTCGCTCATAAAGGAGGACCCCCGATCGCTATGTATGTATGCGGGGTAGCCGAACAGGGAGAAGATGGAGAGGAGGGCCTTAATGACGGTCGATGTGGTCAGGTCAGGGCAGGGAATGGCGAAGGGGAAGTGGGAGTATTCGTCGATTACCTCCAGGAAGTAAATGTTGCGGTTGCTAGAGGGAAGGGGCCCCTTGAAGTCAATGCCGAGACGTTCGAAGGGGCGGGATGCTTTGATCAGATGCGCGCGCTCGGGGCGGTAGAAGTACGGTTTGCACTCTGCGCAGATGTGGCAGTCATGGGTTACTGTACTGACTTCCTCGATGGAGAAGGGCAGGTTGCGGGCCTTTATGAAATGATAGAAACGGGTCACCCCTGGATGGCAGAGGTCCGCGTGGAGGGAGCGGAGGCGGTCTATCTGCGAGCTGGCACAGGTACCGCGGGACAGTGCATCAGGAGGCTCATTGAGCTTCCCAGGACGATACAAGATATCGTAGTTGTACGTGGACAACTCGATCCGCCACCGCAAGATCTTGTCATTCTTAATCTTGCCCCTCTGTGCATTATCAAACATGAAGGCCACTGACCGTTGGTCTGTGAGGAGGGTAAACTTCCTGCCGGCCAAATACTGCCTCCAATGTCGCACAGCTTCGACTATGGCCTGGGCTTCCTTTTCCACTGAGGCGTGGTGGAGTTCGGAAGCCTGGAGGGTTCTGGAGAAGAAGGCCACGGGTCTGCCCGCTTAGTTCAGGGTGGCCGCCAGAGCTACTTCTGATGCGTCGCTCTCGACCTGGAAGGGGAGGGACTCGTCGATGGCGCGCATCATGGCCTTTGCGATGTCCGCTTTGATGCGGCTAAAGGCCTGGTAGGCCTCTGACGATGGCGGGAAGGTCATGGACTGAATATGGGGACGGGCCTTGTCGGCGTAATTGGGAACCCATTGGGCGTAGTAAGCGAAGAAACCCAGGCAGCGTTTAAGGGATTTGAGGGTATTGGGGAGAGGGAGTTCCATCAGGGGGCGCATGCGTTCGGGGTCGGGGCCTATCACTCCGTTACGCACTACGTAGCCGAGGATGGCTAGACAGTCGGAACTAAACACGCACTTATCCTTATTGTAAGTTAGGTTAAGGCGTTTTGCGGTTTGGAGGAATTTTCGGAGGTTGATGTCATGGTCCTGCTGGTCGTGGCCGCAGATGGTGACATTATCGAGGTACGGGAAGGTAGCCCGTAATCCGTACTTGCTGACCATTCGGTCCATCTCCCGTTGGAAGACCGAGACCCCATTTGTGACACCGAATGGAACCCTGAGGAAATGGTAGAGGCGCCCATCAGCCTCGAACGTGGTGTACTTGCGGTCACTCGCGCTGATGGGGAGCTGGTGATAAGCGGACTTGAGGTCCACAGTGGAGAAGACTTTGTATTTCGCAATCTCGTTTACCATGGCGGAAATACGGGGAAGAGGATACGCGTCCGGTTGCATAAACCGGTTGATGGTCTGGCTGTAGTCGATGACCATCCGGTTTTTCTCCCCAGTCCGGACCACAAGCACTTGGGCTCGCCAGGGACTGTTGCTGGCCTCGATGACCCCTTCCTTCAACAACCTATGGACCTCGGACCTAATGAAGGTCCGGTCCTGGGCGCTGTACCGTCTGCTCCGGGTCACGACGGGTTTGCAATCGGGGGTGAGATTAGCAAACAAGGAGGGGGGGTCCACTTTGAGGGACGCGAGGCTGCAGACAGTGAGTGGGGGTATAGGGCCGCCGAATTGGAAGGTCAAGCTCTGCAGGTTGCACTGGAAGTCCAGTCCTAGGAGCGCCGGTGCGCAAAGGTCGGGGAGGATAAGGAGTTTATAATTTTTAAAGACCTTCCCTTGGACCGTGAGGTCCGTGGTGCAGCACCCGGTGATGCGGACGGAGTGCGAACCTGAGGCTAACCCGATTTTGTGTTTTACAGGGTGGACAGCGAGCGCGCAGCGTCTTACCGTGTCAGGGTGTACGAAGCTTTCCGTGCTCCTGGAGTCCAGCAGGCAGTTCATCTCGTGCCCGTTGAGGTGGATTAGCGTCGTCGTCTTGACGAGCGTTCGTGGACGTGACTGGTCGAGCTGAATGGTCGCGAGCCGTGGAGAAGATCCATCGTCGTAGTCGTCGTCGGCCGAGTAGGTGCTGGCAGGACCTTGTCTGCAAGTCCAGGATGGCGGCGCCCAGGATCCGCACGTGGGGTCGGGGCCCCAAGATGGCGGCGCCCAGGACCCGCACGTGGAGTCGGGGCCCCAAGATGGCGACGCCCAGGACCCGCACGTGGCGTCCAGGGTCCAAGATGGCGGCGCCCGCAGACCCTCATGGTTGCTGGGGGCGGGGTTAGCTATGCCGACGGGCTGATCGGAGCGGCTGAGAGCGGGGGCAGAGAGGAGCGCAGGCCCGGCGCAGGGGGCCGGGGGGGAAGAGATTGGCGCGGTGCGCTGGAAGGGCCCGGAGGAGGAGGAGAGGCACGCAGGCCGGGCGCAGGGGACCGGGGGCTGGGGGGGGAGAGATTGGCGCGGTGCGCTGTAAGGGCCCGCAAGGGCCCGGAGGAGGAGATCCCCGGTCGCTGCGCGGCACAGCAGCGACCGATTTGGCCTGGAAGACCAATGAAAAATGGCCCCTCTTCCCGCAGCTCTTACAGAGGGCGGAACGGGCCGGGCAGCGCGGGCGAGGGCGTTTGGTGAACCCACAGAAATAGCAGCGGGGCCCCGCGGACTTGTCGGGGCGTCCCGCGACGCAGGCCTGAGGGGGGTCGGGCGCGGCGGATGGCGGTGGGGAAGCATGCCAGGAGACCCAGGGCGCTGCAGTGTGGCTGGGGACATAGGCGCGGGCGTTTAAGTGGGCGACCTCCAGGGAGGTGGAGAGAGTCCGTGCCTCAGTTAGGCTTAGGTCGTCTTTTTCCAACATCCGCTGGCGGATAGCGGCAGACTGCATCCCAGCCACGTAAGCATCTCTGATCAAAATTTCCATGTGCTCAGTGGCTGAAACTTTTTTTTTTTTTTTTTTTAATTTTTTTATTGGAATTTTTTGCAGAAAATATAACAAAAAGTATAGCAAAAAGCAGTAATATGCAACTAACAGCCCCATAACACCCACAATTCCCCCCATACCGTAACATCACATGTATCACATTCCCCCCCCCCCCCAAACAAGAGAACTTAACCATAAATTAAAATTAGATAAATCAAATTTAAATAAAATAAGCTAACATAATCAACGCCCCCCCCCCCCCCCCCCCCCCCCGGGTTGCTGCTGCTACTGTCCCAGTACCCTATCGTTGAGCCAGAAAGTCGAGGAAAGGTTGCCACCGTTTAAAGAACCCTTGCACCGATCCTCTCAGGGCGAATTTAACCTTCTCAAGCTTAATAAAGCCCGCCATGTCATTGATCCAGGTCTCCACGCTTGGGGGCCTCGCGTCCTTCCACTGTAGCAAAATCCTTCGCCGGGCTACTAGGGACGCAAAGGCCAGCACACCGGCCTCTTTCGCCTCCTGCACTCCCGGCTCTACCCCAACCCCAAAGATCACGAGTCCCCATCCTGGCTTGACCCTGGATCCCACCACCCTTGACACCGTCCTCGCCACCCCCTTCCAGAACTCCTCCAATGCCGGGCATGCCCAGAACATATGGGCATGGTTCGCTGGACTCCCCGAGCACCTGGCACACCTATCTTCACCCCCAAAGAACCTATTCATCCTCGTCCCAGTCATGTGGGCCCTATGCAGCACCTTGAATTGGATGAGGCTAAGCCGCGCACACGAGGAGGAAGAATTTACCCTCTCCAGGGCATCAGCCCATGTCCCGTCTTCGATCTGTTCCCCCAGTTCCCCCTCCCACTTCGTTTTCAGCTCCTCTACTGACGCCTCTTCCTTCTCCTGCATAAGCTTGTAGATATCGGATATCTTCCCCTCCCCGACCCAGACCCCCGAGAGCACCCTGTCACTCACCCCCTTCGCGGGGAGCGCAGGGAATCCCTCCACCTGCCGTCTAGCAAATGCCTTTACCTGCAGATATCTAAACATGTTTCCCGGCGGGAGCCCAAATTTCTCTTCCAACTCCCCCAGGCTCGCAAACCTTCCGTCGATAAACAGGTCCTTCAGCTGTCTAATGCCCGCTCTATACCATCCCCGAAATCCCCCATCCATGTTCCCCGGGACGAACCTATGGTTCCCCCTTAACGGAGCCTCCATCGAGCCCCCCACTTCTCCCCTATGTCGCCTCCACTGCCCCCAAATCTTGAGGGTAGCCGCCACCACCGGACTCCAGTGGCTGAAACTTGGAGGCAGGTGCAATTCCTCCCCAGGACAGCGAGGGCCTGGTAAAAATCGTCTAAGGACTCACCGGGGAGCTGTTGTCTGGTAGCCAGAAGATGTCGGGCGAACACTTGGTTTACCGGCTTAAGAAACTGTCCTTTCAGCTTATCCATGGCCACGTCGTACTCTTTTTCGTCCCCTATCATCGCGTAGGCCGCCATGCCCACGCTGGAATGGAGAATATGAAGCTTCTGTGCCATGGTGGGGGGGCTGCTTGCAGACGCCAGGTCGCCATCGAAACACGCCAGCCAATGTTTGAAGATTTCCGATGCGTTCTGAGTTTGCGGGCTGATGCGGAGGCATTCGGGCTTGATCCGGAGCTCCATTCTCAAATTTCTAGCTGATTAAATTGATGTACCATCAATTGAACGCGAGACGAGTTGCTGGACAAAAGTATGGCTTTAATCAGCTAGATGTTAGCCCTGCGGTCGATTATGGTAAATGGACGACCGCCAGGAGTACTGGGTATTTATACCCCGCCCTGGAGGCGGGGTTAACTCAGCCTCTCGACCAATCGGGGAGCCGTCACATGACTGGTCTCAACCAACCGGTCGAGAGGCACATGACCGACCAGGGCCAATGGTAAGCCGGTGTTCTGCACCAATGGCAGGCAGCTATGCTAATCATACCATCACAGAAAGCCTATCACATTACATCACCTGGTTAGAAAGAGCACTTGGATGATTCCTTTGGCCAGCTGCTGTAAAACTGAATGGGTATGATCAATTCTGAATGCTGATTCCTATAGTTAAACAGAAGTTAAGTTAGCTGGCCAGTCAGAGCTGAAACTTCAGCATGTTTGAGCATCCACTTTATAGAATGCGAGGATGTAAATTTAAATTTGCCATTCATCACATTGCAAGTTTCTTTGGAGGGAGGGAGGAATTGAGGGTAAACTCAAGTGTCAGTAACAGTGAGCAACAAATTGTAGAGTAGCAGTCACTTGGCAGCAGCTCTGGTACACCCTAAGACAGTACCAGCTGCTATGTCAAGACTGGCATAGACACCACGGATTCCTTAACATCCTTAACAAGACTGGAACAGAACAGCAAAGGTATCATTGTGCGTTGGATGTCTTTCAACAGGGCAGCCTACATATGATCCTGGGGTTCAGATGGATAGACAGCATCACCAAAGAAGAAGTGCTGCAGAGAACTGGTCAGAGGTGCCTACGGGCCAACATAACAAAAAGATGACTGAAGCTGGCAGGAAATGTATTTTGCCTTCCAGATGTATGGTCTGCCAGATTGGCAGTAGAATGGATGGGCACCACCACATGGAAGAAAAAGATCTAGTGAAGTACATTTGTGGAGGACCATCAAGTGAGTGACAACACCTGGGCTGGACAGAAAGAGATTGTAATGGACTGGGGCCAGTGGTGGAATCTTGCTGCCCATTGTCCCACATGGGACTGCAGGAACTAAGTCTAAGTCAAGGTATGAGAACTGATCAGATGCCTGTCATCTTAGAAGACTCAAACTCATTACTAGTAGTGGAGAGAGGGAAAAGAGAGAGGAAAAAAATACAAATGGAACCTCCCTTAATTTAACCAGAGTTCAAAATTTAAAAAGGTGTGGAGAAAGCACATGAAAATGGGAATAAATAGGTAGTTCTTTCAGTGAACTGACACAGGTATGAGGGGACAAATGATTTCCTGCTGTGCTGTATAACCCTATGATTCCTCAGTTTGTTCATTGACACAACGTAACTGCACATATACTGAATCTATTTAAGTGCTATTTTTAAAGGTGATCATAACATGATAAACTACACATGAAAAATGTTTAGTGAGCCAATCTCTACCGACTCTGTGAGCCTGATCGGTGACTGTCATCAAACAAATCAGTCACTGAGCCATCAGAATTGAACCTCATCTTTACATGTAACAAGCTTTGGCTGTGAAATTGGACAAGGCGCAGGAATGGGCATCAGGATCACTGCCTGCTCGTTCAGGTGATTGTGGCATGCAGCCAATGCTGAGCGCACTGTTGAGTGGCTGTATGCCTGAGGAGAGACTGCAAAATTGCGAGCGGCATGTTCCACTTGGAGCTAATTACATTATTTTAACCAGCATGATCCTCTTAAAGAAGGAGGCGCATTGGGTTTGGAGCAGGTACAGAAGGTTTCTCTAAAAGTGATTTTAGCATGGGGAACACTCAATTTAAAAAAAATTAATTTAGAGTACTCAATTCATTTTTTCCAATTGAGGGGCAATTTAGCATGGCCAATCCACCTACCCTGCACATCTTTGGGTTGTGGGAGTGAAACCCACGGAAACACGGGGAGAATGTGCAAACTCCTCAAGGACAGTGACCCAGAGCTGGGATCGAACCTGGGACCTTGGCGCCGTGAGACAGCAGTGCTACCACTGCGCCACCGTGCTGCCCTGGGAACACTCAATTTTAACACAATACGGCAGAGTATAGGCTCCAAGATTTTACATCACTTCACAAAAGCAGTGGTTGGGGAGGAGGGCCAGGAGATTATCTGGACATTTTGTAATGGCAGAGGGACCAGCTAGCCATGGAGTCAATGTCATGAGTCTGGCCCTGGCAACGTTGTGTTCCTGCTGTCCACTTGCATTGGTGTTGCTTAACAAAATCATGAGGCGCGTCATCAAGGGATGGCCCTTGTTGCTCCGTAGCCACACTTTGATTTATGATGGAGGCTCAAGCAGATAGTAAAATGGACTGTCAGAACTAAAGCATCACGAGTGCTGCCAGGATATCAGGAAATAATCCATATGATGCACTACATATGGCCACCCATCCATTAGACTTTGAGGAACTGGAATTGTTTCAGTTGAGTTGGAATATAGCACCTGCAAAGTGACATGTAGGCAATGGCACCCTGCAATTGCTGCTATCTGACTAGAGCGATTGAAATGCATTCACCCCCACTGGAATTCAGAGCCACCATGAACTCCGTTATACAACGGTGGACAACAAACGAGAAGATGTTAAGAATATCGTCACTCCAGCCTGGGAAGAACTAGGCACATTAAAGTTCATGGCATCTTCAAAGCCACTAACCCTCCTTTGAGGCTGCAATTTTGGTTCAGCAGGGAACAGATTTTAGTAAATACACCCTCAGTGAAACAGTGACATAGAATTATAGAATCCCTACAGTCCAAAGGAGGCCATTCAGCCCATCAAGTCTGCATCAACCCTTGGAACGAACACCCTTCCAAAGCCCATGCCCCCATCCTATCCCCATAACCCCACTTAATCTTTTGGACACTGAGGGGCAATTTAGCATGGCCAATCCACCTAACCTGCACATCTTTGGACCGTGGGAGGAAACCGGAGCACCTGGAGGAAACCCACACAGACGTAGGGAGAAAGTGCAAACTCCACACAGTCTCCCGAGGCTGGAATTGAACCTGGATCCCTGGTGCTATGACACAGCAGCGCAAATCACTGTGCCGCCCTTCTTAACATCTGACACACAGTTCCTTCTGGAGATTCAGGGAGGAGAATTTCTCCCTGAACACCCTGGGTACATATGGCCTCCTGCAGAGTAGCTCTTCTTCCCATCCTGCTCATCTGACAGCAACCTGTCCTCCTTTGTGTCATCGCTGCTCATTCTCCATGCTGTGGTCCATGGAGAAAACAAACTTTTTTTTTATTCATTCACTGGATGTGGGCTTTGGTTGCTAGGTCCGCATTTACTGCCAATCCCTAATTGCCCTTGAAAAGATGGTGGTCTGCTGTGTTCTTGAGCAACCGCAGTCTGTGTGGTGTAAGTACACCCATAGTGCTTTTAGGGAGGGAGTTCCAGGATGTTGACCCAGCAACAGTGAAGGAACGGTGATGTATTTCCAGATCAGGAGGGTGCTTGGAGGGGAACTTCCAGTTGATAGTGTTCCCATGTACCTGCTGCTCTTGTCCTTCTAGATGGTAGTGTTTGTGGGTTTGGAAGGCAGTGCCTTGATGAGTTATTGTAGTGTATCTTGTAGATGATATAAACTACTACTACAGTACGTCGGTGGTGGAGGGGGTAAATGTTTGTGGATGCGGTGCCAATTAAGTGGGCTGCTTTGCATCTATATCTGGGATCAAGTGGTTTCTGCAAATGCCTTGAAGTTAGAACAAAGTTCTTTTGGGCATTACAAAACACTTCCTGTAAGCTTTAGAAACTTTACACACCTTTAGAAACCACCATTTTTATAATTGCAGCAGTAGACAGTAGAATCAATCAGCAATTAAAATGAAGACAGTTGATAATCCCTTTAAATAACATTGGTGGTGCCTGAGTAAACACTTGAAGTGAGAGCCAAGGCCTTAGCTATGTGCCACATTAGTCTTGTAGTTCCTCAACTCTGAAAACAAAACTAAAACACACCCTGCTGATCTGAAAACCAGCTCTGAAAACGAAACTAAAACACACCATGACTAAACAGCCTAAAACAAAAGTAAAAAGCTGACAGACAGCCCAGCTCCACCCACACTCTGACATCACTGATAAACACCCATTTCTTAAAGGTACATTTCTTAAACACCCATTTCTTAAAGGTACTCACATGACAATACCTACAAATATATTGGCTGAATTAGGGTCCTTCACAGAGGCCAGCAGCTGTTATCATACCAGTTTCATTTTCAATTTCTGGTCAACCAATTAGCCCAAAATTATCTCAAAACCTTTGTTCTCTCTTCCCGAGAGTGCCTTAAAGTACTGGTATCGAATTAGTTTGTATTTGTGTGGATAAAGGAAGAGCCTCCTCAAATTATCCCCTTTATACTTCAAGTATAAATTGTCCTCATTTGCAAATGGCTACCATCCTGATTGCAGTGTCATGACCAGTGAGATAAAATCAAATTGTGATGTATACAGAAGATACAGCACCAGTCCTCGCAAAAATATTTACCTAATACATGGAGGTATCTCAAAATGAATATCCAAACCTTGTAGGACATCCAACCAATGTGAATCATTTCCTAATAACCAATTTCTTTCAGACCTGCATCCAACTGCTTTTTGAATATTTTGAATTTCATTTACCTTGGGAAGCAGATTATTACACACATTGATCTCTTTTGAATTAAAAATCTTTCTAATGTCTGGTTTCATTAACTTTCACTAATGTAAATTTAAGTCCTGTAGTACTACAAGCCTGACATAATTCGAAGTAATAGCCTGGGTTTATTTATCCGTTCCACTCAGTATTTATACACCTGAATGAGTTTTCGCTTTAACCTTTTCTCTGGATCATAGAACTTGATCCTCTAATCATTACCCATATCTCATCTATATTGTATTTGGCATCATCCATGTTTTTTTTTTCTCTTTCTCCTTTCCAATGCATTTATGTCCTTTTTCTAGCCCGGTGACCTACTTTGAACACAGTTTTCCAGATGTGTACTGAACAGTACATAATAATGTCTTAGAATAACATCTGTATGCTTGTATTCTTAAACCAGGATCCCTGAAATTTTTTGAAGAAGAGTAGACAGATTGTCCTGATGTTCTAGTCAATATTTGTTCCTCCACCAGTTCCGCTGAAAACTGAATATTCTATCGTTTATCACCTTGCCGTGTGGAAATTGGTTACCATTTTTAGCCTATAAAACAGCATTGTCCACCCTTCAAAAATGCTTTGTTGATTGTAGTGTGTTTTGGAATATATTGAGTTATGAAAGGTGCTGTATAAAATTTAGAATCTGTTTCTTGTTTGATACAGATCAGTTTGGTAATGATGGTGGTAGGAACAGAGTTAGGTTTTTCAGAATTAGGAATGATCAGAAATTAAGCTCTCATGTTAAAGGTAACAAGCCAAAAAGTTCAGTTGGGGGGTGGGGGGTGCTCCTATTTCAAATCATCACATCTTCATTGTTCTAAAATGCTTGTGGGTTTATCAGGCTGCCTTAATTTTGTTGCTTTTGTTTGGTAGAAGGCACTGTGACTGCTGTCATGAGATACAAATCCTTCCATATTTTTTATGTGATGTTGGGTGTCAGTAACTTATTATTTTATGTTAATTTTTACATTTTTATTTGTGGCTGTATTGCAGATTTCCCCCCTCTCCCTCCCATGCTTCTGTTAAATATCAGCTTTGTGGTGACAGCTTTCAAGCTTTGCTTGTTCTAATGGTGGTGGTCATATTTTCTGTGGCAACTTACCCCTATTTTGGTGGCTTATACCGACCTTCTCTTTCTCCAGCAGATCATCCAGTCATTATTAGAACTGAACCAGAATCGCAGTAAACTGAAGCTGTACATCGGACAC
Source organism: Scyliorhinus canicula (assembly GCF_902713615.1). NCBI lineage: Eukaryota > Metazoa > Chordata > Chondrichthyes > Carcharhiniformes > Scyliorhinidae > Scyliorhinus > Scyliorhinus canicula. The sequence goes on along the minus strand of NC_052165.1, from coordinate 54,244,176 downwards.
CTCATGGCTCTGTGTCAGGACCGTGACTCTCAGATTCTTCAAGGATTGACACCACCCCCATCATATGGAATTGATAACAACAGGGCAACGTGGGAAGAAGAGTTGCAGAAGATGAGCTCAGAGCAGGTAAGAGAAAAATGTAAATAATAACTGCCAAGTATGATTTTAGTTTCTTCAGACAGACATTGATATTTGGTACATTCCCATTTTCCATCCATTCCCTGATCAGTGTCTAAAATTGCCCAAACAATGATTCAACAACCTTTTGAATTAATAATCCTGTAAATGCACAATATAATGCTTATTTATTTCTGCTACAGAAAAGGTTTATTTGAAATGTGATGGTTTGAAGCAGTCATTTTAAAATGATTCCAAAGCCAAGACTGTGTTACTCATATTGTGATTTTATGCTACAGCGGGGATCCAATAAACTATAAAAGGCCCCAGGGTGCTTTCCTCATTCCTAATATAGATGTCAACACGCTCAGCTGGTCTAGTGTCACAACAGTTACCATAATATGCTACCCATTAAATTCGCAAATTCCCAGGGTTTTGAGAGGAGAAACAGAAATCTTTCCCTTCAAAAGATGGGCAGGAGAGAGGGAGAGCAGAATGAGTGAGTGAAGCTGAGGGGCTCAGCTGTATTCTGTTGTCATTGATAATACAGTATTGTAGATGTGTTGTGTCATTAAAGAAAATTGGAATGACCTTGTTGATTTCAACACATTTGCCGGTGTCTTTCTTAAAGCTAGTTTACACTTGTCACAGAAAAACGGATGGAATCATTGTATGAAAATATAGAACGTAATGCTCAACTACAGAGTTCCATATATTAAAAACAGAATTTCATTGACTGGTTGTTGCTGATGCGTAGTAAGAGGAAGAGTGAATACTTTAGGAGGGTATTCACCTCGACGTTGCTCTTTTAATTCAATTCAACAAATTCTCTGAGCGACAGGTATTGTTTATTGAAAACATTTAAAGTTCTGCCTAAGATCTTTTTTGCTACATTTCTACAAACCAGCAAGGTTTACTGCAATGATGAAGGGTCCATTATATTTGCAAGCAAATGTTACATTTTCTTGACATTTCTGAGATACCCAACAATGTGTCTGTTAACTAGTTGTTATTATTTCAATCTGTAACTTGTATTTTGAAAGAAATCATCACTTTTCATTTACCTGGTGAGACTCAAAGGATCCCAAGGGCAGGATTCCCCGACGCCCCACCGGGTCGGCGAATCGCCGGGGGTCGGCGTGAATCCCGCCCCCGCCGTCCTCCGAATTCTCCGGCCCCCCAAAAGTCGGCGAGGCGCGAATCCCGCCGCCCGCCTCGGAGAATGGCGGGGACCTGCGCGACTAATGGGCCCCAGGGCTGCCCTAATTCTCCAGCCCGCGATGAGCCGAAGTCCGGCTGGTTTTTTGCCAGTCCCGCCGGCGGGACCTGGCGGGCTCCGGGGTCCTGGAAGGGGGCACGGGGCAATCTGGGGCGTGCCCCCACGGAGGCCTGGCCCTTGATCGGGGCCCACCGATCCATGGGCGGGCCTGTGCCGTGGGGGCACTCTTTTCCTACACGTCGGCCATGTCAGCCTCCGCGATGGCCGATGCGTAGGTGAACCCGCACATGCGCGGGGATGACGTCAGCAGCCGCTGACGTTACCACGCATGCGCGGACTCTCGGAGGCTGGCGGAGTCCCTTCAGCCCGGCTGGTGTGGCGCCATAGGCCTTCCACACCAGCCGGTGGGGCGCAAACCACTCCGGCGCCGGCCTAGCCCCTGATGGCGCGGAGGATTCCGCACCTTTGGGGCGGGCTGATGCCGGAGTAGTTCACGCCACTCCGTCCCGCCGGGACCCCCCGCCCCGTCGGGTACGGGAGAATCCCACCCCATATGTTTGGATAATCATTTTCATCAATAATATGAGGTTGTTAAGCACAAAGCCAATGTTTTATTCACACTTAATTCTTATTTTATATTCTATTAACAGCAACAACTTCTATTTATCTAGCACCTTTTAAAGAAATAAAATGTTTCAAGGTGTTTCACAGGAGAATTTTAAACCTGTATTGTAAAATACGGTAATGCAGGATGAGCATCAACCTAGGTAAAACTTAAACATCAGCGCGTTGTCACTTGGTTATCAAGAGGCTGGTATCACAAGTACTTTACCAATCTTTAAATCACCTCTGATCTCCAGGAATGCATTTGGTCAAAATTTATTTTCTTCATCTGCAGTGGATACCACAATATTTTGCTGCTTGAAAAAATACAAATGTAACCAATATAATGTGACGCATCCAGCAGTTTTCGTAACACGCCAATCATAAGGCTCGCTCACCATTTCATCAATTGTGGGTTGCCTGGTCAACTTGTGAAGATTTTAATCACAGTTTGTCACTGGCCTCAATGACCCCTCTGTATTTTTCCTCTCCTAAAATTGGAATCGATTTCGACTCTTTGCAAACTTTAAACCTTTTATCATTAACCCTGAAGTTGTTGCCATCATACATTTGCACTGATGATTGAAAGCTTCAGATTTCATTGCCTTTATGAATTAAAGCCAAAGGGAACCTGTTTTTTTTATTCTCTAGGATAGAGTTGTCTTAAAGTAAAAAAGGAAAAGAGACATTCCATATTATTATGGCACTGTGTTCCGAAAGCCACATTTATCCACAGAAACTGAGTTTCTGCTGCTCTTCTGCTGACGTTACAGTAGCTCAGCAGCAAACATTTCAGCTAATTCAAGAACTGTGTAATTCAGAAAGTTAGGCTGAGAGTTGATCCACTGTTCACAATCCACACATACCATCCAAGGTATGATGGCAAGCTAGGGTGGTGTGATGATATGATCTGCATACTCGTCTGCCATTGGGCCAGAACGTCGGCTTACCATTGGCCCTGGTCAGTCATGTGCCTCTCGACCGATTGGCCGAGAGGCTGAGTTAACCACGCCTCTATCAACGAGGTATAAATGCTCAGAAGCCTGACGATCGTTCCTTTCCACTGTAGACGATCGGCAGGCTGTGTTCTAGTTAATTAAAGCCTGACATTGGTAAATCACTCGCCTCGCGTGCAATCGATGGTGCATCAGGTGGCACAGTGGCTAGCACTGTTGCTTCACAATGCCAGGGTCCTGGGTTCAATTCCGGCCTTGGGTCACTGTCTGTGTGGAGTTTGCACTTTGTCCCCGTGCCTGCGTGGGTTCCCTCCGGGAGCTCTGGTTTCCTCCCACATTCCAAAAATGTGTAAGTTGGGTGGATTGATCATGCTAAGTTGCCCCTTGGTGTCCAAAGATGTGTGGGTTAATTGGGGTTACTGTGTTACAGGGATAGGGTGGGGGCCTGGTTAGGATGCTCTTTCAAGGGGTCGGTGCAGACTCTTTGATTCGAATGGCCTCTTTCTGCACTGGAGGGATTCTAAGAACAGAAGAAATTGGAGCAGAAGTAAAGCATATGGCCCCTTGAGCCTGCTCCACCATTCAGTATGATCATGGCTGATCTTCTGCCTCAATTGCACTATCCTTTCTGCATTATTCCTTGATTGCCTGAGAGATCGGAAATCAGTCTATCGTTCCGTTGAATATACTCAGCAGTGGGGCATCCACAACCCTCTGAGTAGAGATTTCCTCAGTGAGGAAGTTCTGTCCCATCTCAGTCAGGGGAAACAACCTCTCAATGTCTACCCTGTCAAGCCCTTTCAAAGTCTTGTATGTTTCAATGAAATCACCTTTCATTTTCATTCTTCTCAGCTCCAGTGATTATAGGTCCAATTTTACTCAGCCTCTCTTCGTATGAAAACCCTTAATTCCAGGAACCAATCTAGTAAACCTTGGCTGTCTGCTTTTAAGATATGTATATTGTTGCTTTGTTATGGAGACCAAAACTGCACATGGTACACCATGTGTGATTTCACCAAAACCAATAAAACTTCCTTATTCCTTATTCTTGTACTCTAGCTCCTGGCAAAAAAGATCAATATGCCATTTGACAACCTAATTGCTTACTGTACCTGAATGCTAACTTTGTGTGCTCCTTGTATGAGTCCACTTTTTAAATCGATTTTGCTTTTATATTCAAAATTGATAGCTTCACAATCCCCCCCCCAAGTTAAACTCTATCTGCTACCTTGTTGCCCACACACGTAATCTGTCTGAGCCTCTTTATGTCCTCCTCACAGCTTGCACTTTCACCTAGCTCTGTATTGTCAGCAAATTTGGATACACTTGGTTTCTTTGTCTAAGATGATATAGATTGTAAATAACTGACTTCCCAGCACTGATCCATGCAGCGCTTTGTTAATTACAGCCTGACAGCTTGAAAATGCTCATTTCGGCAGCACGGTGGCTCAGTGGGTTAGCCCTGTAGCCTCACGGCGCCGAGGTCCCAGGTTCGATCCCGGCTCTGGGTCACTGTCTGCCCTGTGTTAGAACATAGAACAGTACAGCACAGAACAGGCCCTTCGGCCCTCGATGTTGTGCCGAGCAATGATCACCCTACTTAAACCCACGTAACCCGTATACCCGTAACCCAACAATCCCCCCATTAACCTTACACTACGGGCAATTTAGCATGGCCAATCCACCTAACCCTAATCTTTGGACTGTGGGAGGAAACCGGAGCACCCGGAGGAAACCCACGCACACACAGGGAGGACGTGCAAACTCCACACAGACAGTGACCCAGCCGGGAATCGAACCTGGGACCCTGGAGCTGTGAAGCATTGATGCTAACCACCATGCTCCCGTGAGGCCACGTGTTTGTATGGGTTTTGCCCCCACAACCCAAAGATGTGCAGGCTAGGTGGATTGGCCACGCTAAATTGCCCCTTAATTGGAAAAAATGAATTGGGTACTCTAAATTTATTTAAAAAAAAGAAAATGCTCATTTCTCCCTATTCTCACATCCCCACTCACGTCCACAGATTTCCCGACGTTTTGGGAGTGCCCACAATGGAAACCCGATTGGCCAGCTGTCGGGACGGAGGATCCAACTGGCGGCGGGGGTGCGCCGCACCAGCAAACGGGAGCAGCGGAACGGATAATCCCACCCCTCATACTTTTCTCTGCTGATATTAATTACCCCATGTTCCTCACTCTTGCCAGCCCCTTGATTATTCCCTAATTGTAGTATGTTATTTGTGTCTTTTGTGAAGACAGATGCAGAATATTTATTCAACATCTATGCCATTTCTTCATTCCCTCTCCAGTCCTTTTAGAAGACCAGCATCTAGTTTAGCTCCTGCTTGGAAACCTCTTTCAATTAGTTTTTAATTCAGATAGGTCTACCCTCATTCCATTTTTTCCAATTTCAGCAACTTTCAGGTCACGCTTTAGTTTTGAAAATTGTCCCTCATGCTTGCTACTATTCTTCCCAATATTTTGCACCTCTTTTTATCTATCACTACCCTTTGCTTTCTTAGTAAGTTATACTATTGGACAAAGCATTAAGTAAGAAATAATTGGAGTTTGTTACAAAGGCAATGTAATAATTGTGGGAGACTTTAATCTTAATTGACAAAAGTAGTCTGGCAGATGTGTTTGTAGAATGATTTTATAACAGTTTCCTTGAACCAGTTAGGAATAAAGATATTATAGTTCGAGCATTCAGGGTTGAGTATTTATGTCATAGTAAAAAATCCTCTGGCAAAAGGTCTTTATAGTACAATTGAATTCAATGTTAAGTTTGACTGCCATACTCGAGTCCAAATCAAGGATCTAAAACTTAAACAAAGCCAATTACATCAGTATGAGGGGAGAGTTGGCAAAGGTTGGCCACCTTTGCTACTTTGATCCAGCCATCGGAAGCACATCGAGAGGACATCAATGCACCGCTCAATGATGCATAGGGCATCCATCAAAGCGCGGATGCACCTGTAGGCACATGTTCAAGAGATTCTAGACAGGTTCCCGGCCCCCGAAAATACCCAAAGGCATAAAAATTCATGGCAACTATCACCTTGATGGCCACCGGGAGCAGGTATCCTCCTCCAAACCACCACAATGTCAGGTAAGGCACAGTCTCCTTGGTTAGCCAGAGTCTTTGGTGGCATAGGCAGCCCGGTATCTCCTCAAAGGACAGACGCTGATGGTATACACATGCCACCTTTGCACGTCCTCCTCTGCCTGTTGGACGGCCAGCACTGGAGTCTCAACGACTGGCTCCTGCTCTTCTGGGGAAGGCTCCTCTTGTGCAAGGTCCTCCCTGAGCAAGCCCTGTGCTCCAGTCTGCATGTGCCCACAATGACAGCTGCAGCCAGATAGATGGCGAGCATTCCTGGCTGTACTCCAAAATTAATTTTCTGCAGGGCAGGGAAAAGAGAAGACATGATAGCAAGATGAGTATTCCCTTACCTATCCAGATCCAACAGGTTTCATGGTGACTGAGTAGCACCTCAGCTCCACAATCCACATTCTCCCGCCCTCAGCCATTCTCGCGGATATGCAGCTTTCCACACTGCACCTCTTTCATCAGTAGTGAGTGGCACTGCGGAGCCCCTATCCTCACCACCATCCCTGTCCACGGGGGTACCGGCGGCTGCCACAACCTGTGTCAGCGACAGGTTCTGCAGCCCCTGTCCTGCCAAAGGCCATGGTGCATGTGTCCTTTGTTTAGGGTGGGCTCTGCTATTACCCTGCTTCCTCTGCAATGGGGCTGCAATTCTGATGAGTGCACTGAGAAGTGTCAACAGCTGGTGGGTCAAGGATTGAGTTTGGCAATACCCATCCCATTTATGGGTTAGCTGGAGTCTGAGGATTTCCAGACGGGTGACCTGGGTGGGGTCCTAAATGACCAGAGGCTCTGTGAATATTGACAGGACACAGTGAGCAGTCAGCAGAGTGAACAGCCAGTGGCCTGTAACTTGTATCAAATGGGTGAATACTGCAGCAATGGCAGTCTGAGCCAGGCCACCCCAATCCCGAGAGGAATACCCCAAATCCACGGAGTGTCAGCAAGTCAACCCCACCACTCCGCCCTTGTGACATGTGTCTGATGCACCACCTTTAGTTATATGAGCCCAAACCTTGCACATGTCGAGGCGGCATTTCCGTTCTGCAGGGCTTCATACCACATTCCCTGCTCCACTTTCCTCCCAAGTCCTTCCTCCCACTTGGCCTTAATCCCCCTCAAAATGCCACTGGATACCCATCCGGCCCAGGTGTCTTCCCGACTGCATACTGTAAATCATCTTCTTAACTTTCTCTACCCCCAACGGCTCCTCAACTCTTCTCAACACTCCAACCACTCCAAAAACTCCAGAATATCCAAATTATCTTCCGGCTGCTCTGAACTGCACAACTTCAAACACCGTTCACCTTCTCCGGTGCCGACACCAGCCCCTCCTCTCAAACCTGGATAATTTCACGGGAAGCCGCCCGCTCGCCAGCAGATGACTGGCCTTCTCCCTGTAATCATAAACTGCCCCTTCGCCAGTCTAACTGTCGCACCGCCTTATCGATAGACACCAGATCAAACTGTGTCTGCAACAGCTTCTCACTGGCTAAATGCTCTGGAGTAGGATCCTCCAAATACTTCCCATCCACCTCCAATATCTCATTCACCAACTGCTCACATTCCTTCCTTGCTTCCCTATCTGCCTGAGCCTTATATCCCTTCAGAGCCTCCCACACTACCGAGTGCGAAACCTCACCATTCTTGTTAAACTCTATGTACTCATACACCACCTTGGCCACCGTACACAAAAATCCAGATCCACTAACACCCCACATCCAAATTCCATACCAGCAACAACGACTCCGCCCCCACCTCATGTTCATTAAATCAATATCACCACAGTTCAGCCCATAAATGCTCGCCAAAATCAAGTGATTTATCCTCCAACACCCTTTAACCATAACATACCTTCCCTCTCCCCCCAGTCCGCTATCGCCTTCTCCACCTGGAAACAAATTCTCTTATTAATCAAGGCTGTCACCCCCCCATGTTCTAGTATTAAATCCCGAATTAAACACCTGACTAACCCAAGTCTTACCTGGTCCTTCGTTCGCAAGTGGACCTCCTGCAACAGCACCACGTCGGTCCTCAGATTCTTTACGTGTAGAAAACCCCTCACCTGTTACCGGGCCTCCCAACCCTCAGACATTCCACATCACCAGCCGGAAAGAGAGGAGCTCTCACTCCCCCTCCTCCTGCTCTCGGCCATCCCCCCCCACCACCACCCCGGGGGAAATGTTCCCATCCCTTTCCTACCCGAATTCCACAGCCTGAAGCCCATACAAGTTGACGCTATACCCACCCAACAGGTGGACCCACTACCCCCTCCTCTTCCCAGTAATCTCCCATCCAATTCCTCTTGAAACCACCTCGTTCCCCACAATCTCCCACACCCCCACCATTCACACCTCCTAGGCATGCCAAAACCTGCCTAAACAGGTTCAGCGAGCTAAAGCCCCTCCCCTCACTTTGCTCCCGATCACTAGCGAAATGCAGCTTTGCTGGAAAGGGAGCCCCTCCACCAGAGCCCCCTTCCCCCTACTCAAACAAAATAAATCAAGACCACTCCATCCCATCAAAGCACCCTAACACCTCAAAACACAACCCCCACACACCTCCACCCTTACCAATACCCATATTCAGCGCAAGGCCATCAAAACACCTAGACTAACAGAAAAAACAGGAAAATACAACTTTATCAAACATTTAACCCCCCCCCAACAGCAATGAAGTCTCTCTTTCACCATGCTCAATCCAGACCCAGTCCTTCTGCCTTTATGAACACCTTCACCGTCTCAAAGAAATGATCCATTGAGTTGTGTGTAACCCTCAATTTTGCCTGGTAGATAATTCCAAAGTGTACTCTACTCTTGTACAATGCCGCCTTTGCCCTGTGAAAGGCCGCCCACCTCTTCACCGCAAGATCTTGGTAAACACAAATGCTGGTGCCTTCTCCCATCATCTCTCATGTCTGCTTGGCCAACCTCAGCACCTTCTCCTTCAACTGATACCTCTGTAAGCAGACTATCACTGCCCTTGGTGACTCATTTGTTTGAAGTTACTGGTGGGCCCTATCCAACTCCACAAGGAGGGATGTCATCCCCCTCTCCCATGAGCTTCCTTTAGCATCATCGCAATAAACTTTGTTGGCCTCTGGCCTCCACTCCCTCAAGCAGCCCCTCTTTTCTCAAATTCTGCTGCAGCGATCAATTCTCAAGGTCCTCCACCTTGCTCTCAGCCCTTATTTCTGACCTCCACCTTGGCCATTTCAACTTCTAGCGAGGTGAGCCAGTCAGTGTGCCCTGACAGTGCCTCCTCCACCCACTTTAACACAACACCCTGCTCCCGCACTGCCTCCGATTTTCTTCCAAGTGACTCCCTGATTGGGGCCAGCAGACCTTCCACTGACTGCTTTGAGCGATTCCAGCATCTCCCTCTCATGGCTCTCGAAATGCTTGTTGAACTGTCATTCAAATTCCGCTGTCACCACCTCTGCTAGTGTCTCTACCATTATACAGGAGGCCCCACCCAGTGTGCTTGCCTTTGCCACCATCCTTGCCAAAGCACCTTTAACTATGCTCAACCCTGCTGTCACACTGGTGTTCAAATCCTTCTTTCCAGCATTCTTTCACTGGCTCTGAGACATCTTTGCCAACTAAGTCACCCCAGGACAGATTTTCTGAAGTTTTCCCCACAGAAAACGGGTGGAAAAGACCAAAAACCCAGGCTTCTAGTGGGAGCTACCCGACGTCCGACCCAATCTTGCATATCCCAACTGAAGTGACCGCTCAAATAATTCCCTTGCACCTTAAACCTTGCCCTCTTGAGTTTACTCAGCTACTCTGATATGGAAAGATTAAGGTCAAAACCTCATAATACACAGCCTAATGTTGCCAATCCATGTCACAGTGTCTTCAATATTTCAGATTTATCATTTTTTAAATCCGAGATTGTCAGTTGTACCTTAATTTCTCTAGCCCTGTCCACGGTGAGCTTCAGGTTATGAGCTTATTATGTGCATTTGACTTTCAATGAATTGCAAAATTTTAGGCTTTTCCCTCTCCCGTTTCCTGTTACATAATACTTTTTCCATATGATAATGACATTACAGCTTGAGAGTCACATAAACTGAATTTACAATAAGCAAATAATAGGCAATTCAATGACACCAGAGATTCACTACATGGTGTATCTGTGTGGTTAATGGTAGCTATTAAAAGGGCTTGGTTATTTTATAAACAAAATTTATTAAAACAAAAGGAAACAATATTTAAAGTTTTATTTCAGCTCTAACACTAACAGATTAAATGTCGTTTTTTAACCTTAACACACTCATTCCCATTAAACATCACTTTACAAAAAGATGCCACTCCCATGCCACTTACACATACAGGCCAAGACAATACTTACATTTACAAAGCAATTTTTCTTCTGTTGAGGACATTTGTTCAGTACCCTTTTCCAAAGCCTGCCTCGATGGCAACTTTCATGACTTCTCTGGTTGATTTGCACCACCTTCTCCCTGTAACTGTTCAGAACAGCATTCTTTTCTCTTTCTCTCTCTAAGCTCCGCCCAGCTCCTCAAACAAAGGTTCTCTCAGATTTCCAGACTTGAACTTATCATTATCTTGTCCACTCCCATTTCTGCAGATGAACAGAGCTATGCCATTGGTATGCAGCTAATCTCCCAGTGACAGACAAATAGGTCATCAGGCTATGTGCTGGGCTAATGGCTGGCCAAACAAGGTTGTCCAGAATGACAATAGATCTTGAGTGGATCATCCTTGCTGAACCAGTGCATTCTGTGTATTTCCACTAACAAGGTTAAGTCTGAATTGGAAAAGGCTCTGGGCATATTCCTCTAATTCGGCAGTCTTTACCTTCAGTCTGTTTAACCCTTAAATTGCCTGTTACATCTTGGACCCCATTTCTGGCCCCAAGTTCCTAACATCTCCCTGTCATGATAGTGAGAGCCTGACTACTTCTTCACAGGCGAAGAGGCATTTTGGATTGCTGTTGGACAACTCCCGGTGGCCATTTTGAAAGTTATTTGTTGGAGTCCTTGGGTACCATGCCAATGGGGGTTGGAGAAGAACTTACTGATCTTTAGAGAGGAAGCAAAATATATTGATGATAAAGCAACAGAAGTAACTATAGAGGCTTAAATAGTTGATTTGGTGCTTTGTAGTTGGGCATTATTATTGTCTTGTGCTCCAATTGGCATCATAATCTTTAACATAAACTGAAAATTCTGGAAATGCACAATGGGTTAATCGTTATCTGAAAATAGCAGAAATTATTATGAAAAGTCGAATGTGCACCCTTCATCAGAACTCATTGTAGCCAGTATTGGAAATGTGGTCTGCTCTTCCAAGCTGTTTGTGGATGCTCTGAACAGCACTAAGTGACAGGCAGCCTTTATATGTACCAATAATGAAGCTAACACACAAATTCTTTACATGATTTAATCACAGGGCTGGAAGCCTTGCACACAGCAGTCATAGAAAAGTAAGCGTTCTGCAGTACAAAATCAGTTTTCACCACAGAGGTTAACAACCAGCTTCAGGAAAAATTTGCTGTCAATGGAAATTTCCATTTGGCAAAGTTGACAGATCCAGTTGGTAAATGTACTGAGGAGATGACATCAACCTGCATCCTGTCAAGTCCATCTTGAGTAAATGTTACTTTGTACAAGGTTACAGTTATAAATCTTAAATGTCATCTCTCACACTGGGGCTTTACAGGGATAAAAATTACTTAATGATACGTGGACCTGTGCTTGATGTCATGCTCATTTATCTTGTGAATGGGTGACAGTACACTATTTCCAAAGCAATGTCAATTTGAGGGAAAAATAAAAATGCCAGAGTGTACTGATAAATTTTCAGCAGAATCCTCTCCATTAGATGGAAGGTTATAGTATAGTGTAATTAACAGTGAAATGTAATGACCTGGAATTCACAAAGTAATGATGATGGAACTGTCGGTGCTTTTTGTCATTACTCCGCTGAAACCAACTGTAACTTCTTAAATACTGCACATGCACATTAAACACAGAAATATCAAAGTTGCTCACAGAAATTCTACACTTCCCCATAGGGTGTGCTACTGAAGTTCCTACAGACTGAAATCTATTAGAATTTATCAAACTGATGAGACAGTCCACTTTTATGGTTTTTTTTGCCTTGCTGTAAAGATTCTTGAAATAGTTGCAGTTTGTTGAATGAGGTATAACTGGGTTTTTAACAAGTACTAGATAATTATTTCTGAACAACCTCTTTGGCCCAGAAAAACAAAATTTATAGGTATGAATGTTAAATTTCGCCATTATAATAAACAAATTGCACATATCTTAGAAAATAATTAAAGTTTATTTATGATATTTCGCCTTCTGCCTTAATCCAATGTATTTGTCGCAATCTTTATTTTGAACTCTGTAAAGTAACATTAAAAAGTTAAGGATAATCAGTGCATTGTACTTCCTGGTTTGCTATCTGTGAGAATGTTTCAATATGGTTGGATGCTTAAACGTCTTCATGACATTATTGTTACTGGATGCCTGGAGATACTGTTGACCTGGCGCCAGATTCAACTGAATGTCAGACAAGGTGAAATTCATACCACAGAATCGCTAAATCTTTATGGACAAGGTTTTTATGATGTCAGTGGCAAGTGCCATCGCAAAATCTGGGCCCGTATTCCTCTGTCTCGTGTAATGCAATGAACTGAGAGAAACCACTACCGATTGTGTGCACTAATCACACACCCACCAACAAATGTCACTTAACTCACCAGCAAGTGAAATGTTGAATGACATTTGTTAGTGTGGTGTGTGTGTGTATCAATCTGCAGCTGTAAGTTAAGTAAGATTTGATCTTCAAAAATGCAGTAAACCACTGTGTGTAAGATATTTATAAGTGCTTCACTGACCCATTTACACTATGGACTTGTACCAATGTTCATTCTATTGTGTGCTTGATACTCTCATGAATCTGGGTTTGAATGAAGATACTTGTCAAACACAAGCTACTAGTACACATTAGCACAGTGGTTAGCACTGTTGCTTCTCAGCGCCAGGGTCCCAGGTTCGATTCCTGGCTTGGGTCACTGTCGGTGTGGAGTCTGTATGTTCTTCCTGTGTCTGCGTGGGTTTCCTCCGGATGCTCCGGTTTCCTCCCACAATCCAAAGATGTGCATGTTGGGTGCATTGGCCATGCTAAATTGCCCTTAGTGGCCAAAAGAGTTGGGTGGGGTTGCTGGGTTGCGGGGATGAAGTGGAGGTGTGGGCTTAAGTAGGGTGCTCTTTTCAGGGCCTTGTGCAGACTCGATGGGCCGAATGGTCTCCTTCTGCACTGTAAATCCTATGATATAAGTGGTATATCACCAACTTTTGGAGTACTTTTTCTTCCCTTTTTTTGCCCCCTTCACTGAAATTTCCCAGCAGTGCTTATAATCCCTAGCTGGGAGGACACTTTGCTTCTAGGCATTACCTATGTGTGCTGATCATCTACGTGGTGCAGAGAGTGCATCCTGAATTGCTTCGCCTTTTAATTTATTTCTCTGTTCAATGAGAATCATTAGAGCTCCCCACCATGGTACAACTGCAATTGAGAGCTCTGCATCGGAAATCATAGCAAATACATCATGAGCCATCAGCCTCCCACCACTCATAAAAATACGTATCAATGTGTGGACAACTTTGTTATGTTTGCAAAATTGACACCATTCATCAGATAAATCCTGTGTTCCTGCTCCCGACCTGATGCTGGAGAGTTCATAGAGTTGAGGGTTCAATTGGGTCAAAGTGAAAAGGAAGAGATCCAAATGGAAGATGGAAACATTAACTGTTGCTGTTTTACCAGTAGCTTCACATTCCAATGTGAATCACAGAATTTAGTTTTTTTGGAGCCTTTTGTCAGTGCTGGATCAGAAATCCAGGCAGTTTCTGAGACCGCTAGCACCATCCCCACAAGGACTGCAGTAGTTCAAGAAAAAAGCTCCCTGCTATCTCCTCAGAACAAGTAGGGATGAGCTGTAAATTCTGCCTTGCCAGCATCACCTGTTTCCTGAGAAATAAAAATAAAACACAATATACTCTTCAGCTGAAGACCATGAGCTTGAGTACATATTATTTCAGCCAATTTCTTTTGCAATTTACTTGGGCCACTGCAGCACCATACCACTCAAAAGCAATGTTGAGGGGTGGAAGGGGAGGGGTGAGCATTGTCTTACATTTGCTACGCTTTATAGGATCATTGCTCCTGATTACCTGTTACAATACAGTGTTGCTAAGAACTACAAGAATGTCTTGGCAAAGATTTTCCTGACTTTCTGGTGTAAAATTATGTGAGTTGATCTGTTTGAGAAAAATAGGAAAGAGAGTAACGGACAGAAAATACAAGAAAGAACCAAAGGGATTTTTCGTGAAGCTCGAAGATATGTGTGTTTACTCCTATCTATATGAAGAGTTAAACAAGATCTAAAAGCTACCAAGTAATAGGTAATTAATATTGTCAGCTGTGTGCATAAAACACATGGGAAACATTAATAGAAGTGCACAGAAGGAGAAGCTATTTGGATGCAGAAGGTTAAGTTTAACAGGAAACAACCAGCCACTAACATTTTTACAGGGCACTTGGCCCTTGTAAATGCTTTCAATTTATAAGAAAAGGTTTTACTTTTTTTAAATCTTGAACTCATCAATTAGGCAGAAAGAAAATAATTTTTATAATGAAATAATTCAGACAATTACAATTACTGCGTCTAAAGGATTTACTTTATTCTGATATTCTAAATTTTTTAAAATACAGACAATAACAGAAGTAAGGAATTGTTTCAGATGTTTTTAATCCATGGAGAATTACAAATCAGTTTTGCAAAATTTCCATTTTTTGCAGAAAATACTATTTTTAAATCTTGCTTATCGCCACCATAAATTCAATTTCCCATCCCTTGTATTCTTCGAGATTGTTTCCAATTGGCCATCGTTCTGCATGGAGTCACACATTAGCAGACTTTACTGTGTATGTCTAGTCAATGGGCATCAATCCCTTAAATCATTTGGAATCAGAATAACAGGGGAGGACATAAAAGAGGAGCAAAATTTAAAAAGTTAGACTTTCTGTAAATAGAGAAACATTTCAGCTAACAGTTTGTTTTGGAAAATGTCTGCTGTCTTCAGAAATGGTATTTTGGCTGATTACTTGCTCTGTATGTAGCTGTGTGTGTGTCCTTGCCTGCATGTCTCTGTTTGTTTGTTTATTTTAAAAGCAATATCCTTCGAGAAGTCAGCTTGTTCCAGGAAATATAAACCATATCCTTATGGAAGGAGAGTCCACAATAAAATTCCAATAACACAAATTGTTATCTTTTTTTGAGGGCAAGTCCACAGAGTAGATCCAACTGACTATCATTCTAAGATATTCCCAGATTGCGTGAATAAATAGAAGATCTTTTTTGTATGGACCACACAGTTTGATAGTAACTGTTACATTTTGTATTTAAACTTTTAATTTTTCTCAACAAATTGTTATAACCATACTAAGTAGCATTAGTTATAAGTAAGACTGCAATCTAAAGAGGTTAAAAGGGCCCAAAATAAATAAATCCACAAAGCTGGTTGGCATTTATTTCAGGGTACTAAGAAAGACTAGGCAAGAGATTTACGAGGCATTGACAATCATTGACGGGGTCACTGGAAGTGAAGGAAGTACCAATAGATTAGAAACAGGCTAACGTGATTCTGCACTTTAAAAAGGGTGATTAAAAAGACTGGCAACTACAGATCCATTAATCTTGTATCAGTCATATTTCAAATAATGGAACTGTTTATCAGAACTACATTTTATTTTGTCAATTTTAGTGAACTTAAAATTATACATATTTTCACCATTAAGGCTGTGTATGTCCTTCCATTCTGCAATAGATTCAAGCAAACTCTTCTCTTTGATACAAAATCTTCTTACACAGTGAAAGCTTTTGGAGTACCTTTAAAAAGAAAGTTCGAAAACAATGTTGTGGCTGCACAGAAATGTTTGCACCTTCCCCTCTTCCTAACTTAAAGTAGTAACTTAGTAAACTAAGGTCAGCAGCAGTAAGGCCTAACCGGACCAACTTTCTTGAGAAGGTGACAATCCAAGCAAATAGTGGAAAACCCTATGAGGTATATTAACTAAACTTCCTCTTTAGTATTCTTCCACATAAAATGCTATTGATTAGGGTCAAAGCCGTGGAGATTCTAGGTGAGTATTGGGAATGGATTAGAAATTGGCTAAACATTACAAAAGCATGGGTACTTGTTGGAGACGTTGTGTTGAGATGGGGAGAGAGGAATTACTAATAGGGTCCGGGGACCACTTCTGTTTGTAATTTATATCACTCATATGGACTCAGAAATTCAGTGGAAAGTGCTGAAGCTAAACTTGGACGAGCTGTGGTTTTTGAGAAGTCAGCTGAGAAATTACAAGGTGAATTGGAAAAATAAGTAGATAGGCAGTACGATGGCAGATAAAATTTAACGGGTTAAGTATAGAACATTACACATAAAAATAGTAATGTTACAGGATTTTGATACTTGCTATTGAAGCATCTTGATATAATTTGTGTTAAAGACTTCGATTAAAGAACTTTTTAAATGCAATGAGGGTTCCTGTCTCTTCCCCCCCACCCCCCCCTAGTGTGGGGACTAGGAGATTTTCACAGTAACTTCATTGCAGTGTTAATGTAAGCCTACTTGTGACAATAAGGGCAGGCCGCACAGCAACTTCAGGCAAAGCAAAGGGTGGAGGGGTGTGCCTCCTCATCAACTCCTCCTGGTGGTTAGATGTGGCGACCCTGGCGACCTACTGCTCTCTGGACCTGGAACACATGACCGTGAAGTGCCGCCCATACTATCTTCCACGTGAGTTCACTTCAGCCATTACAGCGGCCTACATTTCACCCCAGCCACCCCAGGCAGAAGTGAAGAAGGCACTGGACAAACTGTACACAGTTATAAATAACTACGGAACAGAACACCCGGAGACCTTGTTCATTGTGGCCGGGGACTTCAACAAGGCCAACCTCAAGAGTGTACTGCCAAAATTCCACCAGCACATCTCCTGTCCAACCAGGGGCGACAACACTCTTGACCACTGCTACTCAAAAATCAAGGGCGCCTACCGTTCCATCACCCAACCGCACTTTGGAAAATCAGACCATAAGACGGTGCTCCTTCTCCTGGTATACAAGCAGAAACTCAAGCGGGAAAAGCCAGCTAAGAAGGCCGTGCAGTGCTGGTCCTAGGAAACCAAAGAGCTCCTACACGACTGCTAAGAGACAGTGGACTGGTCCATATTTAAGATATGTGGGGCAGCACGGTAGCATGGTGGTTAGCATAAATGCTTCACAGCTCCAGGGTCCCAGGTTCGATTCACGGCTGGGTCACTGTCTGTGTGGAGTCTGCACGTCCTCCCCGTGTGTGCGTGGGTTTCCTCCGGGTGCTCCGGTTTCCTCCCACAGTCCAAAGATGTGCGGGTTAGGTGGATTGGCCATGCTAAATTGCCCGTAGTGTCCTAAAAAAAAAGTAAGGTTAAGGGGGGGGTTGTTGGGTTACGGGTATGGGGTGGATACGTGGGTTTGAGTAGGGTGATCATTGCTCGGCACAACATCGAGGGCTGAAGGGCCTGTTCTGTGCTGTACTGTACTGTTCTATGTTCTATAACTCAGCGACCAACTTAAATAAGTATGTCGCCACTGTCACAGACGTCATCAGCAAATGTGTGGACGACTGCGTGTCAAAGAAAGCAGTCCTTACGTTCCCCAACCGGAAACCATAGCCCAATCGCGAGATTGACTCCCTACTGAAGGACAGGTCTGAGGTGTTCACGTCAGGTGACCCTCACCTATACAACCTCTGCAAAGCCATCCGAGATGCCAATTGAGAATATTAGACCAAGCTCAAGTCACAGACTAGTGTTACAGACTCTCGGCAGTTGTGGCAAGGCCTAAACAAGGCCTAACGGGCTACAAAGCGAAGCCGAGCAGTATCTCCAGCAGCTGCGCACCTCTCCCCAATGAACACAATGCACTCTATGCTTGGTTTCAGCAGGAAACCAATGACGGGTCCGGATGGGATCCCTGGTCGTGCACTCAGAGCCTGCGTGGACCAGCTGGCAGATGTGCTCGCGGACATCTTTAACCTGTACCTACTCCGCCCAAGGTCCCCACCAGCTTCAGGAAGACCACCATCATACCGGTGTCAAAGTAGAACCAGGCAACATGCCTCAATGACTACCGTCCGGTGGCCCTGACTTCAGTTGTAATGAAGTGCTTCCAGAGGTTGGTCATGAAGCGCATCACCTCCATACTCCCAGAACGCCTTGATCCACTGTAATTCGCATACCATCGCAACCGGTCCACAGCAGACGCCATCTCTCTGATCACACACACATCCCTAAAGCATCTCAACAACAACGATTCCTACATCAGACTCCAATTTATTGACTACAGCTCCGCCTTCAACACCATAATCCCAGCCAAGCTCATATCAAAGCTCCAAAACCTAGGGCTTGGCTCCTCACTGTGCAACTGGATCCTTGACCTTCTGAACCACAGACCAAAATGAGTAAGAATAAACAACAATACCTCCTCCACAATAGTCCTCAATACCGGGACCCCGCAAGGTGGCCTACTTAGCCTTCTACTATACTCCCTGTACACACACGACTGCATGGCAAAATTTGGTTCTAACCCCATCTACAAGTTTGCTGACGATATGATCATAGTGCGCCGGATCTCGAATAACGACGAGTCAGAGTAGAGGAGGGAGATAGAGACCTAGTGGAGTGGTGCAGCGACAACAATCTATCCCTCAATGCCAGCATTGACTTCAGGAAGCAAAGTACTGTATACACCCCCGGCAGTATCAACAGGTCCGAGGTGGAGATGGTTAGCAGCTTCAATTACCTAGGGGTACACAGCACCAAAAATCTGTCCAGGTCCACCCACGCCAACGCTACCACCTAGAAAGCACAGCAGCGCCTATACTTCCTCAGGAAACTAAGGAAATTCGGAATGTCCACATTAACTCCTACTAACTTTTACAGATTCATCATAGAAAGCATCCTATCTGGCTGCATCACAGCCTGGTATGGCAACTGTTCAACCTAAGACCGCAAGAAACTTCAGAGAGTCGTGAACACAGCCCAGTCCATCACATGAACCGGCCTACCATTACTGTTTAGTAACACAGTAAATATCGTTACTATTTGAAAGTGGGTGAAAGTGAGACAATATTTAAGGGGTCCACCAAATATTACCCCTTAACTATCCCAAAAAGGAAAGAGGTAACAAGGATCCTCTGAGGACCACAATGAGGAGATATGTATTATGAGTGAGTTTCACCATAGGGAGCTCTGTTACTTATTCTATGGCAACCTAAAGCTATGGTTATCTTCCCATGTTTCTCTCTCTCTCTTTCTGTCTCTATGAAGGTAACAACATTCTCAAATATGCTTCAAGGTCATTTTAGAAAAATACGTGGGTCTCTGTCATTTCAGGCAGGCTACTGTACAAGTGAGTATTTGTCAAGTGGAGTATTGAAGGAACACTTCTGCTGCCTCGATAGGTGAGCAGGGCCTCTACAATATTCACCAACTTGGGTGTCCAGCATTGTCGCTGTTCTTCTCTGCCTGGCCTAAATGTCAACATTTGTTATGATCTTGGTCAAGACCAGTAACTTTTTATAAAAAAAGAAATCCGAATTCCCAGTTATTTACTGAAGGAATGAAGCGCAAGGTTCCATGATTTAAAACAAAATATTTATTTTACATTACAAGAGTCAAGCAAAGCAAATGCTAAATACTATCTTCGGTAACCACCTCTGTTCTAAAACCCAGAATCAACCTAAGTTAAACCATGAATTAACAGGCAAATTATGGTCAATTATAAACTATAAATTACAAAGAAAATGGCAGATATAACAAGAGAGTCTGCCTCAAAAATTATAAGCTTTGAAACCTTGGCTGCATCACAATGGCTGACATGCAACACCATCATCTTTGTAGGTAAAAGTACAAGAAGGTAAGCATTGTATTGTTTATCATTTAAGCTTTCCTCCATCACCGATGTAGAAGATAAGGGCATAACTGAACGTTGATGTTTTCCTTTACTTAACATAGTCTATATCTGTCATAACTTTCTTTTTTTGTAAATAATTTTTATTCAAATTTCTGCATAATATCAACAACAAAAAGACAGATTTTTTTTTTTACAAAGAACAGAAAGAACAGTCCCCCCCCCCCCCCCCCCCCCCCCCCCCGCGCACACACAGCGGAAGAGATAAACTAACACCCATCATTCCCCCAAAACATCGGCCCGTCCCTTCAATAGACAGGACAGAAACCCCCCCCCCCCGCGTATACACAGAAGAGGAAATGAATTAATGCCCGACATTGGCACAGAACAACTATGCCCGTCCCTTTAGTACAAAACATCTCCCCCCCCGGGTTGCTGCTGCTGGCCTGTTTCTATCGTTCTGCCAGGAAGTCCAGGACCTGTCATAACTTTCTTAACAACTTCTCCACCACTCAAATGATAGCTATAAAACAACAGCAAAGTTCTACCATTTGGGTATATGTCCTTTCATTCTTTCTCCTAAACCTGTTATTTTGCACCTTCTTTGAGAAGAACAATGCCCAAATACTGACGCATGAAGTACTGTTTACATTCTTCCCCTCCAAAACACACCGCTGCTCTCTCTTTTCTGCCTTTTGAGCAACTTCATATCTGCACTGGCACATTCACTTCAATAGTATATCTTAATTTTAGCAAGAAGTTTCCTGTGCGGGAACTTATAAACCATCTTTTGCAAATTGATGTACACAAGTTCTCACAGCAGTAGCCAAATGGTGACTCCTCCCCCGTGGAAGCAGTGGCTGGCCTTTTGTTGCATTGCCTTGTTGGTACATGAGAATGTGTACAAACTCCATCAGTAACTCAAAGAAACAGATTGTCATTATATCGCTTTACTTCTCAATAAATTATATATTTCAGAATATTCATGTCCATCATATTTCATTGATGGTAGGATACTTCCACTGATGACAAATATTCATGTAATACCAATAACATTTTTTATCTCCCTGATTTTTCACCAATATTTGCCCTTCTGCTCTTCTGAAAGCATACATTCACTCAGTTCCATGATCAGCCAGTGTTATTGCTGGTAGTAATTCACCTTAATGATCACTGACAAAATGTAAGTCTTGGCTGGAGGGAGTGGTGGGGGAGTGGGGTGTGGGTGGTGGTTGACAGGCTACCTGACTGGAGCGCATACCGAGTACTGTCCTTAATGTCTGCACTGTTCACATAGTGTTGAACTGAATTTTACCAAGCTTCTAGGGATGGGCTGAGAGGTTGGAGAGCCCATAAAATAGCTGGGTAAGGCGTCAGATCAAGTATTTGTCAGCTTTTGCCATGCATTTCAGCAGCAGCAGAGAAAGTGTTGGGACAGCCCTCCCACCCATTGTACATTTGAACTGCCTAAGTGTCCAATTAAGACCTCTTCCCACCTCCAGTGATATTTAACCAATGGTGGAGAGGGCAGGGGCTCTCTGTTATGCAGTATGACCTCCAGGTAAGCCATGGTGGCATCTCGATGGGTTCTGGAGCAGACCTTTCCTTTTTGAGCACTCTGTAGCTCAAAAGGGGCTCTCAGCTGCAAAGGCCGGCCCTGCAGAAAAGCACTACCCATCTTCACCAATCCCCTACTCATCAGGGCCTGCCTGGCTGCACGTGACCCCATTTACCTAGTTGTGAAAGTGCAAGTCCACCACTGTGCCCTCTTCCTCCACGTGCAGCAGTGGCAGTGGCTGCTACTCCCGGTGATGCTGCTCAGCCACCAACCCTCTGATTTACTGGCAACTCTTGGAGTTGGATGGGCACCCTTAATAGGAACAAGATGTATCTCTGGGGCCCGCTGAACAACGGAGCAGGATTTCCCCCAGCCAGCTTTCGGATCCTTGATACCAGCACTTCACTCCCGTCAATGTCAAGGGAAACCATTTTTTCCCCCATTATTAGCCAAGTGTACCACTACATTGTATCAACTAGTAACAATTCAAACATAAAAACTTGCTGAAGCTACGATAGTTGTGTGAAAAGGTAATGGCATGGATTAGGGCATAAACCTGGGACTTTCCTTGCATGAATGACTTACGCACAATGGGTTGACCACTGAGTCAGCCTCAAATTATAGTTTGATACAAAATGTTGATAGGGTTAAATGATCTATGCTCTCTTGTGCTGGTCACTCCCTCATTATTGAGTGTAACTCACCAATGAAATAATGCAGGATTTATTGCCATAATGATTCCTTTTGCTACAATCGAAAGAACGAATCATGATCTATACATAAAATACTGACATAACTGGCACTCAAAAATGCCATCAGTTACCCTGCCTTCACCGCAATTAATGCTGAATAAATGTATGGCTGATCCAAGGATAGCATTCCAATGTATAAAATCACTTCCTGCTCACTCCCATTCTATAGAATTCTTGATGCAGGCATTACACTTATGGTACAGCCTTGCACTGAGTACAAACGGCTGCCCCAATTATGTGTGTTTTGATTGCGCAGCTTAATTGGACACTGTCAGCACAGCATGTCGATCACTTCACACAGTTAACTTGCCTTCTGGGAGATTCTTTTAAACCTCTTTTTTTTTAATTGAATTTTTGTTTGGTTTAGTTTGAGAATTACTTGCAGCTTTACTGATAAAGTGAGATGAGGTACAAATATTACAAGTTGTTCATTTTTCATATGCCGCATTAGAAAATACTAACCCAAGCATAGGATATCTTGGCTAACTCAGTGTGCATTTATCTGAATTTAGATGTAACTGAAAAGTGCCCCAGTCTAAATTGGACTGATTTTGGAAGTTTTTTTTGAAGACTGTGGGTGGAGTCATTCCCTAGTTATTGTTGGCACGAATAAAGTTCTGGAGGAGTATGACACAGTGGGGATATGACTGGCCTTGAGTGTGCTAAGCTACACTATTTAATTAAAGTTCCCCCAAACATGCGCCTTCCCACGATATATGTCTGATACCTTCTGTCTTGCGTGCATTTTGTTTTTATTTTTTTCTCAAAGTCCTTCAACAGCTGCAAAGACTAGAAATGAGCATAAATATTTGTTCAAATGAAATTCCGGAGGCATATCCTGAAACTTTACTTATTACATGTATATAAATCTGTTTAATAGTTTGTGTACTCACTATGCAAATAATCATTTGTTAATCATTATCATCATTGGACAGTAATATTGGACAGTTGAGAGATCTAGTGATATTTTAATCTGTGGGAGCAAAATTCAAAACTGGATTAGAATGTTTACAGCACATAAGGAGACCATTCAGTCCATCATGTCCATGCAATCTCTCCAAAAGACCAACTCATTTAGTCTCTTGCCCCATTCTCTTTCCCTGTCGCCCTGCAATTTTTCTCCTCAGATGCCTATCCAATTCTGTTTTGAAAGCCCAGGTTGAATATGCCTCCACCACACTCTCAAGCAGTGCTTTCCAGATCCTAACCGTACAGTGTATAAAACATTTTTCTTCATGTTAGTTCTTTTGCCAATCACCTTAAATCAGTGTCCTTTGGTCCTCAAGCATTCTACCAGTGGGAACTGTACTATAATGGGTTAATTCCACCTGTGTCTTAAGTTACGGGCAGCACGGTAGCATTGTGGATAGCACAATGGCTTCACAGCTCCAGGGTCTCAGGTTCGATTCCGGCTTGGGTCACTGTCTGTGCGGAGTCTGCACATCCTCTCCGTGTGTGCGTGGGTTTCCTCCGGGTGCTCCGGTTTCCTCCCACAGTCCAAAGATGTGCAGGTTAGGTGGATTGGCCATGATAAATTGCCCTTAGTGTCCAAAATTGCCCTTAGTGTTGGGTGGGGTTACTGGGTTATTGGGATAGGGTGGATGTGATGAACTTGGGTAGGGTGCTCTTTCCAAGAGCCGGTGCAGACTCGATGGGCCAAATGGCCTCCTTCTGCACTGTAAATTCTATGATCTAATCAGATACTGGACACGATTCTCTGGCTGCGCTTGCCTGGCGACTGGAAATTCCCACCCGAGGTCAATGGATCTTTACATAGTGCGCAGCCCGCACGTGGCGATCTTGCGTCGGCGGGCGCAGCAGAAGAATCCAGCCCACTGTATACATTATCACAGGAAGTGATGCACTCTCTTGCAGCTTCGGGTAAGATGCAGCCAGCACAGTGAAGATGTTTCTGAATAACATTCCTGTTTTCCTTACCTCAGCAGGCTCAGTAAATGTTCTTTATTAATCTAACAATATCAAGAATAATACATGACAGCAGAGAGTGAAAGAACGGTCATGGAAAGTTCTCAACCTTTACCGGAAAGCTTCAAGACATTTCCAGGTCCCAACCAAGCAGAACATAAGAACTAGGAGCAGGAGTAGGCCATCTGGCCCCTTGAGCCTGCTCCGCCATTCAATGAGATCATGACTGATCTTTTGTGGACTCAGCTTCTCTTTCCGGCCCGAACACCATAACCCTTAATCCCTTTATTCTTCAAAAAACTATCTATCTTTACCTTAAAAACTTTAATGAAGGAGCCTCAACTGCTTCACTGGGCGAGGAATTCCATAGATTCACAACCCTTTGGGTGAAGAAGTTCCTCCTAAACTCAGTCCTAAATCTACTTCCCCTTGTTTTGAGGCAATGTCCCCTAGTTCTGCTTTCACCTGCCAGTGGAAACAACCTGCCCGCATCTATCCTATCTATTCCCTTCATAATTTTAAATGTTTCTATAAGATCCCCCCTCATCCTTCTGAATTCCAACGCGTACAGTCCCAGTCTACTCAACCTCTCCTCATAATCCAACCCATTCAGCTCTGGGATTAACCTAGTGAATCTCCTCTGCACACTCTCCAGTGCCAGTATGTCCTTTCTCAAGTAAGGAGACCAAAACTGAACACAATACTCCAGGTGTGGCCTCACTAACACCTTATACAATTGCCACATAACCTCCCTAGTCTTAAACTCCATCCCTCTAGGAATGAAGGACAACATTCCATTTGCCTTCTTAATCACCTGTTGCACCTGTCAACCAACTTTCTGTGACTCATGCACTAGCACACCCAGGTCTCTCTGCACAGCGGCATGCTTTAATATTTTATCGTTTAAATAATAATCCCGTTTGCTGTTATTCCTACCAAAATGGACAACCTCACATTTGTGGTTCAGCTTGGCTGAATTGAATTTGGAGATTTGTAAGATAGGAAATCAAGTCAGGTCTCACTGCGAAATGGAGTTAGTTAGTGTGCTGTTATGTGTGATGGGCGGCTGTGCAAATGATATCCTCTCCAGGTAGAGTATCGATGAGGAAAAGCCATCTACAAAGAAGTAGCCAAAGTACTTGAAATCTTTGCATTCACAGCAGCTGCAACTCTACCAGTAACCATTCAGTGACTGAATGGAATCAGAGATACATAGAAATCTGATGAAGAATGTGCTCAGGTCAGAGAGCGCTGACAAAGGCATCAAAGAATAGCCGGCATACATGCCACACAATCCCATTCTCAGACAGTAATATGAACAGAGAGGTCACCTCGGTGTAGTCGATGATTTATTCATCTCTAACGAGAGAGTGGTCATTCTGAGAGTCCTAAAACTCGTCATACAACAATGATGGCACCAAAGATGTGTGGGCGTCACAAAATGCCGAGCCACAGCAAGATATTCCCTTTGGCGCCAGGTGTCTCAATTTGCTGCAAGAGGTGATATCAAATTGTATTACTTGTGCTTTTCATCATCAGGAGACAAGAGAACCATTGATGTCATCTTCCTTTCCATCAAAACCATGGAAATTTCTTGTGATGGACTCTTTGAACACAGAGGTTATAGAAGTCGAGCAAATGCTGCAGGGTTACAATTCTGAAGCAGTGATTACATCATTGAAGAAGATTTTACAACACTTGGAATCCCAGATCTTGTAATTTCAAATAATGGAATCCCAGAACGTGTAATTTCAAATAATGGACTCAGTTTTCCAATGAATATTTTAAAGTATTCACGACATTATATGGATTTGTCCATATCTTCAAACCAATGGTGAAGCTGAAAGAGGAGTGTACAGTGAAAATATTGTGGAAGAAGAATAAGGGCACCCAACCTGCACTTCTGACCTCTCGTTCAATTCCATTTCAGAATGCTTTCGCACCATGTGAACTCAGAAAACTGAGCACGTAACTCTCCACCCCAGGGGTGGGCAAACTACGGCAAAACAATTTTATTTAAAAAAGAATTTTTTTAAAAAAAATTTTTTTTTAAGGTTAATGGGGGGGGGGGGCTGTTGGGTTACTTACTGGTATAGGGTGGATACGTTGACTTGAATCATTGCTCGGCACAACGTCGAGGGCCGAAGGGCCTGTTCTGTGCTGTACTGTTCTATGTTCTATATGAGGCGCCCAGAATCATAACCGGGTGAAGTAATTATTTTACTTAATATACTATGCGGCCCTTTGTGAATTGTGAATTTCTGAATGTGGCCCTTGCACGGAAAAGTTTGCCCACCCCTGCTCTACCCCCACATACACATCCCTTGCAAGTATAAGCTGGTGACTTGGACAAGGTGAGAAAGAGGACAAATATGGTTCCTCGTAGAACTATGGCACATGTCACAATGGCACGCAACCTGCCAGACCTCCATCCAGAAGAGCCAGATTGGACCTGAGACCAAGCTCACTAAAGGGTTGAACATCCACAATCCTACCCTTCCAAATAGATAGATGAATCGATGAATTTCTTGCGGAATCCTCTACTGGTGACCACCATGGTGGATCAGGAAACCCGCTGGTGCCAGCATGAAACTGATTTTCATCCTGCTATTGAGATGCAGATGAAGTCCAAATTGGAATCTCGCTCCCTCCAAGCCCAATTCTCTACAATGTCAGCAGTAAAACACACCAGTCCACAACACATTTGAAACAATGTGGTGTACAGAAGTTCGGAATTTCCTGAAAAATGCTTGGGCTGCCTTCTGAATTCAGTGGGCGGGATCTAACGGTCGCGTTGCGCCCAAAAAACGGCATGGTGCAACGTGATCAGTAGCTGCCAAGAGATCCCACTTCCCAGATCTAGCCAGCTCACAACGCATCGCAAAATCTATTGCAATCTCTGAAGACGTCGCAATGAGAATCCTGCCCATTATGGGCGGGATCACTTTCTGGCAAATCTGTACATTAAAATTAGACAGGTAGTCTCACTCTAATATGCATTTCTGAGACCTAACCAAGGTGTGGGATCTAACTCACTTGCCTTGGAGACCTTGGGTGAGTTATGTTCAGTGCTGATCTCCATTAATGGGGACCCTGGGGTCCCCCAGGGGATTTGAGGCCCCAGCTGCATGCCCTTTAGGCAGGGTGAATACATGGCACTGCTGCAAAGGCCAGGACGTCGGCCTCTTTCACTTCCTGATCTCCCGGGTCTTCTGACACCCCAAAGATCGCCACCTCTGAACTCGGCACCACCCGTGTTCCTAGCACCTTGGACATTGCCCTGGCAAATCCCTGCCAGAACCCTTTAAGCTTCGGGCATGTCCAAAACATATGGACATGGTTTGCTGGGCTCCCCGCACACCTCGCACATCTGTCTTCTACCCCAAAAAACTTGCTCATCCTCATGTGTGCCCGGTGTACCACCTTAAACTGTATTAGACTGAGCCTGGCACATGACGAGGAGGAATTGACCCTACATAGTCCCGGCTCTACCTCCCCTCCTAACTCCTCCTCCCACTTGCCTTTAAGCTCCTCCACCGGGGTTTCCTCTGCCTCTGACAGCTCCTGATAGATATCCGACACCTTCCCCTCCCCCACCCAGGTACCGGACACTACTCTATCTTGTATCCCCCGTGGTGGCAGCAGCGGGAAGGCCACCACCTGCTTCCTCAGCAAGGTTCGCACTTGTAGATACCTAAAGCCGTTCCCTGGCAGCAATTTAAACTTGTCCTCCAGCACCTGCAGGCTGGGAAAGCTCCCATCTACAAACAGGTCACCCATCCTTCTAATACCCACCCTCTGCCAGCTCTGGAACCCGCCATCCATCCTACCTGGCAGGAACCTGTGGTTATTACATATCGGGGTCCAGACCGAAGCTCCCTCCACCCTTGTGTGTCTCATCCACTGCCCCCAGATCTTCTGTGTTGCCACCACCGCTGGACTTGTGGAGTAGCGGGCTGGCGAGAACAGCAGAGGTGCCGTTACCAGCGCTCCCAAACTGGCGCCTTTGCATGACGCCGCCTCCAACCGCTCCCATGCCGACCCCTCCCCAATACCCACTTCCTGATCATGGCAATGTTGGCCGCCCAATAGTAGTTACAAAAGTTCGGCAGTGCTCTCTTTACTCGTGGGGTCTTGTTCGCCCACACAAATCCCAAGATGATCTTATTAACCCGCTTGAAAAAGGCCTTAGAGGTGAAGATGGGAAGGCACTGGAATACAAATAAGAACCTGGGGAGGACCGTCATTTTCACAGTCTGTACTCTGTACCCTCCCCACCAGTGACAGCGGGAGCATGTCCCATCTTTTAAAGTCCCCTTCCATTTGTACCACCATCCGGGTCAGATTAAGCCTATGCAACAAATCCCACTTCCGAGCCACCTGTATACCCAGGTAACGAAAGCTCTTCTCTACCCTCCACAGCGGTAGCTCCCTCAATCTCTTCTTCTGTCCTTTAGCCTGGATCACAAACAGCTCACTCTTCACCACGTTCAATTTATACACCAAGAAACTGACAAATTCCCTTAAGATCCGCACAACCTCCCCCATCCCCTCCAGTGGGTCCGAGATATACAGGAGGAGTGAGACCCGATGCTCCACAACCCCGCCGGGACTTGCCCCTGCCAGTTCCTTGAAGCTCTCAGCGCTATGGCCAGCGGCTCAATGGCTAGAGCAAATAATAACGGGGAAAGGGGACACCCTTGCCTCGTCCCCCGGTGCAATTAAAATACTCCAACCTAAGCCGGTTCGTGCGCACGCTTGCCATAGGCGCCTGGTACAGCAATCGCATCCACCAGATAAAGCCCTCACCAAACCCAAAGCTATTGAGCGCCTCCCACAGGTACTCCCACTCCAGCCGATCAAAAGATTTCTCTGCATCCCTCGCTGCCACTACCTCTGCTTCCTCTCCTTCCGAGGGCATCATAACAATATTTAAAAGCCTCTGCACATTAGCATTAAGTTGCCTGCCCATAACATAAGAACATAAGAACTAGGAGCAGGAGTAGGCCATCTGGCCCCTCGAGCCTGCTCCGCCATTCAATTAGATCATGGCTGATCTTTTGTGGACTCAGCTTCACTTTCCGGCCCGAACACCATAACCCTTAATCCCTTTATTCTTCAAAAAACTATCTATCTTTACCTTAAAAACATGTAATGAAGGAGCCTCAACTGCTTCACTGGGCAAGGAATTCCATAGATTCACAACCCTTTGGGTGAAGAAGTTCCTCCTAAACTCAGTCCTAAATCTACTTCCCCTTATTTTGAGGCTATGCCCCCTAGTTCTGCTGTCACCCGCCAGTGGAAACAACCTGCCCGCATCTATCCTATCTATTCCCTTCATAATTTTAAATGTTTCTATAAGATCCCCCCTCATCCTTCTAAATTCCAACGAGTACAGTCCCAGTCTACTCAACCTCTCCTCATAATCCAACCCCTTCAGCTCTGGGATTAACCTAGTGAATCTCCTCTGCACACCCTCCAGCGCCAGTACGTCCTTTCTCAAGTAAGGAGACCAAAACTGAACACAATACTCCAGGTGTGGTGCACTAACACCTTATACAATTGCAACATAACCTCCCTAGTCTTAAACTCCATCCCTCTAGCAATGAAGGACAAAATTCCATTTGCCTTCTTAATCACCTGTTGCACTTGTAAACCAACCTTCTGTGACTCATGCACTAGCACACCCAAGTCTCTCTGAACAGCGGCATGCTTTAATATTTTATCGTTTAAATAATAATCCCGTTTGCTGTTATTCCTACCAAAATGGATAACCTCACATTTGTCAACATTGTATTCCATCTGCCAGACCCGAGCCCATTCACTTAACCTATCCAAATCCCTCTGCAGACTTCCAGTATCCTCTGCACTTTTCGCTTTACCACTCATCTTAGTGTCATCTGCAAACTTGGACACATTGCCCTTGGTCCCCAACTCCAAATCATCAATGTAAATTGTGAACAATTGTGGGCCCAACACGGATCCCTGAGGGACACCACTAGCTACTGATTGCCAACCAGAGAAACACCCATTTATCCCAACTCTTTGCTTTCTATTAATTAACCAATCCTCTATCCATGCTACTACTTTACCCTTAATGCCATGCATCTTTATCTTATGCAGCAACCTTTTGTGTGGCACCTTGTCAAAGGCTTTCTGGAAATCCAGATATACCACATCCATTGGCTCCCCGTTATCTACTGCACTGGTAATGTCCTCAAAAAATTCCACTAAATTAGTTAGGCACAACCTGCCTTTTACGAACCCATGCTGCGTCTGCCCAATGGGACAATTTCTATCCAGATGCCTCGCAATTTCCTCCTTGATGATAGATTCCAGCATCTTCCCTATTACCGAAGTTAAACTCACTGGCCTATAATTTCCTGCTTTCTGCCTACCTCCTTTTTTAAACAGTGGCGTCACGTTTGCTAATTTCCAATCCACCGGGACCACCCCAGAGTCTAGTGAATTTCGGTAAATTATCACTAGTGCATCTGCAATTTCCCTAGCCATCTCTTTTAGCACTCTGGGATGCATTCCATCAGGGCCAGGAGACTTGTCTACCTTTAGCCCCATTAGCTTGCCCATCACTCCCTCCTTAGTGATAACAATCCTCTCAAGGTCCTCACCTGTCATAGCCTCATTTCTATCAGTCGCTGGCATGTTATTTGTGTCTTCCACTGTGAAGATCGACCCAAAAAACCTGTTCAGTTCCTCAGCCATTTCCTCATTTCCCATTATTAAAACTCCCTTCTCATCCTCTAAAGGACCAATATTTACCTTAGCCACTCTTTTTTGTCTTATATATTTGTAAAAACTTTTACTGTCTGTTTTTATATTCTGAGCAAGTTTACTCTCATACTCTATCTTACTCTTCTTTATAGCTTTTTTAGTAGCTTTCTGTTGCCCCCTAAAGATTTCCCAGTCCTCTAATCTCCCAGCAATCTTTGCCACTTTATATGCTTTTTCCTTCAATTTGATACTCTCCCTTATTTCCTTAGATATCCACGGTCGATTTTCCCTCTTTCTTCCGTCCTTCCTTTTTGTTGGTATAACAAATCCAGTCTGGCCTTCCCCTATCACCCCCGGGACACAGTCCTTTATTCTTGTGGCCAAGATCTTAGCCAATAGTTTGGCATCCACATTTAGCAACGAGATCGGCCTGTAAGACCCACACTGTTCAGGGTCCTTCTCCCATTTCAGAATGAGTGAGATCAAGGCCTGTGACATCGTAGGGGGGGGGGGGGGGGGGGGGGGGAGGATTCCAATAATTGCTAACTTACTCCACGTTGTGAACTACTCTGATCTAGTTAGAGATGTTTTTTTAAATTAAACAATTTCCAAATGTTTCCGTTATAAAAACTACTGTGACTATGAAGTCACAAGAATATTATTTAAAACCTGTTTGTGTCACTGGAAATATATTTGACAGATCCATCGATAAACGTTCAAGATTGGGGGAAGTCCTCGAGTACAGAAACATACACCAAACACTTTATTTTTGTTTCAGTACTAAACAAATTCTATGTCTTCTGGGTGCGAGAAGAGTCGAGATTTCAGCAATTTGGGTTTTTTTCTGTTCAACTATCTTACTAGAAAATTAAAACTTAATGTAAAGACCATAGTGATCCCGGTAGTCCAGATTAAGTAATCATGACTCAGTTCAATCAATTTAAATCTGTGATTCAGTGTGGATTCCCCGTCACCCACCACCTGCAGCAGAGTTCAATATGTGGCGGAGCATCGTGCATCGAGCAAACGCAAACATCTAGGAAATAAGTACTTTAATTTCCTCTTTTTCTCAGCAGAAAGCACTTAGCTGCTTTTGATGTGATGACCCGTCAATCATAGTTAGATGTTCATAAATATTATGATTTGGTTCACAGCAGGATACTCGAGATGCATTCAAGCATTAAAGGAGATTAAAAAGCTAAACAATCCAGACACTTGGCTGTCTGGAAGCTATTACCCTGTCATTTGTAGCCTACTAAAAGCTATTTCTCTTTGAAAGTTAATAGAAGCATCAAAGAATCTAAGTGGGTTTAAAACCTTGTGATGTGTTTTGGCTTTCAATGAAGTAACAGCTTCTGCTTTCTACACTTCTGGTCTGAGGCAGCAAGTGTAAGGGGTAGGTGAGTGAAAACAGTGATTTTTCACTGCTTCTGCCTGGACTGCTCTTTGCTTTACAGGCAGGGGTGACTGATGAGGGGTCTGTGATATGGGGGTCTCAGATGGGAGGGTCTCTGATCTGAGGGTGTTTCTTACATGAGGGTCTCTGATAGGGGGGGTCCTTGATGGGTGGTCTCTGCTATGGGGTGGTCTCTGCTATGGGGGTCTGATGGGGTGATATCTGATGAGAGTCTGGTGGGGAGCCGGGTTGGGTCATCCTCGTGCAGGCGGGGTGGGGGGGGGGGGTGACCCAGCAATACCCGTGGTGGTGGAGGGAGGATCCCCCTGTTGTGTTACGCTCAAGCTGCTTCCTTGATGTGCACTCTGACAAAGGAAGGTTCAGACGTGGAGATAGCTTCAGCACGTTTATTAAGCTATTAACAATTCTCCTACTTGGATTCGACTCTCCTGTTAATCCTTCTATAGCTACTCAGACTGACGAACCAGTCTGATACAATCCAGGTGGTGGGTATGATGTTCAATAAACCCCGTGTTTGTACTCACTGAGTGTCTCCACTGGAAAGAGGAAGATCATGTGTGCTGTGTCCTTTATGGGTTGGTGTAATGCCCTCCTGTGGTAGTGTCACCTCTGTGTGTACCGTGAATGCCCATTAGTCGTGTCCTATCTTACTGACCTATTGGTTGAATGTCTGTGTGCCATGTCTCTGGTGCTCCCTCTAGTGTCTATCTAGTCTACATGTATTTACATTAACCTCTTGTGTATCTACAATGATGCATATCACCACACCCCTACTTGTCAACGGGGGAGGGGGTAAGATTTGCATTGTGGGGGGAAGGGGAGAGTCAGCAGCTTGGCCCCGGTATCGGGCTGCCCGCTCAAAATGGCGGCCCGATAACAGTATTCCAAATGGAATCCCGGGAACTCCCCACCATGCATAAATTTGCAAGGGAGAGGGAATCGCTCCTGGGAACTGCTCACAACACCAGCGCAGACCAGGAACAAATCTATCCCAGCAGGAGATCTCCCCAAAGTCGAATCCAAGCTGCAATGTTGTTCACACATTTCTATTTATGAAAGCAGGCAATTCTCATGCAAAAAGAAGAGTGTGTCACATTGAGGAGGTATTGTATAAGGGGTAGTAAGAGAGCAAGGGAATTTTTAATCAGCACTGAGTGAATTTCTTCTCTTATTGCAGCTTCTCGTAGCAAAGTCAGTAAATTGTTCTCTAACTGTATTAGACAGTACAAATATTTTGATGCTGTGCCAAATGGGCAATTTCTTCAGTAAGTTCAGTTCCATTACTGAGCATTGAAGGCCAGTGAAAGCCAGCTGCAAATAACAGCCAACTCCTTTTCCTCACTCTGTATCACCCAATCAACTTCCTCTAAACCAAGATACAACATCGCAAATATTTGGATTAATCTCCCAATGAATGTTTGTGTGCATCATTGAAGCATTGCAAGAAATTTTGAAGAATAAAAGAGAAGAAAATATGTAGATTTTACAACAGAGTGTGTAAGCTGTAGATATCTCTTTCGCATATCAAAACAGATTTCTATTCACACAAAACCGGTTTGATTTTAAATTTGATTTCCCAATGCACTGAAGCACTCACACTTACTGAAATATTCTTGAATATACCCTCTTTAACTCAAGAGCAGAAAATAGAAGTGAGAAAAAGATGCTCTGGGTGATTCTAATATTTGGGGCGCGATTCAGTGATCGCATTGCTCCTGGCAAAGAGCTGGGGACGCTGGGTAAATCATGTGAGAGCCCAAATTGGGGTCCGTGTTAGACGCCGGGGCCGATCGCAAGTCACCCAACTCGCTTCTCCCGCCACAATCTGGATCTCGTGCAGCAAGGGGCTGGTTTAGCACAGGAAGGGGCTAAATCGCTGGCTTTTAAAGCAGACCAAGGCAGGCCAGCAGCGCGGGTTCAATTCCCGTACCAGCCTCGCCGAACAGGCGCCGGAATGTGGTGACTAGGGGCTTTTCACAGTAACTTTATTTGAAGCCTACTTTTGACAATAAGCGATTTTCATTTCATTTCATTTTCAAGGGCGTGCCACAGCCGCCGAGAAACACCCCACTAAAGGTGCCCGACAGCGGACTTGAACCTTTGTCCGCTGAATCGTTCCTTTGATCTCCCAGTGGTGAGTAGGGCTCACAGGGAACACAGCTTGGGAAATCTCATCCATGCAGTCCAGCATTTTCCATCTATTTTACATTGGAAAATCATAGCTACATTTCCACAACTCTGAGAATACACTCCCGATTGGAAGCATTAAATCAAAAAAAATCACCATTAATATTCTCCACATCAAGACAAGTATAATTGTGTAACAATTTGTCACTCTTAGCATCAAACTGTTCTAATGCATTAGAAGCTCAAACTGCTGGTCACATTATCTGTGTGATTCCATCAGAAATGGTGATCATTTTCGACCCAAAGTTTGGTATGCTATTTTTGTAGTGTACGTTTGTTTTTACTTTTACATTCCCCATGCGATATTCGAAATGCAAGTCATGAGGCATTAACCTGAAGTTAACTTTCATATTTTAGTGAAGTATATTCTGTGTAAATTTCTAATAACTAGTGCGGTGAATGTAATTCACACTGTATTGTATTATATGGTATTGTGTCCTTGTGGGCTCTGTCTGTGAGCCGTTGCACGGCTCTGCCCAGAGGGGAAGATGAGGAGCTTGTACAGGGCTCCACCCTTGGCTCCGCCCATGGCCCCTTCCACTACCGGAAGTATAAAGTGCTGCAACCGTGTGAGCCTGCCCTCAGTTCTTCTGGTTGCAGGCAGGCTCAGTTGTAAGACTATTAAAACCACAGTTTACTTCCTATCGTGTTCCGAGTGAATTGATGGTCACATCAATTTAATAGCCTTAGAAAACTTGAAGAAAACTACTATGGAATCAACCCTCAAACCTGATCGACTAGAACTCGACCCGCAGGCTGCAGAGTCGAAGGAAATCTTCCTACACTGGCTTTGGTGTTTCAAGGCCTACCTGGCTGAATCGATCACCTCCGAGACTACAGAGGAGCAGAAACTCAGCCTACTGCATGCACGGGTGAGCCTTCGCATCTCTACGCAACTCAATTGTACCGACTCCTATACTGAGGCCCTCGCTATGCTCGGCCGATTGTACGTGCAACCGGTAAACGAGGTCTACGCGCGGCACATTTTCACTACCCGCCACCAGCGCCCCGCAGAGTCGCTAGAGGACTTCCTGCGCGACTTAAAAGCCCTTGCTTGGGACTTTAACTTTCAGGCTGTAACGGCCTCCCAGCATATGGAACTCACTGTCCGTGATGTGTACGTTGCGGGGCTCCGGTCTAACTATGTGTGCCAGCGACTACTTGAGAAAGGGGCCCAGAACCTGGAGGACACGGTAGAGCTAGCAACTACTATGGAGGTCGCGTTCCGCAGTCTAAACTCATTCCCCGCGGACCAAGCGACCCCATCGTGGACCCCCGACCAGTGACTGCCCCAGGCCTGCGCCGCATGCCCACCAACTCACTATGGAGCGCCAGCGTGCCAGTTTTGTGGCCAGCCCCAACACCCACGGCAGCACTGCCCGGCCCGCAACGCGACCTGCAGCAGCTGCGGTCGAAAAGGACATTATGCCAGAGTATGCCAACATTGCAGCGTGTCTGCCGACTCCGTCTCTGCCCGACATGTGCGACTCATGGGGGCAGCCATCTTGGCAATCCTCCCCCACGTTGCCGGCCATGTGCGGATCATGGGGGCCGCCATCTTGGACGCCATCTTCCTCGTCGCCCGCCACGTGCAATCAACGGGGCCGCCATCTTGGCCATCACCCGATGTTCACCTCGACGACTACAACCTCTGCGGACAGTCATCACGGGGCCACTCCAGCACTGCTGATCGAGCCGCCGACTACCCGCAACTCAACGCAGTCACGTTGGACCAGTCACGTCCGAAGCACCTCCAGAGCTCGATGATGTCCGTTCAAATCAACGGGTACAGGACACCGTGCCTCTTCGACTCCGGGAGCACCGAGAGCTTCGTACATCCTGACCTGGTAAGATGCTGTTCGCTCCCTATCTTCCCTGTACAGCAAACTATCTCCCTCGTCTCTGGCTCGCACTCGGTCCAAATACAAGGGCGCACCGTCGCGACCCTAACGATTCAGGGCGCCAGCTACTCTAATTTTCAGCTGTACGTACTCCGCGACCTCTGCGCCCCACTCTTACTCGGGCTCGATTTCCAATGTAATCTCAAGAGCCTCACACTCGGCTTCGACGGACCCCTACCTCCACTCACTATCTGCAGCTTAGCGACTCTAAAAGTCAACCCCCCTCCACTCTTCACTAACCTAACGGCTAACTGTAAACCAGTAGCCACTCGCAGCAGGCGGTACAACCTGCAGGATAGAGTATTCATCAGAGCCGAAGTCCAGCGGCTCCTACGTGAGGGAGTCATAGAGGCCAGTAACAGCCCCTGGAGAGCTCAGGTGGTGGTCGTCAAGACTGGGGGAAAGTTCCAGATGGTGGTTGATTACAGCCAAACCATTAACCGGTTCTCTCACCTCGATGCGCACCCCCTCCCCAGAATTGCAGACATGGTCAACCAGATCGCCCAGTACCGCATATTCATATGAAGTCTGCATACTACCAGCTCCCAATCCGCCCGGGGGACCGCCACTACACGGCGTTCGAGGCAGATGGCCGCCTCTTCCATTTCCTCCGGGTCCCCTTTGGCGTCACCAATAGGGTCTCGGTGTTTCAACGAGCAATGGGCCAAACGGTGGACCAGTACGGGCTGCTAGCCACGTTTCCGTACTTGGACAATGTCACCATCTCAGGCCATGACCAGCAGGACCACGACGCCAACCTCCACCGATTTCTCCAAACCGCCCAGAAACTCAATCTCACCTACAATAAGGAGAAATGCATTTTCCGCACTACCAGACTAGCCATCCTCGGCTATGTCATGGAAAACGGAGTCCTGGGCCCCAACCCAGACCGTATGCGCCCCCTCTTACAAATCCCTCTCCCTCATTGTCCTAGGGCCCTCAAGAGGTGCCTGGGACTCTTCTCTTATTAAGCCCAGTGGGTCCCCCAGTATGCGGACAAAGCCCACCCACTATTTAAAACCACACTCTTCCCACTGTCAGCTGAGGCCCGCCAGGCCTTCAGCTGCATCAAGGAGGACATCGCCAAAGCCGCCATGTGGGCGGTGGATGAATCCGTCCCCTTTCAGGTGGAGAGCGACGCCTCAGAGGTCGCTCTCGCCGCCACTCTGAACCAGGCAGGGAGACCAGTAGCCTCTTCTCCCGCACCCTCTCTGCTTTGGAACTTCGACACTCCTCAGTCGAAAAAGAAGCTCAAGCCATTGTGGAGGCTATACGTCACTGGAGGCACTACCTCGCAGGTTGGAGGTTTACCCTCATCACTGACCAAAGATCGATTGCCTTCATGTTTGACAACTCGCAAAGGGGCAAAATAAAAAACGATAAAATCTTGCGGTGGAGGATCGAACTCTCCACCTATAATTATGACATCATATATCGACCGGGGAAGCTTAATGAGCCCCCAGATGCCCTGTCCCGCGGCACATGCGCCAGCGCACAAGACGACCGCCTGAAGGCTATCCACAATGACCTCTGTCACCCGGCTCGCCCACTACGTAAAAGCCCGAAATCTGCCTTTCTCCACCGAGGAGGTAAAAGCCATCACCAGGGATTGCCCGATCTGCGGGGAGTGCAAACCGCACTTCTATAGACCAGACAAGGCCCACCTGGTAAAGGCATCCCAGCCCTTTGAACGCCTGAGCATCGATTTCAAAGGGCCACTCCCCACGACCAATCGAAATGTGTACTTCCTCAACGTCATAGACGAATTCTCCCGCTTGCCCTTTGCCATCCCGTGCCCCGATATGACCTCCCACACAGTCATCAAAGCCCTGCACAGTGTCTTCACCCTGTTCAGTTTCCCCAGCTACGTACACAGCGACAGGGGTTCGTCCTTCATGAACGACGAGCTGCGTCAGTACCTGCTCGACAAGGGCATCGCCTCGAGCAGGACTACCAGCTACAACCCCAGCGGGAACGGGCAGGTGGAGAGGAAAAACGCGACGGTCTAGAAGACCGTCCTACTGACCCTCCGGTCCAGGAATCTCCCGACCTCCCACTGGCAGGAGGTCCTCCCCGACATGCTCAATGCAATTAGGTCCCTCCTATGTATGGCCACCAACCAGACCCCTCACGAACGATTATTTGTTTACCCTAAGGGCACTACCACGGGGGCTTCGCTCCCATCCTGGTTGAGGACAACGGTCCCGGTTCTCCTCCGGAAGCACTTCCGGACACACAAAACGGACCCACTAGTAGAGAGGGTACTACTGTTACATTCGAACCCACACTACGCCTTCATTGAATACCCCGACGGCTGTCAGGACACCGCTTCCCTCCGGGACCTGGCGCCTGTAGGATCCACCACTACCACCACCACAGCTGAGGTACCCCTCACACTACACCCCACCCAGCGCCTATAGGTTTCCTACGCCCCCCTTCGCCCGTCGCACCGGTCAGGAACGGAGCTCGGACCAAAACACCCCCAGTATGGGTATGAGTCCACCCTCATACCCACACCGACAACCACCACCCAGCCACCCAAAGAGGCTGCAACCCCGGTGCTCCGCCGATCCCAAAGGATGACTCAGCCACCGGACTGGCTCACCCTGTAGACCCGTCACCCCCACCGGACTTGATTTTTTTACGGGGGGTGAATGTGGTGAATGTAATTCACACTGTATTGTATTGTATAGTATTGTTTCCTTGTGGGCTCTGTCTGTGAGCCGTTGCGCGGCTCTGCCCATAGGGGGAGATGAGGACCTTGTACAGGGCTCCACCCTTGGCTCCGCCCATGGATCCTTCCACTACCGGAAGTATAAAGTGCTGCAGCCATGTGAGCCTGCCCTCAGTTCTTCTGGTCGCAGGTAGGCTCAGTTGTAAGACTATTAAAACCACAGTTTACTTCCTATCATGTTCCGAGTGAATTGATGGTCACATCAACTAGGTTCTCCAAAATCCTCTGGAGTGATAATCACAGTAAGGGCAGTATTAATGCCTCTCCTGCGGTGAGCTTGGGGTGGGGGGGGGGGGGGGGGTATTTAATCGGGCGGGAGGGTAGGGGTGTGTACCCCAGCCTTCCCACATCAGCCCCATTAAATCGAGGGCAGGAAGATTCATGGACGGCCTTCCTGTCAGCTGCTAATGGAGGCCCTTGTTGTGTAATTACTGCTCATTTAAGGCACAGGTATTTAACCAGTGATGGGTGGAGATATCACACGGAAAGTTCAAAAATCTACTTTTGGGCTCCATTGTCATGTACCCTGTTCAAAGGCACTCAGTGCCTGATTGAGGGACCCAACATCAGGAAGGGTGGGGGGTGGGGGGGGGAAGAGTCCCGCTGAGAAACACCCACTTGCTTTTTCTTCCAGCCTCCACCCCACACTCATACCTGTGGTCTGGGTCCCTCGGAGACCCTATGCTTCTGGTGGATGCATTGCTGGGAGCTGGCATCGCACCCAGTGATGCTGACGGGCAATGGAGAGCTCATGCCTTCTGATTGGCCGTCAGGAGGTCGGATTTCCATCCCCAGGGTTCTGAATCCCGGGGAAGGCCCGCCGTTGGTCAATTAAGTGTAATTAATACAGCAGGTATTCCCCAAAGGAGGCAATGCAGGGCTCTTGCCAGCTCTCCAGCTGGCAGGTGAGATCCTGTCGCCTGTATTAAAATCAGCCCAAAATATTGGATTTACATAGGGAGTAGAAATTGGATCTTTTGAAAATAAACTGAGCCAATATTTCATTGACTGTTGATAAGGAAATCTGAATGATGTAATTGAAAAGAAATTATTCTGTCTACAGTAATATTAGTCAGATTTTCAGGGATTGTTTTGTGGCCTATTTTACAAAGTTCTTAATCTATTTTATTTTAAAACAGCATATAATGAAATTTTAACCCTTAATGTCTTCAGCGATGTATGTTTAATAAAAATGATCTATCCAATATTTTCATGCGTTTTCAATTTTTAAATGTGTAATTTAGCCCAATATTTGAAACTTGACTGACCTTAATTGGATTTTAGAATATGAACATGCAAATGATTCCAGCACATTGCATGTTTTGACAGCCAGATTCAGAGTTGCATTGACATAGGAGCTTTGGGGCAAAACTGTAGCACAGGTGATTAGCACTGTGGCTTCACAGCACCAGAGTCCCAGGTTCGATTCCCCGCTGGGTCACTGTCTGTGCGGAGTCTGCAAGTTCTCCCCGTGTCTGCGTGGGTTTCCTCCAGGTGCTCCGGTTTCCTCCCACAGTCCAAAGACGTGCAGGTTAGGTGGATTGGCCATGATAAATTGCCCTTAGTATCCAAAAAAGTTAGGAGGGGGTTATTGGGTTACGGGGATAGGGTGGAAGGTGAGGGCTTAAGTGGGTCGGTGCAGACTCGATGGGCCGAATGGCCTCCTTCTGCACAGTATGTTCTATGTTCTATTCATGGTGCTGGTGAATGCAGATAAGATTATATATGTGAGAGATGGCTTCGGAGTGGGGGTTGAGTGAGAGGAAGACGATAGGGGGGGTTTTCTACACAACCTGCTGCAATGGCCGCCATTGGTTTCCCATTGAATGCACCCCACACTGCCGGGAAACCCGGGACAGGATGCGCTGTCGCTGGGACCAGAATATCCCACAAGTGTGAACCGGAACATTCCAGCCATTGTGTGTGACAGTAAGCGGGTAGTGGGGAATTTGGAGAATCATTTCACTTCCTGCAGATCACAGAGAAAAGTTCCCTTTCTCTTTTGAACCTCCTGACGGTTGGCAGTGTTGGTGGAAGGTTTGCTCTGCCACCTTCCTCCATGGCAATAGGTGATTTATGAGGATACCCAATTTGTGACTAATAGAGAATAAGTTACCTGACCAAATTAAAGCTCTGTGTGAGAAAGCAAAATAGTAAGTTAGGTAAACATTGTCCACATAAAAAACTACTAAAATGGAAATTCTAAATTCAGCCATAATATTTCTTACATTAGAAGATGACAGTTCAGTTCGCAATAGAGGAGTAAATGTGCAGGAAATGATTCCAGCAGACCTGACATTTTGCTTGGTCCTGCATCTGTTCCTTTAGGTAGGTCTAACATAGAGGGGAAATAAACAGTAAATGGCAAAACTCTTAGGAATATAGAAAGTCAGAGAGATCTGGGCGCACAGGCCCACAGATCTTTGAAAGTGGCAACACAAGTTGACAAGGTAGTCAAGAAAGCATATGGAATGCTTGTCTTCATTGGATGGGGCATTGAGTATAAAAACTGGCAAGTCATGCACAGTTGTATAGAACCTTGGTCAGGCCGCACATGGAATATTGTGCACAATTCTGATCACCACACTACCAGAAGGATGTGGAGGCTTGGGAGAGGGTGCAGAGGAGGATTACCAGGATGTTGCCTGGTCTGGAGGATTTTAGCTATGCGGATAGAATAGACCCGGACTGTTTTCATTAGCATGACAGAAGTTGAGGAGCGACCTGATAGAGGTCTACAAGATTATGAGGGGCATGGATAGAGTGGATGGGCAGGCACTCTTTCCCTGGATGGCGGGGTCAGTCACCAGGGGGCATAGGCTTAAGGTATGTAGGGAAAAGTTGAGAGATGTACAAGGCAGGTTTTTTTACACAGAGACTGGTGAGTGCCTGAAACACGCTGCCAAGGGAGGTTGTGGAAGCAGATGCATTAACAGCGTTCAGAAGACATCTTGACAAATATATGGATAGGATGGGTACAGAGGGATATGGCACTAGGAAGTGGCACTAGGAGGGATGTTGGCCAAGGATGGTATCATGACCAGTACAGGCTTGGAGGGCCTGTTCCTATGCTGTATTGTTCTTTGTTCTTTGTGGACTTGGACAATAATATTTGTTGCCTTGCAAATGTGCCCACTTACCTGACTGGGTAAATTTGGTTAATTGCTTCCCTTTCTGTACTATAAGAGAAACCTTCAGGAAGGGTGGGGTTAGGAGCCCCTGTTTCAGATCCGGAAGCTCTGGGTTCAAGTCCCACCCTAGGACTTGATGGCCAAGGAAGATGCTTCCATAACATGGCCAAATTATTTCATTATCAACCCTCAAATCTTTCCAAACACACATCAATGGCAGACGATAAGAGTGGGATAAATTCCTGGTCAGCTATGTGATGGAAACAAAGTGGGAGCCTCTGCCATCACTATTCATAGCTCCAGACTACAACTTACATGTAAATTTGCATGTTGCCACAGCAACCCAGACTCCTTGATTGGCCTGTAACATGCCACCACTACCTGTGCTATAATAGTGAGGCAGTCATTTTCCAATATAATAATTTTTATTGTCACAAGTAGGATTATATTAACACTGCAATGAAGTTACTGTGAAAAGCTCTTCGATAGCACAAGATTGGAGCAGGGAGAAAAAAATGACTTACCAGTTGGAGCTATGCCAAATCTGACAATATTTGGGACACCTGTGAACAATAAGAAGAATCTGATTCATTTTATTTTAAAATGGTTGTCTTGGAGTTTTTATCTGTGCTGCAATTAAACACAATATTGTATACAGTTTGAGTTGGTCTCAAAGCTGTATTTCCTGGCCTCAGGCAGGTCACATTACGTATGTCAATTTTCCATAAATGCCTTTTCGGTGTGCAGGTGAAATGCTCGCACACCTAAGTAATGGAAACTCGAAGTCATATGTTAGTCTTTTGAGACTTGGGGTCAAAGTTGGAGGCAAAAATAATTTATTTTTTACTGTCAAAAAGGAGGGATGAGCAAAGTGTGATACCTTGCAGAACACATATGTATACATAAGACTGGAAGTGACTGTGTATATTGTTATCAAATAAAAGCTTAATGCACTGATGTCAAGTTCCTCTCAAAATGGAGGCATTAACCCATGTATTTTAAACAGCTTAACAGCTGTATTAAAATAGCAGGAGAGAAATTCGATATAGCTGTGTTAAGTGTTCATATGATAACATCACTCACAGTCATTTTAAACCAAGGTGGTTTCAGATGAAATTTATTTTGGTGAAGGCCCAATCAGAGGTTTAGTTGTTTCTGAAAGCATGATACTAGGAGGTCAGTGCAAAGAATCAACAGACACTAATTGCTGAGATCACTAAAGTCAAGCAAAAACATCCAACTTGCCAAAATGTACAAATGTTTCATATTTTCAGAACATGTCAATATCTGTACAAAACACACATTCAAGGTTTACAAAAAATTCTATATTCATGAGCCGATCTATTGAGTGTCTACGCCCATAATTTTTGAATTGTAAATAAAGCATCCAGTCTGTGACTTCAAGATGGTGGATGTGATATCAACCATTGGAATGTTTTCATTGGTGCTTTTTATGGGTTGATTTTAACTGTGAGGCCTTCATACAAAAAAAATCATGAAGACTGTGCAGCTTAAACTGTTCAGCAATAGCAAATTGAAAGGAATGTAGCAAGATCAGACCAGTTTACCCTCTCCCTACTTCCCATGCCTCAGGAATTATACTTCTGAAAGAAAAACAGCTCAAATCATTTATGCTGTTGTCACAATTATGAGTGTCCTTCACATCCCTAAAAGAGAACATCATCTTCAAAAGGGAAATGTGGAATTTTGGTGGCTGGAAGTTTGGATATAGCACCAAAAATTGAGTTACACAAATAATCCTGTTCATAAGTCTCCTGAATTTTTGTTTAAAGTAAGTGCCAAGCATTTGGGAAAGGGAGTCTTAAAAAGCAGCACTGGCCAAAGCTGAAGTTAGTGGAAATCTAATTGCAAATTTCTGTCAGGGAAGAACATGGGTGGAGTGGTAAATGCAACCTTTTCAAAATGTTGAATAAACATGCTGTTCCTTCTCTGTCTGACTTTGGTGGGCTGAGACACTTACAAAGATGTATTTTGTCTGTTTTTGTTT
The DNA here is from genome assembly GCF_902713615.1 of Scyliorhinus canicula. Lineage (NCBI taxonomy): Eukaryota > Metazoa > Chordata > Chondrichthyes > Carcharhiniformes > Scyliorhinidae > Scyliorhinus > Scyliorhinus canicula. The sequence goes on along the minus strand of NC_052165.1, from coordinate 54,199,825 downwards.
TAAAGCTGAATACTGAGCTGGAACAGTGTGAAAAAGAAAGTTCAGAACTTCAGGACTATGCCAACACTATCTTACAGCAGATTGCGGACCACTGCCCTGACATCCTTGAACTGGTAGTCAATGCCTTAGAAGAATCCTCATGAGACCCCGTGCCTGGACATCAGTGCTGAGCTAAGAAATGAACAATGTTGCTGCCGTTTTTTAAAATTTGTATATTTTCTTTCTTTACAATTTATTATGGTTACATGACATTGCCCACTTTCATTGCAGTGAATTGTTCTATGCAACGTTTGGTAAAGAAAGAGTAATGCACCAAGCTTCAACTGTTTCTACCAAACCCTATTGATGCTAAAATGACCAGAAGCTCCCAAATTGTAAATTCAAAAGAGAAGTTGTGAGTATACAAATTTCTTAGCTTTCTTGGAATCTCTTGAGCTTCATATTATTGATCCTGAAAATGTCACTATCTGGCCCACACAAACCAGAATGTCCCTAGTAGCACTGAAATTGGTTAAACATTGCACATTAAACCTTTCTTGAAGTTGGTCAGATTCCATTTGAGGTCTCATTGCATTGAGGTGAGACACGTCACACCTGTTTGAACCTTCAGGCAACAATTTTTTTTAAAGCTTCAAAGGAGCAAAGAAAAACTGATGAAAACAACAATAATATACTGATCTTGTATGCCGGAGAAATTGAGGACTGCAGCTCAGCTGAAGAATGGACCTGTGGTTTCATCTTTCAAATCAAGCTGAGTGTCCTCAGTTCCCTGGAAAAGGGATTGGAACTAACTTTTTTATTCTTTCAATTATTGCGCCAGCCCTAAATTCCCCAGTTGAAGCCATTGTCCGTTATTACTTTTTTTACCAGATTCCTCAAAGGACCTAGACACTAAAAATAAAAGGCGAGCTTCTCTGGCCTCCCCCGCGGTGTGTTTCTTGGCAGCCCACTGGGATCTTCTGGTCCCACCACTGTCAACGGAATTTCCAATTGAATTCACCCCAAGCCGCCAGGAAACCTGCGTCAGCAGTGTGGCGCGGTGGGACTGCAAGATCCCATCAGCATGAAAAGCGGAAAGATCCCGCCCAGCATTTGTAAACATTTTCTGATTTCTATAGGGTTAATACTATGCACAAATATACTCTGATAGGTGAGCATTTTACCATTGACTTGTTAGAACACTGAATGGCATTGATATTAACAATCATGGTACATAACTTTAGATATTCTGTAAATTTCCAAACAAACACTACACAAGTTTGCTTTCGTTAGAGAGTGGAATCTACATTGTCTGCCACAAAAGTATATCATGAAAATTGACAGATAATAAAGAATCTCAAATTTTACTTTAAACAACGGTTTGCAAATACAAGTACAGTGGAAATATAATGAATTGAATTTCATGTTACACGGCTTATTGTGATTGTTTATGCCATTCATTATTAACTTAGTTTTAGTGCACTGTGGTATGTGATTTTTTTTTTCTAACAAGTAACTGGGAAGAGTGTAATTAGAGTATGGATGATCCTCGCGACATTTAAGAAGCATTTAGATGAGCACTTAAAACATCATAGCATACAAGGCTATGGACCAAGTGCTGGAAAATGGGATGAGAATAGATAGGCTGGCACAGACACGAAGGGCCGAAGGGCCTTGTTCTGTGCTGTAAAACTCTATCACTCTATGATGGAGGTTGCACTGCATAGGACAGAGATACTTGTAACATAAATTCTACATAGATCCACACAGCAAAAATATTTAAAAGCACAGCACTGCCAACTCCTGACTTGTCAGTCTGTAGATGGAACATTGAATTTGTGAATGGCATCCCCCTCCCCAACATTACACTTCAAAACATTTGTCTCAATGCAATATTACAGGTGTCAATTGCCAGTGTAATTGATGCTATTTTGTGACATGGTTTTAGTTGTGGAACAGAGTGTATCTGCTAAAGATCATAATTTGCATGAAATGAAGTGCGTTAAAACTGACAGATTTGAATATCCAGTCTTTTAATGTTAGTGCAATTGTGACCAAAAGAACAATCCATCACTATTTCATAGAATTCCTTTGAAAGAGATGATTGCAGGGAGAAACTACCGTGGAAATATCTGAAATAATTTGGCATTGAAGGAATTTCAGAAATGATTGAAACATGTACCAGCTGCGATATGTTATCAACAAATTATTAAAAACGAACGGTCTGTTTTTAAAAGCTGTAAAATGACTGATCAGTCATGTGTACGTGTTAACCTAAAGCCTGCACAGTATTCTTAAGTCCAACAGAAGTACAACATGTTTTGATATTGATTTTTGTGATGTTTTATGGAAATTTTTATCGCCTGCTTGATTCAGGGCCTCAAGCTTCTCCCAGCTTCAGCTTGTTCTCAAGTTAAAACATATTCTATCAGTGGGCTGCACACTGGTGTACCTCTTCAGATAATATTAATTACCAAAGAATAGCCTTGAAGTCTGGTTCCTCTGTAAATGAGCTGCAGCTTATTGATATCAAAATGTAGCAACTCCCCAGAGGATCTTTATGAAAGAGTGATTAATGCCACATTTGGACGAGTAAATTAAAAGCATTCTAAACAATGATTTCAAAGTTACTCTTCAGAAATGAATTAGGCTGGTTTTGTGCAGTGGAAGATTGTTAAAATAGGTACTGATTCATTTTGCGCAAAGGGAATTAAATTTGAAGCTGAGAAGATTGAAAGTAGAGAATTTAAAAACTCACATGACAAGACTAAGGTGGAAGCTCAGTTCATTATTTCTGTATCAACAATGTTTTCCAATGGTGATCATAAAACGTGTGTTCATATTTTCTTCGGTACCTCAAAAAGAAATATCTATGTAAACAATTGCTCGACTTTCTGTCTGTTCTCCAAGTTAACTGATAGATATAAATTGTAACTTAATACTCTTTAGAATGCAAATACACCTCACAAAAAATCTCAAATTTCCCTCTGCAAGACTTCTATTAACGGTTGACTGTTAATGGTAGGTACATTTTAAACTCAGTCGTATGAGCATCTGTAAACTGAGAAAGAAAATTCTTATTCAAAATACTACCCATGATCATCCTGTATACTGAAATATTGATTGTTCCAAAATTATAATTTAAACCATGTGGGCGGAAACCTTGTGACGTTTCATCTTTATTACGTAAATTCTGAGATGAGATTACAGCCTTATATTTAGAGTCTACAACTTTCTTATTTTGAGGTCAAATCTCAGTTTCTCAGCAGTGCCAGGGTACCACCTTGCCCAAAAGGCATGCAACTGGGGACTTCCAATCCCCTTGGAAACCCCCACGAGTGCCATTCCTTCTGGTCCCTGTTTGTTGGGACCAGTGCTGACTGGTGCTCGCCCGAGATCTCTGAGGCGAAGGGGTTGAATCTCAGGTACCTCGGGAATGTGCACATTAAAGTGAGGCTAACTGCCTCGCTCTAATATGCAGATTCACTGAAAAGTGATCCCACCTATTGTGGTCGAGATTCACATCGCAATGTCATGCAAGATTGCATTGATTTGCACAAGGCATTGCAAGCCAGGTAGATCCTGGGGGCTCCCAGCCTTCAATGACCATGCTGCGCTGCAATGAGCTGCTTTTTGGATGCATTGTGGTCGTTGGATCGCGCCTTTTGTCTCTTATTGTTTCCAACTTGTCATGTTCTTTCTCAGGTGTCAGAAAAATATGGTTCTAACGCTAACTATAATGGGATTGAATTAATAAAAATACTGCTTTATGCAGAATAATTTAAATAGAAAATGGTGATAATGAGTAAGAAATAGACTGAAAAAAGTAATATATTTTGTTTTGGCACTTGGTTTTCGTTTTAAACCAGCTGTATAAGTGTGCTGCTCCCTCCCCCAGACAGAATTTATGTTGAAATCATTGGTTTACCTGTTATTCTACCTGCTCCACAGTGAGGGTTCTTTTACATCTTAGTATAGAATTGCTGATGTTAGCAGTTCACCATGAACTGCTGCATCGATCAAGAGAAAATTTAAAAGTAAGCATCAAATATTTTATTTTATGCACAGGTTCTGTTTGCATACAAGCAACAAGGTCAGACCAGTTCTCCTTAAACTTATGAAGGATAATAATACATTATTGGAGAGATGATAGAGTGGTGTTGCAGCAATACTTCTGAAAATTTGTTTCTGGAAAAGGAATTCATAGAATCAATAGAATCCCTACAATGCAGAAGGAGGCCATTCAGCCCATCATGTCTGCACTGACCCTCTGAAAGAGCACCCTGATAGGCCCACTCTCTTGCCCTATCCCCATAATCCCACCTAACCTGCGCATCTTTGGACAAAGGGGCAATTTATCATGGCCAATCCACCTAACCTGCACTACTTTGGACTGCAGGAGGAAACTGGAGCACCTGGAGGAAACCCACGCAGACACGGGGATGACGTGCAAACTCCACACAGCCACCCAAGGCTGGAATTAAACGGGTGCTTGGTGCTGGCCGCAGTGCTAAAAACAGTTTCACCGTGCCACCTAAAATGTTGCCCCTTTGTGACTAACCCTTCAACTAAATGGTTGAATTTAAATTCCACCAGTTGCCATTACTAATCCAGTGACATTACCACCAGGCCACCATCTCCATGTGCATTTCAACCACACCTAATACTCCAACCAAAATAATTATAGACAGTGAATATTGTCTTATGGTTTTCCTGGAGGCCTGTGTTCGAAGTGCATCTTGTCTAATGTTGCATTTTGAAAATAAAACCACCTAAAGGGTTATTTTGTTGAAAGGATAGAAACAGGTGCTCAGTGGGGGCTGTGATAATAAAACACGTATGTTTGAAAGTCTGGTTTTAGCACATAATTTTGTCCTAATTGCTGATTACTGTAACTTGAATTTGCCAGGAGGTGTTGAAACAGATCATACAGTTTTTGTGAAGCAATATTTACAGACTCCACTTCCACTGAAAGTCTGGCTGACATAGCAGCTTGTTTCAGGATGGCTCAGAGACCAAGGGAGACAGCACAGGTTCTCCGTCACTACATTAGATATTCCCTTGGAGGACAGATGGCCTACACATGCAGCGGCACAGGGTCCACCTCGCCCACCTGTACCAGCTGGTGCTGCACTATCTGGCCCCATATCCTCCCACTGCTCCTGCAGACCAAGGCAGGGTCTCCAGCAAATGGCAATGACCAAGCACTCCCATTCTCCTCATTACTCTGAGGGTTTAGTAAGCACAGACCTATTTTTAGGTGATGTCCTCAGAGAGTTGTCAGAGTACACTCTGATAGAATCTTGCGAGGTGTTGGCGAAGTATCCCAAGAAGTCTCCTGTTTAAAAAGTTGTTTCAAACGTCCATAAGCAAATGAATAGTAAAAGTTGATAATCTCAGCAGGTCTGACAGTATCTGTGGAGAGAGAACGGAGCTAATATTCTGAGTCTGGATGACTCTTTGTCAAAGCATTTTCTGTTTTTGTTTCCGATTCCGGCAGCCGTAGTAACTTGCTTTTATCTTATTATAGTAAAAGTTGATGAATGTTTTTAAGTAGTGCTCAAAAATCATCTGCAACAATTCATTTACTCCTAGTTAATTAGAAGAGGGTACTAAGACAAATACATGGAAACTAAATGCTCTGCAATGTCCTGAATCAGCATTAGAGACAATTGATTTGGCAGTCAGCTCCTTAATTATTCTCTGGGCCACCATTACTAATACAAATTTACCCTTTATCAAGACGGTGTCCTGTGCTAAATGTGGGCTAAATCAGTTTTAAGAATCCAGTTTGACTACTTCTGAAGCACTTTAGCACCTGCAGTACCCATGGAATATTGCCTCCTCAAACTGTTGTTACATGTGAATATCTAAAATTAAGTCATTTATCCTTTTGTTGAAAAATGAAGCAAGTGGCTAGAATTAATGAAAATGTCTCTGTCAGGTTAGCAGGCACTGATAGTAAATTCAAGCAATGATTAAGCATCACACACAGATTTACCTTAACTTTATAATCTGAACTCAATATTCATCAATCTAACAGAAAAGCATACTTTTCATCCAAGAACTTAAATTGCCCACTCAATTCCAATTTTCATTCTTCCTTCACGAAAGCTGTGATGCATGACATGGTTAGGCATAAATCAGAATTGTCCAGTATGTTTGCCCCTCGCCACATGTGGCTAATCAGCGACAGACATGTAGCAAATTGCTGCTGTTCATTTATAGAGCCACACGCTATTGAAAATTAAAGTTGCTTTTATGGTGGGGAGTAGACACACTGGGACATGGCGGGGCCCAGTCACATTCGGAGACGGCGGGTCCAGAAACACTAGGATATGGTGGGGAGTAGACACACTGGGACACGGCAGGGTCTAGAAACATTGGGACATGAAGTGTAGACACACTGGGACATGGCTGATGTAGATATACTGGGACACAGCGGGGTGTAGACGCACTGGGACATGGTGGGGTGTACACACACTGGGACATGGTGGGGTGTACACACACTGGGACATGGTGGGGTGTACACACACTGAGACATGACGGGTGTAGACATACTGGGACATGGTGGGGTGTAGACACACTGGGACATGGTGGGGTGTAGACACACTGGGACATGGTGGGGTGTAGACACACTGGGACATGGTGGGGTGTAGACACACTGGGACATGGTGGGGTGTAGACACACTGGGACATGGTGGGGTGTACACACACTGGGACATGGTGGGGTGTACACACACTGGGACATGGTGGGGTGTACACACACTGGGACATGGTGGGGTGTACACACACTGGGACATGGTGGGGTGTACACACTGAGACATGACGGGTGTAGACATACTGGGACATGGTGGGGTGTAGACACACTGGGACATGGTGGGGTGTAGACACACTGAGACATGACGGGTGTAGACATACTGGGACATGGTGGGGTGTAGACACACTGGGACATGGTGGGGTGTAGACACACTGGGACATGGTGGGGTGTAGACACATTGGGACATCGTGGGGTGTAGACCCACTGGGACATGGCGGGTGTAGACCCACTGGGACATGGCGGGTGTAGACACACTGGGACATGGTGGGGTGTAGACACACTGGGACATGGTGGGGTGTAGACACACTGGGACATGGTGGGGTGTAGACACATTGGGACATCGTGGGGTGTAGACCCACTGGGACATGGCGGGTGTAGACCCACTGGGACATGGCGGGTGTAGACACACTGGGACATGGTGGGGTGTAGACACATTGGGACATGACGGAATGTAGACACACTGGGACACAGCGGGGTGTAGACACATTGAGACATGGCGGGGTGTAGACACATTGGGACATGGCTGATGTAGACACACTGGGACACAGCAGGGTGTAGACGCACTGGGACATGGCGGGTGTAGACACACTGGGACATGGCGAGTGTAGACACATTGGGACATCGTGGGGTGTAGACACATTGGGACATCGTGGGGTGTAGACACATTGGGACATGACGAAATGTAGACACACTGGGACATGACGGGTGTAGATACAGTGGGACTTGGCGGGATGTAGATACAGTGGGACATGGCGGGGTGTAGACACACTGGGACTTGGTGGGATGTAGACACACCCGGACGTGGTATACATATACTGGGACATGGTGGGGTGTAGATACACTCGGACATGGTGGGGTGTAGACACACTCGGACATGGTGGGGTGTAGATACACTCGGACATAGCGGGATGTAAACACACTTGGACATGACGGGTCAATATTCACTGGGACCTGGGCGGAATATTGGTGCACTGGGACATTCAGCCTCTGGTAGCTTTTTTCTTTTAACAAGAATTGTTGGTAACTTCCTCTACATGAATTAATAGGAATGTTGGTATATCTCTTTTGTCATTATTTTCCATTGTTTATGCCATCTGGTGGAATGGTTTTCGCCCACATCCATTGCCCAGTAGTTGAGACCTGTCCACTCCTGATTATTTTTTGTGGATATAGTCATATGCCCAATGATATTTTTCAGTGTGTGAGATAATGCACCTTGAACATAAAAGTGATACAGATGAAATGTGTCCCTCATATTTGCACCCAATCACCTCACATGCCATATTCATATAAATAAATGCAATATAGTGACAATAATTAACTGACTATGCACAGTGCTAAATCACTCAAATTTAATTAGGACAATGAATAGTGAACAAAGGACAGTGAGGTAATTATGTTCCAATATGCAAGCAGCAGATGTATCATGTACTAACTGTTCTTCTCAGTAGCCAGCAAGCTCCACTGAACAAGCTGAAATCACTCAAGATTTTTTCAAACTAATTTCATTTTGAATTAGACCTGAACATAAAATATAAAAGTTACACTGTATAAAACAGAGAAAAATTAACATTAAAAATCACTGGGCTAGCTGATGATGCCAGCCTGTGTACATTATAAATGTCTCGAAGAGATTCCCCCACCCCCACTTCAGCATCAAGGGCCATCCCTTCTCTCTGGAGCTGCTGGGAACTTCTGTTTTATTCATTTGCATTCTGCAGCCTGGACTAACTCAAAGAAAGAGACTCACCTAAGCGCCAGAATCCTTGGAACGTGCCATTCCGCTGTCAGATAATCTCCCGCAGTTGCTTCAGTTCATCAGTTCATGATGCAGCCTATTTCAGGAATCTATGACCCTGATCATTCTGAAGAAAAGCACCCAAGTTTTCAAATTCAGTATTCTAGTTAACATGGCAGAAAACTGACGATTTGCGTTGTTGTCTTTCCAACTTACTCTTCCCCTCCGTAAATAGCTTTGTGTGTAATACTTTATTTTATAAAAGCTTTAACTGAAGCCGGAAAGGGGCAGACACCAACATTAAAAATAATAATGAGATTATAAACCCATTATCATGCATCTTTTGAAACGTAATAGCTGTTGGGTTTCCTGAGCACCGGAGAATCGGGCAGATTCCTCAAGGAGAGGACTTGGTGGATTCAGGAAGTAAGTGCTTACACTTACCATCTGGATCTATGTGTCTACCTGAAGTCTACCCTGCGATCCTGACCCTCCCACAATGATTTTCCCCTTGAGGTCTCTGACTTCCCCCACCCCCAACCCAACCATGCCCTGCCTCCTCTACCAATCGGACCCCAATCCACCCCTCCATGAGGCACTGATTGCAACCTCCGCCGGGCCCCGATCCTTACAATTTCCACAGAGACCCTGATCCACCAATACCTCCAGGCTCAATTCCTCATCCCCACTCCCCAACCACCACACACCATGAGACTTACAAACTTACTCCCCGCCCCACTCAAGCCACTGACCTCTAGCTGCTCAGGACCATCAGTTTTTTATCCATGGTGGCTCGGCAGCTATGGCCATTTTAAAATTAAAAGTTGTTAACATTGCTGAACGGCCTTCTTAGTATGGAGGCACCCTCTTTCCCCCTTGCTTGCAACACCGTCCAGTAGGTAGCCTGTCTGGGTCACTATGCCAATACAACTGTAATTTCATGTTGGCATGAGGGCACCCTGCTATGGCCAAATTACAGCCTAGGGATGGAGGTGGCCTCCAGCCAGCTAACCAGGGAGCTGACACTCCATCAATCATTTTTAAACTCTCTTCTCACCTCTACATGGCTGCGATCATGGAGTGACAACAGCTTCTATGGGGTTCCACCTCCACACTGTAACCTAGTCTTTGTGGCCAGCTTTACTTTCCACCTTTTCAAGTATTCTTCAGAGGGCCCTTCCACCTTGGGAGCCTGCCCAACATCCATAGCTGTATGTAAAATATGTTCTCTGGTCACATGCCAGCTCGTATAAAACCACATTGGGCATCAGGGGGCAATGCAGTGCAGGGTTGGGATCCGCAAATACACCCAACACAGGGTCCCGATCCTAGAACTGAAACCCAGCCCAAACTTCTCTTCCCCTGTTTCTAATATCATGGTTCATGATTTAAAATTGATAATAAGGCATACCAGAGAATAAACCAGGATGCTCAAAAGACACTGGGATGGATTCTCCACCTCGCGACGCAGGAAACGCAAATTGCAATTAGGCGGAGAATCGGGCGCCTCTGAGGATTTGTACCCTCACCGGTAGGGGCATGCAGCCCGGCATTTGCATGTATTTAAATGTGATTATCGGCTTGGACACTTCATGCTCTGCCCTTGCAATGATGCACCCCTTTCAGGCAGAGGTCTCGTGGGCTGGAAGTACAACAAGTATTTATAAATGGGGATGGGAGCCATGTCTGTAGAGTGGGAGCGGGAGGCTAAAGTAACACTGGAAAACCGTTGAAAACTGTTGGGCTTGCTGGAGGATAGATGCCCGGGGCCAAGGGCAGTAGCAGGGAGTGACTTGGTGTGGGGTCCATGGATTCTGGGTGTCTTCCCCCCCCCCCCCCCCCCCCCCCCCAAGGATCGGGGGGGGCCTGGCTCAGACCGCCATTGCTGCAGTCTTATCCTTTAAACAAACCCTGTTTCCTTTAAAAGCTCAAAGACCTCTGGTTATCTGGGAGCCCACCTAGGCTGCCCCTCTGGACACCCTCATACCCCACCTGTGTTATCAAGGGGATGGGCATGGCCAATCTCAATCAGAGGCCTACCCCAGGTGTTGGCACTCCTCAGAAATGCTGCTCCACTGCAGAGGAAGCAGGGGATCAGCAGAGCTCATGCCAGCCAGAGGACACCTGCATCTTTGGAGCCCTTCCTGGTTCTCTGCCCCTCTCAAGGCAGATGCCTCAATAGTGTCATCCATCCCTCCCAATCGCCAACTGTCTCCTCCTGGTGAGGTTGGCAGCACTGCCTCTGCTAACCACCTCCCAGGCGCTGTTCAGGTGGGCAGGCTTCAGTTTGCACCCTGGGGAAGAGAATTTCCCTCCATTCCTCACTGGCTCCTGACCTCGGGGGGGGGAGCACGTTTTCTGTGAGTCATCTTGGTGGCTGGAGTGAGTGTGCGGTAAGTGAAGCGCTTAAAAACAGCTCCAGCTGCCAGGCTCTGTAGCGCTAAATCCGGCCCTAGCAGTTAGAACATCCATAAGACCATAAGACATAGGAGTGGAAGTAAGGCCATTCGGCCCATCGAGTCCACTCCGCCATTCAATCATGGCTGATGGGCATTTCAACTCCACCTCCCAGCATTCTCCCCATAGCCCTTAATTCCTCGCGACATCAAGAATTTATCTATCTCTGCCTTGAAGCCATTTAGCGTCCCGGCCTCCACTGCACTCTGCGGCAATGAATTCCACAGGCCCACCACTCTCTGGCTGAAGAAATGTCTCCGCATTTCTGTTTTGAATTTACCCCCTCTAATTCTAAGGCTGTGCCCACGGGTCCTCGACTCCTCGCCTAACGGAAACAGTTTCTTTGCGTCCATCCTTTCTAAGCCATGTATTATCTTGTAAGTTTCTATTAGATCTCCCCTTAACCTTCTGAACTCCAATGAATACAATCCCAGGAACGCCAGCCGTTCCTCATATGCTAGACCCGCCATTCCAGGGATCATCCGTGTGAATCTCCGCTGGACACGCTCCAGTGCCAGTATGTCCTTCCTGAGATGTGGGGCCCAAAACTGGACACAGTACTCCAAATGGGGCCTAACCAGAGCCTTATAAAGGCTCAGTAGCACATCGCTGCTTTTATATTCCAACCCTCTTGAGATAAATGACAACATAGCATTCGCTTTCTTAATCACGGATTCAACCTGCATGTTTACCTTTAGGGAATCCTCGACTAGCACTCCCAGATCCCTTTGTACTTTGGCATTATGAATTTTCTCACCGTTTAGAAAGTAGTCTATGCTTGGATTCTTTTTTCCAAAGTGCAAGACCTCACATTTTCTCACGTTGAAATGCATCAGCCATTTCCTGCACCACTCTCCCAAACTGTCTAGATCCTTCTGCAGCCTCCCCACTTCCTCAGCACTACCTGCCTGACCACCTAACTTCGTATCATCAGCAAACTTCGCTAGAATGCCCCCAGTCCCTTCATCCAGATCATTAATATATATGGTGAACAGCTGCGGCCCCAACACTGAACCCTGTGGGACACCGCTGGTCACCGGCTGCCATTCCGAAAAAGAACCTTTTATCCCAACTCTCTGCCTTCTGTCAGACAGCCAATCCTCAACCCATGCCAGTAGCTCACCTCGAACACCATGGGCCCTCACCTTACTCAGCAGCCTCCTGTGTGGCACCTTATCAAAGGCCTTTTGGAAATCCAGATAGACCACATCCACTGGGTTTCCCTGGTCTAACCTACTTGTCACCTCCTCAAAGAATTCTAACAGGTTCGTCAGGCACGACCTCCCCTTACTAAATCCATGTTGACTTGTTCTAATCCGACCCTGCTCTTCCAAGAAATTAGAAATCTCATCCTTAACGATCGATTCTAGAATTTTACCAACAACCGAGGTTAGGCTAATTGGCCTATAATTTTCCATCTTTTGTCTTGATCCTTTCTTGAACAAGGGGGTTACAACAGCGATCTTCCAATCGTCCGGGACTTTCCCTGACTCCAGTGATTTTTGAAAGATCTCAACCAACGCTTCCGCTATTTCTTCAGCCACCTCCCTCAGAACTCTAGGATGTAGCCCATCGGGGCCAGGAGATTTGTCAATTTTAAGACCTTTTAGCTTTTTTAGCACCATCTCTTTTGTAATGGCAACCATACTCAACTCAGCCCCCTGACCCTTTATAATTTTTGGGATATTACTAACGTCTTCCACTGTGAAGACAGACGCAAAGTACTTATTAAGTTCTCCAGCCATTTCCTCATCTCCCATCACTAGCCTTCCAGAATCAGTTTGAATTGGCCCAATGTCTACTTTGGCCTGACGTTTGTTTCTTATGTATTGAAAGAAACTTTTACTATCATTTCTTATATTACTGGCTAGCCTGCCTTCATATTTGATCCTCTCCTTCCTTATTTGTCTCTTTGTTAACCTCTGTTTGTTTTTGTAGCCTTCCCAATCTTCTGATTTCCCGGTGCTTTTGGCCACTTTATAGGATCTCTCTTTTTCTTTGATACATTTCCTGACCTCCTTTGTCAGCCATGGCTGTCTAATCCCTCCCTGGATAATCTTTCTTTTCTTGGGGATGAACCTCTGTACAGTGTCCTCAATTATGCATACAAACTCCTGCCATTTTTGCTCTACTGTCTTCCCTGCTAGGGTCTGCTTCCAGTTGATTTTCACCAGTTCCTCTCTCATGCCCTCGTAATTACCTTTATTTAACTGTAACACCATTACATCCGATTTTGCCTTCTCTCTTTCAAACTGCAGACTGAACTCAACCATATTATGATCGCTGCTTCCTAAGTGTTCCCTTACTTTAAGATCTTTAATAAAGTCTGGTTCATTACATAGCACTAGGTCCAGAATAGCCTGCTCCCTTGTGGGCTCCATGACAAGCTGTTCCAAAAAGCCATCTTGTAAGCATTCCATGAATTCCTTTTCTTTGGATCCACTGGCTACGTTATTTACCCAATCCACCTGCATATTGAAGTCCCCCATGATCACTGTGACCTTGCCTTTCTGACATGCCTTTTCTATTTCCCGGTACATGTTGCGCCCCTGGTCCTGACCACTGTTAGGCGGTCTGTACATAACTCCCATTATGGTTTTTTTGCCTTTGTGGTTCCTCAATTCTACCCACACAGACTCCACATCATCCGACCCTATGTCGTTTAGTGCCATAGATTTAATTTTGTTCTTAACTAACAAGGCAACCCCACCCCCTCGGCCCACCTCCCTGTCTTTTCGATAGGTTGTATATCCTTGGATGTTTAACTGCCAGTCCTGAACCCCCTGCAGCCATGTCTCTGTGATGCCTACCACATCATAATCATTCACGATGATCTGTGCCATTAGTTCATCTACTTTGTTACAAATGCTACGAGCATTCAGGTAAAGTGCCTTAATGTTAACTTTCTTATCAGTACAGATATTGGAAGTCCTAAGATGTCCAAAGTTATCCTTCCTTTTTGTTGGGCCTTTCGTTGCTCTGAATTTGCGTCAGCAGAAATCTGGTCCATTTGCGTAACCTGACTCTCTTATCAATTAGCGCCCCCATTGGGAACACAAACCGCACACAGTTCTGTCCTGGCATCGGCACTTAGGGGTGAATTCTCCATCGGCGGGATTCTCCATTCCGTCGGCAGCACACCCCACTGCTGGTTTCCTGGCAGTATGGGAAATCCCATTGGCCGGCTGCGGGAATGGAGAATCCTGAAGCTGCCGCTGGCGTGTCACCGGCTGGATCGGGGCGCGGCGAATCCAGCTCCTTGTCTCCCAAATGGAGAAACCTGCTCATTGATCTTTTATATTATTTAGATTTTTTTTGGACAAAAGTCAGCAGAATGCATTTCCCTTTTAAGGTTTGACATACTACTGCTATTGTGGGGTCCATTTTGGTAGTTTACTGCGATATATTTAAACAAACCCAATTCAACAACTAATGTCAGAAAGATTTAGATGGGGGAGGAAAGGTTAGGCTCTTTTCGACAGAGGTACTCCCTTTAACTGTCCGTCAGAATCTTCACCAGCTGAATTGCCTGCCCCCTTTAACATTAAAGTGCCCCTCAGTTGAGATTTCATTTTTCACAAAAGCTCCATCATTATTGAGACCTCCTATCTACACAGCTGAGTTCCTACAGTTAACCTCCCTCAGGGAATGCTCCAGGAAGCCAGTTGATCAAAAGCATATTTTCTACCTTCACTTTTTAAATTGTGGTGCCTTGCCCTGAATTCCCTTAGTGTCTGCAATATTCCTTCTGCCTAATCATTATCAGCTTTAATTAGCAATTTGTAATCATCACAAGCTTCTACCAGGCATTCATTAAGAAAACCATAAATCTACTTTGAAATCCTTTAATATTGCTCATGGATTGTTATAACACTTCAGCTGCCCCTTTCAATTGGAGCAAACTATCTGGTAAATGTACATTTAATGTGATTGAATGCATTGACTTAATCATTCCCTCCTTAAACCATAGAACCATCCCTGACTTTAGGATGATACTGCAATCCACCACTTTTTTAGGCATGGGACAGGCCAGAAAGGACTTGTGTAAGGGCTACCCCCTCACCAATAAACAATGCAGATCCAAAAATAAGCCACCTTTTGAAAGGAATGTTGATACAAAACTCAGGGTTGCATCCCTCTAGTTGTTTTAAGGACCCAGAGCTTCAGATCTCCGAGGAGGTGTACCCCAGAGGTACCACAGAAGATGCACTGAGAGACCCTTGAGGTCCCCAGGCACGGGATACATGGGAATTGCCCAGGAAGTTTAAACTTCTGAAGGGCAAATGCCTTGTAGCAAGAACTATCTAAAACTCCAATATAAATAAGAGATGTTGGTTGGTTCCCACTCTCTTAACAGAATAGTTGCCCAAGAAAAGTTATAAAAATTAAAACTCCTTGCTCTTGAATAACTTTGGAACTTATGCCCTGACTACACCCCACACTGGCCCTCCAACTTACCCCCCCAAACCACACGCCTAACCGCCCAACAACCCTACCACCACCCCCCACCTCGACTTCCCTCCCAACTACCACCCCACTTCCTGACTACCACCCTATCGCTCCCAACCACCCGCACATCCTCTCAACCCTCAACTACACTCCCGACTGACCACCCGACCCCCTCCAGCCCATTCTACCCGCCCATGTTGCCCTCCATCCTATCCACTTACTTTACATGCTTACCTTCTCCTGGGCTTCTCAAAGTGCATTTAAACCCAGGAACCTTTAAACTTACCTGGGTCTATGGAAACTAGTGCCATAAAAAGTGGGTGTATCTTCCCTGCCCTGCACTGGAAGGCCTCTGGACTGGGTACACTGCACATTTCTCACCAGCCGCAGGTTGGGCAAGAAATGTGCAGCTCCTGACTTAGGTAAGTGAAAAAGAAACCCAGTGGCAATCCAACTGTAATTCCCTCTCCTCGAAAATTCTGGCCCTTACATTTCATTTCTTGCCGTGTGAACCATTGTGTAATTATCTGGCAAGTCTATCTCCCGCAGCAGCATCATCCTTATTGGAATATGAGCTGGTTCAACACACAGGATTAGAATCTTGGCAACTAGAATTACATCATCTCACGGTCTTTCCAGATTTCAGGGATTCACAAGCTGCCAATTGCAGTGGTGACAAACTGCAAAATTCCTCGCAGTTCTGGATATCCTTCCTTACACCTTTCACGTAATATTCTTTTTTTTATCTTTCATGAACCATATTTGCAACAATGCAATCTTCTTCTAAACCAATCCACCAGCCATTTGAAGATGACATGTTTTTCATGTTCCTCAGCCTTAACGAGAGTGCTCAAATGTAATCAATTTCCTGAAATTTGTTCCTCAACTTAATTCCGATTATTGTATTTCATTGGAATTTGGCCATTTTGATATTGCATGCTTTCAGTCAGCAAAAAACTTCAGTTTATCTACGCATGTCATACTAAGAGCCATTTCTCCTACAATTAATTTACACTGTAAAGTTCATGCTCTGTAAATTCCACCCAAAAGTTGACAATCTGCCATAACATTGCTCTCAATATAGCACATTGTGATATTAGGGCTTGAGAAACTATCTTAATAAGGAAAGAAAAAAAAATTGGGACAGTTGGACAACAGAAAGACCATATTTAATTGAGGATTTTACAATGATGGTGAAGTTATTTTTCAGGAAAAGCTGGGAAAGAGTATTTGCTACAGTTAGAGAGTCAGTAATGGATGGATGGGGAATCATCAGTTTAATATTGGAAGAGAGAAATTAGGATAAATTTATTTTTGCCGACATACGTTAGAGGATGTGATGCTTTGGCACCTAAGGAATCAAGGCATCTTTTAAGGGGAGAATAATTAAACATTTGATGCAGGTGACAACACAGAACTCTGGATAGCGCAAGATACTGAGATTCATATGGATTGCTCGAGCCAACATAAGATGTGAACTTTTATGGTTGAATTTTGCCCTGCTTGTCTAGTGATATGGCAGTCACACTCTAAGCAAGAACCAGGATTAGATGTGAAGCCATTGTTGAACCCTGAATATTACCAGCCAACAGAGGTCAGAGAATCTCTTAGGTGTGCTTCAGGATCTTAACACTATTGCAGAATTTGCATTGGCACCCATAGCAATCAGCCATATTCACTCTGGGTATTATTTTGAGATGATTAAGTAAACGTATGCACCTTTAAGTGGGCCAAGCTTTCACATATACATTTTTCCATATGTGTATATATACGCATCGGACAGATTGTCCCTGATGTGTAAGCTTTACTTCAGTCTCATAGTTTTATTTTATAGAACAATAATTTATTATTGTGCGTTTAAGGATTGTCAGATTCCCATTCAGACAAAAGTGCATCTGTGACATAGATAATTGCCTAACATGTGTTTTTCCAGACTAGACATTGTGCTCATATATTGTGCAACATGACTTTTGTCTGGAACTTGCCTAATTTTTACTACTGTACTTTTAAGAACCATCATATGCATTCTTCTCTAAGCACATCACCCATAATTATTCACTACAGGAATCTGAGACGACTTAGAAAAAAAAAAGAATTTACTGAACCAGTCAGGACACAGTGAACTCTACCTCACAATCACAAGCTGTGTTGGCTCATGTCATCGACATATATGGGCAAAGACAGAGGCATATTGATGTCTAATAAAATGATGATCCAACTGGTCAGGGCACAGTAATCTCTATCCCACAGTCACTGATTGTAGGCTCTCCCAATCACGTATATGGACAAACATAAGTCATGCTGAGGCATATAAAATTGTAATGCTGAAGTGCAACTGTAGAATTTCTTTATTGATAACCACAAGAATGATAAAACTCCCCATAAAAGCCCTGTTTGAATATGTACTGTTCTTGGTACATTTGCAAATATGCATGTATAACATATATCCATCAGAAACATTTTTTTTTCTATATTTGATATTCTTTCTCATTTACACATGAATGATCTAATACTAGGTCCATTGTGCAGATGTTCAATTAAAACTCTTTAAAACTCATTCTTCCTCCTACTTATGTAATTATCCCATTGTTAAACACCAAACTGTGTAATGCAGTATTGCGCGAACTATTCAGCCAATTGAAGTATTTTGTTTAATATTAAGTTCAGTATTTTTTTTTAAATTTAGAGTTCCCCATTCATTTTTTCCAAGGGGCAATTTAGCATGGCCAATCGACCTAGCCAGCACATCTTTGGGTTGTGGGGGCGAAACCCATGTAAACACGGGGAGAATGTGCAAACTCCACAAGGACAGTGACCCAGAGCCGGGATCGAACCTGGACCTCGGCGCCGTGAGGCAGCAGTGCTTTTTTTTCATCAATGTTTTTTATTGGGTTTTTGAACAAGTATATTTGCCTTTATGTACACAGGATATGGTATGTATATAGAAGAGAAGGGCACACACAAATCACAAAGGGAAAGAAAAATAGGTAACAACCCGAGAGAAATACAAAATCAATTATTTACACACATAAGTAGGCATCTGTTTGTGGGTGGGGGGACGGAGACTTGGGGGGGGGGGGGGCAGATATACATTTGGGTGCCGGAGAGACAATTACGGAGGGCAATACTCGAATGGGTCTGGTGCTGGTATTGTCCCTTGCTTCTCCCGGACGGATTTCGCTGCCGTTGTCGTCCCGTGCTCGCTTCCGCTTCAGCCGGCCCTCCCGTCTTCCGCCTGTATTCCTCTTTTTCTCTGTTCCTGTGGATGGCAAGTTTGTTAACATTTCCCTCTCTCCTCTATTGTTCCCTGTCTCTTCCCTCTTCTCCCCCCCCCCCTCCCCCTGCCCGAGGCAGCAGTGATAACCACTGTGCCATCGTGCTACCCAAAAATTCAGTTTTAATAGCAGGGTAGAACACCCACTTTGGTAACCTGTGTGCAAATTGGAGTTGAAATCACACTGGGTTTCTAAAATGAAGTTGGGGTTCAAATTTCCATTCAAACTCATTCGTATCATTACAAGTGTAAAATTGTCCGTGAATCAATGCAATCAGGCAGAATAATAAACAGACCATCATTTTTTTCTCCCCCCCCCCCCGCCCCTCCCCCTTAGAAGAGTGGAAGCCTGATGTGGTTTCATTAATAAAGCTGAAAATTGATTGTTCACATAAAGTAAGCATTCTATTATCAGTGTCTATTCACCACCTGTGAGTAACTCACTTTGAAATCACTGAAATTACTTCCAAATAACTACTGAAATATTTACTGCTTCATCGGTGTACACCAGTTGCTTAGTAATTTTTTTAATATTTAAAAACTTTAAAAATGTGCCTTTGTGCTTTAAAAAAGCAGTTTAAATTGAAGAGCCTGCTCAAATGGTCAGAAACATGCACCACCTGTGGAAACTCACTATGATCATTATTTCACTAGGGCATGGTCATATTTTTGGGAAGGGCCAGCTTCCAACGCAATGTTTTCTTAAACTAACGTTAAAGGTCGTGAAAGCTGGATTTATACTCGACATAATTTGCACTTAAAATTCCTCAATCTGGTTTGACTAATTTCTGTCAAATAGAACCAACAAAAACTATTTATAAAATGATCTAATCTCTTTCAATTTTTGAGTTAATAGTCAATGGAGGCTCATTAAACTAAGTTCATCTCATTTCATCCCAATTTTATGAAATCGGTTTCTCCACCACAGACTCGGGCTCACCGTTCTAAATTAAAATATATAGAGCACATTATCCATCTTAAATGAGCAAATTTTAAACAAAATACAGTTACTACAAGAGATCAGGCCTGTCAGATGAAATATATAAATATAATGAGTGGGAATTTCCACGCTCCCACACAGACCATTAGAACTGTGCTTCACAATCAGATTTATGTTCTCTGAGTAGGAGTTATCAAAGTATCGATTGACCAGAATTTTCCAGCCATTCTCGTTGGTGGGATCTTTCAGTGCAGCGACGCCAAACACCTTCCACGTGTTGCCGTTGTCAACAGTGTTTCCAGTTCTATACCAGAAATAGAAATTGGATGACTGGCCAGTTAACTTGCTGGTTTAGAGACACATGTTTGATAGAACTCTTCTACTTTGCTTTAATAAGTCATACTGCTGCCTCACGGCACTGAGGACCCGTGTTCAATCCTGGTCCCACATCACTGTCCGTGTGGAGTTTGCACATTCTACCTGTGTCTGCATGGGTCTCAACCCCACAATCCAAAAAGATGTGCAGGGTAGGTGAATTGGCCACGCTAAATTGCTCCTTAATTGGAAAAAAAGAACTGGGTACTCTAAATTTAGTTTTTAAAAACAATGTCACACAAACGAGCATTCATCTGAAAGACAGAAACTCTGACAAAGCGGCACTCATTCAGCACTGCATTCAAGTATCAATACAGATATGGGGCTAATACTGCACAAACCAATGATCGCAATTCCACCATAAATCCAATGGAAGTGTGGTTGGGTCCCAACCTTCCCCACCAATTTCCTTGTAGCATTGTTTCAGCAGAACCACCTCCTGCCCCAAAAATGGTCCCCAACATTAGAAGCTCTGTGACTGGCGAAGGTAAGGCCCTGGCTTTGTGTTTTCCTGCCCCTTATCCGTATCAGAAGAATGATGGGCTCAACACTATAGCGGGGGGGGGGGGGAAGTATTTTTACCCCCCACACACACAGGCATGTCTGAGGCAGGGGGCATGTCAATAGGATAGGTTGCTAGCCCACTGCCTACCCGCCCAGTGCTAGATGTCCCCTGTAATATGGCAGGTAGGTAAAGCATCAGCCAGCCTAAGGGACAGTTAAGGGCTTAATTTCCCCCCTCCCCTCCCCCGCCCCTGGCTACAATAATATGGTAGGCAGTGAAAGGCAAAGAAAAGAGACCAGTCCACATTTTCACCAACTCGGCAACTTTTCATTCAAACCTCTCCAATTAGGTTTGCGCCACATACACAACTCTGAAACTCAGTACACAAAATTGCATTTATGACTGGGATTGTGATGGACTATCCTTTCCTCATCCCTCTCAATCTTTGACGTAGTTAACCACATCATCCTTCCCTATATCTCGCTTCTATTATCCAGTTGTGTCGGACTGTCTTCAACTGTTTACATTATTTCTATCCAGTCATAGCCAGAGAATCTCCTGCAAAGGATTCTGCTCCCACAAGGTTATATTTGGAGTCTCCAAGGATCAATCGTTGACCCTTCCTATTTCTCACCCCTTGGTGAGATTGGCTAAAAACGCAACAGGTTTTTTATGATCCCCACAGAGACCGATAATCTGTAAAAACATATTTGAATTCCCAGTGACTGACAAAAGATTGCATTACAAGATTTCAAGTTCTAAGGCTTTTACTGTAAGAAACAAGCTAAAAGCAACATCTACTAAACATGGTTTAGTAAGCAACTAATGCACTAAACTACAGAAAAGATATCCCCCCTTTGACTTTGAACATGACTGAAAACCTCACGCTACAGTTATACTTAATGCCCTTCTCCGCTGTTTGTGAGACATACTGCTCTCTCTTTTATGTTCAAAACTTAGTGGTTGAAAGTCTATCCACAGTCAGCATAGCTGCTTTTGCCATTGTTTACAGGTGGGAACATTTTGCATCTTGTTCCCAGTAAACCAACCTGGCTGTTTATTGGATAGGATTAAGAGCAGGTCACTTGACCCCTTTCATTCTTTAATTTTGCCTGGAATTAAAGAGACAATCCCAAAGTATAAGAGTCTTATCAACTTTGCATTCTTAACAGGTTCCACATGTGCACTGATGATACCTAGCTCCACCTCACCACCGCCTCTTTTAACCTATTCATTATTTTGTGTTGTCCACCTGTTTCTCTGACCTGTGGTACTGGATTAGCAGAAATAAATTAAAATGCAATTTTTTAAAAAACATTGGGAAGACTGAAGCCATTTTCTTTGGTTCTGCCACAGACCACTTCCATTCTCCTCCCTGACCACTGTCTCAGGCTGAACCAGCCTGTTTGAAGCCTCTGCATTATTTGTGACACTGAACTGAACCTGCAATCCGGGCATTTTACAGGAGCACAATCAGACACTTGTTTTAGTGCCAAAGAAGAATATTCAGGGCTAATGACAAAAAACATGAAGAGTGTCTTGAAGGAGGATAGAGTGACAGAGAAATTTATGGAGGGAATAGCAGAGCTTGTGGCCCTGACTGGCTGAACGCGCAGCATTCAATAATTGGGCAAAGGAAATGGGGAATCCACCAAAAGATAGAACTGGAGGAATGTAAAATTCGGGTGGTTTGGAGAGTGGGCTGAAGGAAGTTAAAGAGATAATGAGGACTTCAACCATGGAGAAATTTGAACTATTAGCATATTAATGTTGGAGAAGATCTTATTGTGCTTGGTTCCAGCACAGTTTCTATTGAAACCCATTTTGATCTTGGGTTGCTTTTGACAATTTAAGCTTAAAAAATGACTAAAGCAGCAGTTTTAAAACAGTTTCTTCAAGTTAATGACTGTTGTCTTTTAAAAAGATCTTTCAGGCAATTAATTGCAGAACTGTTTTGTTACATATAGAAGCTGCCCACCAGAGGCCATTTTTCTTGGCCACTATTTCTCCAAAGTATTCCATGTAGCATTTACATTGGAGCCTGCTAGAACGCTGCCGGCAGAAGCTTGGCTAAAGTCGATATTTCTTTGTTGTGCATGTTCCCACCAGTTTAAATGATCAAATGTTCAATGTGGCCAATTGTGTGTAAGCCAAACATCACAGAAAGAAAGATCTCAATTTCAACCCTTGGTCTGTACTAAGGTAACTATACTCATCTGGGAAGGCAATAAAGCACCGTGATTACCATTAATGCCCCGACTCTAGCGTCCCTATTACTGATCGTTCTCCAGTGAATCCTGCTGAAAAATACACTTTTGGGAAATCAAGTGAGGACACGGTGAAATGGCCTCTGTGGACATAATCTGTCACCATTCACTCTCTTGGTTCATGGTGAAGAATGGGTGAAATGCAGAAGGGCTTCAGCTCCCACCACCCCACCCCCTCCCCAACCTGTGAAACAATATCCTATCTTCAGCAGAGATGGGAGGAAACTAGACAATAGTAAACAAAATGACCATGTTGTCCATGCAACAAGGCCAAATTCTCTTGAAGTAAGAGACATTTTGCCTTTTCATTTACGTTTCTACATTGAACCACACTACAATTAAGTGGATTAAATGATATTTTTGGATGAGGTCATGAAGTGAGGAAATATTTGACTGAATGCTCTAGATGGTAACTGATCACACATGTCATAGGACGTAGTACACAGAAAGCAGCAAGAGGGTGGAACTTTGCCACATGGAATAGTTGGTACAGATGGCCTTGCATTTAAAGGATGTTTTGATAAAAATATAAATGAGAAGGATGAAAGATGTAGTTAGAGTGAGAGAAGTCTACTATGAAGTACAAATATCAGCTTAGACCTGTTGAGCCAAATGGCCTGTTCCTGTGCAGCAGATTCTATGTGGCAAAGATGATTGGCTGTTAAAAAACATGGAAGAGATCATGTAAGAGCGCTGTCTCTCTTTCTGAGTCGCCCACCTACATATATGTTTTTCTGTAGATGCAGTCACATGTCATAGGAACCCCAACATTAAATTAAAAATTACACTCTATATCATCTGTATTTTGTTGTTTATATATCTCTATATTTACAATAATACCTTAATAAAATGGAAACATACTAACTGTTGAAATAGAGATAAAAGGACTGAAGGCTAAAAGCATGCGTGATGTTACTATCAATTTATGCCTCTCTCCGCCAAAAAAATGAATTGATCTGACTGTTTCAGTCTTACTGTTAACCTAAAGCATTGCACAAACAGCTGAATTGTTATTTAAATTGGCGATGGAACAATATTCCTTTGGCACATACACTAGCCAAATGTCACAGAACTAAACCATGCAAGGAAACAAATGTTATAAATAAGACTGGTACAACTTCATTTTATGAATAAAATGATCTTTAAAAAAAAACTGCTCAATAATTTCTACTGAACAAAATTGTTTTGCTGGTTACCTTTTTAAAACTTGTTTAATGTTTCCAGTGTCAAAAACAATGTAAACAATGAATTTTAATGTGTGTTTAAAGAGTATCGTAATTCTATACTTGTAACATTTTAAATTTTATTTCCTCTTTGGCCTGTTCATTGTCTGTGTTTTAGAAACTATTATAAAAATGGGTGTGTGTTTAATGGGCTTTTTGGTGCGCTACATGAAAATCTTTTATGCTGAACAGATTAATTTCTCTGGCATTTACATTGACTAAAAACTGTACTGCCTTCATTTGTCTTCACGATAAAAAGGGGGTTTTCTTTGATTCTTTTGCTGAAAACTATTGGCAGATTAAAACTGTCACTTTTATTCTTCCTGCCCAAATAGTATAAACACTGTGTTGACATGCTTTGTGCGTTTTTCTTTCCTCTCTTGCTTAGCATAAATGAACGTCACTTCCAGAATTGAAATCAAATCCAACATAAAACATTTGCAGTTACAGAGTGTTAAAATGTTAGTGTTCTATAAATAAATAATTCATCATCTTGTTTTGAATATGAATCAATGGGTGACTGATCTACGCCATCTATGTTCCTGAGGAGAAATAAGCAAAGCCATCCCATTTCATTTGATGCCCCCTCCCCGCCGACAAATATAGATCTAATCTAACTCACCAATCAACTCAGACTGAAGGTAATCCCTCAGTGACTGATTCCTCTGAAATTCTGATGAGCAGTGCATCCCTCAGTAAAACGTGTCACAGTTTACACTACTGTCCTTACCTTAAATCAGCTATTCTGCTGATGAGGTCAAAAAATGATTCATATCCTTATCCATCATACTGTCAAAGTCATGAGATTGTTGATTGCAGTGGCTAATTTGATAAATGGTGAATAAGAATTTGGGTTTCAAAACAAATGACAGATTCAGACTTGTAATAGTGTTCTGAGTGACACACTCAAGTTCCCTGCCATTAACTTGGAGATTCATTTTAAAGATGAGTGGGCAAGTTCAGTCAACTTGAAAATATTCACAATGTGAAAACGTTACATCCAAATTTGCAGCCTCTTATGTCATACATTCAAATCATTCAAGGATGTCTCTCGCCTGACAGACCTGCAATTTTCAACCACAATTGGCATTGTGAGTCAATTTGTTGAGCAATAAACAAAGATCATCCAGTCCACTTGAGCCAATTCTCCAGGGCAAACACACATGGAAAGTGGCTGTCAAGAAAAGAGAAACGTTCAGGGTCCATTTGGTAGATAATTATGTTAAAATATGTGTTTGACGTTCACTACCCAGGTAATTTCTGCTTGGTTGCTGGTGGAAATACAGCAGACTGGTGAAGTTTTCAAGTAACATGTTACAAGGTTTTAGGTTACAATATAATGTCTCAGGTGTAACAGTCCACACAGATTTAATTTTCAGGATTGCTGTCTGCCCATAAGCCTCTGTTCTGACTGTGGCTTATTTCTTATCTGATAAACAATGGGCGCGATTTAATGGAAAAGTTTCTAAGTGTGGTGGCGAGCGGGAACTACCGCGAGCTTCCTGACGCTCGACCCGGCAAGGCCATCACTGGTATCAAATGTTAATTGGTCCACTTAACGAGGTCTCATGGGCTTCACGTCACAAATGATGGTCCCGCCGGCTGATTCTCCAGGACCGCGTCTGCCAACTCCCCGCCAACAAGGGGGAGCGGCACTTAAACCGATCCCACAGAGCAAACCCCACTCAGCTTACAGCCATGCCACCGAGGAGACCAGCCCCACGATTCGGGGACGTCGAACTAACCAAATGGTTGGACGCGGTCAAGTACAGATGGAATGCTGTGTTCCCCGGGGGGACTCAGAGGGCAGCCAGTGTCAGCTGGGTGGAAGTAGCAGTGGCCGTCAGCTCGGGAAGTATCACCAGGAAGGCCAACCCCCACTGTCGTAAGATCAATGACGTTCACTGGGCTGCACAGATGGGTTGGCACCATCCCCCTGGCACTGGCCCTGTCCCCATCACAGACAATGAACTTGGCACCGCCCTGTCCAGCACCATACTGTGCTCTGGCTCACCCATGTCCAGCAGTGCTGCCCATGCCAGCCCCCACCACCACCGTCATCCCCCACCACCATCCCCCCTCCTTCCCCCAAGCACTGTGCCCCCGGGCTCATTGCCTGGGAGCAAAGATGGCTACTCACCTCCTTGGATCCCCACAGCAGCCATTCTGCCAGCGTCATGTTTTTAAAAAGGAGTACTAATCGGCGCCTGTGTGACCACACTGGGTGTGGTCATGGGAGGCTATTTGATAGGGGATCGCTCCCGTTACTTGTATGGAGATTGGCTTTGAATAGTGATCATTGGTTTCTCACCCCGCGACAGCGGGACCCTGATTGTGCCAACAGGAGGGGACCGGTTAGATCACAAACGGTTCCCGGTGCTGTTCCCAATTTTGGCCTCTCCCATGTGGTGTGGTTGTAAAATCGTGCCAATGTGTTTACATCACATGAGGATCAGAGTGGTGAACTTACAGTAGTTGCACTGATGGAGACAAGATGCTCATATTAGAATAAAGCCAGACAGGAGTAGGAGTTTTGCACATTTTGTGAAAATCACAATGCAGTATGGGGGATGCACTTTTAATTGTGCTGAGTTAATGTGCAGTTTGAGAAACATTCTAACTTAAACATTTTTGGGCAGCACGGTGGCGCAGTGAGTAGCACTGCTGCCTCACAGCGCCAAGGTCCCAGGTCCGATCCCGGCTCCGGGTCACTGTCCATGTGGAGTTTGTACATTCTCCCTGTGTTTAATAATAATAAAAATCATTTATTGTCACAAGTAGGCTTCAATGAAGTTACTGTGAAAAGCCCCTCGTCTCCACATTCCGGCACCTGTTCGGGGAGGCCAGTACGGTACCCACCTTTGCGTGGGTTTCGCCCCCACAACCCAAAGATGTGCAGGCTAGGTGGATTGACCACGCTAAATTGCCCCTTAATTGGAGAAAGTGAATTGGGTACTCTAAAAAAAAAAAAAAATTTTAATTAAACATTTTGCTTTGTATGTTTCATACTAATATATTGTGGGGATGTAAAGAATTAGTGAAAACAATTGGGTAGAGCTGCTATAATGCAACTTGCATTATTAGTTCCACCAATTGTTGCATTATTTGCTGATTGATGTAGATTGATCATTTTTCAATTAAAACATTTAAATTAAAAAATAACTTTGAGCCCTCTGTTATTTCCCTCAGCTATGTGCCAGACCTGTCTCGGGCTCTGCAAGTAATACTATGCAGGTAGCTTTTAAGAGGTGTACTAGAATGACCTGGGATGGCTTTGCTCCGACACAGAAACATAGGCAGAGCGTAGATCAGTGATGTGAAGATTTATAGTCTTTTGCTAATCTTATGGAGTTTAGTGAACATGTTGAAAACAAAGCTACTCAATCTTGTTCGTCATTTTGTTACAAGAACATTAGAAGGTTGGGAAAAGGAAAAAACATTCAAACCTTAACTTGGTAATTCCCATGTTCAGGACCTCCTCGGACTATTTTTTACCTCTCCACCTATGGGTGTCAAGTTTTTATCTGACTGTTTCTTATTGAACTGTTTTTTAAATATTCCGACCAGATTCACAATCATTGATTATTCACAAGTTAAGAACTTTTTAAATCTGAAATGCTTCAATGGAGGTTCTCTTGCTTTTAATTAGGGTCCTTTACTTATTTTCTCCTGATCCTGTAGAAAGAGTTTAATTAGAACCAAACATCTTTCCTTGAACCCTGCTCATGCCTGTTCTCATGTAATCTTCAAGGGTCTACTGCTGGACAAGGATACCGTATTGTGCCTAAGTTTGATATACATGTTTGAATAATGAGCTCAGGGAAATGGTGTTGATAACAGGCTAGCTACAGAAGGCACACTTTGGAATCGGATATCCTGGGCATTGAGTACACACAGGGAAATGAACATTTGACATTTTTGCTACTGAAGGACTGCTTAAAGAAAACCAAAACGTCAACCAAAACTCTTTAGGACATTTGTGAGAAGTAACAAAAATAATTTCTTATAATTTTCTGTGTATGATATTCATGTTAACTTGTATTATGAATTTAACAATTTCCTATTTCTGTTTGCACAATGTTACACTTTCCTCCTGCAAGCTCGTGTGTATAAAGGTGTGAACTCAAAGACAGCAGCGAGGCAAATAGCACCTCATTTGTTTTGAGCAGTATGATTATACTAAGATGTCTCCTCTGTGAATTGGATTTTAGATTATATAGTCATTTGAATTTATATTATGAGTAACTATTTTTATTTTAATGAGTAACAGTGTATTAAACTGTTTCACCCTACCTTGATTCAGACATTTAGCTTTACAGGAATTAGACTTTTGTATCATTGTGGGTGCTAACATTTTTTGGGCAGACAGTATTGAAATGTTCTTGCTATTAAAGTCGTTGATCTGGAATTTAATAAAATATATTTAACCAAAATATGTGACTGTGAGATTCTGTGTGTGCCATTTATCTTTTTTATTATATTATTATCAAAACATACTCTGGAACACATGGTAAACAAAACAATGCAAGGTTTGAAAAATAATTAACATAACGGTAAATTTTTGTGTACAGGTATATCCCTTAAAGTCTGAAGTGACTTTGTTTCTTTATATCATTCTTTAAAGTGTGATACACAATATTGAGCACAATACATAGCTTAGTGTATCAGAACTGAAATATATTTTTATAAATATAATTTCTTCCTTCACGAACATTACAAACAGAAAGTTCAGTCTGCTGCCCTGATTGGCAAATTTTGTACAAGATCACTGTTTCAAGGCTGCCTCTGACACCAATTTGGGGCAAGTTGCGTTAAAGGAAATGTAACCACAGGGATGATTAGAAAACAGAAAGTATGGGTAAGTAGATGTTTTCATTATAGCAGGATTTGGGTAGTGAGTGTCTCGGGAAATGTGCTGGCACATTTCTTTATCTTTCATTTCAACATAGGCATCTGATGGATCTTTATGACATTGGCCCAGATTTTGCTGGACTAATAATGTCAAGGCTGTCAATGCTCACCATGATTATAAGGTGAAACTGACAGCAGCTTCTGGCATCTGCAGATGCACAGTTAAATGTGGAAATGCAGAGGTTGTCAGTAATACCCTTCTCTTCCACAGGCTGTGCTGTTGCAGTCTTAACAGATGAAATCTGCATCGAGATTATGGGCATGAGTTTGGGCTAATTACCCACTATTCTGATTTGATAAATGGCTTAAATAGGTTTGGGGCTCATTCAATCAGGAATGACTGATTTTTTTGGTGGGGAGGGGGGGGGGACAGAGTTATTCTGTAGAGGTTACACGCTAAACCTCCAAGGTTCCAAATAAGTTAATTTCACAATTGTTTTAATGGTTTTTATTAATTTTCCAATCAAGGGGCAATTTAGCTTGGCCAATCCACCTACCCTGCACATCTTTGGGTTGTGGGGGTGAGACATAAAACAAACATAGGGAGAATGTGCAAACTCCACACGTACGGTGACCTGGGGCCAGGATTGAATCCGGTTCCTCGGCATTGTGAGGCAACAGTGCTAACCACTGCACCAGCGCACTGCCTGTTAATTTCCCTCAGAAGAAAATTAATGTTTTGGAATTTATAATTTTTTGTGTTTTGTTCTTTTATGTCACTCCATTGAATCCAAATGTGTATCCTAATCTTGATTTCACTTTCTATACAATGATTTTAAATGTAATTTATACTACCATTTTTACTTCCTGCTTTGGTGTCTGCGTGTCTCAGTTGCAGGGATTCTGAGTTGTTGAAAACACATACCCGACAGACCTGTAGAGGGCACTAAATTCAGAGACGCTTGACTATTGGAAAGCTCCTCTGATGCGCCCGCAAAATGTCTGTGTACAGCAGGTAAACAGCGGACGACTTTCCTCACATCAAAATCTGATCCATTACATATACAGATATGATTAATTGCGAGAACTAGTATATCCCAAATATAACATTCTGAACAGAGTGGAGGAATAGAGATACGTAAATCTTTCAAAATCAAAGTGAAGGCAGGAAAAGTCACCAAAGCACATTTTTTTAAATAAGTATATTTTATTACAAAAATAATACACTTAGACAAGGTATTGGATACATTGCAGTTGAATTGTTGTGTATAGCATTGAGACCCCATTATAGGAAGGCTGCTAGTGTCATAGAGATGGTACAGTAATAATGTCTAGAATAATACTGGGAATAATAAGTTACAATAATGAAGAAAGAGTCAAAGAAATTGGAGCTTCTTCACTGAAACAGAGGGCTATGAAGGCTATTCAAATCATCAGTTATTTTGAATTGAAATTGTGCATGAAACTGAAAATGTATTCAATGTCTGTTGCTTAATTTGAACATTTTCATTTCCTTCTGGTTGATTTTGAATTTAAATTCAAACCCAAATACATTGAGACACATGAAATCTTCCATTTAATTTGAATTCAACCAGATCGAACAAAGAAGTTTGTGCCCCTGTATCTAAATCACTGCTTCAAATATTCTGCTCTTTCTCGTCTCGGGATGTAACTGACAAAAGTGTTGACAATTGGGTGTTTCATAAAATTCTTGAAACAGATCTCACTCTAAATCAAAGACATTTAATGCTGATGGAACTGGCCTTTTGAACAAGCTCTATTGAATCAGAATGTAGCTGATATTAATGAAAAATGTCAAAATTGGAAAAAAGATGAAGCAGTTAATTGTCCTTGTGGTTTTGGTAACGGTGGTATGAGAACAGGGTGGAATGACAATTCACCCTCTCTCACCATCATCCCCACCACACCACCTTCCCATGCTGTTAGTCTCAATCTTGAAATTCCTTTGCGGGTGGGCTACATCACTGACTGAAGTACAGCAACGCAAGATAAAAAAAGCAATGTCGCCTTGAGGGTGGACGCACTGAGCTCTTAACTATTGTCCATATCTGGAAGCAGAACATTGCTATTTACTATCAACATTGTAAATTCATCCCACAGCAGAGTCTGTGGCTGCATCTGACACAGACATGCACCTCACGCAGACACCAATGATCTACTTAAGAGCAGTCAACATAGCTAAGCTCTTGATTCAACTGCTAGCAGACACGAGCTCTGAATGCATTGTCAGTGTTGATAAGGGAAATCTTGATGGGCATATAAATTGTTGATGCTGTGGACAGGAATACTGCTGCAGCAAGAGTGAGAATGAGGAAAGGGTACAAGGAGCAAAAACGTTCAAGAAGCATACACCCGGTGGGTGAACTAGACTCTCCCATGTCCAGCTCTGTGATGCCTGAGGGAGAAGATGGTAACTAAGCTAGATATGCTAATGGGGTCTGGACTAGTGTCAAGCAATGCTGTGTCATGGCTCCCATTCTATTTACAATCTGCCTGGCAGTGGCTATTCACCTCATCAAAGATCAACTGCACACTCGTGTGAGTTTTGAATACCACCTGGATGGAAAACTCTTTAGCATCAGTCACCTCCGTGCCAAAACTAAACTGAGAACCATAGACATATAGGATCAATAGTTTGTGGGTGACTGCAGTGCCATTACCCATCCTTTGCAAGACATTCTTGATTCTTCAATTCTGCATACAAGAAACTTGGCCTGTCTTTGAATGTTGCCAGAACAAAACTCATATATCAACCCACACCTGGGCAGCCCTCCTGAAACCAGCTCCACAAGCATTTATGAAAATCTCTTCCAAAATCCCCTTTGATGAACTGAACGCTGTGTCCAGATGACCGAAAAGCATCTCTCTGCCAGTCCATGTTTTCTCAACCCACAGGATGGTCAGCAATCCAAGACAGGACATAGAAAATGCTTCAAAAGCACTCTGAACCTCTTCTTGAAACAGGGCAGCATTGACACCAATGACTGGGATAATAATGCTACCAATCATTCAAAACGGTGACAGCTTGTCCATCAAACTGCATCACACTGAGTCCAAACACCTTGATGGTGTGGCTGAACAGTGGCAGAGAAGGAAAGAAACAAAAGTAAATCTTATACTCCAGACCCCATTATTTTATCGGATGTCCTGCCCAAAGATCTGCTGGTTGAGCATTGGCCAGCCACATGGTAGAATGGAGGGACAGCTAATAAGGATGATGACAAATCTATGGAAATTTTGTCTGAGTTAAATTCTTCGTGGATGAACGCACTGTTGGCAGAAAGGAAACCACAATGAGAGTTTTTTTGCGAAATGACCAAAGTTTACATTGTGCAACTCATAAAGTGCTCAAGTTTCAAATCGTTGCTTTGATGTTTGATGCCGTATGTTAGTGTTTCTGCGATGTTTTGCTGTGCTGTCTCAGAAAATTACTCTTTGAACGACTGGACATTTTAATTTAATATATGATAGATTTTGATGAGTTTGGGATGTTGGTGACTTGGCCTCAGCTCAAGGGCTACGTAGCACTTACCAATTCTTTATCATGTTTTTTTAATCTTGCACACTCTGATGTGCATTAAACAATGGGCCTGGATTATGATGTTTTGAGGCCCTAGGTTTTAAGACTGTTTGGAGCTGTTTCACATTCAGTTACGGCAAAACCATCGGCCTCCTATCCATTAAAACACAATCATGCAGTAAAATTCTTTTAAAATTGACCTGTACAATTCATACACACTCTATTAATAATCATGTAAATCATGTTTGATTCAATGAAACTGATACAGCAGTTGTCCGCAGGTTTTACTGGATTGGAGTTCCATAGACACTAATGCTAATCTAATCCTTGTTACATGGCAACAAGTTGTAATGGGGACTTGCTGCTTACACACATTCTCTTCCTCAGGTTTGTCAGAAGTTGTTGAGGGAGGAATCATTGATCAGATGCGACCACACCCTGTTTTTTAATCTCACTCTGACCAACAGAAGCGCAGATACATTCACACTGGCAGAATTTCCAAGTAAATTTAAAGACCGTTGAGTGAACCACAAGAGCACATGTGAAGACGTGGAGATGGGAGACGAGTAGCTGAAATCACCATGTTATCTCACATGATACAGTTTTAAACAAGGTGTATGTTCACGAGTCTTTGTACATGGCAAGACAAGTTGAGCAGGTGGTTAAAAAAGCAGAAGGAATCTTTGGCTTTCTAAATAAAGGCATATAGTACAAAAGCATGGAGGGGGGAGGGGCTTCCGGTGGCGATCGCGAACAGAGCGGCCACAGCAAAGGTGCTCCCACACACCCACGAAATCACAGCTTTTTTAGGGGGTTTTTCCAGTGAGTTTTTAAAAAATTTAAAGTCCCGCGAAAGCGGCCCTGCCCAGGCGCCAAAGCCCCGTTCCACCGAGCTGAAGAGGGGGGAAAAAAACAGGAGACTGGTCCCGGTGAGCTGCACGTGGAGGAGGAGTGGGGGTCGCTCAGAAACTGCCTGAAACTCGGAGCACGGAGAGGATAACACAAAAACAAAATACTAATTTTTTTAAAATTCAACCTTTCTTGTTCCTCTCCTGAAAATTAAAAAAAAACTTTTTATTAAAAAAAATCATTTTTATTTTTTAAAAATCGTTTTTTAAAGGAGTAAAAACCCTTGGGGTTTTTTTTCTTTGGGGGAACCAAAAAAAGAATTTCTTTTTCGCACCAAAACCCAGGAAAAAAAAAAAGAGAAAGGCACATAACAGAAATATGCCTGCAAATAATAAATCGGGGGATGGCGTGATGTAAGAAGGAGCAGCAGCGAAGGTGAAGGAAAAAAGCAGGAGCTGCGGCCGCGCAGGCAGAAGACCCAACGGGGCGAGGCGGAGGTTCAGGCGAACCAGGAAGCGGAAAAGCTGGCGAGCCGAGCAGCGGAGCAGGAACAGGACGCGGTGACCATGCCCCACCCCCCCCCCCCCCCCCCCCCCCCCGCCGCACAGGGGGATGAATGGAGAAGCATGCTGATAACGGAATTAAACGCCATAAAGGAGGAGATAAAAACGCAGATAAACGCCATGAGGGAGGCACTCAGGACGGAGCTCCACGCAATGATGAAGGCGATGCTGGCGGAGACAATGGACTAAATGCAGCGAACCATCGATGGCCTGGAAAGGAAGGTGGAGGCACAGGAGAAAACGATTCAAAAGTTGGAGAGGGCCGCCTCGGACCAGAACGACAGGATGGTAATTCAGCAATCCGAGGTGAAAAGGCTGGTAACGACCCAGGGGAGCCTCAGAGGGAAAGTGGAGGGCCAGGAAAATAGGTCAGACGGCAGAATGTTAAAATAATGGGTCTGCCAGAGGGGATGGAGGGCAGAGACCCAACAGGCTACGTCACCCAAATGCTGGGCAAGCTAGTGGGAAGAGAGAAATTTCCATACCCCCCACAAATCGACAGGGCGCACAGGTCGCTCCGATCCAGGCCCAAGGCCGGGGAGCAGCCCAAAGCGATTGTCGTGAAGCTGCACAAGTTCCAAGACAGGGAAAAAATCCTAAAGTGGGCCTGGCAGACGAGATCGAGCATGTGGGAAGGGAAGACCATAAGACATTGGGGTGGACCTGGCCAAAAGAAGGGCTGAATTCAACAGGGCCAAATCAGCACGCTACAAAAGTAATGTGAAATTTGGGATGCTATTCCCGGCCAAAATCTGGGTAACATTTGAGGGGAAGGAGCTGTTTTTTAATACCTCAGCGGCAGCGGAGGAGTTCGTTAGAGCGAACAAACTGGGGGAGGGGCAGCCACCACAGCCATCATGAAAGTGACGGGGATGGAAAAGAAAGAAAGAATCGGAACAAAGAGCGGAGGACAGACCGCAAACAGAGACAATAAGATCACAAACTGTACGCACGTGTTTGGTGCATTGTACGGTGCTAACACGTTCGTGGGCTCGTTCCATCTCTCACTGCAATGGGGGGGGAGCAAAGCAAGGTGAATGAGGGTGAGAAAGACGGACAGGAGGGCGGGACAAGGGCGAGCAAAAGCAAGGTAAAACAAGACCAGAGCAGGGCAAGTACTGGGAGGGGGGCCACCGTGCTAGCGAGGAGGGCCAACACGGGAGGGCAGGAAGAAAGGAGGGCCGCGGCGTGTCTCTCGGGAGAGGGAGCACCTGGCACAAAGAGAAGGGGGGGACAGGGCAGAAGTAGGGGAAGAACACAGGGGGTGGACAGAGGAACAGGGACTAAGGGGGGGAGGGGTCATGGGGGGGAGAACGCAGAACAAAAGAGAAGCAAAGAGAATGGTGAGGTAGATCAGCAGCACGAACACAGGCCTTGGTGGGCATGGAGAAGGGCGAGAAACCAAGATGGTGCCACAAATAGCCACTCAGGAGGGCTTCAGGGCGAAGGGAGACCCTGTAGTGCAGGGGCGCAGCCACGTGACGTACACATAGCTGGTGGCCATGTTGGGTGCCTCCTGGACAAAAGGAAACCCCAGAGCCCTTAGGTCCGACCCCGTGGTGAGAGCAGCGACCACGGCCATTTTGGACGGCCCCCTAACGAAGGGAAACCCCAGAGTGCAGGGGCGCATTCACCAGGTAAATATGGGTGACCCCTCAGGACTGGGGGGTCGAAACCCCCCCACCAAGATTGTTACCTGGAACGTAAGGGGACTCAACGGCCCGGTGAAAAGATCCAGAGTCTTCACCCACCTAAGAAGCTTAAAAGCAGACATAATCTACCTAAAAGAGATGCACCTGAGGGAGAAGGACCGACTGCTGGTAAAAAAAGGGCTGGGTGGGACAGACATACCACTCTTGCTATGGGCGAGGGCTGGGGGGGGGGGGAGCAATATTAATTAGCAAGAGGACGAGGTTTACGGAAACCAAGACAGTTATGGACCCAGGGGGACGGTACATCATGGTCAGCGGTGTCCTGGAAGGGGCGCCGGTCGTACTGGTAAATGTGTACGCTCCCAACTGGGATTACACAGAATTCATAAAGAAGACCATGGCAGAAATCCCCGACCTTGACACACACCGGCTGATCATGGGGGGCGACTTCAACTGCGTACAGGACCCACTGACCGATCGATCAAACCCCAGAGCAGGGAAAAAGACTGGCATGGCTAGGGAACTAGGAACATTTATGGAGCAGATGGGGGCAGTGGACCCATGGAGGTTCCTGCACCTGGGAGAGAAAGAATTTTCATACTTCTCACAAGTACACAAGGTATACACCCATATCAACTTCTTTGCAGTGGGGAAATCGGTGCTTCCAGGGATCACGGGAACGGAGTACTCCGCGATCGTTATCTCTGACCACGCTCCACACTATATGGATGCGAGGTTGGAGACAGGGTGGGACCAGCACCCCACATGGAGGCTGGACACGGACCTCCTGGCCGACAAGGCCGTCTGTCAAAATACATCGCAGGCCACAGGCAACTACGTTAGTAACAATCAAAATGGGGAGGTCTGACCCTCCACGTTCTGGGAGGCACTGAAGGCCGTGATTAGAGGAGTGATCATAGCCTACAAGGCAAGCAGAGATAGGGAAGAGAGGGTGGCCAGGCAACAACAGGTAGACTCCACCCTGGAAATCGACAGAAAATACTCCGAGGCCTCGACCGTAGATCTGCGAGCGGAGAGAAACTAGCTGCAAATAGACTTTAACCTGCTATCCACTAGGAAAGCAGTATACTGACTCCGCCAGACATGGGGGACCTTCTATGAACACGGAGACAAGGCTGGCCACCTATTGGCTCACCAGCTGAGAAAGCAGGCAGCCACAAGGGAAATAGCGCAGGTTAAGGATAGCAGAGGCAGACTGGTAACAGAACCAAAGGAGGTCAATCGGGCATTTGAGACCTGCTACCAGGGACTGTACGCCTCCAAGCCCCCCCAACGGGGGCGAGGGAATGAAACAGTTCCTAGACGGACTGGAACTACCAGTTGTGGGGTAAGACAGACTGGGGGAGCTGGAAGCACCAAGGGTTCCCGGCGGACTTCTACAAAAAATTAGCACCAGTCCTGGCCCCCACACCTAAGGGACATGTTCGCGGACTCACTGGCAAGGGGCACCCTGCCCCGCACGCTAGCACAGGCCACAATCTCACTGATACCCAAAAAAGATAAAGACCTGACGGAACGTGGATCATACAGACCCATTTCATCGGGCTACAAACTTAACCTGGGCAAAAGCGAGGCATTCCCAGTGAACCCAAATGGGGGAGGGAGAGAGCTGGAGGGCTCCCGTTCAAAACAGCCCAGAACAGATTCCGTTACCTGTGGATCCAGATAGCCAGAGACTAGACACAGATCCACAAGTGGAACCTGACCAGCCTGGTGGAGGTAGTAAGAAGAAACCTTCAAAGGTGGGGCTCACTCCCACTCTCCCTGGTGGGGAGAGTGCAGACGATCAAGATAAACGTACTGCCAAGGCTCCTCTTCCTGTCTAGATCTATTCCGACCTTCATCCCAAAGGCCTTTTTCCAAAACATAGACAGTCTAATCATGGTGTTTGTGTGTGTTGGGGGCGGGGGGGCAAGAACCCGAGAATTCCCAAACAGAAACTGCAAAGAAGGAAAATCAAAGGGGGCTTGGCCTTACCAAACCTACAATACTACCACTGGGCAGCAACAGCAGAAAGAGTGAGGGGATGGGTACAAGAGCCCGATACAGATTGGGTACAAATGGAGGAGGCATCCTGTAAAGGAACGACCCTCCGGGCCCTGGCCACAGCAGCACTCCCATCCTCCTCAACTAGATACACAACGAGCGCAGTGGTAGCGGTAACGCTGAGAACGTGGACCCAGCTGAGACAAGACTTTAGGATAACCAAAATGTCCCCCATGGCTTCCATATGCGGCAATCACATCCCCACCCAGCCATGCTGGATACCACCTTCAAAAGATGGAGGCGGGACGGGGGCACACTGACGGTCGGGGACTTCTACGTAGGGCACAGACTGGCGACACTGAACGAACTGACGAGGAAGTGGAAACTAGCAAAAGGACAGGAAATGAGACACCTCCAAATAAAACACTTCCTCCGCAGAGAGACAGTGGGATACCCCGGGACCCCAGAAACCACGCTCCTAGAGGACCTGATAGGCACAAGCAATGAATGTGGTGGGGGGGGCTATTTGGGAAAATATACGGACAGCTACTGGACAGAGCTCGAACACCACTGGATGAGACCAGACAAAAATGGGAGGATGAACTGGGGACAGAGGTAGGATGGGGACTCTGGAACGAAGCATTAAGCAGGGCGAACTCCATCTCTTCCTGCGCAAGGCTAAGCCTAATGCAGCTCAAAGTGGTGCACAGAGCGCACCTGACCAGAACCCGAATGAGCAGGTTCTTCCCGGAGGTGGAGGACAAATGTGAGCAGTGCCAGAGGGGCCCGGTCAGCCACACCCACATGTTTTGGGCTTGCCCCAAGCTTGCTGGGTTCTGGACAGCCTTCTCCGAGGCAATGTCCAAGGTTATGGGGGTGAGGGTGAAGCCATGCCCAATAGTGGCAATCTTCGGGGTATCGGAGCAACCAATTACACATGGAAAAGAGGGCCAACGCCCTCGCTTTTGCATCCCTAATCGCACACCGGAGAATCCTGCTCGGCTGACGATCGGCAGCACCACCTACAGCTTCAGACTGGCTCGCTGACCTCTCGGAATTTCTCCACCTGGAGAATGACGTGTTGGGTAATGCTGGGTCTGCGCTAGAGCCCACTTAACAAGAACCCATATGAGTAGGTTCTTCCCGGAGGTGGAGGATAGATGTGAACGGTGCGAAGGAGGCTCGGCCAACCACGCCCACATGTTCTGGTCTTGCCCCAGACTTGTGGAGTACTGGACAGCCTTCTTTGAGGCAATGTCCAAAGTGGCGGGGGTGAGGGTGGAGCCATGCCCGAAAGTGGCGGTCTTCGGGGTCTCGGACCAGCCAGATCTATTCCTGGGGAGGAGGGCGGATGCCCTTGCCTTTGCCTCCCTGATCGCCCGCTGTAGAATCCTGTTCAGCTGGCGGTCAGCAGCACCACCCAGAGCTGCAGACTGGCTGTCCGACCTCTCGGAATCTCTCCAAATGGAGAAAATCAAATTCACCATCCGAGGGTCAGACGACGGCTTCCACAGAACGTGGGAGCCATTCACGCAAATGTTCCGGGACCTGTTTGTGGCCAACGAACAAGAGGAAGAATAGCCAGGTAGCCAAGAATCAGGGGAACTTAGTCAAGAATCAGGGGAAGGTAGCCAAAGCATGAAAGGGAGAGATAGACTGGGAGGGAGGGTGGGAGGACGGCTAAACCTGAGGAAAGAAAGGTGAACCACGGGGGGGGGGGGGGGGGGGGAGACAGCTAAACCTGAGTAAAGAAAGGCGAACCGTGGAGGGGGAGTGGGTACAAGATAGGAGAACCAGCAGGGTGGGGCGGGGGGCAGGGAAACACGAGCCGGAAGGAAGGCACGGGATGCCAAAACGTGCATGACATCTCCAGGAGCGGGAACGAGGAAAATAAAGATTGGGGACGGGAGGAGCAGCAGAAGCGGAGGCGAGCGCGGGACGGCAGCGAGACCCGTCCGGGAGAAGCAGGCGACAACAACACAAGACACAGCCAAGTATCACACACTAATTATTTCCCCGGCACCCAAATATATATTTGCCTCCCCAATCCCCGCCCCCCCCCACCCCCCCCGCCTTCCCCCCACCCTACCCCCCCACAAACAGTCGTCTACTTACGTGATGTAAATAATTTTGCCAGGTGTACAGAGCTGCCGCTGTAGAACTGGTGCACAATACCCTACCAGTTATTCTATTTCATATTTTATTGTATTTTATGTTGGGGTGTGCCTTTCTCTTCTAAATATGTGTATATATATATATATATATGTTTCTTATTCTGTGTACGGTATTACGGTAATTATACCTTGTTCAAAAACCCAAAACCAAGAACCGGTGCAGACTCGATGGGCCGAATGGCCTCCTTCTGCAACAATCCACTGTCGAGTGCCCCAGCAACCCATAATTCACCCATACCCACCATCACAGCTTCCGAAATCAGATCGGCCTTCCTGAAAGTGAACCCACGGAAGGCGACGGGCCCGGACGGGATCTCTGGTCGTGCACTCAGAGCCTGCGCAGACCAGCTGGCAGAGGTATTCACAGACATCTTTAACCTATCCCTACTCCACTCCGAGGTCCCCACCTGCTTCAAGAAGACCACCATCATACCGGTACCAAAGAAGAACCAGGCAATGTGCCTCAAAGACTACCGCCCGGTGACCCTGACATCAGTTGTAATGAAGTTCTTCGAGAGGCTGATCATGAAGCGCATCACCTCCATACTCCCGGAACGCCTTGACCCACTTCAATTCGCATACCGTCGCAACCGGTCCACATCAGACGCCATTTCCCTGGCCCTACACTCATCCTAGAGCATCTCGAAAACAAGGACTCCTACATCAGACTCCTGTTTATTGACTACAGCTCCGCCTTCAACATCATAATCCCAGCCAAGCTCATATCAAAGCTCCAAAACCTAGGACTTGGCTCTCCACTCTGCAACTGGATCCTTGATTTTCTGACCAACAAACCACAATCAGTAAGAATGAGCACCAACACCTCCTTCACAATAGTCCTCAATACCGGTGCCCCGCAAGGCTGCGTACTTAGCCCCCTACTCTACTCCCTGTACACACACGACTGCGTGGCAAAACCTGGTTCCAACTCCATTTACATGTTTGCTGACGATACGACCATAGTGGGCCGGATCTCGAATAACGACGAGTCAGAATACAGGAGGGAGATAGAGAACCTAGTGGAGTGGTGTAACGACAACAATCTCTCCCTCAATGCCAGCAAAACTAAAGAGCTGGTCATCGACTTCAGGAAGCAAAGTACTGTACACACCCCTGTCAGCATCAACGGGGCCGAGGTGGAGATGGTTAGCAGTTTCAGATTCCTAGGGGTGCACATCACCAAAAATCTATCCTGGTCCACTCACGTCGCGCTATCACCAAGAAAGCACAACAGCGCCTATACTTCCTCAGGAAACTAAGGAAATTCGGCATGCCCACATTAACCCTTACCAACGTTTACAGATGCACTATAGAAAGCATCCTATCGGGCTGCATCACAGCCTGGTATGGCAACTGCTCGGCCCAGGGCCGCAAGGAACTTCAGAGAGTCGTGAATACCGCCCAGTCCATTACACAAACCTGCCTCCCATCCATGGACTCCATCTACACCTCCCGCTGCTGGGGGAAAGAGCAGCATAATCAAGGACCCCTCCCACCCAGCTTACTCACTTTTCCAACTTCTTCCATCGTGCAGGAGATACAAAAGTCTGAGAACACGCATGAACAGACTCAAAAACAGCTTCTTCCCCACTGTCACCAGACTCCTAAATGACCCTCTTATTGACTGACCTCATTAACACTACACCCTGTATACTTCATCCGATGCCAATGCTTATGTAGTTACATTGTATATCTTGTATTGCCCTATCATGTATTTTCTTGAATTTTGTTTAATTCCCTTTTCTTCCATGTACTGAATGATCTGTTGAGCTGCTTGCAGAAAAATACTTTTCACTGTACCTCGGTACACGTGACAATAAACAAATCCAATCCAATCCAATCCAACTTAGCGCGGGCGAGAAAAATGTGATGTGTATATATAACTGTTTATAAATATGGGAAATGCCAATAAAAAGATTTTTAAAAAAACAAAAGCGTGGAGGTTGTGCTAAACGTTTAGTGAACACTTGTTTGGGAATACTGTTTCCCATATTAGGAAGGAGTCAAGGGGTTAGAAAAGGCACAGAGGAGATTTAGAATCATAGAATCCTGACAGTGCAGAAGGAGCTCATTCAGTCAGAATTGAACCCGGATCCCTGGTGCTGTGAGGCAGCAGTGCTAACCACTGTGCCACCATGTCGCCCCTTGGACTTGGATTGTATGCAAGTTGAAAGTCAGTTACATGAACAGGCTAGAGAAACATGAGTTGT
Source organism: Scyliorhinus canicula (assembly GCF_902713615.1). Taxonomy (NCBI): domain Eukaryota; kingdom Metazoa; phylum Chordata; class Chondrichthyes; order Carcharhiniformes; family Scyliorhinidae; genus Scyliorhinus; species Scyliorhinus canicula. The sequence continues at coordinate 54,157,951 of NC_052165.1, read as the reverse complement.
CGTTCTTCAAGTAGAGAAGACTAAGGGAATTTGATAGAAGTGTTCAAAATTATGAAGGTTTCCAATATAGTAAATAAGGGAAAACTGCGTTCAGTGGCAGAGTAAGCCAAAGTACAAGGATGTGAAATCATTGACAAATATCCAGAGGCAACCATGACCAAAACCAATTTGCCACAGTAAGTTTTTATGATCTTTAACGTAGTGCCTGAAAGGGTTATGGAACTTCCGGTGACGGCGGGCAGGAGGCAGCCGCGCAATGGAGGGCTCCCGTTCGGGAACGGCATTTTCGGGGCTTTAAGCCCGGTCCCAGGGTCCACTGAGGCGGCAAAAGCAGGCAGAAGGCACAGAGGGGGCACAGTGAAGGCACAGTAAAGGAAAATGTCGAGGGTGAGCAAAAAAACGGCCGTAAAAAAAACAGCTGAAGGTCCGTTGGGGAGTGGAAAGGTCACCGCGGGGTCACCAAGGAAAATGGAGGCTGGAGCACCAGGGGAGGCCTCATTGCTTACGGCTGAAGAAATAACTAAGGTGATGGCTGCGGAATTCAAAAGGCAGTTTACAAAATACATGGAGACAATGAGGATGGAGATGAGGGAAGTTTTGAGTTTACTGGTGGAGGAGGCGATTTCCCCGGTGACGACGGCGGTGGCGAGCACAGTGGCGGAGGTGCGGGAGCAAGGGGAGGCGCTGAAGGAAGTGGAGGAGACATTATTGCAGCACGGTGATCAACTTACCTCGATGGGGAAGGAGATGCGGAAGCTGATGGAGATTAACAAGGATCTGCGAGGAAAAATGGAAGACCTGGAAAACAGATCCAGGCAACAGAATTTGAGGATTGTGGGGCTGCCCGAGCTAGATGAAGGGCCGAGGCCGACTGAGTATTTTGCCGCGATGCTGGCAAAACTATTGGGGGAGGGGGAGGATCCCTCCCGATATGAACTGGATCGGGCTCATCAGTCGTGGAGGCCTGTACCAAAGGCGAGTTAGCTGCCAAGGGTAGTGACTCTCTGCTTCCGTAAGTACAGTGTGAAGGAGAAGGTGCTGTGCTGGGCCAAGCAGAAGCGGGTGGTGCAGTGGGCTGGAGCTGGTATACATGTATACCAGGACTTTACGGTGGAGCTGGCGAGGAGGTGGGCTGCTTTCAACCGGGTGAAGAGGGCACTGTACATGAGCAAGGTGCAGTGCGGCATTGTATATCCAGCGTAGCTGAGGGTGACTTACAAGCTCAGGACTTTTATTTTGGAACGGTGGAAGCAGTGGAGGAGTTTGCGAAGGCAGAAGGACTGTGGCAAACTGAGAAATTGAGAAATGGCCATGTGTCGATGTAACCTCATGACTGCATTTTCTTCTTTTTTGTTTCACTGCGTGCGGGTATATGGGCTAAAGGAGCCAATGTTGTATATATATTTGGACAAGGGAAGTGATGGGACTTGCACTCGAAGTGAGGGCTCTTTGGAGTGTAGGTGGATATGCGGGGTGTGTGTGCTAAAAGGGGATTTCTGGGCTTTCCTAGGGCCGGGCATGGGGGGAAAGGGACCCGGGCGGGGGGCCTTCGCGCTGGCCGGTTTAAACCAGCCAGTGAACGGGAGTGAGGTGGGGGGAGGGGCTGCTGCCATCGGAGCCTGTCTGTTACTGAGTTTCTGGTATTTTACGCAAACTAGCAGAGCACTGCGATTATGGGCCATCGCTAGCGGCGATATTACGAGACCGTCTTCTGTGCGGAGCAAGGCAATTTGGCAATTGCTGGCCAAACCATCTTTGGACCTGAAGAGGGCATCAAGATCTCCCTCTCACGGGAGAAGGGGGTCTAGGAGCTCCACAGTATGTCAGATAGGGAGGTGAATAGTGTAGGATGATTCTCATTCAGGCGAGCGGCATCCATCGGAACAAAAGCTCTGGGACCTCGGTCATCAGGTGAGACATCTCCCCTGAACTACTGGGGCAGGACTCACAGAGGTGCTGCACCTGTGGCCAGAGAAACCACAGGGGCCATCAATGCCAGGTCAGCGAACAAGCGCATTGTTCTCGTTGAGGGATGTACCTGCCTAGAGCCAGGACCTTCAGCCTAGAACAACCTGATGAAGATGAGTGCACGCAGTTGAATTGCATCATCGTGTTGCGGGTTGCCCCTCAAAGTCACCATCCAGGTGATTGGTCACCCACTCATAGTGGAACTGGTCACGGCAGCTGCAGTCTCTGTGATAGGACGGCAGAAGTTCGAAAAGATCAGGACGGAGAACCAATGTTTGAACTTGAGGGACACTGAAGCGAGGGAGACCCCTAGCCCTCACGGGTACAATAATGACCCCAGTTGCCTACATACAGTATTCCATCAGGTTGCCCTGGCCAGAATCTGCTGGGCCATGATTGGCTGCAGAGACTTGGTTTCGACTGGCAGCAGATTTTCAGGATGGGCACTGGGGGATTATACAAAGTCCTGAGGCCTAACCGGAGTACTTCAGGGCTGTCCAGTTCCTTACGCATTGCTGACAAAGGTAGAGGATGAGCTCAACTACTTGGAAAGACTTTGGAATCATCCAACCGGTACAATTTGCAGATTGGGCAGCACCTGTAGTCCCGGTACTCAAACTCGATAAACCGTCTGCCTGTCTGGGGATTACAAGCTAAAAATGAACAAGACCTCTCGTTTGGACAGATACCCGATGCCGCAAATAGACAACCTCTATGAAAAGCTGGCTGCAGGGAACTCTATTTCTAAACTCAGCATGAGTCATGCATGCCTCCAATTGGAGCTAGACATCGCTTCGGGCGGCATGGTAGCACAGTAGTTAGCACTGTTGCTTCACAGCGCCAGGGTCCCAGGTTCGACTCCCGGCTTAGGTCACTGTCTGTGTGGAGTCTGCGGGTTCTCCCTGTGTCTGCATTGGTTTCCTCCAGGTGCTCCGGTTTCCTCCCATAAGTCCCAAAAGACATGCTGTTAGGTGAATTGGACATTCTGAATTCTCCATCTGTGTACCCGAACATGCTCCGGAATGTGGCGACGAGGGGCTTTTCACAGTAACTTCATTGCCATGTTAATGTAAGCCTACTTGTGACAGTAAAGATTATTATTATTAGATTATTATTATTATTCCAGACGTTTTGTGACCATTAATACCCATAGAGGTCTCTATGAATATACAAGGTTGCCATTCGGGGTGTCATCGGCTTGCACAATTTTCCGGAGAGTGATGGAGATAATCCATAGACCACCATTGGTGGAGGTTAACTTGGGTGACGTCCTGGTCACCGGAGCCATGAAAAGGAGCACCCAGGGCTGGCTCAAGGCACCGGCAACTCGGGCAGTCGCCCGGGGCGCCATGTGCTAGGGGGCGCCAGAGACTCAGGTCCTGCGCATGCGCAGTTGGGCCGGTGCCATGCGCATGCGCGGTGGCCGCACTCCCCCAGGGTGGCCGCACTCCCCCAGGGTGGCCGCACTCCCCCAGGGCGGCCCCCCCTCTGTCCGCACCCCCCCCCCCGTCCGCCCCCTCGGTCCGCCTCGGGTCCGTCCCCCCGCCCCCCCCCTCGGGTCCGCGCCCCCCCCCCCCTCGGGTCCCCCCCCCCCCCCGCCCCCCTGCTCGGTCTGCTCCCCCCCCTCGGGTCCGCCCCCTCTCCGCCCCCCCCCCCTCCCGGCCCCCCCCTCTCAGCCCCGCCCCCCCCTCTCCCCCCCCTCTCGGCACCACCCCCCCCCCCTCTCGGCCCCCCCCCCCCAAGGGCGCCGAAGTTCAGCTTGCCCGGGGCGCCAGCAACCCTAGGGCCGGCGCTGGAAGCACCTAAGCAACTTGGAGGAAGTCCATCAGTTTTCCGAGACAGCGTCTGCCCTAAGAGAGAAAAATGTGCTTTTTGCGCAAAAGAGGTCACATACATACGGTACCATGTCAACCGAGACAGCCTGCACCCAGTACAGGAGAAGGTGCGAACAATCAAACAAGCCCCATGCCTGAGAATGCGACCGAATTGCGGTTGTGTGAATTATAGAACATAGAACAGTACATAGAACAGTACAGCACAGAACAGGCCCTTCGGCCCTCAATGTTGTGCCGAGCCATGATCACCCTACTCAAACCCACGTATCCACCCTATACCCGTAACCCAACAACCCCTCCCTTAACCTTACTTTTATTAGGACACTACGGGCAATTTAGCATGGCCAATCCACCTAACCCGCACATCTTTGGACTGGGGGAGGAAACCGGAGCACCCGGAGGAAACCCACGCACACAGGGGGAGGACGTGCAGACTCCACACAGACAGTGACCCAGCCGGGAATCGAACCTGGGACCCTGGAGCTGTGAAGCATTTATGCTAACCACCATGCTACCCTGCTACCCTACAGGCAATTTACATAGATACATAGAAGATAGGAGCAGGAGGAGGACTTATGGCCCTTCAAGCCTTCCCAGCCATTTGTCACGGTCATGGATGATCATCCAACTCAATAGCCTAATCCTGCTTTCTCCCCATAACCTTTGATCCCATTTTCCCCAAGTGCTATATCTAGCCGCCTCTCGAATATATTCAATGTTTTAGCATCAACTATTTCCTGTGGTAATGAATTCCACAGGCTCACCATTCTTTGGGTGAAGAAATGTCTCCTTATCTCTGTCCGAAATGGCTCACCCTGAATCCTCAGACTGTGACCCCTGGTTCTGGACACACACACCATCGGATACATCTTCCCTATATCTACCCTGTCTAGTCCTTTTGAATTTTCTAAGTCTCTATGAGATCCCCCCCTCATTGTTCTGAACTCCAGCGAGAACAATCCTAACCTCGTCAATCTCTCCTCATATGACATTCCCGCTATCCCTGGAATCAGTCTGGTAAACCTTCGCTGCACTCCCTCGAGAGCAAGAACATCCTTCCTCAGAAAAGGAGACCAAAACTGCACACAATATTCTAGATGTGGCCTCACCAAGACCCTGTATAATTGCAACAATACATCCCTGCTCCTGTACTCTAAACCTCTCGCAATGAAGGCCAACGTACCATTAGACTTCTTTACAGTCAGCTGCACCTGCATGCTTACCTTCAGCGACTGGTGTACGAGGACACCCAGGTCCCACTGCACACTCCCCTCTCCCAATTTATAACCCTTCAGGTAGTAATCTGCCTTCCTGTTTTTGCTTCCAAAGTGAATAACCTCACACTTATCCAAATTATACTGCATCTGCCATTGATTTGGACACTCGCCCATCCTGTCCAGATCACGCTGTTGGATCTCTGCATCCTCGTCACAGTTCACCCTTCCACCCAAGTTGATATCATCTGCAAACTTTGTGATATTATATTTTGTTCCCTCATCCAAGTCATTAATATATATTGTGAATAGCTGGGGTTCCAGCACTAATCCCTGTGGCACCCCACTAGTTACTGCCTGCCAATTTGAAAAGGACACATTAATTCCTACTCTTTGTTTCCTCTCTGCCAACCAGTTTTCTATTCACCTCAATACACTTCCCCTAATCCCATGATCTTTAATCTTGCACAATAATCTCTTCTGTGGGACTTTGTCAAATGCCTTCTGAAAGTCCAAATATACCACATCAACTGGCTCCCCCTTCTCAACTCTACTAGTTATTGTACTAGTTACTGTTGTTATGGGCCAGTATTTAGAGAACCCCAAAGTGTATCATGGAGTTCACCTGACCCACAACTTGTAATAGATTGTGGTTATGGGGAGCACACAGGCCTACTTTACAGGTGTAGTGTAACAGAGAGCTAAAATGCTTTAAAATTAAAACAATGTTTATTTATGAAACCAGTTAACATTTATAAACCCACAGTAAATATCTTAACAACTATCAACACCAATCATCCCCACAGATACAATATTCTATAAGTAACCCTTAATGTTTCCTTGCAACATCCATAAGACAAAATACCCTTTTAACACAGAGATCAGGTTTAAATTCACTACTGAGAGCAGTTATCACTTTGAAATCACCCAAATGATCTGGAGACAGTCTTTAGATTGCAGAGAGATCCTTATACAGCTGCTTGCTTTTCCTGCAGCTATCCAACTCTCAAAGCAAAACTAAAAACACCCTGCAGCTGCCAGCCCAAAGTGAAAGTGAAAGACAGCCAGTGCAGCTCCACCCACACTCTGAGATCACTGCAACTATTCGATAAACACCCATTCCTTAAAGATACATCCACTACAGCTATTTAATAAACACCCATTTCTTAAAGGTACTCTCACATGGCACTGTACTGTACTAGTTTATCCCAAACTTAATGACCATCCTCGCACTGCTGCATGCGCTATTGAAAAAGCACCAGGATTGGGTATGGAGAGCACCGCAAGAAGAAGCATTCATCAAGGTGAAGCAGTAACTGTCAGCATCGGGCTTGTTGACCCACTAAGGTCCCTCAAAGCCCATTTTAGTCACGTGATGCATTTCCATTGGAATCGGAGCTATGTTATCCCACCGCATGGACAGCGGAGAGACCGATAGTCTATGTAATGCGAACTTTGGCCGCTACGGAGTGTAACTGTACTCAGATTGAGAGAGCAGGTCTGGCCATCGTTTTTCTGGTGAAGAAATTCCCCCAGTATATGGGCGACAGGACACAGGAGGACTCAGTCTTGGCAAAAGTTCTGCCATGTCGTCTTACACCGGGGCCTGCAAGGGAAACTGCGTAAGGAGCTGCGGGCTTTTAAGGCCAAGAAGCAAGAGCTCAGTGTGGAGGAGACATCCTGCTGTGGGGAGCTCCGCATTCTGATTCCAAATCAGGGCAGACAGGCCATCAAGATCTACAGAAGGACACCCAGGAGTGTCAAAGATGGAAATGCTAGCCAGTAGCTATGGCGGCGACATCGAGCGACTGACTCCGCAATGCACCACGTCCCAGTAGCATCAGCAGCTCCCACCAGTCGCAGTCTTCCACCCATGGGAATGGTCAGGCAGCCTTGGGTCTACCTGCATGCAGATTTTTCCGGACCTCTTCAAGGCTCTATGTTCTTGCTGATAGTGGACGCCCATTCCAAATGCCGTCCACCACTTCAAAGTCCACCGTTGAAAAACGACACCTCTCATTCAGTACACATGGCATCCCATGGTTTTAGTCAGGGTATCCCGTTCACTAGCGAGGTGTTTGCATGCTTCATGAAGACAAACTGGGTGAAGCACATCCAGACAGCCCTATACCACCTTTCTTCAAGTAGTCTGACTGAACGAGCAGTGCAGACTTTCAAGGAAGCATGAGGAAATGGGCCGCAGGTGGCATTGTGGAACTGCTGGTGGGCCGGAGGCGGAGAGCCCGCCTTAGTCTAATGTTCCCCGATATTAACAGTAAAGTGGAATGGAGACAAGATCTCCAGAAACAGTACCTGAGCAGATGGACACAGGAGAGAGGTTTCCAACTGGGGGGCATAGTATATGTCTGGAGATGGTGTTTGATGGATACCAGGAACCGTGGTGAAACAGATTCGACTGGTATCTTACATGGTAAAAAATGAGAACAGGCAGTGTGGAAGCATCTGGACCACCTCCAGAACAGGGAACCAGTATCAGGAACAATTTTCCAACCCCACCTGCCTGGCACTAGGAGGCCTGGGGACATCACCACCTCCCCCCCTTCCCCCCCCCCCCCCCCCCCGCCCGCCCCTGGGGACCCTGACACTCAGATGCGTGACGTGGAGGATTCAAGATCCAATATGGAGACTCGTTCATCTGCGTTTTCGGATGCCATCCTCGCCAGCGAACAGTTGCCAACGAAGCCCACCCCTCCCAGACGATCGATGCAAAAATTAATTTCCCAAACACACTACATGCCCCCGGCCTCCCCCTGCCCCCGATCCAGCCCAGCATCTGCCAGATGCATAACTGTGGGCAAAGCAAAGAAGATGGCCTTCTCCACTCCTTGTGACAGAGGGACTTGCAGACTTTGTGGGGAGGGATGTTATAATCTCCACAAGACCGATGGAGATAACCCAGTCGATCTCCCCGTGGGGCTTGTGAAATACGAACGGAGCCCAACAGCGGGGTTTATTAATTCCACAAGATAAAACTGGCCCAAGAGGAAGCCGGCATCTGAGGATGGCCCCAGCTGGAGCGTTGTTAAGTTGCTGTATTTCATAACTGTGAGCAGGAAATAAACTATTTTTCCCACATGACTGAGACGAGGATGAGTAGGTTCTTTGGGGGTGAAGACAGGTGTGTCAGGTGCTCGGGGAGTCCAGCGAACCATGCCCATATGTTCTGGGCATGCCCGGCACTGGAGGAGTTCTGGAAAGGGGTGGCGAGGACGGTGTCGAGGGTGGTAGGATCCAGGGTCAAGCCAGGATGGGGACTCACGATTTTTGGGGTTGCGGTGGAGCCGGGAGTGCAGGAGGCGAGAGAGGCCGGTGTTTTGGCCTTTGCGTCCCTAGTAGCCCGGCGGAGGATCTTGCTACAGTGGAAGGATGCGAGGCCCCCAAGCGTGGAGACCTGGATCAATGACATGGCGGGTTTTATTAAGCTAGAGAAGGTCAAATTCGCCCTGAGAGGATCGGTACAAGGGTTCTTTAGGCGGTGGCAACCTTTCCTCGACTTTCTGGCTCAACGATAGGGTACGGGGACAGTAGCAGCAGGAGGGGGGGGGGGAAGGGGGAGGGAAAAGGGGGGGGGGACGATGACTATGTTTGTTTATTTAATTTTAATTTATTTTAATTTAATTTATTTTTAAGATCTCTTGTTGGGGTTGGGGGGGTGGGGGGATATGATACATGCGTTGATACAGTTGTTATGGGTTATTTTGTTGCATTTCATTGTTTGTTGTTATATTTTATATTTTCTGTAAAAAATTCCAATAAAAATTATTTTTTAAAAAAAGGAAGTAAACTATTTTTCACTAACCCTTTGGGGAGCTTCATTGACTATAATATAGTCATTGAATCATTTTTGTCACGGGTGTGCATTTCTGTAGCACTTGGGTTACGGGGATACGGTGGAAGTGAGGGCTTAAGTGAGTCGGTGCAGTCTCGATGGGCCGAATGGCCTCCTTCTGCACTGTATGTTCTGTTCTATTCCTCCAAGCTGCATATGAGATATGTTCTCATAGTTTTCTCCGCCAGGCACCCAGCAGTCGTTTTCCCCTCTGCTGCAACCCCCCGAGCTCCTTTACTCTGTGAGGTCCATCCCTGCTGCTTGGATCCCCTTCCTACTCAACTCCCGACTATTCATTTTTAAAAGTATTTTTATTCCAAATTTCTTACATTTTTACAATTTACAACAAACACAAAACCCATCCAACCCATTAAAACCCCCCAAGCTCTCCTTCAGCAGTCAACAGTAACTAACCCTCCAAAATGCAAAATGAACAAACCCCAACAATTGTAGAAGCCATTACGCTTCGAGCAAATTTCACCACCTTCAGGGCCAAAAACACCAACATGTCCCCCCGTCACGCCGAGGCACAGGGTGGAGAAGCTGACCTCCACCCCAACAAGACCCACCTTCGAACAATCAGCCAGGTGAAGGCTAAGACATTTGCCCTGCCACCGTCTGCAACTCTAGCCAGTCTGACACCCTGAATATGGCTTCCAGGAGACTGGGCTCCACATCTACATGCAAAGCCCCCGAAATGGTGCTGAAAACCACCCTCCAAAACCTTTCAAGCTTCAGGCAGGACCAAAGCATATGTACAAGGTTCACAGGGCCCCTGCCACATTGCTCACAGTCATCCTCCACCCCCTCAAACAGCCAGCACATCCTAAACTTTGTCAGGTGCACCCTATGTACCACCTTCCGCTGTATCAGCCCCCCACCTCGCACCACAATCCCTCCTAATGCCCTCCAAGGACACCATATTCTCCTCCAAAATCCTCCCGTAAATCGCTGAGACGGCCCCCCCCCACTCCAACTCCCCACTGGCAGCACTGCCTCCAACAGGGAGGAGGCCAGTGCTATTGGGAAGGACCCACACCTGAATGTACCGGAAACTCTCCCCCCCCATACTAACCCAAACTTCTCATTCAGCTCCTCCAAGCTCGCAAACTGCCCGCCCAGAAACAAATCCTTAATTTCCCTAATCCCCTTCTCTTCCCACCCCTGGAACCTCGCATTCATCTTCCCCGGCACAAACTTGTGATTTCCCCTGATTGGCATCCAGACCCCACTCCGCTCCCGACCTAAAATGATGCCGAAACTGCTTCCAAAACATGTGTGGCCACCACCACTGGACTCACCCAATACTTCCCTGGAGCAGTGCCGTTGCCAGCACCCACAACCCCGAACATGAGCCCACCTCCATCCTTACAAACAGAGACTCCACCTCCCTATTCCATCCCTGAACCTTCTCTGCATTCACCGCCCAATGATAGTACATCAGATTCAGGAGACCTAACCCACCCCCCTCTGCAGTATCACCTTTCTCATCCCGGGCACCTTCCCCGCCCAGAGAAACAAAGAGATCAGTTTATCCACCCCCTTGAAAAGTGCTTCAGACAAAAAGACCGACAGGCACTGAAACAAAAACAAGATTCACGGTAAAATATTCATCTTCACTGCCAACAACAGAGCAAGTGTATCCCACCTCAACAAATCAGCCTTCACACTCCCAACCAAACTAGAGAAATTGAACTTCTGAAGACCTGCCCAATCCCGGACCACCTGCACCCCCAGATACCTGAAGTGAGATGCTGCCCCCCCTCCACGAAATGGCAGCCCCCCCTCCACCCCAGCTCCCGACCCTGGAGAGGAAACCACAAAGTACTCACTTTTCCCCAAATTCAAATTAAATGTCCCAAATCTCTGAAGCAAGCCCATTATGTCCCCCCACTGAGGGGCCCGACTCCGAAATATATAACAGCAAATCATCTGCATACAAGGACACTGTCAACCCCCTCCCAGAATCCCCTTTCCACTTCCTTTTGCAAACACCTCACCCAGTATCGATCCCCTCCCCCCACCATTCACACCTCCCCGGTCCATCAGAACTTGCTCGACCAGGCTCCAACGACCCCCGCCACTCCCCCACCACAGTTGTTCACTCGCCGACTCTCATTTGCTAGCACAGCGACCCCTCCCAGAGCTCCCCCTCCCCACCAAATCCTCAGTAACCCGGCCACTCATGCACAAAACCGTACCTCCCCCAAACCATAAAACAAAGAAGAACCCCACCCATAATGAACAACAAAAACACATGTAATTAAACACGGTAGCATTGTGGATAGCACAATGGCTTCACAGCTCCAGGGTCCCAGGTTCGATTCCGGCTTGGGTCACTGTCTGTGCAGAGTCTGCACATCCTCCCCGTGTGTGCGTGGGTTTCCTCCGGGTGCTCCGGTTTCCTCCCACAGTCCAAAGATGTGCAGGTTAGGTGGATTGGCCATGCTAAATTCCACTTAGTGTCCAAAATTGCCCTTAGTGTTGGGTGGGGTTACTGGGTTATTGGGATAGGGTTGAGGTGTTGAACTTGGGTAGGGTACTCTTTCCAAGAGCCGGTGCAAACTTGATGGGCCGAATGGCCTCCTTCTGCACTGTAAATTCTATGATCTTCTATGATCTATAATCCAAGGAAAAAAAACTGATTAAAAAATAACATTCTCAGTCCCAGTTCTTCTGCCTTGATAAACACCTTTGCCACCTCCACCGTGTCCAATCTGATTCAAGTTGAAGGACTAGCCAAGGAGGATATAGTCGGTGATAAAAAGTTCTGTCTCTTATAAATCCCAAGCATCATTATCATAATTCATCTGACACCAATTACAAAGAGAAACTGGTTTACATACACATTACCTTGACTTTTCAAGAACAAGTAAACTAAAATAGCCTTGCTTCCTAATGTCATGTAATCTCATTGCATCAGTAAGAGCAAATGCATTGGACTGAAAGAAAAAAAAACTCTGATTTTTTTTCTCATGAGCAACACAATTCTGCTTTGAGTGTTGAGAAAAATAAATGTTTCCAGCTGTCAATAGTGAACCGTAAGGATACTTCCGAGATGCCGGGAAATGTGCTCTGAATTACCTGCTCCAATTTTACATTTCATATTGTTTACCTTCATAACTTGATTATTTAAAAGTGCAGTTGGTAGCTGCAAAATAACTGTTGCTTTTATCTCCATGTTCTGCAGAGTGCTGTATATTTGCTCTCCGGCTAAATCTAAACATCAACCCAGTGGAAGAAAGAGAGTTTCAATCACTGGTTTTCTGTTTAATGTGCTCCCAAATATCAAATCCAGATCCGAGAAAAACTCACATTACTCTCTGACAAATTGTGATAAGTGTCAATCATTCTGGCCTCAAGTCGACACCAAACCTGGCAGGTAGAAGGAAGAGGGATTTTCACCTGAATTTTTTGTTGGGACATCCTTTCAATTCAGGTTTCTCAGGCTCCACTCCCCCCTCCCCCTCCCCCCCATTCTGTGACCTGAGGAAGGAGCTGCGCTCTGAAAGCTAGTGATTCCAAACAAACCTGTTGGACTTTAACCTGGTGTTGTAAGACTTCTTACTGTGCCCACCCCAGTCCAACGCCGGCATCTCCTCATCATGGCACCCCATTCCTTGGCAGGAAGCGGTTTGAAGATGGTAGATTATGATTTTCAATCTCCATCCATCACCACCGCCATCACTAAACTGGCTGGTCTCGCTGTCCCTGTTCAGAGAGGTATCCATGTTAAAACCTGATGCCCCCACGGAAAATTCTGGCGAAATTAGAAATCTTACAAGTGAAGTGATCTCCTCTTCCTCTTCCCAGCTGGGGGATACGGGAATCTCCGTGCAAGTGCTTCAGAATAGAAAATGATCTGACGGTGCGTGTGAAATTCTAAACTGCAACTCATGGAGAATTTAAAAAACTGATTGAATGCTAAATGTTTCACTAAAATCCAATAGACAGTGGCGCTGAAAAGGGGTTTGATCCATTCACTTCAAAATGAAAACGACGTGTTGTTTTTTGCCTGGAGGTGGTCTCTTGGCGGCTTTCCGGGAAATGAAGCGGTTAATATTTAGAAATAGAAGCAGCTCCACTTCCGCTCAGACCTACAGTGAAACAGGATGAATGGGAAAAGAGCAAGTTACATTTAACCATTTTCTAAATTGCGTTGGGTGTGTTTTCTGGAATGATGCGGTTTGCCAGCGGCGCCAAATACACTGAATTAAAATGCTTGAAATAACAAAATCTTAAAATAACGCCGAAAATACAGCAATTAGCTTGTGTCCTTTCAAAAGCAGCAAATTCAACAATGTGGTGACCTTCGTGTAACAAGCTGCACTTCAAACTATATCTGAGGTTTTGTGAGTGACTTTTTCCGTACTTCGCAATAATGCAGGTTACAAACCCATAGCCCGGTGGAGAGAATGGTATTTTGTGGATAAACACCCAATTTTAAAATAAACATACCCTTGAAGATGCGGCATTACGGGTTCAGTTCTGTGAAAGTGCCCGCGTCCTCATGACTTTAAATTGAAGCTTTGAAGTTAACTAGCTCATGGCTGTAAAACAGAATTTTACACACAGAATTTAAAGAGATCAAGGGCCAGATATCGACATGTTTTGAATTATGTCTATATTTCCAAATGGCTTAGGTTTGAATATTTTTTCCACTTACCTGTGTTATCTGGTTTAGAACAGCGCCACCTTAGGACGTGGAGACATATCGAAATGATTCCTCGTGGGTTTCTTTGGGAAGGACCGTACTGAATAATCCCACTGGATTTGCAGGATGCACCGTGGTACTAAATCTACTGGTCACCTGGGATGTACCGATACTGACAAGATGACTAATACAATCACGGCATAACAAACTCAGTAGGATGTCATCTCCAGGACATTTGTTCCCTATAACATCATGGAATGAACGCCAGCCATTATTACAAATGTTACAGTCCAGAAGGATGTTTGGCCCATTATGTGGGCACCGGCTCTCAGAATGAGTTTAGTGCCATTTAACCCTGCATTCTTTTGAGATCATCAGCATTTTAAACGCCTCCATCACACTCCCAGGCAGCGCATTCCAGACCTAACCACTTGCTGCTCTCGGTAAATGCTTGCTTATTTTGCCAATTACTTTCAACCTGTGCCCTCTCCCTCTCTATCCTTTCATGAGTGGGAACAGTTTCTCTCTATCTACCCTGTCGATACACCTCCTGACTTTGAATACCTCAATCAAATCACATCTCAGCCATCTCTATTCCAAGGAAATCAATCCCAACTCCTCCAGTCCATCTTCCTGACCAAAGTTCCTCAATCCCGAAATATTCTTCTGAATATTTTCCACACTCTCTCCAAAGTCTACATATCTTTCCTAAGGTATGGCATCCAGAACTGAATCCGATAGCTCAGCTGAGGTTAAACTAGTCTTATGAAAGTTCATCATAACCTCCTTGCTCTTCTACTCTATGCCCTTAATAAAGCCCAGAATACTGTCTGTTCTATTAACTGCTCTCTCCACCTGTCCTGCCACCTTCAATGACTTATACACGCACAAACCCAGGTCTCACTCCTCCTGTATCCCCCCTCCCTTTATAGTTGAACACTTTATTTTATATTGTCTCTTCAAATTGTTCCTACCAAAATTAATCACTTCGCATTTTTTTGCATTGAACTTGATTTGCCATCTGTCCACCCATTCCAGTAATTTGTATGTGTCCTTTTGAACTTCTATCACCCCCACAGTTTACAATGCTTCCAAGGTTTTTGTCAGCTGCAAATTTTGAAACTGTGCCTACACCAAGGTCTTGGTCCTTAAGATAGACCGTGAAGAGCAAGGGTCATAACACTGACCCCTGGGGAACTCCACTACAACCCTTCCTCCAGCCTCAAAAACATATATTAACCAAAACTCTGTTTTCTGTCATTCAGCCAATTCCATATACGTGTTGCTTCTGTCTCTTTTATTCCCTGAGCGTTTACTTTACTCACATGTCTGTTGTGTGGCACTGTCTCAAATGTCTTTTGGAAGTCCATGTACACCACGTCCTCATCATTGCCCTCATTAACCCTCTCTGTTACTCCAAGCTAGTTCAAGTGATTTTCCCTTGACAAATCCGTGCTGGTTTTCCTTAATTTGCCTGAATGTATCCATGTGACTAGTAACTTTGTCCTGAATTATTGTTTTCCATGTTTCCCCATCATCAAAGTTAAACAGACAGGCCTGAATTTGCCGGCCATATCCCCCCCCCCCCCCCCCCCCCCATCTTTTGAGCAATTCTTCAGTCCTCTGGTACCACCCCTGAGTCTAAGGAAGAGTGGAAAATAATGACCAGTGCCTCCACAATTTCCACTCTCACAGTTTTCTTGGATGCATTTAATCCAGTCCTGGTGTCTAATCAACTTTAAATGCAGATTGCCAATCTAAAGGCCCCTCCTTAATGATCTTAAACCATTCACATGTCTAAATCACTTCTACTTTTACCATGACCTGTAGAACATCTTCCTTGGTAAAGACCGATGTACGGTTTTATTTTAATACCGTAGCCACGCTCCTGCCTCCAATGATAAATCCCATCTTGATCTCTAATGAGTCATTTTACTATTTATGTACCTATCGAAGACTTTGGGATTCATTTTTATATTGGCTGCCAGAATCTTTTCATATTCTCTCTTTGTTTCTCTTGTTTAATTTTTCACCTCCCCTCTGAACCTTCATATTCAGCCTGGTTCTCCATGTATTTTCCACCTGACACCTATCATAAGCACACGCTTTCTTCCTCATCATTCAGAGCAGGAAGCTCTGGATTTGTTTACCCTTCAGTGGAAATTGACTTTGCCTGAGTGATCTCTTCTTTGAAGGAGTTTGATAGATCCAAGGCAGGATTTGAGGGCAGGAAAATGCTGAGAGAATGTTACTTGTGGGAAGTCCCCCGGGACGAGATGTTAAACCTCTGCTATTCAGGTGTCTGTGTCCCTCAACTATAAGGAGGAAGCTCCCCATGTGTCCAGGCCGATATTTATCTCTCAAACATTATTACCACGTTTGACGACGTAAGAAGTAATTTCAACTAATGAATTGGCTGCAATGAGGTTTTGGGATGTGAAAGATGCTGTTTATGTACACAAAATACGGAATTACTGCAGAAGCTTCTACTATCCATTAACTTTCACTATCAACAACGTGCGCTTAGAAAAACAGATCGTACAAACATTTTATTTGCTAAAGCTGCCTTTTGCACCGACAATGAAATAGCTTACGGTTACTTTTGAGTTTGTGTGCAATCTCGGTTACAATAAATTCTGATTTATAAACCAACCTTCAGAAAAGTCTGTGCTCTTCCCGATCATTCTAGAAGCCGCATCAATAAAAGATCTCAATCAGGAGAAGCTTGGAGAAAAGTGAGTTCATCGGGACTTTACACTGCTGTAACATTTACACGTTGAGATACAGGTGGCGATATATATAATTCATCACATTGCTCTCTCTAACTCTGTAGAAGTCACACAGATTTGAAACGTTATCTATGTTTCTCTCACCCCAGATGCTGCCAAACCTCCAGAACTTTTCCAGCAGTTTCTGTTTCTGTTTCGAATTTCCAGCAACTGCTGTATTTTGCTTTTGAGATATAACTTGCGACCAGTTGTTACATTCCGTTGGTCTATTGTGCAATGGTTGACAGCATCATTATAATTTTTTGATTAGAAATATTTTGCATTTTTATCCCTACTTCATGTCCATTTCGGTAATTAAAAAAAGAACAATTCGTCAACTCAATTCTGGCTTTGTTTCAATCCTGGGTATAACTGAATGCCTTGAGTCACTGCCTTCCAATAATCTTTTTCCTGATAAAGGTTGAGTAATTCGATTTAGTTAATCAAATAAGATATGATATTCACACGCATTATCACTTTCCATGTGTATCCCTTACAGGGGATTGAAGGATTAAAGATCATCTGAAATAGACAAACAGCCATTTCATGTCCATGTCCCTGGCGTTATTCCATCAACCTGCAGCTTGTCATTGTAACAATACTGTTCTGATACTGTGGGGTGCGTTAGGCTTTGGTGAGCTGTCTGCGTTTCTCTTTGTTTCGCTCTTGGAATGTGAAAGTCGCTGGCGAGGCTCGTATTTATTGACCATCTCAAATCGCCCTTTACAAGATGAGGGTGAACCGGCTTCTTGAAGCGGCTGCAGTCCATGTGCTGTAGGTGCTCTCGGGGTTTGTGAGGGAGGAAGTTGCAGGGTGTTTTTGGCCCGTTGTTTCAATGTGACAAACTGGAAGAAGGGGAGGAGGGGGGTTTAATTTGATCGTGATCCCAAATGAGAAATATCACCCTCTCACCGTGAAGAACATGGTGTTGAGTGTACCCCATCCATTCCCAAACTATCGAGGGGTTTGTTCCTTAATTCAGCCACACATACACTAAATCCGAATGTTAACTTGACAGTTGAGATCAAACTAGATTGAAAGCCATACCGGTTCCAGGTATTAGATTATCCCTGGACGTGAAGTTTACATTCCTTAGACATACATTACTCGTTAACCTGATGAATTAGTTTGTAGCTGGCCAAATATTATTGATTGTCGGACAGTCGGTTTGTCTTCTATTGCACAACAGCGATTGGTTCGGTAACATAAAAAAACGGCGGGATAATTAGTAAAACAAATATCATTGCTGCAAAATAAACCTGTGTAATATTAGTTAATGAGAATGTTTGCAATAATGTCCTTCGTTTTCGAAGTCTTCTCCAACCATTGTCTTTAAATCAAACATTAAATGGGCCAAATTATTGAGTAAAATATCGGGTCATTGACATGCCAGCTGAGATATCGCCTCCACAAGATGGATCAGCAGACCTTACTTAAAGATGACGGGAATAATAATGTTATACTCTGTGAAAAGTGACTTAAATTCGTCGGTGAGCAAAAACCATATTTCTCCACATGCGTTTCGCATTGGAAGACAGGTGTATATTTTTCCTGAACTTTACCTTTTCCGCGCATCAGGAAGCCCACCCGCCTTCTACAGAAGAACACAGGAAAGTGTTGGCTTAGCTCTTCAGAGAATTGTTTCTTTCACCATGGTGTCTGGTTTCTTTGTGGGTAGAACTAGGAATGCCTTTTAATTCCAAGTGCACAATGAACAAGATGCCATGTGACTTGGGCCAATAGTTTACATATATGTGCACAACAATATCAATACGTTTGTTCAGAGACAAGTATCCAGGTATACTTTCCCAGGTGTCAATGTAGCCGGATCTTATAATCACAGTTTTGTATTTAAACTGGTTGTACACATACATGTACCGGCCTCCCTGAACAGGCGCTGGAATGTGGCGACTAGGGGCTTTTCACAGTAACTTCATTGAAGCCTACTTGTGACAATAAGCGATTATTATTATTATTACATGTTGAGTTTTGCAAAGTAGAAATCTGTATGTCTGTGTATTCCTGCACATCTGTAGAAATAGAGGACACTACATGTGAATATGTGTTTATACATGTGCAAATATACACTAGAATGTTGCATGCATGTACATACATAGTATATTACAGTCCTCCGAAAGACTAAACTATTTTCAAACATCCCAGTCAGAAACTGAAAAGCTCTGGTCTCAAACACAACTGGATTTACGAAAGTGACCCAAGAAAAGGTAATTAGAGAATTCTCCTCCCCCCCCCCCAGAAATCTTCAAAACAGACTATTAAACATATTGGAAAGATGTTCAGTAATTTCAAACAGTTAAAAATAGATGAAATTGGGATCAAGTGGAAGGAATTTCGATTTTATTCTGACATGAAATTGACGTTGTTGGAAAGGAGAGAATGTGTTTCCCTCTTCGGTCAGTTTTATCCCGGGTCAAATGAAAGTGTGATGAAAGAATCAAAGAAACTTCAGCAAAACCTAGTCTCAGAAAGTAAGCAGTGGGTAGCCGAAACAATTGGATGATTTTGGAAATGTTGGGGTTGTATAATAGACCAATGGGGAAGGGGTGGCTGTAGAATTTGTGACAATGAAATATGTTTTCATGTTATTTTGCACTGCTTCATTCGGGTATTATTTCCCGCGTGCTGTTATCGCTGTGAAGAATGTGCCCTGTATTAAAACACGGCCAGCTCTAAAATAGGGCAGTGCGACAACTCAGAAACTCCAACCTTCCCTCATTGCTGTGCAGTTTTAACTCTGGACAAAGTGGACAACTGCTACCCCCCCCCCCCCCCCCCGCCCCTTCTAGTATGTTTTAGTCCAATGTTGACACTAATACTAGATTAGTTTTGTTGTGAATGACTTTAAATGTGAGATCCGGGGCAGTCTCGCTTTAAGGCGTTAACCTGCCAATGGCGTGTGCGCACGGCGGTGAGTGCGCAGGCGCGGTGTCTGGCTCAGGTAGCAGTGTGAAGTAGGATTCGGGAGCAGCGCTTTGCAAAAAGCGCCTTTGTTCAACTTAAACAGCGAGAGCTGCAGCCCCCGAACTTCAGTGCAGAGGCAGCGAGGGCGAGCACAATGTCTCCGGCACCAAGATCAAGCAGAAAGGAATCGAACGCTCACTGATCCAGGGGAGAGAGAGAGAGAGCGCGCGCCAGCCGGATAAAGCGGAGTTTCTCCTTAAAAAGGCAACAAGAAAAGTTTCTCCAAAACTTTTGCACGAGTTTGCACGTTCACCCTGTCAGCAAATTTCACAGATTTACCTGCCCCCCCCCCCCCCCCCCCCCCCCGGGCTGAGAGAGGCAGGCGCTTGCACCCAATTCTCGGACTGCTGAATGTGTTACTTTGTCAAATTGAGGGGTGCAAGTGTGGACCAAAATAGCCAGTGAGTGGGAACTGGAGAGGAGAGGCTGCTGATCGCAGCTGGGAGCTCCAGGAGCGAGGACTGAACTGATTTATTTGCTGACGGTGGAAAAGGTCCCTCACAAAAAAACCCTCAAACCGAACACCAAAGGCAGGAGGGACTTTAGTGCACGGTCTGATTTCTTTCAAACAGATCCACGGTTTCAGCATTTGCTTTCAGCAACCCTGTGACAGGCGTTGGTGAAATGGCTGAACAGCGTCCCAGCAGAGCCCAGCTCTGACAACCTCAAAATACACCCAAAGTGATGAAGTGACACTCGATTTGAAGGAAAAGGAGTTGTCCCTCAGGTAAACTAATCTGCGCCCAGAGGGTGGGTACACACCATTATATTGAAAATCAAATACCAAACCAAAGCAGCAGCTTGCAAAATCTAAAGCTAACTCCAGCAAAAGGACAAGACTGAGATAAAGAAGTTACCAGACGGAAACGAGCAGAATTGTAGGACAAAAAAGTGTGTGTGGGGGTGGGTGGGGGGAAGAGGTTGGCCCACTGTGTGTGAGGGGAAACTGGGAACAGGGCCGGAGGTAGAGCACGGATCTCTCCGTGTGCTGGTGTGTGGCGTTATGGGTCCAAACCTGAAAGAGCGTCAATAACAGGTGCAACATGCTCACACAAGCCAGCTCCGTTCCTCCTCCTGCTCTGCAATCCTGAGAACCAACTGCTTCCTCCTCGCTCTGTTGGCTTCTTCATCCGGAGACTTTTATTCTAAACATCACAGCAGAGGAATTCTGATTAACTCCAACAGCCTGGATATTTACCCTGTGCCCCTGGCTCTGAAAATGCAGGTGAGTTGTTCACCTCTCTCCTCTGGCCTGTTCATTTTAATGAAGCGAGAGCAATGCAAATGAATGAGAGCTGTAATGGATGGTGATACTGTACAACGTTAGTGCGGTGTTGAAAAACGTCTCATTGTTACTACAAGTTGTTTACTTTTGACAGCAGAATGTTGCAGAGCGAGTGTAGTATTGTTCTTCTGTGTAAGTGTTTGTTTTACCTTGTTTGGAGTTGGTGTTTGCAGATTTGAGAAAGATAGCTTTATCACTCAGCCCCCTCTATCTTACCTTTCCCCAATATGGTATTTAATTTTGGCATTTCCACCAGTGTCATCCCCCCCCCCCCCCCCCCCCACCAATGAACCTGTCGCTATTTTACGGAGTTAGCGCCTTTCAAAAAAAATGACTGGAATATAATTCCTGCAATCTGTCATTTGGAACAGGATTCGCTGGAAAACAAATTTCACCTTTGGTGGGTTTCAGTTTAATTTGAGCTGTGTACCGTTTTAAACTCAGAATTCAGTTCATGCGAATCCTTGCTTTTACAGGCAATTTACTTTTTCTGTATTCTGTATATTTGTTCAAACATTACGTGAACATTTAAAAAATGTTTCGTTCATCCTTCGAGTTTACGACCAGTTTCCCCAATGCACCGTGTTGTTTATCCTACCTATGCACACACCTCTTCAATTGATCCCCCCCCCCCCCCCCCCCCTCATACATAACCTGTGGCCGTTTTATGTATCGAAATCTCTGTCGCTAATTGATGAACTGGTGCGCTCTCATTCTGAGGGCAGTTGGATCCTCGACCCCCTCCACAACAATATCTACGGTTGCTGACGACAGACAAAACACTAACGAAGCGACCAGTTTTCCATTGGAGCAATAAGTTACTCCTTGGAAACTGACATCGGCACACATGTGCCTTCCAGCTGTAATGGTTGGCTTTGGTTGGGTGGCGAAGGGAGAGGCTAGTTGTGACTGGCGGTGGTCGTTAGTTTGGAATGGATAAAAACATTAAATAAGTTCTATTTAAATTGCAACATGGGGAGTGACGGGCGATCTCTGCAGGGGAAAGATCCGTGAAATGGATCCATTTGTGTGTGTGTCGGGAAGCCCCCCCCCCCCCCCCCCCCCACACACACACACACGCCCATCCCCAGGAACGGGGTCCACCCCACTCCCCCATCCCAGGGAGTGGAGCCCCCCCCCCCCCCACCCATCCCCAGGAAGGGGGCCCCACCCCACGCCTCCATCCCAGGGAGTGCAATCTCCCACAACCCACGCCAGAAAGTTGAGCCCCCCACCTGAGTGAGTTAACCCCCCACCCCCCACTCCCCGACCCCAGGAAGGGGGTCCACTCCAATCCCCCATCCCAGGGATGGGAGCCCCCTCCACACCCATCCCCAGGGAGGGGACCCCCACTCGTCATCCCCAGGGAGGAGAACCCCCCACTCCCCCACCCCAGGGAGTTGAATCCCCCCCCCCCCCACTCCCCGACCCCAGGAAGGGGAACCCCCCACCCCAGGGAGTTGAGCACCCCAACCCACCCCGTGGTGGGACCACCCCCTCACTCCTCCACCCCATGGAAGGGACCCCCCTAAACACTCCCCCCCCCCACCCCAGGGAGAGGACCCCCCTCACTCCCACCCCAGGGAGGGGACCCCCTCACTCTCCCACTCCAGGGAGACCCCCCTCACTCTCCCACTCCAGGGAGCCCCCTCACTCTCCCACTCCAGGGAGGGGACCCCCCCTCACTCTCCCACCCCAGGGAGGGGACCCCCCTTCTCACTCTCCCACCCCAGGGAGGGGACTCCCCCTCACTCTCCCACCCCAGGGAGGGGACCCCCTCACTCTCCCACTCCAGGGAGGGGACCCCCTCACTCTCCCACTCCAGGGAGGGGATCCCCTCACTCCCCCACTCCAGGGAGGGGACCCCCTCACTCTCCCACTCCAGGGAGGGGACCCCTTCACTCTCCCACTTCAGGGAGGGGATCCCCTCACTCTCCCACTCCAGGGAGGGGACCCCCTCACTCTCCCACCCCAGGGAGGGGACCCCCTCACTCTCCCACCCCAGGGAGGGGACCCCCTCACTCTCCCACTCCAGGGATGGGACCCCCTCACTCCCCCACCAGAGGGACCCCCCTCACTCCCCCACTCCAGGGATGGAACCCCCTCACTCTCCCACCCCAGGGAGGGGACCCCCTCACTCTCCCACCCCAGGGAGGGGACCCCCTCACTCTCCCACCCCAGGGAGGGGACCCCCTCACTCCCCCACTCCAGGGAGGGGACCCCCCATCACTCTCCCACCCCAGGGAGGGGACCCCCCTCTGTCCCACCCCAGGGAGGGGACCCCCTCACTCTCCCACCCCAGGGAGGGGACCCCCTCACTCCCCCACCCCAGGGAGGGGACCCCCCCCATCACTCTCCCACCCCAGGGAGGGGACCCCCCCTCTCACTCTCCCACCCCAGGGAGGTGACCCCCCTCTGTCCCACCCCAGGGAGGGGACCCCCCTCACTCCCCCACTCCAGGGGGACCCCCCTCACTTTCCCACCCCAGGGAGGGGATCCCCCTCACTCCCCCCCCCCCCCCCCCCACTCTCCCTCTCCAGTCCATATTCCCTTGAGAGTGGCAGCGTCAGTCGGCCTTGTAATGTGTCCGGTTCAGTGCCTGGCTCCAGCACATCTTCTGATTAAATCACTTTAAACAAAACAGCCGCCGAGCTGGGGGGACAGCGGGAACGGGCAGCTTGGGCCATTTTCTGAACACTTTACCCGGGAGGGGGGTTTGTGAGAACAGCCGCTCCATTGGTGTTTACAGAATGCTCCAGTGTAACGTGCTGGCTGGTACTAAACTCAGACCCACCAGTAACTTCCAACGATAATTAGAAAAGTAACATTAAATCAGTGGCCACCATCGAGTAGCCTGAACTTTATAACCTCTGCAGCTTTTTTAAAAAATAAATTATTTCCGTCTGTGGTTCCACACTAAAGTTAGGTGAAGTGTGCAAGTGTGTTCAATGTTTCAGTCAGGGAGATGATATTGTTCATTATTGTTGATTAAAACCGGATCTGCGTTCAGTCAGATTGCTGCCCTTCCCTCCGCACTCTTGGCACAAACCGCTACCTCCCCACTTCACCCTTTAACCCACACCATTAATCCACCCTTTAAACCGCACTGGGGCTCACCACCAGTTGAAGGGCGGCATTTAGCATCATTGGGGTTTCGGGAATCCCAGAGAGAACTCGGTCAGAAAGAAACTGCTGGCGACTGGGTTTTGTTAAACAACTCATTCCGTTCAGCCTGAGCTCACTCATTATTCACCGTTAGATTATTTTCAATGGTAAACTGCACCCAGAGAGTCCGATTGAATGATGAATCTATTATCGACCGAGTGATGCCATCATTTCTTATACAGTGAGGAAGGGGGGGGTTCTGGTCAGCAGACTTTGAAAACATTATCACTGATTTCTGGGACTTTGGCATTGTTTGTATTACAGCTGGGTTAAAGGATTGGCACAAATATAAATAAATAGTTTGGCACCAGGCATTTTCTGTGCCGTCGCAGTGAGTCAGCATGGCCCTGACTTGAGGACATTGATTGAAATGATCAGTCTGTGACATTAACTCACTCCAGTCAATCCACACTGCCAGGCATTTCGGTGAGCTGACCGAAGCTTGAAATGTGCGAGTGGGCCACATTCCATGCAGCAAAACACAGGATAAAGGGACAAGGGGGAATTCCTGGGAGCCAATCGTAACACGGGTTGTTTAGCTGCAACACCGAGTTCATTCATCCGCACAACCATCCGAGTCCGCGTGATCGCATTTCAAAAAGCGCCTCAACCCCAGAGCTAACCTGTAGTGAATGGTGCCCCTCGCTGGCGGAACTCTGTTACTGCAACTCCTTCCTGGCCAGATTCAAAAACTGGGGGGGTTCTCCCAATGTTTAAAACGCCTATCGAGGTCTGTACGATATTGAGTTGGAAGAACAAGTCAACATGCTAATTCATATCGATTGTCCAGTGATCGACATAAAAAAATTAATCGCCCAACTGTTCAATCTGCGGGTCAAACCGCAAAGTCTCATCTATTTCTGACCTTACAGAAATCTCGAGCGAGTGAGTGCCCCAATCCCAATTTATCACCAATTTTACACACACATCATGTTCCAATTACTCCATTGCAATGTACCACCTGAACCCATGACAGTAACATTCCCATTCAATTACACAATTGTCTTTGTCCCATCAAAGTACAGTACACAAGTCCGGCTTAACTTTGTATTATTATTAATTTAAACACCTCGATTTGGAACTTTAGGGTGAGATTCCATCAGACAGACCAGAAATGCTCAAGGTTCAATCTCCCAGCTAATACTAAATTGATGTGGACACCGCTACTTACATTCCCAGGCTGGGGAGAGGAAAAGGGGCTAAGCTCCTGGTCCTAATAATTGTCCAGAGAGCCCTTTAGGAATGGTGCCTTTGTTTGAATGTTGGGGCAGTACAAGAATGGACACAGCTGTTTGGTACCAGTGGTCAGGGAAATCTGCCAGCACTTCTTGTCATAGAATTTCTACAGTGCAGAAGGAGGCCATTTGGCCCATCGAGTTTGCACTGATCACTGAGTAAAAGATTCCCCAGGAAACATTGATCCTAACACGGTAGAATTTAGCATTCAGTTTAAGTGAGAGAAACTTGGGCCAGAAACAATTAAACATAAATAAAGGTAATTACAAAGGAAAGACCTCAGTGGACTGGGAAAGTAATTTAGTGGAAAAGAGGTTGAAGACTGAGATGAGGAAACATTTCTGCACTCAAAGGTGTAAATAAAGGGATTCCCCAGAGATGCCCTAAATAAAGGGACCCTCTCCAGAAACCTCCCAAATAAAGATATGCCTCCTCAGACCCCCCCAGAAACAAGACCCCTGCCAGGAAGCTCCCCCCCCCCCCCCCCCCCCCCCCAGAAAATAGACCCCTGTCTGGAAGCTGGAGAGCAGTCCAGACAGAGGCAGTGAAAAAAGTTACTGTTGTAACACTCACCTGGGCAATACACCAGCTGGCTCAGACACAGAAAGGACCATATGTCAATTCCTGGAAAGATAAATCAGTCAGCTGTGTTTAAACCTCTCAGATCCTTGAGCTGCAAGCCATTCTTTAATTTCCCTTACTGTGATCGACAGCTTCCAAACACAAACAGCTGTCAGCCTTGCTTCAACCATCTTCCTTCAAGGCTGAGTAACTCTAAAGTGCTCTAACCACAATGTTTATAAACGTCAACCACTTCAAAGAGAGTCAAATGTTGTCAATTTCCAGTTGACAACTTCAAAAGCATTCAGGCGTGAAGGGGGGGGGGGGGGGGGTAATTGAACACATATCTTTGCTATTTAGTTTCACCATAAAATGAACAATCATGATACAACCAGAGAATTGGAGATAGATGTTTAATGTTCATATGGTTGCCAAATGTATGAGGAAATGCACCAGAATTTAGCTTTCACTAATAGTTTATGGTAGAGTGCATCTTTGTATTGTACTCCATGTTTCCCAAAGCATTGAAACAAAATACTCATTTATAAATCTTTGCCTGACCTCTCTCTTCCATACCTCTGCAATGTTCTCCAGCTATGAATCCATCTGTACTCATCAGCCTCAGATTTGCCTCTGTAAGCCTCTTGGCTGTGTTAGTTTTCTGTGCGTTCTTATAAGCTTCCACACAATGTTCTGCTCCAAATCCATCTTTGTAACTATACTTACTATCACTCAAAATAACTTAATTGGGGGCAGTACGGTGGCCTAGTGGTTAGCACAACCGCCTCACGGCGCTGAGGTCCCAGGTTCGATCCCGGCTCTGGGTCACTGTCTGTGAGGAGTTTGCACGTTCTCCCCGTGTCTGCGTGGGTTTCGCCCCCACAACCCTAAAATGTGCACATTAGGTGGATTGGCCACGCTAAATTGCCCCTTAATTGGAAAAAATAATTGGGTAATCTAAATTTATAAAAAAAAATAACTTAATTGGTTGTGAAGCATTTTGGGGCATCCTGAATATATGAAAAGCACTACTAAAATTAAAGTTTCTCTTCTCTTCCTCCTTTCTTTACCTTCTCTCCTGCATTCTCCTCTGCATCTCTTGTTTTTTCTCTTTTTCTTTGGCATTTATTCCTCTTTCAATCACATTGGGATATTTTACTCTGTGTACGTCACTGTACAAAACTAAGTGATAAATATCTGTATCAGAAGAGCTTTATTCACTAGTGTTCACATGCTGATTATGGTTTAATGTACTCAGAATACAGATTGTCCTGCTGGCTCTCTGTTAACTATAAGAATTTGAAAAGTGAAGCTTGGAGTTCGTGCCATGTTGAAACTTCCCTTTTTGTCACAATGGGTTATAAAGCTGAAGTAGTGTTAGATTATATATCTTTTACCTATGTGTGCTTTGGGTGATTTCACACCTGAATTATACTTCACACTGTTTGCATTGATGCAGACCATTTAGTTTTAATGACCTATAAGCATGGGAGTGAATTGGAGCATTGTGTGTGTCTGTCTACATGTGTGTTAATGAACATGAATAAGTAATCGAGTTCAGTCCAAGGATTGGATTGGATTGGATTTGTTTATTGTCACGTGTACCGAGGTACAGTGAAAAGTATTTTTCTGCGAGCAGCTCAACAGCTCATTAAGTACATGGGAAGAAAAGGGAAGAAAAGAAAATACATAATAGGGCAACACCATATATACAATGTAACTACTTAAGCACCAGCATCGGATGAAGCATACAGGGTGTAGGGTTAATGAGGTCAGTCCATAAGAGGGCCATTTAGGAGTCTGGTGACAGTGGGGAAGAAGCTGTTTTTGAATATATCTTTTTTTTAAATATATCTTTCTTTTGAATATGTTTTTGTTATATGTGAACGTCATGAACATGTAAGATGTCCAGCTTTATTCCTGATTTTGACAAGCAGTATTATGTTAGTTAAATGATGCTCTTAGCAGACAAAACGTCAGTGAGGACTCTTGAACAGTGCTAGAAACAGAGGTGAAATATTAAAAGTGAACATTTTCTGTATAATAGTGGCTACTTCAAAGTTGGGGGGAAGAGTTTACAAGAGGAAGTGGAGGGGAGGAGTCTGGGAGGGAAGTGGGGGGGTGTCTACAATTCATGGGTGTCATTCACGGTACTCTTCCGGGGATTGGATGGCGTTGAATATTGGGGGGGGGAGAGGGTTGTGTGTGTGTGTGTGTGTGGGGGGGGGGGGGGGGGGGGGGACTATATATGTCAATGGTGACCATAGGCGATTCCTGATTATTTTTTCTTTTTTTCCTCCTTGGGAGGGTTTGTTTTATTTGATGCTTAGATTGTCAGATGGTCCGTTATTTGGGGGGTGGTGGGATATTGGGATCGTTGTTGTTGATAAGGGGATTGACATTGTATTCGTTACCGTTTACTGTTTGTTGGTGGGGAGTAAATTCTGAAGAAAATGTGAAAATGGAGAATAGAAATATTTAAAAAAAATAGTGGCTACTTCAAATAATTAATCCCAAATAAAACAAACAGTTTTAACATTTTAAACACGTGTATAGCCAATGGATGTTGCCTACATTTTTTGTACATCATCCTATTTTAACTGTACTTCATGCCTAGTTTATGAAGCAGGAACAAGCGATAATTCCAGTGCAGTTATATTGTTTAATTTGAAATGTTTTAATGCTCCGACCTGTCTGATGCTGAACGTCTTGAGTGTTATTACAGCTGCACTCACGCAGGAAACTGGTAAGTATTCCATCACACTCCTAACCTGAGAATTGTAGATGATGGAGAGGATTGGAGCTGTCAGGAGCTGAGCCACTTGCTAGAGTGCCCAGGATCTAATATGGTGGTAAAACTTCTGGTCCGTAGTGATTCCCAAAGGACCAATGCTGAGAGACTCAATGATGATGTTGCTGTTGAATATGGGAGAAACGGTTGGATTATTTCTTATTCAAATGGGAATTAACTGGAATTTATATCATGTAAATGTTCTCTATCACTTATCTGCCCTAGTTTGGATGTCATCTAGACCCTTCTGTAGGATTAGTACAGGCTGTGACTTCCACTATGAAAAGAAATGAGCAAAAATATTGCAGGAACAGCATCACCTCATATTGTATCCAGACGTGAAAATGTATCATTGTTCCTTTGTGGTCTCTGATTTAGAACAGACCTGATGCCATTGCAGAGACACCATCATCAGGAGGATGATAACAGTAAACGTCCCCACCCCTTCTCAGGGCAACTCGGGATGCGTAACAAGTGCGGCCATTTTCCACCTTCTGAGGATAAACGAGTGTCTTACAGTGTCACAATTGAGTGCTTTTTATTCAAAAATTATATATTTTTAGAAAACACCAACATTTATTAGCCTGATTAAATCTTTATAACTGCTTTGAATATAATTTATAAATATATTTTTAGTTATTTCATTATTAATTAATTACTTTGTTCATATAACCACCTGTAACCAGTAGGACTTTGGAAGGATTTACAGACCGGATGGAATGGGTCAGCTGATCCATTGTGGACTGCAAAATGTGGAAAATAATTACACCAAATAAAATATCAAAATTATAACTTTCCAAGGGAAGGTTGCATGCCCGACAGCATACTGGAAAATATTTTTGTGTCTGTGTATTTATTCTAGTCCTGTTAGAATTTTGTATACTCATGTTTTTCTGTTCCTCCGATGTAAGTGGAATAAGGTTGAAGTTATGACAAAGATGTGTTCCCCTGACTGACAGTAAAATTACTTATTTTGCTTTCTAATATTCCAAGTCATTTTTGAATTATCATTTGGGACTGTGCAAGTGTTTCTTCTATGAACCATTGGTCAGCTTTTATTAGTTTTATGTATGTTTACTGAAGGTTTGCTGCGTGATGTGTTCGCCAGAGAAAACACCAGTAACATGCCTGCCCATTGCAGGAGAATTCCTGAGAGTCATTTAATAGTTCTGTTGGGGTGACCAGAGACAGGTTAAAATGTAGTTTTTTCAAGGCAAAGATCTTGCATGACAAACTTTAACTGTTTTGAAGAAGCAACATTCAGAATTGACAGTTTTGATTATTTATATCTGGACTTTGGATAAATTTCCACATCAATGTTTCAGAAGCTTAAGGGAGTCGTTATGTAAGTTATACCTCAGAGGAAATTATGAATTGGCACAAAGAGAAAATACAGTAAGAACTAATTGGGAGAGCAATATCAAACTTGGGAGATACGCCAATTTGAATATTTATGTGGGCTTGATTGGACCAAATTCTATTTAAAGGCCCAATTTTACTAAGAAAATATAACTTTGCTCAAATTTTCAAATGATCCTAAACAATGTATAAGAATTGTCAAATCCACCACGACCATTAGGAAACTCTGGCCGATCTAGTTACACTTTCAAGTCAGAAAGAAGTTCAATAAGTGTATTGAAAACTTGAAGTATTGTACATTGGGATAAATACTCAATTGAAACAGGTAGGGGACAGGTTGAAAAAAATCTGGAAGAATCAAAGCATGTTCAATCAGTACAAAGCAGCAACAAAAATATAAACAGAATACTAAGCATTATTGCCATGTGAGTAAAGTAGAGGTTTGGTGTAATCAGACTGATTTGATGCTTTTAGATTGGCAACAGATTTGAATATGGCATTTAATTCTGGTCAAGAAAGCACAAGAGAATAATCCAAAGCAGGAAATGGTGAAGGGAATGAGGTTTTGTCAAGAGAACTGAGCTAAAATTTGGATATAGTTGAAGGCACCTGTCCATCTCAGGATACCACTTGTGGATTGAAGATCACCTGTTATGGCCATAGAGGCTGATTCATGAGTGGCAATCCCTTCCACAGTTGAAAATGAAAAAAATGAAATGAAAACCGCTTATTGTCACAAGTAGGCTTCAAATAAAGTTACTGTGAAAAGCCCCTAGTCGCCACATTCCGGCGACTGTTCGGGGAGGCTACTACGGGAATTGAACTGTGCTGCTGGTCTGCCTTGGTCTGCTTTCAAAGCCAGCAATTTAGCCCTGTGCTAAAGAGCCCCTTGAGGCCAGATGAATCCAGTTGGCACAGATGAATAGTGCTAGCCAGAGGGTGACTGTTTTTTGTTTTCCTTCTGCCAGGCTCTCTTTTCCACCATCTACATGTTTTTATGTCCCCTGCTTTTTCCACACTTGTCTCCAGGTACTTTGGTCAGCACCAAGCACTTCCCACGCATCCATTCTCATCCTGGTCAAGCTGAGGTCTTGCTTGCAGATGTCTTTGCAGATGTGGAGGGTTAGGAACGTGGGAAGTTAACAAGATTAACAGTGAATTTGAGATGAAAATCAAATAATAAGTGACATGACTAGCAGAATCTAGAAGAATAATGAGATGCGATTTGCCAAGTAACAGGATTAGCAGGAATCTGGAGACATTGAGGTGTGAATGGCCATATAAGAAACACTGTTTACCAGAGATCAGTGGGGCTATACAAATGATAACTTCTAAAGGCAAGGAATTTGAGTGAGGTAGACAGCAGAATCCACAGAGGGGAATATCAAAGAAACTAAACACTATACCTGTGAGCATCTTCAATGGAGAAGCAGGCTAGTTTTCCATCTAACCAGTCAGACAGGCCAGTCATCTGTGATCCGAACTATGGTGGCACGGCAGCACAATGGTTAGCACTGTTGCTTCACAGTGCCAGGGTCCCCATTTCGATTCCCGTCTTGGGTGTAGCCATCTAAGATGGCCACCTGGAAAGGGCCATGGGAATTATGGCCAACCCAGGACTCAGACAGATACACAGTCTATGTGTATCTAAAACACAGGTAACCAGACCTGACCGAACCCCCCGCTCATTTACATTTCAATCGCCCATTTTCCCAGGAAAATAGAACTCCAATCAAGCAACCGGTACAGCCACAGACTGATCGGCGCCACTCCCCTTACTCAGAAAGCACAACTGCCAAGGTTAATGACCGCTAAGGATCCGCCCAGCTACCAAGGCACCCGCCCCTTTATTGGCCGAAATCAAAGAGAGTGATCAGAGCCCTGTCAAACTATTGGGCCCAAGGTTAAGGACCGCCTCAAAGAGCGCAAAATCCCAGCGCAGCCATGTGTTCTGTCTCTCTTGGATCCGGCCTGTGCCACCCAATTGTAGCAGGAACAGCCAGTTAAGTTCAAGACCAACGATCGCTACCTGACAGATCTGCCCAGTAGAGACAGAGCCACTTTCTTTGAACCAGCCAAGTGAAATTCAGATAAAGGCCTTATCCATTTGCACAGTGCCGGTCGCCCTGAAGTTAAGTATAGGTTATTGTAGCTGATAGATGTAGTTTAACCCATGGTAGATATTGTGTTTGCATGTTGAGATAACTCTTGTGTATGTAAATAAACCATCTTTTGAACTAACTAACTGGTTGTTTGGTTATTTGATCGATATAAGGGAAAGGCTTGTGGTTCACCGAGATAAATAAAAATAGCAACATGGGTCACTGTCTATGCGGAGTCTGCACGTTCTCCCTGAGTCTTCATGGGTTTCCTCCGAGCACTCCAGTTTCCTCCCACAAGTCCCGAAAGCAGTGCTTGTTAGGTGAATTGGACATTCTGAATTCTCCCTCAGTGTACCCGAACAGGTGCCGGAGTGTGGTGACTAGGGGATTTTCACAGTAACTTCATTGTAGTGTTAATGTAAGCCTACTTGTGACAATAATAAAGCTTATTATGGAGGCCTGTTCCACCTAACATTCAGAGTACGGCAGATTGCACATAATCTCCTCTAAAATGCATAGTTTCATGCCTTCCTGAACCAGGAAGAGACTTTTTTCCCTAGACTTTGTCACCTAAGCTATATTGTGTGTTAACTATTAGCTGAATTTGACTAATAGAGTTGCGAACATTGGATGTTGCTTGGGGAAAGGGAGTTGAAAGAATGTGGGTATATTTTGTGAACAAGAGGTTACTTCAGATTAAATAGTGTCTTTAGTAATTCATATACCTAAGTGTCATAGTGAGTATTAGTCTTTTGATGTGTGTTTTTGGTTGGTCTCATGCTGATTATAAGTTCACCACAGAGTATGTCTTTGAGAATGCAGCTGTCACCTATTTGGTGCACATGACCCAACCAATGGCGTCACCTCTGATGCAAGAGGGCAAGCAAGGTGGAGATCCCTCCACTAGCGTACATCCATATTCAGCACTCTTGTCTTGCCAGGAGGTGCCCATATTGTCTGAAGCAGCGGAGGTACAAACTGTTCAGCTGCTTTCAAGGTGCCTGTGGCATTACTACTGGAAAGGAGGGTGCTGTGAGCACAGGCCTGGTACACTCGGAGCATTGTGCTTTCAGATACTTAGCTGTTAGTCCAACTCATCTCCGCACCTTTGACATAACAGCTGCAGCTTGGCAATCCTGATGCTAATTTTGACATCAAGGAACAGGTTGCTGGTAATTGTTGATCCAAGGTTTGTGAGGCTTTCAACAATCTCCAGAGTGAGGTTGCTGATGTTGATGTAGGGGGAATCGCCACATCATGACACATTACTCTGGTTTTCCTAACGCTGATTGTCATTTCAAACTGCTAGCAGGCCTGAGGAAAATCAATCTTCAGGGTGTTTGCAAGCAACATCAGCATGGAATGCCAGTACAGCATTATTAGCAAACAGTAACTCACAAACAAGGACTTTACACACTTTGGTTCTGGCACCCAGTCTTACCAAATTGAACAGTTTTCCATCAGCTCTGATATGCAGGTCGTTGTCATCATTTGAGCCACTGAAAGCAGACAATAGCAGCATGGAGAATAATATGCCAAAGAAAGTTGGTGCCAGGATGTAGCAGCCTTGCTTTCTCCTGCTGTTGATCTTGAAAAGGATCTGAAGTTGCTTGTTTGTAACTGATGGAACAGTGCATATTCTCTGGGAAATACAAAATTATATCCAGGAGAGTAGTTTAATTTCCACAGCAGTTTGAGAAACCATTTCTGCTTCAAAGCCCAAGGCCTTGGCGAGGTCTGTGAAAGGCAATGTGGGTTGTGCTCTTCACAACACTTCTGTTAATGCCAAGGTGGGAAAATCATGTCAACTATCGATCTGCCAGCTCTGAAGCTGCACTGACACCGTCTGGATAGATGGGTAATACCAGGGTCTGTCAGCAAAGATCTTCCTCACAATATATAATAAGGAGATTCCTCAGTAATTGTTACAGTCACTGCAATCACCCTTGCTTTTTCAAAACGTGACTATGTTTGAAAAGCGCATGTCTTGAGGCACAGATCTTGCCTTCCAGCAGAGACACAAGCATTCATAGAGATGCTGCAGCAGAGATGGTTTTCCACTTTTGATGATTTCAGATGGAATACCATTATTACCTGGGTCTTTATCTCTGGTAAGACAATCAATGATCTTTCTGAGCTCGCCTGTGGTGGACTCGCTCTCCAAAGGCTCCCGGAGAGGAAAGCTTAGAATTGCACTGAGAATTTCTTCTGCGACCAAGTTCTCCATTGAGTAGAGGTTGAAGTAATGCTCCGTTCATCTTTCCATCTGCTTGCTAGGTTCAGTGATGATCACCTCATGTTGTCTTCAAGGGAGCATATGTGCTTGCTGCTGGGCTGGTTACTTTCTTAATTCCTTCATATATGCCCGGATTTAGTAGCAGATTGTATGTTGCTGCAGCGATTGAACCAGTATTAATTGGCACAATGCCAAGCAGCCTTCTGGGACTTGGTTCTGGTAGCTCTGATTTGTTACAGGGTATTTGTCTTAGTTCATGAAGACACTTCTCTTGGTTGCAATAATTGACTCTATTTTCATCCAATAAACTCAAGCCGATCATCGTTCCTCTGAGTTCTTTTCCCACAGACAGTGTGTGCAGAGTTATAGATGGTGCTGTGCAGATTACCTGGCTTTGGACATTGTGGTCTGAAAGAACCTGATCAAGGATGCTGAAGAATTCCTGGGTCCTTTCTGGTCAGTGGTATGGCAAGTGTTGATCTGAAAACAACCTGTCTTCTTGGAGCAGTATAGTTTCCTTGGCTGAAGCCTGACCTTGCTGCACACCCGGGAGTGGCCAGTGTCATAGTCAGTGCTGTGATATATGTGAGTAATGAGGACACAGTTGACAGTGGTGATGATAAGGTCTAGTTTTTGCAGTGGTACGATCTCTAATGTCTTCAGGACTCATTGTGGCATGGCTTGGTTTGAAGCAGTTGTTCATCGCACAAAGTCAATGGTAAGAGCATAGCTCCCGCAAATACTGTCCATTTTCCTTCTTCTTGCTGACTCCTTGATGCACTGTGCATGTTGCCCAAGCTGTATAGCTAATACCCAGTGGGGCAGCACGGTAGCATAGTGGTTAGCACTATGGCTTCACAGCGCCAGGATCCCAAGTTCAATTTCCACTTGGGTCACTGTCTGTATGGAATCTGCACATTCTCCCCGTGCCTGCGTGGGTTTCCTCCGGGTGCTCCGGTTTCCTCCCACAATCCAAAGATGTGCAGGTTAGGTGGATTGGCCATGCTAAATTGCACTTAGGTTAGATGGGAGGGATAGGGTGGAGGTGTGGGCTTAAGTAAGGTGCTCATTCCAAGAGCCAGTGCATGGGCTGAATGGCCTCCTTCTGCACAATAAATTCTAAAAATTGTGTGATGTCTCCTGGAAGGTACATTCCCTTGGTGCTGGGAATGCTGCAGATGGTGGTGTCAAGTGTCTCATAGAACTGATCCTCGACAGGTGAAGGTGAGTGTCAGGGCATAGATGCACATGAGATTAGCTGGGCTCATGCTCGTTGACAAGCTAAGGGGTTCAGCCATTGAAAGTCGCAGGTTTATTACTGTGAAACCCATGTCATTCTCACATGGTGCATCTTGGGCTTTCCCTTTGCAGAAGAACGTGCAGCGTTTCTCTTCAAGGGATCACTTTGAGTGAGCCTAGTTTCTTACAGTACAGCAACGTCCATATTGAGCTTTGTAAGTTCTTTATCAATCACAGCTGTCATTATCAACCTGCAGAAGGTAGCAAGTAAAGCCAGGATATATTGTCTTTACATTGTCTTTACATTGAAACTTGTGATGCAAATAACTGGTGACTTCTTTATTGAGAAGTGGGTGCAGAGATTATTGATCTGCTGATCTGGGCTCCAAGCACCCATTGAAGCATGGAGACCCTGGCAGGGCAGCACTTAACTGACTGGTGTTTGCCCAGTTTGGGGCAAGCAGTAGCTATCCAACGGGTGTGATGATCTGTTCCACCCTCAGAAGTAACGCTTGGCCTCCTACTCCACACCAATTGATTGAGCTGATAACCAATTTTCATGCTGTGCCGCAAAGCTGGGGTGCCCTCTACAGGGCAGAAGCCTGGGCAAGTAATTTGGAAACCCTGAGTTGCCCAAGTACAGGAGTGACAGGAGTGACTCGCACCCCCTTGGCATTGCTAATATTGTCCAACGGAAAGGGTGGAACCAGCAAGATTAGGTACCAGCTCTGCTGCAGGAGTTGCTGGAAAGCTGCGTGCTAGGTGACAAACCTGTGGGATTCCAACCTGGATTTTCTGTTGGGGTTTACTCCCTTAACTTTCTTGTCTCCAAAGACAGCTACAAGTCATGAGGTTATTTACATATAGCAGCGGGGGGTGGGGGGCTAGTTTGTGAGCACCCACATGCCGATGGACTTGCATGCCACATGTCTGGTGGGGGGAGGAGCAGGCCTCCTCCGAGTCCCCTGGAGTTCAGCCTGGGAGTGCACAGTTCCCACTTTACGCATGTTGCCATATGGAGGCTCTAGCCAGCCTCTTCACCAGCAAGCCCTTTATACTGGCAGCAAGAGACTTGCACACCTGCCTCTCTCTTTCACAATATTTGAGCTGTTAGCCAGCGGTGAAAGCTGAGAGCAAGAGGTGACAAGCAGACTAACCATTACACACCACCCACTACACTAACGCATGTTGCTCATCATGTCAAGCAAAGAAACATAAGATTTGGATATAAAGGGCACAATATCAACGTTTGTAGATCTTACAAAAATAAGGATTTTAAGTGATTTCAGAAGTTAGATTGGAGAGATTGATGCCAGATGAAATGTACTGTGGAGAAATGCTAAGTTATGATAGGTTTTCAAGAAAGATTAATGAAGACATACAGACTAAATGGTAAAATTTAAAGTAAAGAGAAACCAAAATAATTTTAATTAATAGGTGAAACATAGAGAGAACAAACCTACACAAATTAATGGTGAGACAACAATATCTTACTTCATTCAGCAAATATATGACGACCATGGGGAGAGTTACAGAAAAGATTTACAAGAATATTACCAGCATTTAGAGGATACAACTATCAGGAAGTATGAACAGGCTGGACACCTTCTCTGGACAAAAGACCAAGCGGATACCTGATAGAAATAAATAGGATATTAAGTATAATAGAGAATGCTCGGCAAGAAGGTAGCAATAAATGGCCAGGTGTCAATTTTGGGACTGATAAATTAAGCACAGCATGAAAAATATGGGGCTGGACTTTCTGCTGTGCACTGCTGGTAGCGGAGTTCCCGATGCATCCATGATCATCACCCGAAATGGTCATTTCATACTGAGGCCAAAATACTGGAATACAAAAAACAAGAAAAAGGACAAAAAAAGTCGAACTTGCTCATCAAACTGCCCCATTCTGACATAGCGCAACCTACACATTTCACCAGCCCCATCTCATCTCCAAACTGAAGCAATGGCCATTGAAAGGCAAAAAAACACAGACAAAAATAATCCTTTAGTCAGTCCAGGAAGAAAAACTGGGAAATTTATGTCAAAATTCCGAAGGTATTCAGGCAAACTCCAGGAAACTGCAATGACTGATATCGTTATTTTAAGTTAACCTTAACTTCAATAAGTGGAGAGCTGGTCAGGTGTTGTGATGTGGGAACTATACTTTTCTATGGAAAGATGGGCTGAATGACATTCTTCACCTTTGTGAAGTCTGCCAACTGTCTGTCACAATTAACAGGTTCAATCGTCAGATTGTCAGCTGCAGCATATCTTCAAAGAACATTTATTTTGTAAATGCCAGTCCAAAGTATGTGACAGAAAAGGTTTGTCAAATATACTAAATGCCTAGATGAAGAAATGAAGTAAATCCAATATTGAGGTTATTGTAACTGTTCTATTATCCCATTATGTTTGACAGAGTCTGAATCTTTTTTATGCACTGCTTAAAATTAATATTAGCACTTACACTGTCTGCTGATGGAAAGTTTAGGTGGTGTTCATTTTTACAAACATAAACACAAAAGTTTATAGGATAATTTTTCCTCAGTTCTGAATGCTTTTAATGAGGATATTATGGAAAGTTGACTCCTGTGATTTAAAAAGAAGGTATAAAATCTCTTCAAAAACATTTGAAACAGCTAAATGTATTTAATGAAGGATAAACAATGACCCAGTCAAGGAATGTTGGAAGTATCAATTAAGATGGTGAACATCACAAAATGCCTTTTAGATCTAATTTTTATTGGTGGTCTGCTAGTCTGACAGTTTGTATGTGATCTTATATGAAATATGTCATCTGAGCACATCGCTTCATGATTGAAGTTATGCGATGAGTTTAATGAGGTTTTTATTTGTAGTCACAGAGTAAACACAAACTATGTGTTGGACAGAATATTTACTGAATGGGTGGAAGCAATGCTGACATGCATTTGCAATTGTGTGACTTGTGCATTAATTGGTAGATTCAACAGGAGGGAAAATATTGTCTCGTGGATGCCTATTTGACTTTTTGGCTTAATCTTTGTCACTTAAGTAAATAGGTTATTTGTTCTATCCCCATTCCAGGACTTGAGCACATTGTTTATGTTGACACTACAGGTAGTGCCAATGCTGTATTGTCAATAGCATGTCTTAGCCAGAGGTATTAAACGAGTTCTCCCAGTCTGTCCCAATGGTTCAGCTTGATGCTAAAAATCATAGTGTGCTATTTGAAGAGCAGGAAGCTGTCTTAGCAAATGTTGTTCCTTCAAACAATGCCATCAAAAAATGCAGAAACTGGTTATTGAACTTAATTTAGGATCTAGCTAGGTGCAAAGTGACTGTCTAATTTGCCTGCCTACTTCAAGATGATCCATTGCAATCAAAGACCTTTGAGAAATGTAATGGGGGACTATTTCCCTTTTCTTTCCTCCCCATCACTGTATCATCAGGTTACTGACCCTTCTACAACTGGAAACAGTCTCATTATTTTCTGTATCAAAACCCTTCATGATGTTGAACACTTACATCAAATCTCCTCTTACTTTTCTCTGCTCGAAGAATAACAAGTCAAGCTTCACAAGCCTCTCCAAAAAGGTGAAGTTCCTACTTCACATTTAAAATTGGAAATGACAGGTGAATGTTTAAGTATTAGTTTTTGAACTTCAATCTATATTTTTTTCAATAATTCTGGCCTGGGTTTTCAGAGTCAGGATGACTCCACAGACCTTTAGAAATGGCGGCCAGGACCTGATTCTGGGATTCCTAACCAGGGCCTATTAAGGGTACTCCTATTTCAAGCTATGCCCATTCAAACACAATACACTGTATAGAAAATTGAATGCTATTGTGACAGTAGGATGTGTAAAAAATATTTTTAAAACGTTATTCAGAATTTGCCACATTCTTTAAAATCTTTTTATTACAAGCAAATGCAGATGTCAATCATCCAAATCCTTTAAATTTGTGATAGCAGAAACTGCAAACACTTGAAACCTCTTTATCTTGCAATAAACATTGTGCAATTGACAGCATAGATCAAAGAGACCAAGATGTCAATCAAGCAATGTTTTCCCTAGGACTTGGGTGGTTCAACAGGCTAATGGATTTCTGGGCTCTCAGCCAAACCTCAAGGGCAATTAGGGATGGGCAACAAATAATGGCCCAGCCAGCGAAGTCCACATCCCGTAAAAATATTTTTAAAAAAAGATAGATATTGGATATATCTGCCGTTATGACAAGCCCAAATTTAACCCCACCTTCAGACAATTTGTTTTTGTATAATATAGTGTATGGTTGTTTTGGGGCTGTCTTTTTTGGTGCCAATTGTTTTGCTTATGTCCTAAAGTGATATGTAGACATCAACTATTTAAAAATGTTCAAAGAAATTGATCCTGGGATTACAGGGGTAACAAAAAGTAATGTTAATGGAATGACAGCCTTTCACATCAGCCTTATCACATCAAACAACAACTCTCTTTGTACTCCAAATATTGCCACTGATATTCTTCAAAATATTCAAATTAAAATACAAAAAACTATCTTTGCCCATGTAAATTGTAGAAAACAAGTGATTATATTGAAAGCCGAATCGAATATTCAGCAACAAAATGGTTAAAAAGTATTGATTCGGGGATGTCCGGTTGCGACCATGTTGTGTGGTCGCACATTTGGTAGCTCCTGCTCGAGGCTGTTTGTTGGACCTTTTCCCTGTTTGTAGGGTGAATGTTTTAAGGAAAAAAGGTGTAGGGCTGACTGGAGGAAAGTTTGACTCCACTGGTGGGGCTGGTGGATGGATCCACAGACCAGAAGAGGGTGAAGAAGAAGGGAGCAGTTGGAGCATGAGAATCTTCGTGCACCACAGGTCAAGATGGCAGAGGGTAAAGGGTCTGCCTTGCCTGCCCAATGGTCAACAAAGCATCTGGTGGACTTCTTAAATGAGAGGTTTAGCCGACAGAGGGAGGCCCACGATGGCCTAGCCAAGGTGGTGGAACCGTTAAAAGCGGGAATTGATCGAGCGGAGCAGAGGCTGGAGTCCCAGGACCAGGCGATTCGGAAAGTGGAGGAGGCGGTGGGGGAGCACAAGGAGCAGCTCACCCTGTTGGTGGCTGAAGTGCGTCTGAGGCGAGAGACCCAGAAACGGTTAAAGGAGAAGCTGGAGGACCTGGAGAATCGCTCCCGGAGACAGAATCTAAGAATCGTGGGGATGCCTGAAGGCATCGAGGGAGCGGACGCTGGCATGTATGTAGCCAAGATACTGGAGAAGTTGATAAGTTTGACTGGCCCGCCTCTGGGTGAGTTTTAATAGCCGAGAACATTATTTTGGAACACCAGAGGAGGCGATGGAGTTTTTAAGAGACAATGGACTGGCAGAAGGTGGACGTTGAACTGGAGGGGGTTGAGGGGATGGGTGCTTTTTCGGTCTGTTTCTTCTTGCATCTTCTTTCTCGTTTGTTGGTTGTTGGATGACTTTTCTCCTTCGAGATGTTTTGTTGAGTGCACCTTTTTCCTTGTTTCATTGTTGCTAGTGAGGTGTGCGAGTAGGGGGGGGGGAGGAATCAGCAGGGGGTAGGAGGCTCAGACACCTTGGGGGGTATTGCCAGGCTAGCTGGGTGGGCTAGTTAACGGAAGTGCAGTGGGGAGTGATCAGGTGATTAGTGTAGCAGAGGGGGGTGGGGTCATTGTTCTGTTTAGGGGGAGGGGCTGCTGACAAAGGTGTTGTTGCTGTGGCGTAGCATGGGAGGGAGTGGTGACAGTGGGCATCCGAGGGTGGGCCTGGAGGGTCGCGTGGCATGGGCCTGGAGCTGGCCTAAGAAGGGGTATGGTTGATCTGCAGGGGAGGGAGGGTGGGGTGCCCTCCGACCAGGCTGGTCTAATGGAACGTGAGGGGGCTGAATGGGCCAGTCAAACGGTCACGTGTTTACATGCACCTGAGGAGCTTGAAGGCAGATGTGGCCTTTTTACAAGATACACACCTGAAGATCGGGGATCAGACAAGGCGAAGGAAAGGTCGGTAGGGCAAGTCTTCCATTCAGGATTAAGTGCTGGTAAATAAACATGTGGCATTGAGGTGGGAAATATAGTAGCAGATTTGGGGGGGGAAGGTTTGTGATGGTGATTGGGAAGCTGGAGGAGATGCCAGTGGTCCTGGTACATGTTTATATCTCAAATTGAGACGATGTGGAGTTTATGACGTGGATGCTGAGCAAGATCACGGACCTGGACCCGCACTGGTTGATTATGGGGGTGGGGGGGATTTTAACACGGTCATTGAACCAGGATTGGACAGGTTGAGACCGAGGTCGGGGAGGGTATTGGCGGTGGCGAAGGGGTTCATGGAGCGCATGGGCGGGGTGGACCCATGGAGGTTTGGGAGGCCGACGGTGAAGGAGTTCTCGTACTTCTCCCATGTGTACAGGATGTACTCTCTCGGATTGATTTTTTTATGGTGGGCAAGACGTTATTGGCGGGAGTGGTCGACTCGGGGTAGTCGGCGATCGTGATTTCAGACCACATGCCGCATTGGGTGGACTTGCAAATGGATCGGCGGGGGGGCAACGCCTGCAGTGGAGGCTGGACGTAGGGTTGCTAATGGATGAGGAGATATGTGAGCAGATGAGGGCTGCCATTCAGGCATATGTGGAACTAAATCATACTGGTGAGGTCTTGACCGGCAAGCTGTGGGAGACACTCAAGGCAGTGGTTAGGGGCCAGTTCATATCGATCCCGGCACTTAGGGAGAAGGAGGAGAGTGCAGAGATGGCAAAGCTGATGGACGAGATTCTGTGGGTGGACAGGGCGTATTCGGAGGCCCCGGAGGCAGGGTTGTTGAAGGAGAGGCAGAAACTCCAGATGGTGTTCGGGCTGGTGTCCACAGGGAAGGCAGTAGGGCAGTTGCAGAGGGGCAGTGTATGGGTACGGGGGAGAAGGCTAGTAGGATGATGGCCCACCAGTTTAGGAAGCAGGAGGCGGTGAGGGAGATTGGAAGGGTGAAGGACGAGAGGGTAGAAGGCTTTATGAATCGGAGCCCCCCCACCAGGGGAGGAGGGAATGGGTTGGAGTTCCCCATGGTGGAGGAGGGCTTGGTAGAAGGGCTGGGAACACCCTCTGGACTGGTGGAGGTTATGGAGGGTATGGGGGTGATGCAGGCAGGGGAGGGCCTGGGCCCAGATGGCTTCCCTGGAGAATTTTATTAAAAGTTTTTGGGAGACCTGGGCCGCTGCTGGTAAGGACATTTAATGACGTGAGGGTGAAGGGGGAGCTCCCCCCTCCCCTCCTGTTATTGCAGGCCTCAATATCTTTAATTTTGAAGAGGGATAAGGATCCGGAGATGTGGACAAGGCCTTTGATTGGGTAGAATGGGAATATTTGTGGGAGGTACTGGGATGGTTCAGGTAGGGGTTTGTGGATTGGGTCTGGTTGTTGTATCAGGCGCCGGCAGCACGTGTAAGGACGAGCCAGGTGAGTTTGGGGTATTTTGGATTACATCGTGGGATGAGGCAGGGAGGCCCACTCTCCCATTGCTTTTTCCATTGACAATAGAGCCACTGGCAATGGCGCTTAGAGCCGCAGGGAGTTGGAAAGGGATAGTACAGGGTACGGGGGGGGGGGGGGGGGGGGGGGGGCGTTGGGAGCAAGTGTTTCTATCTGCGGACGATCTGTTGCTTTACATATCAGACCCAGTGGAAAGTATTGGAGGCATGATGGTCATTTTGGTGGAATTCAACTGGTTCTCTGGGTATAAGTTAAACATGGGCAGCACGGTAGCACAGTGGTTAGCACAGTTGCATCTCCAGGATCCCAGGTTCGATTCCCGGCTTGGGTCACTGTCTGTGCGGAGTCTGCACATTCTCCACGTGCCTGCGTGGGTTTCCTCCGGGTTCTCCGCTTTCCTCCCACAGTCCAAAGCTGTGCAGGTTCGGTGGATTGGCCATGCTAAATTGTCCTTAGTGTCCCAAAAGGTTAGGTGGGGTTACTGGGTTATGGGGATAGGGTGGAGGGTGCTCTTTCCAAGGGCCGGTGCAGACTCAATGGGCCGAATGGCCTCCTTCTGCACTGTAAATTCTATGGTCAGTGGTGAAGAGTGAGGTCTTTCCGATCCAGGCGAGGGGGCAGGAGAGGGGGTTGGGTGAACTGCTGTTTAAGGTAGTGAAATGAAATGAAATGAAAATCGCTTATTGTCACGAGTAGGCTTCAATGAAGTTACTGTGAAAAGCCCCTAGTCGCCACATTCCGGCGCCTGTCCGGGGAGGCTGGTACGGGAATGAGTGGGAGTGAGTTTCAGGTATCTTGGCATCCAGGTGGTGCAGGGCTGGGAGCAGCTACATAAATTGAATCTGGCGCGGTTGGTGGAGCAGATGAAGGGAGTGTTTTAAGATGTGGGACGTGCTCCAGCTGTCTTGGTGGGGCGGGTGGAGTCCGTGAAGATGGCGGTACTCCCGAGGTTTTTA
Organism: Scyliorhinus canicula; assembly: GCF_902713615.1. Classification (NCBI taxonomy): domain Eukaryota; kingdom Metazoa; phylum Chordata; class Chondrichthyes; order Carcharhiniformes; family Scyliorhinidae; genus Scyliorhinus; species Scyliorhinus canicula. Next base: position 54,114,274 of record NC_052165.1, on the reverse strand, counting down.
TTCATGCTCCAGACCTTCCGATTTTTATTCCAAAAGACTTCTTTAGGAAGATTAATACATCGATCTCGGGATTTGTGTGGGTGGGGAAAGCCCCATGGGTGAAGAAGGTGCTGCTGCAGCAGGGACATGGGGGGGGGGGGCAGGCTGGCCTTGCCAAATTTGATGAACTATTACTGAGCAGCAAATATAGCCATGGTCAGGAAGTGGGGGAGGGGTCGGTATGGAGGCAGCCTCTTGTAAGGACACTAGCCAGGGGCGGCCAGATACTCCACTAGTCCGGTGGTGGTAGCGGCCCTGAGGGTCTGGGGATGTGTCGGCAGCACCTGAGGTTGGAGGGTGCCTTGGTTTGGGCTCCGATTTGTGGGAATCGCGGGTTTGGTCTGGGATCCTGGACCTGGGGACCACGGTGAGTGGAAATTGAGCGGTTTGGAGACCTCTTCGTTGGGGGCAACTTCCCAAGCTTGGAGGGACTGGTAGAGGTGTATGAGCTGCCCAGCAAGAATGGGTTCTGGTACTTACAGGTGTGAAACTATGTGAGAAAACATGTGCTGTCCTTTCCTGACCGGCCGTCCCCGGGATTGCAGTACAAAGTGATGTCGAAAAGTGGTTGGTGAGGGCAGGGTGTCAGAGATTTACAAGGAATTAATGGACTGGGCGGGCGCTCCAATAGGAGAAGATAAGTGGAAGTGGGAGGAAGAGCTGGGGAGGGTGCTGGAGGCTGGGTTATGGTCGGAGGCTCTGAGAAAGGTGAATGCATCCTCTTCATGCGCTAAGCTTAGCCTCACTCAATTTAAAGTAGTCCACAGGGCACACAAGACGGTGGGCAGAATGAACAGGCTTAAAGGTTTGCCCGGAGATGGAAACCACTTATCGATTTCTTCAAGGATAGTTAAGAAGTCAGTGGGGATTGGTGGGAGGGGGGGGAGGGGGTGGGGGCTGCTGCACCGTTCAGTAAGATTATGACTGATCTGATTGTGGCCTTAACTTCACATTGTTTGCCAGTTCCTCATGAACCTTGACTCTCTTGTCAATCAAAATGCGGAATAAATTCAAGGCTGAGTTAGACAATGACCAATCCTCCACTGCACACTGGGGAATAGAACAAAAAATCAAGGAAATATTCCTGAAATTCATCAAGGTAAATTGTATATTTTGGAAATGCTGGGATACGATAGCCATTTGACCTGGCTGTGATGCAAGTTGTTGGTGTGTCAACTAAAAAAAATGGATAAGCTGATAATGCCCTATTTCAGCCTGTGTAACAAAAGCACTTCACACTTTCTTACTGATATAATGCAAAAATGTTTTAATGAAGCATAATGACCGAGGATGCGGAGGAGGAACATTTTGTACTGAAGATGGAGCGGCATAATGAATGACATAGACAAGTCTTGTTCTTTTGTGCACATCTCCTTTAACACAAAACAATATAAGGTATTTTACAAAGAAATATTTTAGCCCAAAAGGGTACTTTGTTAAAGGAAGAGCATTTCCCCATATTTGAATTGATAAGTCATAGATAGAACAGTACAACACAGAACAGGCCCTTCGGCCCTCAATGTTGTGCCGAACAATGATCACCCTACTCAAACCCACGTATCCACCCTATACCCGTAACCCAACAACCCCCCCCCCAACCTTTACTTTTTAGGACACTACGGGCAATTTAGCATAGCCAATACAGTACATGTTGTGGTATTGAGCCATAGGATTTGGGCAGGTCCACGTTTGATTCGCCATTTGCATTGACCTAGTTGATCCAAGCGGAGATTTGTAGAAGCTTTAGAGATGGCTTCAGCATCTGCAGATTGTCGGCAGGATTTTCCAGTTCTTCCTACTGACGGGACCTTCCGTACCGCTGAAGGTGACCCTCCCATTACGGGTTACCCTGTGGTGGGGTGGGCGAGCCATACAGAATGCCATAGTTGTTGACGTGACCAGGAGATCCCACTGCTGGCCAATAGCAAGCCGCCTCTGCTGCCAGAAAGCATGCCGCATGCCATGGGGGACGGGGGACAGGGGGACCGGGTGGGGGGGGGGGGGGGGGGGGGGACTGGGGGGGGGGGGGTGCAGAGTATCTCACACAGTAGAAAATTTGCTAGCTTTTCTGTTGTTGATGATTATGATTATTGTTGTTGTAGCATGAGGTAACATCAAGTAACCAGCTGACACTCCTGGCTTATCAATTAAGAATGGCTATCTGAGCATTGCTGAAAAGAGACAAGTGTTGTCAAAGCTTTTCATCTTGCACTCATCAGGACAATTTTGAAGAATACCAAATGTAAAGGGAACAACAATTCATATTTCTTGAGAAGAGAGTGTTAATTAATTGGCAAGTGGACTGTGATTGGTAGAGGCATTTCAATGGAGAATGCACCACTTAACTGATGATTGACAAGATTTGTTGAAATTCAAACCAGGCAGGTTGATTCTGAATGGTCAAGGCATTAGGGAATGAACCAGAGAATGGCTGACACACATTTGTTTCGTTGAAAAAGACTCAGTGTGAAGGGAGAGACAGATGGAATTTGGATTAGTGTCCAAAGGGAAGGCAGTGGGGCAGTTGCTGCAGGCCAGAGGGACACTGTATGAGGAGAAGTTGAGGAGGATGCTGGCCTACCAGTTGAGGAGCAGGCAGTGGTGAGGGAGATCGGTCGGATGAGTGATGAGAGCGGTAAGGTGGTAACAGACCCGGAGGGGGTAAATGGGGCATTTGAGGCTGTATCAGTCAGAGCCCCTGACGGGGGGACGAGGGGATGTGGCAGTTCCTGGATGGGTTGGGGTTCCCCAAGATGGAAGAGTGCGTTCAGGGCCTGGGGACCCCAATTGGATAGCATGGGGGTGATGCAGGCAGAGAAGGCCCTGGGGCCGGATGGGTTCCCAACAGAGTTTTATAAAATGTTTGGGTGGATCTGGGGCCATTGCTGGTGAGGATGTATAATGAGACGAGGGAGAGGGGGGATCTTCCTGATTTTAAAGAAGGACAAGGACCCGGAGCAGTGTGGGTCACACTACCCGATGTCGCTGCTGAATGTTGATGCCAAGTTGTTCGCGAAGGTGCTTGCATCGTGGATTCAGGACTGTGTGCTGGGGGTGATAGGGGAGACCAGACGGGATTTGTGAAAGGAAGGCAGTTGTCGACGAATGTGCGGAGGTTACCTAATGTGATTATGATACCCTGGAGGGGGAGGTGATGAAGGCAGTGTTGATGATGGATGTAGAGAAGGCATTTGATCGAGTGGAGTGGGTGTATTTGTTTGAGGTGCTGGGGTGGTTTGGGTTCGGCCAGGGTTTTGTGGATTGGGTCCGGTTGTTGTACAAGGCGCCTGAGGCGAACTGAGTGAGGTTGGGATGAGACAGGGGTGCCGCTCTTTCCATTTCCTTTCACCTTGGCGATAGAGCCATTGGCAATGGCGCTCAGGGCGTCGAGGGATTGAGTGGGAGGGTCTGGAGCATAGCGTTTCGCTGTATGCGGATGATCTGTTATTATATATCTCGGACCGATGGGCAGCATTGGAGGGATTGTGGAGATCGTGGGGGAATTTGGCTAATTTTTGGGATACAAATTGAACATGAGAAAGAGTGAGGTGTTCCCGATCAATGCCAGAGGGCAGGAAAGAAGATTATGGGAGTTGCTGTTTCGGGTAGTGGGGGCGAAATTTAGTTTCTTAGGCATCCAGGTGGCGCAGAGCTAGGCCCAGCTACACAGATTGAATTTGGCTTGATTGGTGGAGAAGATGAAGGCAGATTTTAAGAGGTGGGATGTGTTGCCGCTGGCACTGGCTGGGCGGGTGAAGTCAGTGAAACTGACAGTGCTGCCCAAGTTTCTGTCTGTGTTCCAGAACCTCCCCACCTTTGTCCCTAAGTCTACTTTTAGGAAGGTCAATGGGATAATTTTGGGGTTTGTGTGTGCGGGCAAAGGCCTCGGTGGGTGAAGCGGGTATTTTTGTAAAGGAGCCGAGGGTAGCGGGGGAGAGGGGAGGTGCTGTATTTGATAAATTATCATTGGACAGTGAATATTGCGATGGCGATGAAAGGTGCTGCGGAGGAGAGGCCGGTCTGGGGGCGGGTGTAGTGGAATGCGTTTGAGGGCTCTGTAGTTGGCGCCTTTGCTGTTCTCGCCAGCCAGGTACTCCATGAGCCCAGTGGTGGTGTCAGTGTGAAAGGTATGGGGACAGTGCAGGCAACATTTTGGGCTGGAGGGCATATCACCGTGGGTGCCGATTTGCGACAACCATAGATTTGTGCCGGCAGAGTTGGTTGAGAGGTTTCGGGGGTGGCGGCAGGTGGGGATTGAGTATTTCTGGGGCTTGTTTACAGGGGGAAAATTCGCGGGGCTGGAGGGGTTGGAGGAATTATATGCGTTGTCCAAGGAGGTGGCTTTAGGTACATGGAGGCTGGGGATTTTGTGAGGAGAGAGATGCCGTCCTTCCTGGGGTTTCCGTCTCCAGTGTTGCAGGATAAGCTGTTATCGGAGGACGAATTAGAGGAGGGGAATGTGTTTATAAGGAATTGATGGAGAGGGATAGCGCGCCAGTGGAGGAAGTTAAGCACAAGTGGAAGGAGGAGCTGGTTGGGGAGTTGCAGGCCGGGAAGTGGGCAGAGACCTTGTGGAGGGTGAATGCGTCCTCGTCGTGTGCAAGGGTAAGCCTCACCCAGTTTAAAGTGGTGTGCAGGGCCCACATGGTGGTGACGAGGATGAACTGCTTCTTAACGTGAGTGGAGGATAGGTAGGGGTTAAGGGGCGCGCACGTCACGTCCACATATTCTGTTGCTATCAGGCGGGTTTGGAGGTGGGTAAGGGTGTTAAAATGGGGAAGGTGGGATGTGGTGGGGTGTTGCTATCAGGGGGGTTTGGAGATCTGTGTTTGCTTGTTGGGTTGATGCGCACGTCACATCCACATATTCTGGGTGTGGCCAAGACTGAGGGGGTTCTGGCTGGGGTACGTGATGTCCTCTGCCTCCCTGATAGCCCGGAGATGGATTTTGTTGGGCTGGCGGGACTCGGAGCTGCCAAGGGCAGTGGTGTGGGTGAGCAACCTGGCAGAATTCCTGAGGTTGGAGAAGGTCACGTTCGCTCTACAGAGTTCACCCAGAGGCGGAAACCGTTCATTGGTTTCTTCAAGGAGAATTGAGGGGTCAGCAAAGGGGGAGAAAGGGTTTGGGGGGTGTTAAAATGGGGAAGGTGGGATGTGGTGGGGTGTTGCTATCAGGCGGGTTTGGAGATCTGTGGTTGCTTGTTGGGTTGATGTGCTGTTCTTCTGATATTGTGTATATATTGAATAAAAATAGTTTTTAAAAAAAGAAAAAGGCTCAGTGTGTGCACATATTCTTAATGTCTGCAAAGGACAGACCCTGTGTATTAATATATGTAGACTGTGAGTCCAACTGATAATCTTCAAGTGGTTATCAGCGTAATTCTTGGCCCATGAGGATTGTTTAGAAAACCGCAGAATCACATCTAACCTTATACACTGGACGGGATTCTCCGACCCCGCGCCAGGTCAGAGAATCACCAGAGGAGGCACGAATCATGTGACGCTGCTCCAAGGCTGCTCCGCCGATTGTTCGGCGACCAGAGAATCGGCGCCATTGGCGCCGGTCGGGGGCCGCTCAACGTGCTCCCCCCCGCCCGGCGATTCATTCTGCATGATAGGCCGTGTGCCCGCTGAGTTAGGCCGGGTCTCGCCGGCGTGGTCCTACCCGGCAGGACCTCGATGTTCATGCTGCCGGGTGGGGGGGGGGGGGGGGGGAGAGGGAATGCGACTCCTGGGGGGCCTCCATTGTGGCCTGGACAGCGATTGGGGCCTACCGATCGGCGGGCGGGCTTATCCAGTGGGGGCCTACATTCCTCCACGCTGCGCCCGTGTAGGTCTCCGCCATGTTGCATCAGGGCTGGTGCGGAGACAGCAACCCACGCGCATGTGCAAACTCGCGCCGGTCGTGGCACGCATGCGCGGACCCGCGCCGCCCGTGCTGATGCGCGAATCAGCAGCTGGAGCAGCGTGAGGCTCTCTATGTCGTGCTGGCCCATCGCTGATCCAGATTACGCCGTCGTAAAACGTTCTGGTGTTTACGACGGCGTCAACACTTTTTCCCAGGATCCCGCCCACAGCGTTTGGAGTTTTGCAAACATGGGCTTGTTGGTTACGGTTAGTACCTTGCCTGTTGCTAACAGTGGCTGGGATAAGTCGTTTGATACAATCCACCAGTCTTTGGAATGTAATTTCTACGTATCTGGCATTACACTGGCCACTGAAATTTATATGCAACATTGCTCATTTGTGTGATATGTATAACATCTTTTTGTCTTGTTGGCAGAATTCTGTTACTGGCAAATATCACTTGTGTTGCTCTTGCACAATATCAATATGATGTATCCAGCTTCAACTGTTGCTCAAAACTTTGAGATACCTTACCCTTCCAGGCTAACTGAGATAGACTGGCCGTTTTCCAGGACTGAAAGTGGCGGTCTTAGGCCCATTCATGAGTTTGCATGATATACAGTGAGCAATGATCTGATCAGGGGAGCCATTATACCAGGATGGGCTTGATGTGCCCTGTCTCAGCATCAAGCTGACACGGTGAGTAAATGGCTTTGGCCCTATTGACAAGGTTGCCGATTAGCGAATTGTACTACGTGTGGAACTGGAGCAACCCCAACACTTTTATTGAGCTGTGAAGATAGGCCTATGTTAGATAGTAGTAGAGAACCCTCCACATATTTCTCAACCAGCACATCAAGGAAAGGGAGCTCATTTGACTCCTCCATTTCAAAAGTGAATTTGGGGGCAGGATGAAGCTCATTGTGCGTTAGGAAATTCTTACATGCAGCTACGGATCCGTATCAGAACTCCATGATCAGACTGTTACTTGGTATTCGTTCCATCGCAACACAGAGACAAGGCTGGCCGCCTACTGGCTCACCAGCAGAGAAAGCAGGCAGCCACAAGGGAAATAGCGCAGATGAAGGATAGCAGAGGTCACCGGTAGCCGAACCAAAAAAGTTTCACCAAAATTTTCGAGGCCTTCTACCTTTGAACCGCCGACGGGGATTCAGGATGAAACAGTGCCTCGACGCACTAGACATGCCAGTCGTTGAGGATGATAGATGGAGCGGCCTGAAAGCACCATTAGGACTGGGAGAGGTAATGGAGAGCACCAGCATACAGGCAGGGAAGGCTCCGGGAACCAATGGGTTCCCGGCGGACCTCTACAAAAAATTTGCAATGGCACTGGCCCCACACCGCAACGAGATGTTCGCAGACTTGCTAGTGAGGGGCACCCTGCCTCCAACGCTAACACAAGCCACCATATCGCTGATACGCAGAAAGGACAAAGATCCAACGGAATGCGGATCCGACAGACCCATTTCACTGCTCAATGTGGATGAGAAAATAGTTGCAAAAATCATGGCTGAGCGACTGGAGAACGGTGTACCGGGGTGGCCACACAGGATCAGACGGGCTTTGTTAAGGGTAGAGAACTAACAGCGAACATCAGGCGACTGCTAAATGTGGTAATGACCCCATCCGGGGAGAGAACACCAGAGGTGATCGTCTCCCTGGACGCAGAAAAGGCCTCCGACAGAGTGAGTGGAAGTACCTCTTCGAGGCCCTCGCCACGGCAACGCTCCCATCCCTGCACTTAACAAGCCCAGTGGTGGCAGCCACACTCAGAACCTGGAACCAGATGAGGCAGCATTTTGGCTTGATCGAAAATCCACCATGATCCCCATCTGTGGCAAGCATAGGTTCTCACCAGCCATGCTTGATGCCATCTTTAAGAGGTAGAGACAGGACTGGGGGGAGGGGGGGGGGGGGGGGGACATTGACTGTTTGGGACTTTTACACAGAAGACAGACCAGCAACCTTAGAGGAACCGACAGAGAGGCTACAGCTACCTAACGGAAATGAACCCTTGACACCTACAGGTTAAGATCTTTCTCCACAAGGAGACAACAGCATTGCCAATGACCCTGAGACACACAATGTTATAGGAACTACTGGACGTGGGTAATCTGAGGGGGGGGGGGGGGGGGGGGGGGGGGGAACTGTGGGACGTGTACGGATGACTATTAGAAAGGACACGTTTCCCACTGGACAAAACACATGAAAAATGGGAGGGAGAACTACGGATGGAAATAGGGTGGGGACTCTGGAGCGAAGCACTGAACAGGGCCAATTCCACCTCATCATGCACAAGGCAGCTGAAAGTGGCGCAATGAGCACTCCTGACAAGAACCCTAATGAGCAGGTTCTTCACGGAGGTGGAGGACAAATGTGAATGGTGCCAGGGAGGCCCGGCCATCCACGCCCACATGTTCTGGGTGTGCCCCAGCCTTCTTCGTGGCGCTGTATAAGGTTGTGGGGATGAGGGTGGAGCCAAGCCCAAAATGGTAGTCTTCGGTGTATTGGACCAGCCAGAACTATTCATGGGGAAGAGGGCCAATGCCCTTGCCTTTGACTTCCGAATCACCCGCTGAAGAATGCTAGGCTAGATTCTCTGATTGCCGACGCCGAAATCGCATCCGGCGACAGGCTGGAGAATCCAAATTCTCCGCAATTCTCAGGCCACTGTCTGAGGCCCACTCCCTGGAGCTCCACCCCCGAACGGCCGAGTTCCTGACAGCGTGGGTCTCTCATCGTCTCACCCATCGAGAACTCAGCATTGCGACTACAGAATCAGTCCAGCTCCGCCACAGTAGGGGAAGGGCCGATCTGCGGGCAGGAGTGGACATATTCAGGGCTGCGGCACTGAGGTGGGGCAGCCCGGGGCGCGCCAGCTGGCTGAAGGGGGGGAATATTTTGCTGGCCGGGTCTGCGCGAACTGAGTCCACATGAAGCGGCGCAGCGGCCGTGCGCATGCGTGGCCACAGAACCGGCAATTCTCCAGGCCGTGTCGACAGCGAGAGCCGGGTGCTCTACGCCGCTGTCCTGCTAGCCCCCAGCAAAACGGGGAATCAGTGACCGTTTTGCAGTTTTCCTGGCATAATATAATTCCCACGCTGACGTGGGGACATAGTCTCCAAATCGGAGAATCCAGCCCCTGTTTGGCTAGCGATCAGCAGCACCACTCACAGCTGCAGACTGGCTGACAGTCATGTGGGAATTTATTAGAGCCTTGGTTCAAACATGGACAAAAGAGCTGAATGCCAGAGGTGTGGTGAGAATGACTGCTCTTGACATCAAGGCAGCATTTGATCGAGTATGGCATCAAGGAGCCCTAGTAAAACTAGAGTCAATGGGAATCGGGGATAACTCTCTGCTGGTTGGAGTCACACCTGGCACAAAGGAAGATGGTTGTGGTGGTTAGAGGTCAATCACCTCAGCTCCAGGACATTATTGCAGGAGTTCCTCATGGTAGTGTCCGAGGCACAAACATCTTCAGCTGCTTCATCAGTGACCTGCCTTCCATCATAAGGTCAGAAGTGGAAATGTCCCATATAACTGCACAATGTTCAGCACCATTCACAGATCATAGAATTTACTGACCATAGAATTTACAGTGCAGAAGGAGGCCATTCGGCCCATCGAGTCTGCACCGGCTCCTGGAAAAAGCACCCTACCCAAGGTTAACACCTCCACCCTATCCCCATAACCCAGAAACCCCACCAAACACTAAGGGCAATTTTGGACACTAAGAACAAAGAACAAAGAAAATTACAGCACAGGAACAGGCCCTTCGGCCCTCCCAGCCTGCGCCGATCCAGATCCTTTATCTAAACCTGTCTCCTATTTTCCAAGGTCTACTTCCCTCTGTTCCCGCCCATTCATATACCTGTCTAGATGCTTCTTAAATGATGCTATCGTGCCCGCCTCTACCACCTCCGCTGGTAAAGCGTTCCAGGCACCCACCACCCTCTGCGTAAAAAACATTCCACTCACATCTCCCTTAAACTTTCCCCCTCTCACCTTGAAATCGTGACCCCTTGTAACTGACACCCCCACTCTTGGGAAAAGCTTGTTGCTATCCACCCTGTCCATACCTCTCATAATTTTGTAGACCTCAATCAGGTCCCCCCTCAACCTCCGTCGTTCCAACGAAAACAATCCTAATCTACTCAACCTTTCCTCATAGCTAGCACCCTCCATACCAGGCAACATCCTGGTGAACCTCCTCTGCACCCTTTCCAAGGCATCCACATCCTTCTGGTAATGTGGCGACCAGAACTGCACGCAGTATTCCAAATGTGGCCGAACCAAAGTCCTATACAACTGTAACATGACCTGCCAACTCTTGTACTCAATACCCCGTCCGATGAAGGCAAGTATGCTGTATGCCTTCTTGACCACTCTATCAACCTGCGTTGCCACCTTCAGGGTACAATGGACCTGAACTCCCAGATCTCTCTGCACATCAATTTTCCCCAAGACCCTTCCATTGACCATATAGTCCGCTCTTGAATTTGATCTTCCAAAATGCATCACCTCGCATTTGCCTGGATTGAACTCCATCTGCCATTTCTCTGCCCAACTCTCCAATCTATCTATATTTTGTTGTATTCTCTGACAGTCCTCCTCGCTATCTGCAACTCCACCAATCTTAGTATCATCTGCAAACTTGCTAATCAGACCACCTATACCTTCCTCCAGGTCATTTATGTAGATCACAAACAACAGTGGTCCGAGTACGGATCCCTGTGGAACACCACTAGTCACCCTTCTCCATTTTGAGACACTCCCTTCCACCACTACTCTCTGTCTCCTGTTGCCCAGCCAGTTCTTTATCCATCTAGCTAGTACACCCTGAACCCCATACGACTTCACTTTTGCCATCAACTTGCCCTGGGAAACTTTATCAAACGCCTTACTAAAGTCCATGTATACGACATCTACAGCCCTTCCCTCATCAATTAACTTTGTCACTTCCTCAAAGAATTCTATTAGGTTTGTAAGACAGGACCTTCCCTGCACAAAACCATGCTGCCTATCACTGATAAGTCTATTTTCTTCCAGATGTGAATAGATCCTATCCCTTAGTATCTTCTCCAACAGTTTGCCTACCACTGACGTCAAGCTCACAGGTCTATAATTCCCTGGATTATCTCTGCTACCCTTCTTAAACAAAGGGACAACATTAGCAATTCTCCAGTCCTCCGGGACCTCACCCGTGCTCAAGGATGCTGCAAAGATATCTGTTAAGGCCCCAGCTATTTCGACCCTCGCTTCCCTCAGTAACCTGGGATAGATCCCATCCGGTCCTGGGGACTTGTCCACCTTAATGTCTTTTAGAATACCCAAAACTTCCCCCTTCCGTATGACAACTTGACCGAGAGTATTTAAACATCCATCCCTAGCCTCACCATCCGTCTTGTCCCTCTCCTTTGTGAATACCGATGCAAAGTACTCATTAAGAATCTCACCCATTTCCTCTGAGTCCACGCATAAATTCCCTCTTTTGTCTTTAAGTGGGCCAATCCTTTCTCTAGTTACCCTCTTGCTCCTTACATATGAATAAAATGCTTTGGGATTTTCCTTAACCCTCAGCCAAAGATATTTCATGACCCCTTTTAGCCCTCTTTATTGCACGTTTGAGATTCGTCCTACTTTCCCGATATTCCTCCAAAGCTTCATCAGTTTTGAGTTGCCTCGATCCTATGTATGCTTCCTTTTTCATTTTAGCTAGTCTCACAATTTCACCCGTCATCCATGGTTCCCTAATCTTGCCATTTCTATCTTTCATTTTCACAGGAACCTGTCTGACCTGCACTCTAATCAACCTTTCCTTAAAAGACTTCCACATTTCAAATGTGGATTTACTCTTAAACAGCTGGTCCCAATCCACATTCCCTAGCTCCTGCCGAATTTTGTTATACTCTGCCTTTCCCCAATTTAGTACTCTTCCTTTCGGACCCCTCCTGTCCTTGTCCATGAGTATTCTAAAACTTACGGAATTGTGATCGCTATTCCCAAAGTAATCACCGACTAAAACATCATCCACCTGGCCGGGATCATTCCCCAATACCAGGTCCAGTATGGCCCCTTCCCGAGTTGGACTATTTACATACTGCTCTAAAAAACTCTCCTGGATGCTCCTTACAAATTCTGCTTCATCTACGCATCCAACACTACACGAATCCCATTCAATGTTGGGGAAGTTAAAATCTCCCATCACAACCACCCTATTGCTCCTACATTTTTCTATAATCTGTCTGCATATTTGTACCTCTACTTCATGCTCGCTTTTGGGAGGTCTGTAGTAAAGTCCCAACAATGTTACTGCACCCTTCCTATTTCTCAACTCAACCCATATTGCCTCAGTGCTCGAATCCTCCATCATGCCCTCCTTAATCACAGCTGTGATATCATCTCTGACGAACATTGCAACTCCTCCACCCCTTCTACCTCCCTCTCTATCCCTCCTGAAGCATCTTTACCCTGGGATATTCAGTTGCCAGTCCTGCCCTTCCCTCAACCAAGTCTCAGTAATACCAATAGCATCATATTCCCAGGTACTGATCCAAGCCCTAAATTCATCTGCCTTACCTGCTACACTTCTCGCATTAAAACAAATGCACCTCAGACCACCTTTGTGTTCATCATCTCTTCCTTGTCTACTCTTCCCCTTAGTCACATTGAGTTTATTGTCTTGTACCTTACTGGGTTTAGTTGCTGCTTCTTTACTGACCTCTAACTTCCTAATCTGGTTCCCATCCCCCTGCCACATTAGTTTAAAACCTCCCCAACAGTGTTAGCAAAAGCACCCCCTAGGACATTGGTTCCAGTCCTGCCCAGGTGTAGGCCATCCGGTTTGTAATTGTCCCACCGCCCCCAGAACCGGTTCCAATGTCCCAAAAATCTGAACCCCTCCCTCCTGCACCATCTCTCAAGCCACGTATTCATTCTGACTATTGTTGAATTTCTACTTTGACTGTCCCGTGGCACTGGTAGCAATCCTGAGATTACTACCTTTGAGGTCCTACTTTTTAACTTATCTCCTAACTCCCTAAATTCTGATTGTAGGACCTCATCCCTTTTTTTTACCTATATCGTTGGTGCCTATATGCACCACGACAACTGGCTGTTCACCCTCCCCCTTCAGTGTGTCCTGCAGCCGATCTGAGACATCCTTGCCCCGTGCGCCCGGGAGGCAACATACCATGCGGGAGTCTCGTTTTCGACCACAGAAACGCCTGTCTACTCCCCTTACGATTGAATCCCCTATGACTATAGCCCTGCCAGTCTTTTTCCCGCCCTTCTGTGCAGCAGAGCTAGCCACGGTGCCATGAGCTACTACTGCCTTCCCCTGGTGAGTCATCTCCCCCAACAGTATCCAAAACGGTATACCTGTTTTGGAGGGAGATGACTGCAGGGGTCACCTGCACTGCCTTCCTGCTCTTTCTCTGCCTTTTGGTCACCCATTCCCTGTCTCCCTCACCAATCCTAATCTGCGGTGTGACCAACTCACTTAACGTGCTATCCACGACCTCCTCAGCATCGCGGATGCTCCAAAGTGAGTCCATCCGCAGCTCCAGAGCCGTCATGTGGTCTAACAGGAGCTGCAGCTGGACACACTTCCGCACATGAAGAAGTCAGGGGCATCGGCCGCGTCCCTGAACTCCCACATTGAGCACGAGGAGCATAACATGGGTCTGGGATCTCCTGCCATTTTTACCCTTTACCTTAACTGATTACAAATATAGTATCAAATAATTAATAAGTGAAAGGAATAAAGATTTTACTTACCAATCACAATACTCACCAACACACGAAGAGTTAAATTTCTCCCAGCAACTGCTAATTGGAGCACTTTCCTTGCCAGCCAATCAGGTCACTGCTTTGCTGTGATGTCACCCTTCAAGGTAAGTTTTTAAAGAGATAAACTTACCTTCCCGATAACCACGGTTGTTTTTTTTTTGGTTAGAGGAGGGGGTAGGGAGGGAAACACTCAGGAAGTGTTTCAGGTTAAATTGTCACTTGACAACAGCCCCTTCACAAACCACCTTCAAATTAGGCTGACCACACTGCACGTATGCAAATCTCCCCGGAACAGCCAATCAGTAGCTCTGCTCTGCTGCCCTCTGCAATTTATCATGTCCAATCCACCTAACCGGCACATCTTTGGACTGTGGGAGGAAACCAGAGCACCCGGAGGAAACCCACGCTCACACGGGGAGGGTGTGCAGACTCCGCACAGACAGTGACCCAAGCCGGAATCGAACCTGGGACCCTGGAGCTGTGAAGCGATTGTGCTATCCACAATGCTATCGTGCTGCCTCAGATAATGAAGTAGTCCATGTCCAAATGCAGCAAGACCTGGTCAATATACAGGCTTGGGCTGACAAGTGGAAAGTTAGATTTGCACCACACAAGTGCCAGGCAATGACCATCTCCTACAAGAGAGGATCTAACCATCGCCTCTTGACATGGAATGGTACTACCATGGCTAAATCCCCCACAATCCTGGGGGTTACCATTGATCAGAAACGGAATTGGACTGGCCATATTAATACTGTGGCTACTAAGGGCAGCACGGTGGCACAGTGGGTTAGCACTGCGGCCTCACGGCGCCGAGGTCCCAGGTTCGATCCTGGCTCTGGGTCAGTGTTTGTGTGGAGTTTGCACAATCTCCCCGTGTTTGCATGGGTTTCGCCCCCCACAACCCAAAGATGTGCAAGCTAGGTGTATTGGCCATGCTAAATTGCCCCTTAATTGGAAAAAAATGAATTGGGTACTCTAAAATTAAAAAAAGAATACTGGGCTACTAGGGCAGATCAAAGGCTAGGAGTCCTACAGCGAGTAACTCACTTCCTGCCCCCCCCCCCCCCCCCCCCCCCCCCCCCCCCGCCAAGCCTGTCCACCATCTACAAGGCAAGTCAGGAGTGTAATGGAATACTCTCCACTTGCTTGGATGAGCTCAGGAAGCTCAACACCATCCAGGACAAAGCAGCCTGCTTGACTGCTCCCCCTTCACAAACATTCAAACCCTCCACCACCGACGAACAGTGGCAGCCAACTACAAGATGCACTGCAGTAACTCACCAAGGTTCCTTACACAGCACCTTCCAAACTCACGACCACTAGACCACTACCATCTAGAAGGACAAGAGCAGCAGACACCTGGGAATCCCATCATCTGGAGGTTCCCCCCCCCCCCAAGTCTCTCACCACTCTGACTTGGAAATGTATCGTCATTCCTTCGCTGTCGCTGGGGCAGCTTCCTGGAACTCCCTCCCTACAGCACAGTGGGTGAACCTATACCACAGGGACAGCGGCGATTCAAGAAGGCTGCTTACCATCACCTTCTGAAGGGCAACTAGTGATGGGCAATAAATACCGGCCTAACCAGCGACGCCCACATTCTGTAAAAATGAATTTTTAAAAAGACTCCCAGGTGGAGAACGGGAACACTTTAGGGATGTCTCAGAACATCCCTAAAGAGATCAAGGGTGGTATTCGCTGACCGTTCGTGGCAGAGGGATTCTCTGGCCCTGCCAGCAGCGTCCCCCCACCAGCGGGTTTCCCGTGGTGTGGGGTGGCTTCCATGGGAAATCCCATTGACAAGCGACGGGAGTAGAGAATCCTGTAGCCATCGAACCAGGTGCAAAGATTCTCCATCCTCACTAGCAGCGGTTTTAGGCCACAGTCACAACTGAGAATCCTGGCCCTTGTTTTTGGAGAGTTTATTTGGTGCACTTTGTTCACTGTTTTGAGGTTAAGTACATACAGGGGGAGGGCAGTGAGTGGACGGTTAAAGAGACACAGACTGACACAGGGAGAGGGAGACCAAGTCTGTGTTTTACTCTGTGAATAAATGAACGGCTGGCTCTCGTTTCTTCCTTTACCAACTGTCCACACTTTCCACATTTTAGGGTCAATAGTAATTCTGTTTGGGGCAGCATGGTGGCACAGTGGTTAGCATTGCTGCCTACGGCGCTGAGGCCCTGGGTCACTGTCAATGTGGAGTTTGCACGTTCTCGCCGTGTCTGCGTTGGTTTCGCCCCCACAACCCAAAGATGTGCAGGTTAGATGGATTGGCCACGCTAAATTGCCCTTTAATTAGAAAATAAAAAAATTAAAAAAAATAGTAATTCTTTTTTTCCAGCCTAAATTCATTTCTCCTGGAAAAGTTCCACTTCAATGGGAAAATTAAGTAATTGTGCAAATTTCAACAAAACTTTACACAGTGCAGTTACTTCCATTGAGCATCTATCTGATATGTTGTCTTGATGTTTTAACTGCCGTTCACAACACCTGCCTGCAATAAACCCATTTGGTTTAAGGTGCCCAACAGACTGTTGTCAGAACAGTGCTAGACCATAACACTAACAGACAGCGTGTAAAAGTATAAAGGTGGCAGAGTGCCTCCTGAGAGATAGCAAAGACAAAGGAAGCATTAGTATGTGTCCTTGGTGTTGGCACATGCCTTTCCCGCCATCTCTTACCAGTGTTATGGGCCAGGGTTTAAAGAACCCCAAAGTGTATCATGGAGTTCACCTGAACCACAACTTTTAATAGATTGTGGTACGGGGAGCACACAACCCACTCTGCAGGTGTGGTACAGCAGGAATGGAAAAGTACTTTTTAAAGCAAAACAATGTTTATTCTATGAACTCAAGTTAACTTTTTAAAAGTTAACTTTTTAAAACATACAGTGAACATCTTAGCAACCATTAATTCAAATACAACCCCCAAAGAATATAACACTAAGTAATCCTTAATAACTTCCCAAACAACATCCAGAAGACAAAATAAACATCTTTTAACAGAAGCACATCAGGTTTACATTCACTACTGAAAACATTTATAATTCTGAATTCACTAAATGATTAAGAGATAGTTTTTTCATGGCAGAGAGATCAACAGTACACCTGCTTTGTCTGGCTTCAGCTCCAACACTGAAAACGAAACCAAAAAAAAACAGACACACCCAAGCTTTTCTCAAAGTGAAACTAAAAAGTAGTCAGAGCTCAGCTCCACCCACACTCTGACATCACTGCAGTAACATGAGCAGCCAAACATTTCTTAAAGCGACATTCTCATGACACCAGCACCATCTCTAATGCAGTAATTGCTTGTGCCAACAAGATAACAGAATTAATAAAGAGGATGCAGCCTCATTGTCCCGAAATCAACTCTACAGAAACAAACATTTGGAGCTCAATTTTCTGCTGTCAAGTGAACCCGGTGGAAGGCCTCAGTCCCACTGTCAAACTCTTTTTTGGTTATTTGGAAAGTACATTTTCTTTCTGCTGAAATGTGAATAGCACAGAGCACTGTGTTTGGAATGCTGATTCTATATATGATTGGCACTCATTTCAATTGGTTAAGTAGCAGTTATGGTTACTTAACAGCCGACATATGGCTGACAACAGGCAGCACGGTAGCATAATGGTTAACACACTTGCTTCACAGCTCCAGAGTCACAGGTTTGATTCCCGGCTGGGTCACTGTCCGTGCGGAGTCTGCACGTTCTCCCCATGTCTGCGTGGGTTTCCTCCGGGTGCTCCAGTTTCCTCCCACAGTCCAAAGATGTGCGGGTTAGGTGGATTGGCCATGCTAAATTGTCCTTAGTGTCCAAAAAGTGTTAAGTGGGGGTTACTAGGTTGCGGGGATAGGGTAGATACGAGGGCTTCAGCAGGGTGCTCTTTGTAAGGGACATTGCAGACTTGATGGGCCGATTGGCTTCCTTTTGCACTGTAAAGTCAATGATTCTATACCCTGGTAACCCGGACAGCATTTTGACCGAGTCGTTTGACATGGGAGTTAAATTCACAGCAAAGAAAAACAATGGACATAATTTAACCTGAAAAAGGTCCTGTATTGAGGCGCCGAGAACCACCCTGCTATCAAATGTGATTCTGTTGTTTTTTTGCTGGCCTTAATTGGGAACACCCCGTCAAGGCCGCATGTGAGCTCATCGGTGCAAGAAGAGATTGGGGCACCATTTATTTTTTTTAAAATAATTTTTATTCGGATTTTCACACAATATCAATAACAGAAAATATTAACAAAAAATATTAACAACTAAGAAAACAAAAAAGAGAAAAAGAGCAAACCCCCCCCCCCCCCCCCCCCCCCCACCACCCCGGTGAAAACAAAAAAGAAATAGATTAACACCCGTCATAAACAAAGAACACATGTACACGTCCCTTCAACCCAACCCACATAAACAACCCTTCTCCCCCCTCCCCCCAGGGCTGCTGCTGCTGCTGGCCTTTTTCCCTACCGTTCTGCCTGGAAATCTAGGAAAGGCTGCCACCGCCTGAAAAACCCCTGCACTGATTCCCTCAGGGCAAATTTCACCCTCTCCAATTTGATAAACCCTGTCATATCATTGATCCAGGCCTCCACGCTTGGGGGCCGGACTACTAGGGACGCAAAGGCCAGAACACCGGCCTCTTTCGCCTCCTGCACTCCCGGCTCCACTGGAACCCCAAATATTGCGAGTCGGGGCACCATTTTAAAAAAAAAAATTTTGATTACCCAATTATTTTTTCCAATTAAGGGGCAATTTAACGTGGCCAATCCATCTACTCTGTACATTTTTGGGTTGTGGGGGTGAAACCCACGCAGACACGGGGAGAATGTGCAAACTCCACACAGACAGTGACCCAGAGCCGGGATCGAGCCTGGGACCTCAGCGCCGTGAGGCAGTTGTGCTAACCACTAGGCCACCATGCACCCCGGGGCACCATTTTTAAATGCCGCCCAGATCTCTTGATCCCACTCGGACATCACACCGTGGCCTTCGGACCCCCCCCAACGTACATCTTAGGGGGTCCTTGAGCCCCATCCTCACCACATCTCTTAAGGGCACAGCATCCACGGACCCCATCACTGGCATGGGCCACCCAGAAATTTTGAGCCTGGATGGGGCACTGCCAAGGTGCCAGGCTGGCAATGCCAACGTGCCTGGGTTGCAGTGGGAGTGCCAGGGTACCACCCTGCCCATAGCCTGACCACTATGGGCCTCCTGGGAGATCCCCCCAGGTGCTGTTATGCCTGATCCACATTTGTGTAGATCAGTGCTAAATGGCGCCATGGCAAGGTCTCCCAGATGCAAGCATTCCCCCAAATCCCGCAAGAGGACTCTTGGATTTTACGGCCTTGTCATGTCACCGAGTCGGGAACGACAAGGCCATTTGAAACAAAAGATCATGTTGAACTTCAATTCTATCACAGAGAAGATTTTCTGGATTTATTTTGACATTTTTTGTCTGATAAAAGCTCAGTTCTCAGTTAGCATTTTCTTTTTGGGTGTAGAACATAGAACATAGAACAGTACAGCACAGAACAGGCCCTTCAGTCCTCGATGTTGTGCCGAGCAATGATCACCCTACTCAAACCCACGTATCCACCCCACACCCTTAACCCACAAACCCCCCCCCCCAACCTTACTTTTTTAGGACACTACGGGCAATTTAGCATGGCCAATCCACCTAACCCGCACATCTTTGGACTGTGGGAGGAAACCAGAGCACCCGGAGGAAACCCACGCACACACGGGGAGGGCGTGCAGACTCCGCACAGACGGTGACCCAGCCGGGAATCGAACCTGGGACCCTGGGGCTGTGAAGCATTTATGCTAACCACCATGCTACCGTGCTGCCCCGTGTGATATTGTTTGTCCTGGGAGATTCTCTCACTTCTTGATAGCAGTACAAATACATGTGATTTTGTATTGTTGCCACTTGGGAGATTAAAATGCCATCTTGGCAATGAATAGGTTAAATCATTCACTACACAGTGTAGGACCTGATAATATAAATTTTCTTGGGCAAACGTTGTGTGAAGATGAAATTTCCCAGGTGTTCCTTTATCACAAAAGACCTGATTTTAACTCAGTGTAAGTGGATAGGTTCTGAATGAAGTAAAATCTTCCCCCAATGTTTCTCACCATTTTCAAAATAGTCTAGGGTTATACAATTCACGTGAGTTTCAAACATTGCCGCCACATCAAGTTTCACACCTAATGACATCGAAGATGTAAAGTAAAACTCCCAAAGGTTTTTTCAATACGTTCACCAACCTCATTTGAGTGTGAAATTGTGCACAGTCCCAGAGCTGATGACTGTCAGTTTGAAGTGCAGCTCATTCTCAAGTATGGAAATATCTTAAAAGGATATCAAATGGAAATTTTTATGACAACTTTTTGCCAGTTAGCGTTTTCTTGGTTTCGTGGGCGGCACGGTGGTTAGCACTGATGCCTCACAGCGCCAGGCACCCATCTTCGATTCCGACCTCGGGTGAATGTCTGTGTGGAGTTGGCACTTTCTCCCCGTGTCTGTGTGGGTTTCCTCCCACAGTCCAAAGAGGTTTAGGTTAGGTGGATTGACCATGCTAAATTTCCCCTTAGTGTCTAAAGGTTAGGTGGGGTTATGGGGCTAGGGCGTGTGGGGAGTGAGTTTCAGTTGGGGTGTGGTGTTCTTTCGGAGGGTCAGTGCAGACTTGATGGGCCGAATGGCCTTCTTCTGCACTGTAGGGATTCAATAAATAACACCAGTTAATTTTCCTGTTATGAGTCACTTGGCTGAGTCGACTTTCTCTCCGGTCCGCTTGATTCATCAAGTTGGGCAAACTTAATTGGGTAGGAGCAAAATTGAGAAGCTCTGGAGAGAAATCGGCATTAGTGTCAGGTGTACCTTTCAGGATCAGGGAAAGATTTAATTATTAAGATAAACCCACACCGTCTAGGGAACATGCTGGAAATGCCTCATTGCCTGGCTTTATAAGAGGATAAAAACTGAGCTTGAAAACATTCTAAAACCTGAAAAAATAGCCCAGCTACTCTTGACATGTGTCCCACTTGTGCCAGCCAGGAGGCTGGTGCAACAAAGGATCACCCAGAAGACCCCCAGCCTGCGGACAAGAAACATTGAGCTGCTAAGTCCCTTTACCCCCTCTCCTTCATTAAGTGCCTTCTTGAAACCTAGCACCTTTCAAACCTTTGGTCAACCTCCTAATCTTTCCATTTTTGGATTGATTGCTGTATCTTTTCCTTCTGCTGCTCTGATGCAGCACCTTGGAATTATTTTCTGTTTAAGTAACATCACTTACAGTTTTTTTTTCGTTTATCAGTCTGAACCTTGGTCTGTTAATGCACAAATTTTGGACGTAAAGTAGGTGTCACTGATTACAAAAGTGGGTGGGGATATATTACACTAGACCGTCTTTGTTCCATCTGACTTTGCAGGACTGGTTTTAATGGGTCTAGGAAGCATCTGTCAGTTTGTGGCATGTAAGTGAGATCTAATTGATGTTTTGCACATGATCTTCCTCCATTTTCACTGATGTGCCAACATTTATATTATTTTGCCTATATAAATTGGTATCCCAGGATTTCTCGGTACTGAACTATTAAAGTTAAGTTTAAAGAGCCTAATAAATTGTAAGGCCACTTTGCAATTGTTTTTTTATTTTCTGGTTATTTTTCTGTTGTAATTTTGGTTTTCAGCAGCCTTTTGTTGTGCTGTTGCCCTATTTCTTCAACAGCTTTAACGAGTTTCGTATAGGAACATCTATGCTTTTGAGAGGAAGAGGTGGCACTCTGCATGACACTGCTTGTACCTTGGAACCAACAAAGTTGCACATATCTCCACATCATGGCACATATCTTCATCAGAGGAGCAGGGCTTGCAGAGCCTCGAGTTTACAAGGAATGCTGTTGTAGAATCATGTCTCATGTTATATTCAGACCTGCAGCCAAATTCTTCCAAAGATTCAGCACAGTGTGTTTATCAATGCCATACCTGCCCTAAATTCTTATGATTCGAGATTGTCAGCTTCAAATTAGCTGTGGATAGATGTGTAAGTGACCGAGGCCCTGTTTGCTTGAGAAAGCAATCTTACTTCCATTCCTTGGTCAATTGACAGCAGCATGAGAGGGCTGTTTAATATTTATTGAGCAGCAAGACTCCCTCAGGGGTTTAGGTTTCATTTGTGTGGCCCTGTGTGTTCTATTTCACTATACCAGTCCGTGTGTGAATAAGAATGGAATCCACTCATTCATTGAGTTCATTTGTGACCATCAGCTCTGCATTCTAGAAGTTCATGCTTTTTACCAAAACAGAGGTCACAGCCAGTCACCAATATTTGACTCACTAAAGCAATTCTGAGGGAAAGTCCTGGGAGATTGATGAGATTCTATGTAGCTATACCTTATGAGACTTGTGTGGTATTTCAGGACTTCAGCTAACCACAGGTATAATATAGGAATTCATCAGAGTGCTCCCTGAGCACACCACTGAATCAGTCCTTCAGCTGTTGGCAAGATCTGGAGGTACCCCATAATATAGTCCCATAAAGGTTTCAAAGGTTCCTTGTCCTCTGTATTATACAGCTTTAAAGTATAATTATGTGTCTTTGGATAACCAAGGCCTAGAGGTGAATTAGGGAATGACCACAAGAGGAGCAGTGCCGAACCTGTTGCTAGTGGCAAGAACCATTTCGCAAGTTTCTATAAAGAACATCTCTTGACATTTTATGGATCTCCTGTCATTCTCCTTATTATTGATAGTGTATGATGTATCTGTTGTTAACTGGAGGTTGAATTGGGGGTTGAATAATTCTTTGAATAGTGGCAAAGGATCTTTTACATCCAGAAGTCTAGACTTGATATCTTATTTGTAATATGATGCCTCCAATAAGGCAGTACTCTGTCAGTATTTTAACATCCTTAGGTGAGCCTAGATTATATACTCACTCCACTCTGTGGAATGAGGCTTGGACAATCTTTGGACTGAGAAGTGCTGCCACTGATCAAGGCTAACATTAGCTGTGGTTGTTGTTGGCAGTATTTTAACTTTTTCGGTTAGGAGGTATGGTGGACCGACCCTGCCAATTCATCTTTTATTTCCACAAGAGTCTGGAATCCTCTTTGAACCTGTCTATCACAATACTGTGAAGACCAGAAATTTGGTATGTGTGGGAAACCTAGCCACAGTGCAGTGAAGGGCTTACACTGCTGACACCTTGGGCTTTTCTATGTCTTAATCCAGTCTGCTTTAAATACATTGCATGTTGTGAATTTAGGTCAGTAAACTTTTATCCTCATTGCTATAAAATGTACGTGTGGGGCAAGACTAATAAAACTGTGGTAATAATAGTGCTTTGTGTGGTGGCAATAAGTAAATAACACCTTCATTCAAACATTTGATCAGGGCAGAGTTTGGTTGGAAATATTCCCATCGTAACTGCATTGTAAATTTATATATAATAAGTTTTATGATATAATATAGATGACAACTCACAGTTCTAATCATTTTTATGACTGCTAAATACTTTTTCACATTTTGTCAGGAGCAACTGTACTTTCAACCATGTGTTACCAAGAACATATCATGTATTAGACAGAGGTGTTGCACAACAGGGCAAGAAGAATATTCAAGAGCAATGGTTATTTTGGAGAGCCACTTATGAATACTTTAGCAGCTGTATTGAGTTATGCAGCTGTGATATAGAAGGGTGGGTGCTACAATAAATAAAACATTCTAAACAGTTTATGGGAAAATAACAGGATAGGCCAAAGCCATCAAAAGATCATTTTAATTGAGTTTATATTTCTTAAAAAATATATATTTTAAGGTGTACATTCAAACAACCTAAAATTATTTATCTCAGTATGGAGCATAAATTGAAGTTTTTTGTTCTATAGAACATTGATATGTCTGCCTAACAAGATTTCTAACCCTGGGTAATTATTTGACCTCTATATTGAAGTGTGGTGTCGCATTTAATGTTAAAGATACTACAATAGAAAACTCAAAGCCATCTACCAATATAATTGCCAACACTTGCTAAATTGGACAAAAGTATTTTATGATCATAAAATAAATCATGTAAAAGAGTAACCACAGGAAGGGTGGAGCCAATTAAGGACCAAAAAGGAGATCCTGCTGTGGAGGCAGAGGGCATGGCTGAAGTACTAAATGAATACTTTATATCTAGTCTCACGAGAGAAGTGTAAAGGAGGATAGAAGAAAGGAAATTGCAAAAGATAGCTGGTAGCACTCTCGGCTCTGAGACACAAGGATCCGGGTCCAATTCCTTTTCAGGACTTCAACACAGCATTCAAGGTTGACACTCCTGTGCAGTACGAGAGAGTGCTGCACAATGACAAGGTGCCAACATTTGGATGGGATGTCAAACCGAGGCTTACCTGCTTTTTCAGGTGGATGTTAAAACTGCCACGGTACTATTTCAAAGAAGAGCGGGGGAATTATCCTCTTGTCATAGCCAATATCCCAGCCCAAAGATGTGCAGCTTAGGTGGATTGGCCACGCTAAATTTCCCCTTAGTGTCTACCGGTTAGATGGATTTATGGGATTACAGGGATAGGGCGGGAGAGTAGGATTAGTTTGAGTGCTCTTTCAGAGGATCGGTGCAGACTCAATGAGATGAATGGCCTCCTTCTGCCCTGTAAGGATTCTAGGATTCTATGAATATTCATCCCTCAAACAACATCGTGAGAATAGACTATCTGGTTATTTTCACATTGCTGTTTGTGGGATCTTGCTGTGTGCAAATTGGCTGCTTTGTTTCCTGTATTCCAACAGTGACTACACTTCAAAAGTACGTCATTGGCTGGATAGCACTCTGAAACGTCCAATGGCTATAAAAGTGCTGCATAAAAAAGTTTTTCTTTCCGACTTAAAAGATTGGCAATGCTCAAAGTAGAAAAGTCATCCGGTCTGGATTGGATGCATCCTAGGTTGCTGAGGAAAGTAATGACGAAAATTGCAGAGGCCACAAATTGTTACCCTGCTGTTGAAAAAAAGGGAAAAGGGATAAACTACAAGCTGGTGTAATTATGCACTTTCACAGACTTCATTTGTGAATACAGAAATGATTTATTAATAAGAAAACAGCAGCCTTATGGCTGCACATAGCTCCTTACATTTCTTCTGCTTATGACAGCTCCACCCCCTGGGGTGATAACCCATTTTGAGTCCTAATTGGTCCCCTCAGCCAGGTGACCATGACTCTGCTGTGTTGCCCTTAAAGGGATAATAACCACATCCTTCCTTTTTAACGAGACAATTTAAAAAATATATATTTTTATTCAAAATAGATTTTTATTATAACAAGATAACAAGATATAACAAAACAGTAATATACCAGCAAACACCATTTCAAAATAAACTCACCCACATCTAACCCCTCCCCCAAAACCCCTCATAAACAAACAAAACTTAACAAAAACCATACCCCCCAGCAACTGACGGTAACCATCTCCCTGAAAAAGGAAATGAAAGGCTGTCATCGGGAATAGAACCCATCCACTGACCTTCTCAAGTTACAAAAACTCCACCAGATCACTCAGCTAGGCCGCGGCACTGGGCGGAACCGAGGACTTCCACATGAGCAGAATGTGCCTCCGGGCTATCAAGGAGGCAAAGGCAAGGACGTCCACCTTCACCCCGATGAGTCCAAAACACCAGAAATAGGCACCAACGGCCATATCTCCAGCTGAATCCCCAGAATCCCCAGCATGGTGCTGGTAAAGGAGACCCAGAAACTTACCCGTTTAGGGCAAGAACAAAACATGTGCGGATGGTTCGCTGGTCCCCAAGCACAATGATCGCATCTATCCTCGACCCCCAAGAAGAAACCACGCCCTGGTCAAGTGCACCCTGTCCACCACCCTGAACTGGATCAAGCTGAGCCAGGCACAAGAGAAGGTGGAGTTGACCCTGTGAAGAACCTCACCCCCCCCCATCCCCAACCCGCCCATCAAACACCGAAGCTAGTTCACCCTCCCACTTTCACTTTACTTCCTCCAACAAAGCCTGCTCTGTCAGGGGCTGGTTTAGCTCACTCAGCTAAATCACTGGGTTTTCAAGCAGGCCAGCAGCACGGTTCGATTCCCGTACCAGCCTCCCTGGACAGGCACCGGAATGTGGCGACTAGGGGCTTTTCACAGTAACTTCATTGAAGCCTACTTGTGACAATAAGCGATTTTCTTTCTTTTCTTTTCAACAGGATCTGGCCTGAATATCTGAAATCCTCCCCTCACCCAATTTGGCCAGAGTCAAGACCCTATCCAAGAGCGGGGTGGTGGCGATGATGCCAGGGGAAATTAAGAAATCTCCTTGCGCAAAAAGTCACAAACCTGGAAACATATAAATACATTCAAGGGAAATGGAACTTTTCCAATAACTCCTCCATACCGGTGAACCTCCCTTCAGTAAACATATCCCCAAACCTCTCCACTACCCCCCTCCCCCCCCTCCATGCCCTGAACAACATTCCAAGCCAGACAGCACAAAAATGGTTCATGCAAATAGAGGCCAACATTGACATGAGCACAGCTTAAAATGCTGCCTAAACTGCCTCCAAATCTTCAAAGTGGCTATCATCACCGGGCTCATGGTGAATCTTGCAGAGGAAACAGAAGCGGGGCAGTGACCAGTGCCCTCAAACTCGAACTTCTGCACAAGCCTGCCTCCAACCACCCAGACATAGAATCTGGATCCTTAAGCCACCCCCGCACCTTTTCAATATTTGTAGCTCAGTAATAAAAGAACAAATTAGATAAGGCCAAGCCCTCAGCTGCCTCTCTCGGTAGAAACATCCTACAAATCCGTGGGGTATTGCCCGCACAAATAAAGGAGGATACCACTTTGTTGCCCCTACCAAAGAAAGAATTGGGGAAAAAGACTGGGAGACACTGAAACAAAAACCTTGGGAAGATATTCATTTTTACAGTCTGCACCCTGCCCACCAAAGGTCAGAGAGAGAGGTCATCCCACTTTTACAAATCGGGCATTCACCAGACTAGTGAAGTGAAGCATGTGAAGCAACGGCCAATGGTGGACCACTTGGATTCCCAGATAATGGAAGCTAGTCCTAGCCAGATGAAATGGTAACTTTCCCAGATCAGCTCCCTGGGGATTCACTGGAAAGTATTCAATTTTGTTGTCCAGACTCCCCAAGGAGTCAAAACTCCTAAGTATCCTAAGTAGCTTCATTATCTCCTCTGCATTGGTGAGTGGGTCCGTGATACATAAGCAGCACATCCGCATATAAAGACACCCTATGCTTCTTCTGCCGCGCCCCCCCCCCCTCGTTCTATCTCTCCCCCCCCTCCCCCCACCTAGTGATGACCTTAACGCAGTGGTCAGAGGTTCGATTGTCAAGATAAACAAAAGTAGGGACAATGGACAGCTCTCCCTTGTACCCCTGTTCAATTGAAAGTAACCTGAATTCAGGGCTTTCGTTCACATACCCACGGTGGGGGCCCTGTACAAAAGCCGAATCCATGATGTAAATTTTGGCCCAAAGCCAAGCCTCCCAAGAACTTCAAATAGGTACCCCACTCAACCCTATCAAATGCTTTTTCAGCGTCCATTGAAATAATCACATGAAGCTCAGGCTCAGGGAGGGGGGCAAAGAACAACATTTAACAATCGCCATGTTGGTCCATAACTGCCAGCCCTTGACAAAACCAGTCTGTTCCTCTGAAATCACCCTGGAAGGCAGGCCTCCAAACGTATTGCCAACACCTTCACCAACAGCTTAGCATCAGCTTTCAACAACGAGCTAGGTTGGTACGACCCACACTATGCAGGATCGTTATCCTTCTTCAGTATCAGGGAAATTGATGCCTGCACCAGCATGGCCGGCAACGGGTCTAGGACAACTCATCGCCGCCGACTCATCGCCGCCGACTCATCGCCGCCGACTCATCGCCGCCGACTCATCGCCGCCGACTCAGCGCCAGCCCAACTCATCGCCAGCCCAACTCATCGCCAGCCCAACTCATCGCCAGCCCAACTCATTGCCAGCCCAACTCATCGCCAGCCCACAATAATAATAAAAACAAATACATAACAAGTAATTACCGACTAACTAGATCCACAAATTACTCAATTACCAACGCAACGCCTCTTCATACATAACAAGTAATTACCGACCAACTAGATCCACAAGTTACTCAATTACCAACACACCTATTTGTCAACAAATAAATCTGCTCCTCCACATAACAAGTAATAACCGAACTAGATCCACAAATGACCTTCAGGACAGGAACTTCAATTTTATTTCTTCCAATTTTAAACCCTTTACTTCAATTTTAATTCTTCCAATTTTAAACCCTTTACTTCAATTTTAATTCTTCCAATTTTAAACCCTTTACAATGGAGCAAATTTTAAGTCAGCGAGGCAAAGAGAAGTTTTCTCATAATGGATATTTGTTAATTTTTGATAAATTCAGTAAAACCGAAGGCGATTTGATGTTTTGGCAATGTGAACAGCTCAGCAGATGCAAAGCAAGAATTCACACAAGATTTGGAAACGTAGTGAAATTCATAAATACTCACACCCATGACTCTTCACCAATACGAATAGAAGTGGCAAGGACGACTACAAAAATTAAAACCCGAGCCGAGGAGACAGTGGAAAACCCAAGTGTATTGATTAATGAAGTTTTGGCGAATGTTTCCCAAGCGGAACAAGGATCACTACTGTGCGCGTCTGCTCTGAAGAAAACAATTTGACGGAAACGGAATCAAATTAGCGTCCCTCCGCCAGACCCAATTGATCTTCATCAGTTAGCAATCCCTGATGAATATGCGACCTACGAAACGGAGCCAACCCAGAAGGAAGTTTTTCTACTAAAAGACAGTGGTCCCGGAGAAGACAGAATCTTGCTGTTTGGAAGGAGAAGTTGGTTGCAACAGTTGGCTTCATCAGAAGTTTGGTATGTAGATGGAACCTTTAAGATAGCTCCGAAGTTATTTTCTCAGGTTTATATTGTACTGGCTCAAAAATTCGGAGGTGTCATCCCAGTACTTTATGCTCTTTTACCTAACAAGCAAAAAGTTACATATTCAAGGTTATTTGAAATGATAAAAGAAATTGAGCCCACCGTAAACCCAAAATCAATTGTATGTGATTTTGAACTCGCGGCATTTAGTGCAATCAAAGAAATATTTCCAAACATAGAATTAAAAGGGTGCTTCTTTCACCTTAGTCAAAATATGCAGAAGCACATTGCGGCTTCGGGTCTAACTTCTCGTTATAATAACGACAGCAAGTTTTCGTTACAAGTCAAGATGATACTGGCTCTTGCATTTGTCCCTGTCAAACATATAGATTCCTATATTGATGCCTTAGTTGACGAATTATCTACAGAGCATTTGCCAATCCTGAATTGGCTCGAAAACAATTATATAGGTCGGTTAAACAGACGCAGAAATAGCAGACGTACCCCACTCTTCCCAATGGAAATGTGGAATTTGTATGTTCGAACTTTAAATCATGAAGACAGAACCAACAACCACGCAGAAGCAGCAAACAGAAGACTACAAATGGAATTAGGGATGGAACATCCTACAATATGGAAATTCATTAATGCACTCAGAAAAGTTCAAAAAGGACGAGACTGTTATTTGGAATTGCTTATAGCTGGCAGTGCACCACCAGCAAAATTAAAAAGATACCTAGATACTGATAACTGCATTCTTAGGATAGTCCAAAATTTTAATGAAAGGATTCCTATTGAATATTTACGCGGTATTTCTCATAACATAAAATAAGTCTTTTCACCTCCATTAATTTTTATTGAGCACACCATGAATTTCAATTTTTAGTTGGGCTGGCGATGAGTTGGGCTGGCGATGAGTTGGGCTGGCGATGAGTTGGGCTGGCGATGAGTCGGCGGCGATGAGTCGGCGGCGATGAGTTGTCCCATTCCCCCGGCAACACCCCCCCAGGACAAGGAATCATTGAACATATCAGCAACAGAGGGATCAACTGACCTGCAGGCATTTTATAGAATTTGATAGGGAACCCAGAGCTCCGGATCCGGAGCTTTACTCGATTACATTAATCCAATACACTTCATAGCCTCTTCCAATCCCATCCTCAACTCCAACTCCTCCCTTCTCCCCTGCTAACCACCTGGAAAACAACCCGTCCAGAAACTGCATCATTGACAGTCTCTCCTCTGCAGGCTCTGACTTATAGAGCTCTCGATAAATGGCCTCAAATGGTGCATTAACCTTCCCTGGGACAGAAACCAACCCACCACCCAAATCCCTTATCTGCACCATGTCCCGGGAGGCAGCCTGTCACCTCAGCTGGTGTGCCAAAAGATGACTGGCCTTTTCCCCATATTCGTAAAAGGTCCCCTTGAGCAGCTGGTTCATTGCCTTGCTCATTGAGAGCAGCTCAAATTCCGTCTGTAATTTCTTCCTTTCCTCCAACAACTGGTGTTGGGGCATTTGAGTACTGGCAGTCCACCTTGAGAATGGAATGTACCAGCCTCTGCCTCTCGACTCTTCCAGATTTGTCCCTATGTGCCATGGAGGAGATTATCTCCACCCTAATGATGGTCTTCAGAGCTTCCCACAAGCTGGAAGGGGAAATCGCCTTTCCTGTTGAACTCAATGTACTACACAGCGGCGGAGGATCTAAGCTCATAGATTCCCTTGTCCGCCAGCAACGCTGTGTCCAATCTCTATGGGAGTAATTGAGAGAGGCCATCAAGTTCACAAAATGCGGAGCGTGATCCGAAATAATGATCAACAAGTACCCCATCCCCTCAGTCCAGGAAGAGACCTACCCACCACAAATAAGTCAAAGTGGGAGTAGACCCGATGGATATGGGGAAATAAAAAGAAAATTCCTTATCCCTCAGATACATAAATCCCCATGGGTCTGCCCCCCCCCCCCCCCCCCCCCTCCCCCAACCCCAGCACCCATCTGTTCCATAAAGACCAATATCGCCTCACTACCCCTGACAGACTCAGAAGATTGGGATCTGACCTATCCAACCGGGATCCAAAGCACAATTGAAGATCCCCCAGCAGAATTAATAAATCAAGATCCAGAATGGAAGCCAGCACCTTATTGATAAATGCCATATCATCCCAGTTCGGGTCAAACACGTTAACTCGGAGCACCACCACCGCCTGGGTCCGCCAATATTTTAGCAGTTGAAAAAGATACCCTTTTGTTGATCAACACTGCAGGCCCCCAAGTCCTGCCATCGAAACCCGATTGTCCCACTCAACCCTTCTGTAACCTTGTTCGGTCCTTGATCCGCAAATTGGTCTCCTGTAAAAACACCACATCAGCCTCAAACCTCTAAGGTGTGCAAACACCCATGATCTTTTTACTGAGCTGCTAAACCCCCTTACATTCCAAATTATCAGCCAAATAGGGGGCCTCCAACACCCCCCCCCCCCCCACCCCCACCCCGAACCAGAATCAGCCATTCCCATTATGTGGGGTTACCCAGCAGTAGCCCTATGAGTGGCAATACCAGTCCAACCCAAGATAGCCACCAAAGGCGTGCAGGGTATACCACCCCGAATCACACGTTGCTCTTGTACAATACGGTCTTGGCCTTGTTGAATGCTGCATACTTCTAGCCAGTTCTGCTCCTCATGGCGTGGTCCTCCCATGTATAGTCTCAATGATCTTTTGCCCACCTCAGGTCTCATTCCTTCTCTTGGTTACTGTGGAACCTGACGATGACCACTTATGGTGGTTCCCCAGATTGCGGTTTCTGCCTGAGCGACCAATGAGCCCTGTGAAATTCAGGAGGGGATGGCATTCTCTCCTACCCTACCTCTTCTCAAACATCTTGAACTTACAGTCTTTAGGATTTGAGCCTTCCAGGCCCTCTGGTAGCCCAACAATGCTCTAATGTTGCCATCTGGAATTGTTTTCCAGATTGTCCACCTTGGCCTTCAACACTTTATGCCTGACCAGTAGCACCACCACCTCCGCTTCCAGGGTAACAATCCAGTCACTCTGGTCTGAGAGTGCCACCTCCACCCTTTGTATCACCGCACCTTGCTCTTTACCTTCCAATCCTTCTTCTCCAAGGCTGCACGGATGGGGGCTAGAGCCCCTTCCATCGCCTTCTCAAGGTCCTCAAAGACCGCCTGTCGGCGCTTCTTGAATTTTTCCGCCAAGAAACTTGCCAGAATCTCTCCACGGAAAGGCCAAAGACACAGCAAGAGCCTCCATCATTTTCTCCACCACTGAGGCGCTTCTGAGCCTGGTGAAGATTCTTCACCCGTCTGCTGCCTTGTGTTATACTTCTTGGGCATTACTTTTATGTGGGGACCTTATCCAATTGAACTGCTCATGTTTCCTCCCCCAAACATCACCCAAAAACTGGACGAACAGGGCCAAAAACAAAGTACCCTGATGGGGGCCAACGCATGGGCGACTGCTCACCACACTGCCGTCACCGCAAGTCTCAGCTACTTTATAGAATCTTGAATAATTAAGTTGCTTAGTTCCAAATTATAACTAAACATTATACACATGAGTTGGACAATTTTAAATTGAGTCTTTGTAGACTTTTTCTGTTTCTTGTGGAGTGGCACAATTGTGTAGTCTGAGATCCTTCCACAGGTTTGACATTAACAGGAACTGCTATAACGGTTACCTCTTCTGCCACCTCTTCACGACTTGCTTCCACGGAGACAGAGTTATATCTAGGACAGGTCAACCAGATATTTTAGTGCTTACAAGTTTGAAAACATTTCTTGGTGGAAACACTGACTGCTGGAGCACTTCTCTACTCTTCAAGTGGTCCACATGCTAACGATCAGTCCCTCCATGTCTACTTGATATGACAGGGGTCCGGTCTCAGACACAATAATCCCGGGATCTAACTTGATCCACTATCAAAGTTTCATATTATGTGCTTAATGTGGGTTCTTCATGTTGCAGTAATGATGGTTGATTAATAAAAATGTTGAGGCCTGTGTGTTTAAACGTAAACATTTATAATGGTAGACTTTAACCATGCACAGTTTCAAATATCGTCTTGCATGGGGCTGACCCATGCAGGCCTGTTGCTTACAGAGTTCTGTCTTAGACAGTTCTCTGATCATATGGCAACATTGATCACTCTGTGGGCGGTGCCACTCTCCAGTCCCACGTTGACCCTTGCTCTGCAGAGCACATATGATCACAGTATAACAAAGTCTTATGTCTTGGCAGTTCTTTCCCAATCCTGGTCTGTCACGTATGAAGGAAGGGCCATGGTACTCTGGTACTTCGATCGTGTGATAAGATTTCTTCACATCCCAACATTTTAATTCAGCATATTTTTCATCGATCATTTTATCATAGTGCTTGAGCTTTTCTATTTGTGTGACCATTTCAGCAATCATGTTCTTGCAGGTAATCTCAAGTTTCTTTCTCTGTCTGATGTCCTGATTCTTTTTTTTAAATTTAGAGCGTCTAATTCTTTTTTTTTCCAATTAAGGGACAATTTAGTGTGGCCAATCCACCTAGCCTGCACATCTTTGGGTTGTGGGGGTAAGATCCATGCAAACACGGGAAAAATGTGCAAACTCCACACAGACAATCCACACGGACAGTGACCCAGGGCTGGGATCGAACACAGGTCCTCAGCACTGTGAGGCAGCAGTGCTAACCACTGCACCTCAATTGTTTATTCTACTGTCAATTTCAATGTTTTTATCACTTCAGTTAATTTTTAATTGCCAAGGTTCCCTTCTTCAAGCTCTTATTCTCCCAATTTAATTCTTCACTGGACCTGCTTTTATTTTCTAGTTTATTTGTGGAGTTCAGTTTATTCTACATTGTCTCATTAATTTCTTTTCTTAACTTCATTTTGTAATTTTTTTGTATGTGCCATTTGCCAAATTTGCTGTCAGTCAATTCATCTTGTTGTTTTTGTGTCTTCTCTCGAGTTTTAATTCTTTTTGCTGATTCTTCTTTATGTTCCGTAGTTCCTTGCTTCTTTTGAAATTTTTAAATTCTGCGTTTCTTCCAAGGGGAATCCATTATGTTCTTACTGGACATATACATTTTGCAATTGCCTCCTGTGAGGTCTTCCTTTGCCTCTTCCTTGAGGTCTTTGTTGCTGATGGACCTTTTTTTTTGAGAGTTGCCCTCTCTTGGGATATGCTCCAATTTTCCTGTCCATAGCTGTTTGTTCCTTCTTGTGGTTGCTGCTTTAAATGCATTTCCACTTCAAATGTATTACCCCTTTAAGGGTATTGCCGCTTTAAGACTGTCATTTGTTAATTTAGCTGTCAGCTGTTGGCTTTTTCACTGTGTTTTTCCTGAGCTTTTGGAGTTTTGGTGCGCACCTGGCTGCTGTTTTAGGATTTTTAAAAACTTCCGCTTTTATTGAAAGAAGGTCATTTCAGTGTTCTCTGCAGTTTTCTTTTTGTCTGTTCACCTAAAGAGCTAATTTTTTTCCTTTGAAGGTGGCTTTTGTTAATATTTCTCCCACACGTGGAAACCCACTAAACTTGTTTTCTTTTTGGCTTGAGAACTTCTTTGTTCGATTGAAGTTCATCAGTTTTGCTTACTCGTCTTGTGGATTCTGACCCAGGGGTCTTGCCATGTTCTCTCCGTTGCCCATGCACCTTGTAACTGTCCATCTTTTCTGATTCTACATTACTGATCTGGCAATATCTCAAATGGATCTCGTAATATCCCGCATGGGACTTATGGGGTGGGAATGCATGTTTTCTCCATGCTCCTTGCGGAATACGAGCTCTCACTCTAGGAGTAGGATATCTCAATTACCCAGAGTATATAAGGTCGGCCAGTAAGGCACTGGCCCAGTAGGAACCCAGTAGGGGTCTACTGGGAAGTGTATCTAGTTTGTAAATAAAACATTGTTCTTATTTTTACTCGGTTTGGATTCCCATTGTCCTTACTAAAGGTCTATTCACTCAAAGAGAAACGTTCAAGATACACGGCTTCTACTTGAATGTTGCCAGCACGGCAGCATGGATGGGCAGCACGGTAGCATGGATGGGCAGCACGGTAGCATGGTAGTTAGCATAAATGCTTCACAGCTCCAGGGTCCCAGGTTCGATTCCCGGCTGGGTCACTGTCTGTGCAGAGTCTGCACGTCCTCCCCGTGTGTGCGTGGGTTTCCTCCAGGTGCTCCGGTTTCTTCCCACAGTCCAAAGATGTGCAGGTTAGGTGGTTTGGCCATGCTAAATTGCCCGTAGTGTCCTAAAAAGTAAGGTTAAGGGGGGGTTGTTGGGTTACGGGTATAGGGTGGATACGTGGGTTTGAGTAGGGTGATCATTGCTCGGCACAACATCGAGGGCCGAAGGGCTTGTTCTGTGCTGTACTGTTCTATGTTCTATGTTCTAACCCACACCTGGGAAGCCAATATTCCATCTCCGACATATGTTGAAGGATTATACTGAGCACTTCCCAAACCTTGGCAGCTACCTCTCTCAAAAGGGCACCATTGACAGGGAGATTCAACATTGGATCAGCTGCCCTAGCTCAACCTCTGCAAATAACAGCGGCAAGTGTTTGACAACAAAGGTAAGTCAACAAGTCTGAGTATACAGCGCAGGTATCGTCACCACACTCCTGTACAACAGCGAGAGCTGGACTGTAAATCAGCAAAACATAAGAGCGCTAGAGAAATTCTATGATCTATCCTCCAGGTTCAATGGAAGGCCATTGAACAAACACTTGTACCTCTTGAAACCAGCTCCACAAGCATTTATGAAAATCTCCGACAAAATCACCTGACCACTGTGGCAGGATAGTCGAAAAGCACCCTCCCCTCCCTGGTTCTGTTTTCTGTTGTCTCCATTCTCAAACAGCCAGCACAGCAGCACTGATCTTAAAGACTGGGTGGAACTTTCTACCAATCGTTCAAAATGACGACAACCTGTCCATCAAACTGCTTTAAGTCTCAACATCTTCATGATGAGGCAGAGAAGGAAAGAAAAGGAAGCAAATCTTGCACTCCGGATCCCACTGCCTCAGGGGACATCTTGCCGTATGTGCCCAAGGATCTGCGGGTCAAGTATATGCCAATTCAGGCCCATAAAGACCCATGGCAGAAACATAAACCTTGAGCAGATTTGCTCGAGGCACAGCCAATGATGATTCTCCTAAGAGGAGAGAGAATTAAGGGCAGATTTGATAGAGGTTCGAAACATTTTGAAAGGTTCTGATGGTGTAAATCATAGAATCACCACAACCTACAGCATAGAAGGAACCATTCAGCCCATTGGTCTGTGCTCGCTTGCTGAAAGAGAGGCTGTGCTTACACTTTTGAAAAATATTTTGCTTCCAACATGACATTGATATTACTGCCAAATTTCATTGAGCAGATTTTTGTGAAACATACCAAGTACGTTCTCTTCAGAATGTTTATATCCAGTCACAATCATCAGAATTTGGATGTTAACTTGCATTTTGATTTTCCTTCAATAAAGATCAGCTGGTCAATCCCACAAAGGATTGGACGCATTTCACTGCTCCTGCTGTCTGGAGTTTATAAAATATAGAATAGCCTACTTGGTGATTTTGAGAAGAAAGAGGCTTGCTCGTAGCCTCCCACGTTTTGAATCCGTTGCAGACTTGTGTAAAATATTGCATTTAACTGGCTGAGGAAAGAGCAAGGAAACTCTAGAGTTTGCACATTACCATTACTTTTTAAAAATCCTTCATTACCTAATGATGCAAAACATATATATAATGTATCAATAATTACATTCCTCATTTTCTGTCTTTTTGGGGAGAGATGACCTTCGCTGCCTGAATTGAATCAGAATTTATGGTCCAGAGAGGAATGAAAAGTGACCTAACACACTCTGGCACTCATTCACTAATCAAATAGCAGAGACTTAATTTAATCTTTCTAGGTTAGGTTTGAACTTGTACCCCAAAGGTGAAACAGTAGGCTTTGAACAGACTGCGACACTTCAGCAGAGAATAGAAAGCTTCATTTCATCTGTTATTTAACCCTGGTTCCAGAGGACAAAAGAAAATCTTTGAATATTCTGTGACACCCAGTCACCATTAAAGTGCTGAGAAATTTGGTTAATTTATCTGGGCTCAATTTGACCACGTGTCAAGGATCGGGAATAAAGGGCGGAATTCTCCGACCTCCCGCAGGGTCGGGGAATCGCCCGGGGCCGGCGTAAATCCCTCCCCCGCCGTGGCCGGAATTCTCCGCCACCCGGGAATCGGCCGAAGTCCCGCCGCTGTCAGGCCTCTCCCGCTGACGTGGTTTAAACCACCTCTGGTGCCGGCGGGAGCAGGCGGCGCAAGCGGGCCCCGGGATCCTGGGGGGGGGGGGGGGGGGGGCGCGAGGCGATCTGAACCGAGGGGGTGCCCCCACGGTGGCCTGGCCCGCGATCGGGGCCCACCTCCACCGCCACTCCGGTACGCCGGGACCCCCCACCCCGCCGGGTAGGGGAGAATCCCGGCCAAAGTCTGCGAAAACAGGATCAGGCAGTTAACATCCCAGAGCAGAACCTTTTCTTATTTGGGCTGGAAACAAACTAATATCCTAAAAATTAAAAGGCAATTATTAATATTCTGACTTCATGGTCTATTATAGTGCTAACTCATGCAGTACACATCTGAATTTCCAAAGTACGCTGCTGGTGGGCAAGGTTCCCTGACAGAAGCACAGTCAGTTAATGACAGTGCACAATCAGTTCCTTGTTTTGTTTTGAAGTCCGTCTTTCTCCTCGCAAATGCAAAATATAATTTTAATTTCTTTGTTTGGCCAATCCTTTTAATTGTGCCACCTTTTGTGTGGTTTTTGTTGAATCTTCAGCCATTTTAATATGTACAATTTTTACTTTTACTAGAGCAATTATTATTTTAAACAAAGCTTTGAGGAAAATGTATTTTTCAAATGGTAGATTTCAATAGTTTTCCCACGAGCATGGTCGTTTACCCAATTTTTGAACAAAATGGTGATCCTGTGTATCTTGGCCAAATACAAACATATAAATTAGGTGCAGGAGTATGCCGCTCGGCCCCTCAAACTTGCTCAGCTATTCAATAAGATCATGACTGATCTGATTTTAACCTGAACTTCACATTCCTGGCTATCCCCGGTAACCTTTCACCCCTTACTTATCAGGAACATATCTAGCTGTCTTAAAAATATTCAAAAACTATGCTTCCCCTGCCTTTTGAGGAAGAGAGTTCCAAAAGCTCACAACCCTCAGAGAAAAAAAAATTCTTGTGTACACCATTGTACCCAGGGTTAATGGTGTTTCGCATTTCTGTATCATAGAAAATTATGAGAATTGTTCCCTCTGACCGAGAAGTTGTTTTATGATTGATAGTTACAGCACAAAATCAAGATAACTGCACAGTAAATAGCATACCTTATCAGCTCTGGAATCATTTGTTTATTACCAACTAGCACGCAATATTGGATATTACCTGGTGTCAGCCTCCTGAGTGTCAATCACGGATCCGGCGAATCAGATACTGTTTTTTATTGGAATCGGTCGTGTTCCACGTGGCACCAGTGCTAGCCCCACAATTGTCGCTGAATTGGTTTAGGTATGGCACCAGTTTTGCT
The DNA here is from genome assembly GCF_902713615.1 of Scyliorhinus canicula. NCBI lineage: Eukaryota > Metazoa > Chordata > Chondrichthyes > Carcharhiniformes > Scyliorhinidae > Scyliorhinus > Scyliorhinus canicula. Next base: position 54,076,009 of record NC_052165.1, on the reverse strand, counting down.
GTCGTAGACATCCGTGAATCGTGCCCCGGCATCAACACTTAGTCTCAGGAACGGAGAATCCCACCCACTGTTTTATAAGTCATTAAATACCAGATAAGGTCCATGATCTATTTGAAGCATGTGGAAGGAATTATCTTCATCGTCTATTCGCCTAATTTCTTTTTAATTACCCAAATGATTTTATTTTGAAATGTCAGATGTCCCAGCCAAGATGAAAGCTTGTCCTCATGTTGCGTAATTTCAAGAAGGAATTAGGTATAGCTCTTGGGGCTAAAGGAGTCAAGAGATATGGGGGAAGGCAGGATCAGGGTTTGAACTTGATGATCAGCCCTGATCATAATGAATGGCGGAGCAGGTTTGAAGGGCTGAATGGCCTCCTCCTGCTTCTATTTTCTATGTATGTTTCTATGCCTGGCATTCCAAATGAAGTTACATCAGATGGTGGGCACCACTCAACTCTGAGGAATTCTAAGTGTTGGCATAATAATATGCATTCAGTCAAGTCACCAACTCACTAAAGTTTTAACAGGTAAAAGCAAGGCAGCAAACAGCTAAAATTACAATGATGATTCTGAAAAACTGCATAACCCTTGTCAACTGGTACATTACACTGGGTGAGGCATAGCGAGCTCTCCAGTTTAAAAAGAGATTGGCAGATAAACCAAACATAACTATGAAAATTGATGATAATAAAGGGTGCCAAAGAGCAATTTTAACTGAAAACAGACCTGACTCTAAATAATGGTATGAACGAACATGATAAACCGAGAAAATGAGGAATTGTCAGAATTTATCCAGTTGGGAAAAGGAATGGATGTTTGTGAAAATGCAAATAAATCTTGTCCTTGAAAATAGACACCAAAAGTTCAAGTATCATGTGAGTGGGGCAGCATGGTGCACAGTGGTTAGCATTGCTGCCTATGGCGCTGAGAATCCGGGTTCAAATCCTGGCCCTGGGTCACTGTCCGTGTGGAGTTTGCACATTCTCCCATGTGCCTGCGTGGGTTTCACCCCCACAACCCAAAGATGTGCAGGGTGGGTGGATTGGCCATGCTAAATTGCCCCTTAACTGGAAAAAAAATAATTGGGTACTCTAAAAAAAAATTTTAAGTATCATGTGGGAAATCTGACATACCTGCAAAAAAAAAGAAATAGCAGAGCCACCATTTTTAAAGGGCACAGAAACCCAGGCTACATACCCTCTAACCCACATGATGCCATTCAGGCAACCCACAATCACCAAACCACAATACAGAGCATTGCAGTAAAACCAAAGGCAATCATCAGCAGAAAAGTGAACCAGAACTAAAGCCAGCCAAACAGAGATTCCAGATAGAAATAGCTCCCAATACCAAGAAGAATAAGCCCTGTATCCTAGCAACAAAGAATAACAGAGTAATGAGAAAACCACATAAGTAATGTTATTTATCAATGACTTTGTAGTTGTTTGAACTGTTCCCATTGCAACTATGGGACTGTTCAGATGTAATCATTTGTTTTTTGATGTCAAGGTTTAGTTTCCTTCTAAGGAGGAAGATGTTTTCCTATGGAATTGTACCCATGTATCGGTATGATTCACAAGGTGAACACTAACTGTTCCCTTTGATCCACAAGTTGTTTTATGATTACCAGCTGTAGAGCAAAATCAAGATGACTATATAGAAAAGAATATATTTTACTATTCTAAGTGATTTAAACTACAGAAATTTACAATACAGGAGGCTGTCAAACAACTATCTGCTTGGTCTGATTCCCCTGTCTTTCACCCACACTTTTTAATTCTGTTTTTATTAAAGGTGAAGCCCTGAAATTCTGAATATATTTATCTAATTACCTGTTAATCTTCCCCACTGTACTCAAAGGAGTCTCAGTTTCCCTTATCATTGCTCTAACTGAAGCCTCTCATCACTTGGATCTTTAGTTGTTCAATACCAAGTGTCCTTTTATCCTTCAGTGGTATGTGAGTGTTGCCGATAAAGCCCATCCTTAACTGTCTTTGAGAAGGTGGCGTTATGCCATCTTCTTGAACCATGAGAGACAACATGATGTCAGTACATTGCTATTAGGGAGAGCGTTCAAGGTTTTTGACCCAGTGACAGCGATATATTTTCAAACCTGGATGGTGTGTGACTTGGAAGGGAATTTGCAGGAATTGATGTTCCCATGTGTTTGGCTTTGTCCTTTAGGTGGTAGAGGTCACGAGCTTAGAAAGTGTTGATGAAGGAGCCTTGGAGACTTGCTGACTTGAATCTTGCACGTGATACACTGTGACCCAGTAGTGGAGGGAGTGATGGTTTCAAAGTTTTTGAGTGTTGTTGGAGCTATATTCCATCACACCTCTGACTTGTACCTTGTAATGGCAGACACACTTTGAAGAGTTAGGATGTGGTTACTCACCACAGAATTCCCAGGCTTCTAACTGTTCTTGTAGGCATCGTATTTGTATGACAAGCATTGTTACGCTTCTGGTCAATGTTAACTTCTAGGATTTTGAAGGTGGGGAATACAGCGATGGTTTTCTTTATATGTTCATGGGATTTGGGTGTTGCTGGCTAGGCCAGCATTTATTGCACTTCCCTAATTTCCCTTAAGAAGGTGGTGGTCAGGGTGGCACGGTTAGCACTGCTGTCTCGCGGCACCGAGGGCCCGGGTTCAATCTTGGCCCGGGTCACTGTCCATGTGGAATTTGCACATTCTCCCTGGGCTCTCACCCCCACAACCCAAAAGGATGTGCAGCGTAGGTGAATTGTCCATGCTAAATTGCTGCTTAATTGGGAAAAAAATAATTGGTACTCTAAATTTTTTTTAAAAGGTCATGGTGAGCCGCCTTCTTGAACCACTGAAGTCCATGTGTTGTAGGTACACCCACAGTGATGTTAGGAAGGGAGTCCAGGATTTTGACCCAGTGTCAAGGAAGGATCGCCAATATATTTCCAAGTTATAGGTGGTATAAATCATGGGTTTGGAAGGTGCTGTCAAAGGAGCCTTGGTGAGTTTTTACAGTGCATCTTGTAGCTGGGGCATGCTGTTACCACTGTGCAGAGAAAGTGAATGTTTATTATAGTGGATGGGGTGCCAATCAAGCGGCTGTTTTTTCCTGGATGGTGTCGAAATTCTTGAGTGCTTCTAGAGCTGCACTCATCTGAGCAAGTGAAGAATATTCCATCAGACTCCTGACTTGAGCCGATTTAATGGTGGACAGGCTATGTGGGGTCAGAATGGGAGTTACTGTCTGCCGAATTCCCAGCTTCTGACCTGCTCTTGTAGCCACAGCATTTAAGTGGCTGGCTCATTTCAGTTTCTGGTAAATGGTAATCCCCATATTTTGATAGTGAGGGATTCAGCAATGGTAGTGCCATTAAATGTCAAGAGAAGATGGTTAGACTCTCTCTTGTTGGAGATGGTCATTGACTGGCAATTGTGTAGCGTAAATGTTCCTTGCCACTTGTCAGCTCAAGCCTAAATGTTTCCAGGACTTTCTGCATGCAGGCACAAACTGCTTCATTTTATTAGGAGTATCAAATGCTTCTGAACACTGTGCAATCATCCTGGAATATACTCACTCTGACCTTATGATGGAGAGGTTATTGTGAAGCAATTGCAGATGGTTTGGGCTAGGACACTGTCCTGAGTAACTCCTGCAGAACGTTTCTGGGGCTAAGATGATTGGTCTCTCACAACTACAATTATTTTCCTTTATGCCAGGTGTAGTGATCTCTGTATATGTAAATACATAAGGGGTAATGTGTAGTCAGTACAGTCAGATGATCACTAGAGGGCAACACTAACAAGGGGTATATAAACAACCACAATCTGTTTACCCACTCTCTTTGGACGTGTTGTGGCTAGAGGACAGAAGTATAGCAAGCTCAGAGTGTAAAGTATATATTTCATTGTTAATCTAAATCTATCTTGTCTAATTCGAACACTAGTAAAAGTATTGAAGAAAATAACTCACAAGTAAATTGATTAGTTACTCAATAAATTATTTGTTATCAACTGGACGACTTTGATTATTCATCATCTAAGTTACGTTCAACTTGGCAGAAACAAATGAGTAAAAAATATTACTCCCAAGTAATATTGGTACCAGGCTAAAAGCTTTAAGAAAATATTACAAGATAGAATAGGCAAGAAAAAAGAAAGTTCCAGTACCGACTGTTAGACTGTGGGAGGCTTCACAGTAAACGGATCCTCGACAACAAATCGACTCGATGGACCAAGTTTAAGCTCCACGGCAGCTGAAAACCTCTGGCAATTTAAATTGGAAATTGTTTAAACGACAGTTCCAACTTTATCTAGAAATGCATTGTCTACATACTGCCTCTGAAGCCAGAAGAATAGCACTGCTACTGTCAATGGCAGGTCAGCAAGCTATAGAGATATATAATTAATTTATATTCTCAGAAGGTGAAGACAAAAGAAAACATTGGTGTGAATATGGCGAAGTTTGATGACCACTGAAAGATGCAGACTAATGAAATACTGGATTGTTTCAGGTTTCATTAATGGTTACAGAAAAACAGCGATTACAAGCTTTGTCACCGACTTAAAACTGCTAGCACAAACACGGAATTTCAATGATTTGTATGATTCATTAAAAAGGGATCAAATTGTTTATGGACTTTGTGCTGAAAGTTTGAGAGAAGCATTATTGAGACAAAACAATCTAACACTCAAAATTGCGATCGAAAAATGTATTTCGCATGAACAAAGCAGAAATCAATACTTGGAATTTTATCACCGGGAAAAGGGCGCGAAAGTCCACCACGAGGTTGAGAGTCTTAAAATGGTGTCACAGACAGCAAAGAAGCACGTTCGGGATGGCAGCTGCCTTGCGCACACACACTCCAACTCGGGACATGCGCAGTATGTACAAAGATACAGGGCTCAAGGGAAGAAGTCTGCGTATGCACGAACGTACATCGTGCGTCAGAGAGACAATGTCATGACGTGCTACCGATCTGGTAACACCCACTTAAAGGGGAAATGTCCTGCACAAGGAAAAAATGTTTAAAATGCTCAAGGCTCAACCACTTTGCATCCTAATGCAAGTCATCAGCGATTTTTCAGAATCCAACTTTGAAGCAACAACTTAGCAATGTTCGCAGCATTGAAAAGATGGAAATAAAGAATCCAAGAAAGATTTTACGGAAGATTAAGATTTTTTCTCCTTAGAAAATACTTTCTTTGTAGGAATATTAAAAACAGAAGATGAGCTTGAAAGAACAACAAAGGCTCATCGGCAAATAAATCAAGTCGATTCCAACAGTGAATGGTCCACAACAGTACAAGTCAATGATGTACCAATACTTTTCAAACTTGACACTGGTGCTTCAGCAAACTTGATGACTAGCAAAGATCTCGAATCAATCCAAGGGGAACACGAGATGATACCTGCTGCATGCAAGTTAAAAGATTATAATGGCAACAAAATTGTTTCCAAAGGTTCATGCCATTTAAAAGTGGTCAACAAGAAGGTCAAGAGAATACTACGTTTTGAGATCGTGGACGACTAGAAATCTTCGCTGTTAGGTGCTCAAGCCTGCAAGGACTTGCAGCTTGTCCAAAGAATCTTCATGCATACCAAAGATGCATCTTGACTGAATGATGACATCCAGCAACTTCTTAGTGAATACCCTAATGTATTTTGAGGTATGGGTACATTACCATACAATTACGAATTTTTTATCAAAAAGAATGCAAAACCCGTCATTCATCCACCAAGAAGAGTATCAGCTTCACTGAGAGAACAACTCAAAGCAGAGTTAACACGATTACAGTGTCAAGGAATCATCTCAAAAGTCATACAACCGACTGACTGGGTCAGCTCGTTGGTCTGTGTCAAGAAGCCTTCAGGTGATCTACGAATCTGTATGGATTCCAAAGATCTAAACAAGAACATCAGTAGGGAACACTACCCTAATCCCAAGCAAGAGGAGATAACTTGTGAGATGGCAAACGCTCACATTTTTACCAAACTTGGCGCTTCACAAGGTTTCTGGCAGATGCAGATAAATGATACAAGCAAAGTACTCTGTACATTCAACACGCTATTTGGACGTTACTGTTTTTACCGAATGCCTTTCGGGGTCATCTCAGCCTCAGATATTTTTCACCGAATTATGAAGCAGATGACGGAGAACATTGAAGGTATCAAAGGTTATGTAGATGACATCATCATCTGGACAACTACTGAAGAAGACCATATTGCAAGACTGAAAAAAGTATTTCACAGGATCCACCAGTATGGTCTAAAGCTCAACAGATCTAAGTGCACATTTGCATGTTCATCTTTGAATTTCTTGGGTGAGACAATTTCAGCTCAAGGCGCCCGGCCAGGCAATGAAAAAATATCTGCAATACAGAACATGCAGCAGACGAAAGATAAAAAAGCTGTGCTTCGATTTCTATGATTCATCAATTTCCTGGGGAAATTCATTTCAAACTTATCGACGAGGGTGTCAGCTCTACGAACTTAATTTTAAAAACTACAGAATTTGAGTGGACTCCACGCCACCAGGAAGAATGGGTGGACCTCAAGTATCAAGTGATGGCAGCTCCGATTCTGACTTTTTTTGAACTGACAAAACCTACAAAGATCACAACCAATGCCAGTCAAGATAGAATTGATGGGGTACTACATCAGCAAGACAACCAAACAGACTTGGCTCCAGTAGCATTCACGTCCAGAGCGATGACACGGAGTGCGTGTATGCGCAAATAGAAAAAAAAGAGTGTCTTGGATTGATTACAGGTATATCAAAGTTTCACGACTACGTGTACAGACTACCTACATTCATCGTAGAAACTGATCACAGACCTCTGGTTAATATCATTGATAAGAATCTCAATGATATGATTCCTCGCCTGCAATGAATGATGATGAAGATGAGGAGGTATGACTTCACACTAGCCTACACTCCTAGAAAAGACCTCATCATAGCCGACACACTATCAAGATCCATCAATATAGAAAGCTCACCTCCTGAATCAATTAACAATATCGAAGCTGAATGACAGTTGTACAAGGAAACTCTTCCGGCATCTGATAAAAAATTGCAGCAAATTCGTACAGAGACACAGAAAGATGCAACCTTGCTACGAGTAATACATCATCTCCAGCATTGTTGGTCAAAAGGACACTGTCCACAATTTCAAAATATCCAGGCAGAACTAACTGTAGTAGATGGATTGCTACTAAGAAATGACCAGATCGTCATTCCACTAACTCTCATGTCAGAAATGCTCAAAAAGATTCACGAAGGACATCTCGGAAGCAAGAAGTGCAAGAGAAGAGCACAGAAAACTGTTTATTGGCTGGGAATAAATATAGCGATATACTACATGGTAATGATGTGTACCACGTGTCAAAAACATCAACCAGCTCAATGTAAGGAGACACTTCAACAGCACGACGTAGCTACGTCACCGTGGATGAAAGTAGGCACTGTCTTGTTCCATGCTAAAGGGAGAGACTATGTTTTCATCATAGACTACTACTCCAACTTTCCTGGTGATGAGACTTCCAGATCTCACCTCCACATCAGTGATCAAAACATGTCGGGAAACTTAATTCCGCAAACCGTTATGTCAGATAATGCCCCCTGCTTTCTGCTGGGAGTGGACAGACTTCTCAAAAAGATATAATTTCAACCATATAACCTCAAGTCCGCACATTCCTCAGTCAAACAGCAAAGTAAAGAAAGTTGTGCACATTGTAAAGCAATTAATAAGCAAGGCGAGTGATTCGCAATCCGATATTCACTTGGCTTTGCTTCCATATAGAGCCTCACCATTAATCTTAGGACTCTCCCCAGCTCAAATGCTTTTCATTCGTGAAGTGAGAACACGCTACCCATGTTACTAATCCAGATCAATCATTTGTGGTGAATAAAATACAGCAACAACACAACAAACAACGAGGTTACTATGATCGACATGTGAAAACACTGCAATAACACTGCAACCACAAGAAGCTGAAGATACAGTTAGACTTCGATATCCAGAAGGAGGATGGTCACAAACATCCACTGTAAGCAGCACCACATTTGTATGTTGTTAAAAACTGCAGAGGATGTACTACTTCGACAAAATCGGAGATTTTGAAGATTCAAATTCCTCAACCTGTACTCCTGATGTTGAATTTGCATTAATCTCAGAACCAGCAGAACTTGCATATCAATAAACCAGCTGACAGTGATCAGAAGAGCATTAAGAAATCAGCTACTCCAAAGCCACTGAGATCAAGTAGACGATGACGCAAACCAAATTGTTTAAACTTGTGAACTTTAAACTTGTGAACATTGATTGATTCACTAACTCTGTATAACTCTTGACAAACTGCATCATTTCTTAATGTACAATTTTCTTTACAGCATATAGAAAATATATAACACAAAAAAGGGGGATGTAGTGATCTCTGTATATGTAAATACATAAAGGGTTCATGTGTAATCAGTACAGTCAGATGATCACTAGAGGGCAACACTAACAAGGGATATATAAACAACCACAATCTGTTTACCCACTCTCTTTGCATGTGTTGTAGCTAGAGGACAGAAGAATAGCAAGCTCAGAGGGTAAAGTATATATTTAATTGTTAATCTAAATCTACCTTGTTTAATTCGAACACTAGTAAAGATATTGAAGAAAAGAACTCACAAATAAATTGATTAGTTACTCATAAACTATTTGTTATCAACTGGACGGCTTTGAGTATTCATCACCTAAGTTAAATTCGGCTCAGCAGAAACAAATAAGTAACATATATTACTCCCAAGTAATATAATACCAGGTATGACTGCAACCAGTGGAGAGTCATCAATCACCCCCCCCCCCCCCCCCCCCCCCCCCGCCCCAATTCTCTTTGACTTCAGTTTTGCTAGGGCTCCTTGATGTCACACTTGGTCAAATACTGTCTTGATGTCAAGGTCAGTCACTCTAATCTCACTGCTGGAATTCAACTCTTGAACATGTTTAGATAAAGGCTATAATAAGGTCTGGAATCAAGTGCAAACTCAAACTGAGCATCAGTAAGCAGCTTTTTGCTGAGTAAGTGCTGCTTGATAGCACTGTTGGCAAAACCCCTTCCATTACTTTACTGATGATTGAGAGTAGACTGAAAGGGTGGTAATTGACTGGGTTGGATTTGTCATTCATTTCGTGGGCAGAACACAGAGGGCAATTTTCCACATTGTCAGGTGGATGTCATTGTTGCAACTGTACTGGAACAGCTTAGCTAGGAGTGCGGCAAATTCTAGTGCTGCAGTACTACAGCTGAATGTTGTTAGGGCCTTTGCTGAAACTTGCAATAACAAATGTTACAAACTGCACTTATTGTGTGTACTGATTCATAGGGCAGAATAGATACTTTCGGCAATTTCCCTGGGGGTGCTGGGCAGGGATGGGGGAATGGTGTGTTGGCAAAGAAAGGAAGAACGTTGGCAGCAGCAGCTCCTTGGTCTATGAGATCAACATGCACATAAAGATGAAGTGGACTGGGTAAACCTAATGGAAAGATTGCAGACCATTTGGAAATAAATAAATATTTTTAACACAGGGCCTTCATTTTCGTGCCCATTCCAAATGACTGGAATTGTACTCAGTCTTCTAGTTATTTTCTGCAGACGTGCCCTCACATCCATACATATGAGTTTGGATCGACTCTTGAGGACACACTGAGAGACAGACTTGTGGGCAGATTTAGAAATGAGACAATCCAGAGATGATTGTTGACATAAAGCTCTCTAACACTCAGCTTATGTTAAAATAGCAATGTCTATGGAGTTGACAGCTAAAGGAGTTTCCCAAATTAGAGCTGGCATCAAAATAACCCAAGATGAATACTGAGAAAATAAGACCTCTCAACATGCAAGCATGCCAGAGGTGTGCTCACGTGGGGCATTCTCCACAGATGTGCCCAGGTGGGGCATTTTCCACAGGAATGTTGGTGTTAAGAAAACAAATGTCATAATTGTGGGCGGAAAGGTCACATTCAAGGTGTGCTGGGCCAGACAATTTCCTCAAATCTTGAAGATGGGTAAAAACAAGAACGCACCCAAATACACAAAAATGGCCTGGAATGACCGAAGGCAATGTAAATTCCCAGGAATTTCTACAGAGACCAAAGAACTAAAACTCGGTGCATTATCGATGCAAGGCGATACACAAGAGATTTTGGGTCTCTCCGATGCTAAATGGGAACAAAATTAAAATGGAATTAGATGCGGGAGCTGCTTTATCTCTTATCTCTGAAAAGTTATATCAACAAAAGCTCAAGAACATACCATTAAACCATCTGATATAATCTTGAGAATTTACATGGAATAGGTGATTCCAGTGAAGGGCTGTATCTTGGTGTAAGTCAAAGTAAATGGTCAATCTGAAAAATGTCGCTACATGTGGTAAAAGGAGGTTTTCCTGCACTTTTCGGGAGAATATGGTTGAACAAAATAAAACGAAATTGGCAAGCTGTGAACCAGTTGGTTGAATGAAAGAACACATTACAGAAGCTCTGAGAAAAGTACAAGACTATACTTGAAAACACTTTAGAAAAAATGACCAGAGTCGAGGCACGACTTAAGATAAAACCTAATAGCAGCCCTAAATGTTTAAAGGCAAGATTGAGAGTGTGTGGCCGAGCGATTGGGCAACCACAATTGTCTCAGTTATCAAGCCCGTAAGTTCAATAAGAATCTGTGGTGACTTTAAAATGACAATTAACCCAGTGTTGTGTGCTGTATCACTTACCATTAATTGAGGACCTATTTACTGGATTGTCAGGTGGACACAATTCAGATTTGTCCCAAGAATATCTCCAGATGAAGGTAGTAGGTGTTACAGCCTCTTCTAACTATTGCAAAACACAAAGCGCCTACCGTTAGGAATAACGTCGGCACCAAACTTATTCCAAAAGTTCATGGACCAAATCGTTAGTGTCCTCAATGGTGTTCAATATTATTTGGACAGCATTTTAATCACCTGCAGGACTGATAAGAATTTAGAAGACACATTGGAGCATCACAAAAGACACAATCTTCACATCGAGAACGAAATGTGAATATTTCCAATCATCAATAAGCTATCTTGGCCATGTAATTGATAAGGACGGGCTTCACAAGCAACCTAAGAAGATGACTGCGATTTTAGATGCGCCAAGACTACAGAATATATCACAGCTGAGATCTTTTTTTAGGACTCAGCAATTACTATGGAAAATGTATTCCAAATCTCACTGCCATATTATAACCATTTCATACATCATTATGTGTGAACCAACAATGAATTTGGACAATAGACTGCAAAATGGCATATACTGAAATCAAAAATGTGCCGAAGATATCAGAAGTTTCAGTTCATTTCAACCCCAAGTTGAAGAGATTTCCCTCTCATCCATCATAAGAACATAAGAATGAGGAGCAGGATTAGGCAATTCAGCCGCACGAGCCCACTCCGCCATTCAATAAGATCATAACTGATCTCCTCTTGGTCTCAGGTCCACTTTCCTGCCCATTCTCCATAGCCCTTCAACACATTATTTCCTCCTCAAATTTACTCAATGTGCCAGCATCCAACACACTCCGGGTTAGTGAATTCCACAGATTCACGCCCCTTTGAGAGAAGTAATTTCTTCTCATCTCTGTTTTAGATCTGCTACCTCTTATCCTAAAACTATGACCTCTCGTTCTAGATTGCCCCACAAGAGGAAACATCCGCTCTACATCTACTTTGTCAATACCTTTTATCATCTTCTATACCTCCATTAGATCTCGTTTCATTCTTGTAAACTTGAGAGAGTATAGGCCTGAATGGCTCAATCTCTTTTCATAAAACAAACCCTTCATCTCTGGAATCAATCTAGTGAACCACCTCTGAACTGCCTCAAATGCAGCTACATCCCTCCTCAAATAAGGGGACCAAAACTGTAGACAGTACTCCAGGTGCTCTATCACCAATGCCTTGTACAGTTACAGCAACATTTCCCTACTTTTATACGCTACTTTTAGCTATAAAGGTCAAATTACATTTGCCTTCCTAAGCTGTACCTGTTTACGGGATTCCTGCACGAGGACACCCAGATCCCTCTGCACTGAAGCACTCTCAAATTTCTGTCCATTTGGGGAATAAGTTGCCTTTCAATTTTTCCGACCAAAATAGATAATTTCACACTTATCCATGTTAAACTCCCATCTTCCAAATTTTGGCCCACTCATCTAGCCCATCTACATCCATATGTAAATTTATTATTTCCTCATTGCAACTTACTATCCCACCGATTTGAGTTGCAACTGCAAATTATACATAGTACCTTCGATCCCTACATCCAGTCATTCATATATATTATAAATAGTTGGGGCCCAAGGACTGAACCCTGTGGCACCCCACTGTTTACAGCTTGCCAACCAAGAACAGACCCATTTATCTTGACTCTCTGCCTTCTGTCAGTGAGCCAATCTTCTAACCAATGTGATTGTACCGTAACCTTTTGAGTGGCACCTTATTAAATGCCAACTGGAAGTCCAGATATACTACATCTACCAGATGCCCATCATTCACTTTGGCTTGTTACATCTTTGAAGAACTCTAGTAAATTAGTAAAAAAAAACAATTTACCCTTCATAAAAACATGTTAACTCTGATAGATTGTGTTTTAACTTTCTAAATGTCCTGTTACTTCCTTAATAATGGACTGGCTGTATCGGTGAGGAGTAACCGGGGTGCAGGTAAGAAAGGAACACCTTTTTACGGCACTAAGTGCGGGAGTGGGGGAGACCGGGATGAATAGGGATGTAAGACTGGGAAGTGGGGAGGGGGGGTTTTGGAGCTCAGCTCAGGCTGTTAGGGGTTGGAGCCGGGGGTGGTGTAGGGGATCTGCTAGGTGGTCATTGTGTGTGAGGTATCCCATGTGAGGCTTGGTCTGTATGTTTAAATAGTTACTCTGGAGTCAGAACTAATTTTCTTTCCTTCTAACTCAGAGTAAATATCAGGGTAGAACTGGCACAGCAATCCCGTGGCAGCGATTTAAATTGCTTCTCTCGGATAGTTCCCAGCCCAGTGCCATTGTCCAGGGAAAAATCTCGGCCTGTGATGGGATGTCAGAATTTATTCTCACCTCTTTCCGAGTCTGGAGGCATGCAGCTGGTTGTTGCTGTACAGTTGCTTGTCTAATGTTGATGCAGGCTTTGTCCTAGGATTGTAAATTATTATCATTTCCATTCCCAGATAGTGATCTGGGAGCTGCAAAATCATATAAAATTTAGCAGCAGCCACCACTATGCATCTGAGACTCAATCGCCAGACTACAGCAAGTTGTCAGTGATAGAATTACCAGTGCCGTCTGGAGCTGAACTGTCCAGTGGTGATTGATGATGCCTTGAGGCAATCCTTTCCTTCCTTTCCTGTTTTAATTTTTATTTCAAGTATCTCTTGACCAGTAAACTCAAAACTGGGATTCAATGTTTTGAGCATTCATCCTCCCTACCATTTATAAATGCAGTCACATCAACTGATGCAGCCTGATTTCCATTCCATGTTTTTGGGTTTACTCATGTAATGTGAAGATTGTCAGATTCTAGCCAGTCAATTTACAACTTATTGAAAAGCATTTGAAACACATCAGTGGTGCAGTGGTTAATAGCGCTGCCACACAGGTTCAAGACCCGGGTTCGATTCCACCCTTGGATAACTGTCTGTGTGAAGTTTGCATGTTCTCCCAGTGTCTGCGTAGGTTTACTCCGGGTGCTACAGTTTCCTCCCATAAAGATATGCAGGTTAGGTGGACTGGCCATGCTCCATTGCCCCTTAGTGTCCAAAGATGTGCAGGTTGAACAGATTGGCCATGGTCAATAAGTGGGTTAATGGGATGGGGAGGGAGAGTGGGTCTAGGTAGAGTGCTCTTTCGAAGGGTCGGTGCAGACTGGATGGGCCAAATGGCGTTCTTCTGCATGTAGGGATTCATGATTCTAAAATCTAGATTTTCACACTAAATAGCAGTTAGCCACGTTCCGTGAGTCAATGCAATCAAAAACCATTTGAAGTGCTATTTATGAGGTGTTGTAGAGCCATGGTCATCATTTGGCCAACACCCAAATTTCCTTTGTTGCCTTAGTAAAGAGAAATTGTTAAGATATTCTTCAGCAAAATAATTCTTCTACATCTGGAGTGAAGGGGAATCTTCCCATTCTAACTCATGGAGAGGTTAGATGTAGCAGGTACTTCCACACAAGGGATCGAGGTAATAGGCCCGATTCAGTGGACTTGAGTTCATGTCTGCTGAACGGTGTGTTTAGCAGGGTGTTCCTTGGCTGAAGCTCATCAGCAGGAAAGGCTCCCGGCAGATTGAGGTGCCATTTTGTCTGGCTGCCCGATCTTCCCCCACACCAGTTTTGACCACGCCCCTCACCCACCAACATTGATGAGGCCCCTGGGAACCCTCTCTCACCCCACTCTACCTGGCAGGGCCTAATCATTGGCATGGCAACCTGATACCCGAGCACCCTGGGCATGCCAGGGTGCCCCACCAGGGTGCCTAGGTGCCACCCTACCCTGTCCGCAACCACCCAGGGGTCTCATATGGCCTGGGAGATCCCCTCAGGTGCTGTTACACCTGATCGACATTTATGTGGATCAGTACCAAACGGCGTCCTGGTGAGGTCTCCTGGTGCGACCATTGAGCCCCGGGTGAATCCAGCAAACGTATAATTAACTGCTCATTTAATATGCTGGGCTGGATCAAGCCCAGTGAGGGTGAGATCCAAATCTTGACGACTTGCAATATTCCGTTAAATCTTGCGGGATGTTTTGAGTGATACGAATCTCATGAGAGGCCTCTTGCAAGATTTAATAGCTTCGTCCCAACACCAAGTTGGGTTGACGAGGCGGTTGAATCCCACCCAACAAGTCTATAGTGTGAGTGTCTCCTGATAGCTCACTCCAGAATGTCCTTCAGATCACTTACCTCATTGGTTAAATAGGGCATGTTTGAAGGACTAAATGGAAACAAAACTTTATAACCTTTTCCAAATTAAATGAATTGTTTTAATGTATAAGCCTCTTTTTCCCAGCATAGCTCTGAAATAGTCTGTCGAGACACAAATATTTATGAGTTAAAAAAGCAAAAAGACATGCATTTATATAGCTCTTTTCACGACACCGGATGTCTCAAAGTGCTTTATAGCCAATAAAGTGCCTATTGAAGTGTAGTCACTGTTGTAATGTAGGAATGAATTGATTCATAAAGCAGTAATTCAGTTGTGATGTTTGTTTTCCAATTTTCATGTGAACCTTTCTGGATCCCAGTCTCCCTCTGCCCAAATCTTCTCCCTCAGTCTCTCTCTCCCCCACTTTTCACTCCTGGCTGTTTCTCTAGCGGCCTGTGTAATTTTGAGTTACCCCAATGCAAGGCCTAGTTCTCTCGTGTGGGGTGAGGGAGGGTAACTGTGATGTTGCCACCAAACCACAGCAATCCTTGTGACAGCAGCTAGAGAATTAATCAAACCTGGGGATACATGCTCTTCTCCAGGGTATTGTGAGGGTTGACAGGCCTAATATATCTCCTGTCATTAATTTGTTCTCTTACTTCCTTAACTCTACCTTTGATATCCTTGTCTCCAACGGAATTTTCATTAACTTTCATCCCAGTTGGTTCAGTATGGACTCCCTCTAGTACAAGAGGCACAGACATGAGCATTTCTACTGCACATCTGCACTAGCTATTCATCACTGATCTGGTGGAACCACATTAAGTTATATTGGGCCTCCCTCCCCTTTGCCAAAATTACCTCCTGGATCATCCTGGAAAGCAAAGGTTTCTCCATTATCAACCATTTAATTCCTCACCTCGAATAAGTGTGAGGAGCTCATGGACTTACTTGGCACCAAGATAGAGATCATCTGTGTGGCTGTTTCCCTTCCTTTTCCCTTCCCCACCAAGCCCTGTCAATGAATTGTTGTCTGTTTTCTCTCCCAATTTTTCCCATGGTCTCTCTAGCTACGATTACTGCTTCTTGTCCCCAGACTGATTCTTCTCATGAAACGAATGTCCACCCAACTTCCTTTCTTGGTTCCCTAGGCTAGCTGGCATTCCAAAAATTCTCCCCTCCACACTCAAACCACAATTATCAACTCCATGATTCACAGGACCAACGGTGACCTTTCATCTCTGCAAACTTTGTAATATGCCCCTTGCAAAATCCTTGACCATTTTGTTGCTTCCCAAATCCTGGCAAATTTCCCCTGCATTTCTCTGGTTTGAATCTCTCCAATCATGTTCTTGACCACCCCATAGCAATAAAATTGCCTTAACCACCTCATAAATAACATAATTTTGACTACACTATATTATTTCTCCTCTATGCCCTTGTGCTCTTTGGCACATTTAAAAAAAATAATAATTTGAGGTATTTGAAAAATTTTATAACAACAGTAACATAAACAATGACATCAACATGGTAAAATAAACATTTCCCCCCCAGTCCAATCTTCACACACCTCACCATACAACAACAACAATCCCCCCCCCCCCCCTTTTGGAATACTGCATCTGCTGACATTTTAATTTTCCCCAAGGAAGTCGACGAACTGCTGCCACCTGCGGGAAAACCCGAACATTGATCCTCTTAAGGCCAACTTTATTTTCTCGAGAAGGGGAAACCCAGCCATTTCACTATCCCAGGTCTCTACACTTGGGGGCTTGGAGTCCCTCCACATTAACAAGATCCGTCTCCGGGCTGCCAGGGAGGCAAAGGCCAAGACGTCGGCCTCTTTCGCCCCCTGAACTCCCGGATCTTCCGACACTTCAAAGATCGCTACCTCCGGACTCGGCACCACCCGTGTTTTTCTACCGTGGACATTGCCTCAGCAAAATCCTGCCAAAACCCTCTGAGCTTCGGGCATGCCCATAACATGTGGACATGATTGGCTGGGCTTCCCGAGCACCTTGCATACCTATCCTCAACCCCGAAGAACTTACTCGTCCTAGCCACTGTCATGTGTGCCTGGTGGACTACCTTAAATTGTATCAGGCTATGCCTGGCGTATGATGAGGAGGCATTAACCCTGCTTAGGGCATCTGCCTTTAGACCTGCCTCTATCTCTCCTCCTAGCTCGTCCTCCCACTTACCCTTAAGCTCCTCCACTGGAGTTTCCTCCGCCTCCGAAAGCTCCTGGTAAATATCCGATACCTTCCCCTCTCCCATCCAGGTACGGGAAACTACTCTATCCTGTATCCCGTGTGGCAATAGCAGCGGAAAGGCCGGCACCTGCTTTCTCAGGAAGTCTTGCACCTGCAAATACCTAAAACCATTCCCTGCTGGCAATTTAAATTTATCCTCCAAAGCTTTCAAGCTGGGAAAGCTCCCGTCTCTAAACAGATCCCCCATCCTTCCAATTCCTGCCCTCTGCCAACTCCGGAACCTGCCATCTAGCCTACCCTTTAGAAACCTGTGGTTATTATAAATCGGGGCCAAATCGATGCTCCCTCCACTCTCTTATATCTCCTCCATTGCCCCCAGATCCTCAGAGCCGCCACTACCACCGGACTTGTGGCGTATCGGGCCGGCGAGAATGGAAGAGGTGCCGTTACCAATGCTCCCAGACTGGTGTCTTTACATGATGCCGCCTCCATCAGCTCCCATGCCGACCCCTCCCCCACTACCCATTTCCTAATCATGGCTACATTAGCCGCCCAGTAGTAATTGCAGAAGTTCGGCAGCGCCAACCCACCCTCCCCCCGACTGCACTCCAGCAACACTTTCTTCACTCGCGGGGTTTTACCCGCTCACACAAAGCCCAAAATAATCTTATTCACCCGCTTGAAAAAGGTCTTAGGGATGAAGATGGGGAGGCACTGAAAGACAAACAGAAATCTGGGGATGGCCGTCATTTTCACGTTCTGTACCCTCCCCGCCAGTGATAGCGGGAGCATGTCCCATCTCTTCAAGTCCCCTTCCATTTGTTCTACCAACCGGGATAGGTTTAACTTGTGCAGTGCCTCCCATTCCCGGGCCACCTGAATTCCCAGATATCGAAAGCTCTTCCCTACCATTCTAAGTGGCAGCTCTCCCAGCCTCTTCTCCTGTCCTCTTGTCTGGATCGCAAACATCTCGCTTTTCCCCATATTCACTTTATACCCCGTAAAACTGCCAAATTCCCCCAAGATTCGCATTACTTCCCCCATCTCCTGCAACCCGTCCGAAATGTACAAGAGCAGGACATCTGCGTAGAGCGAGACCAGGTGCTCTCCCCCCCCCCCCCCCCCCCCCCCCCCCCAACCAGCCCTTTTCAGTTCCTTAATGCCATGGCTAATGTCTCTATGGCTAGAGGAAGCAGTAAAGGGGAGAGGGGCACCCTTGCCTCATCCCTCGGCGTAGTTTAAAATACTCCGACCTCAGCCGGTTTGTACGCACACTCGCTACTGGTGCCTGATACAGCAACCCAGTCAATAAAGCCCTCATCAAACCCAAACCTTCCCAGCGCCACCCACAGGTAATTCCACTCCACCCGATCAAAAGCCTTCTCCGCATCCATCACTACCACCACCTCCGCCTCCTCTCCTTCTGAGGGCATCATAATAACATTTAGAAGCCTTCGAACATTGGCCTCGAGTTGCCTGCCCTTAACAAATTCCATCTGGTCTTCCCCTATCACCCCTGGGACACAGTCCTCTATCCTTGTGGCCAGTATTTTAGCCAGCAGTTTGGCATCCACATTCAGTAGAGAAATTGGCCAGTATGACCCGCATTGCACCGGATCCATCTCCCGTTTCAGGATCAATGAAATTGAGGCCTACGATATTGTTGGGGGGAGGGCTCCCTTCTCTCTTGCTTCGTTAAATGTCCTCACCAGCAGTGGGCTCAATATCTCTGAAAAGTCTTATAGAATTCCACCGGGTAGCCGTCAGGCCCTGGGGCCTTGCCCGACTGCATGCCCTCCAGCCCCTTGATTATTTCCTCAATCTCAGTTGGGGCTCCCAGCCCCTCCACCAGGTCCTCCTTCACCCCCGGGAACTTCAACTGACCCAGAAACTGCCTCATCCCCTCCACCCCAGCCGGGTGTTCCGACTCATATAATTTACTGTACAAGTCCTTAAACACCTCGTTCACCCCCGCTGGGTCCAGGACAGTATTCCCATCTCTCCTCTTTATTTTACCTATCTCCCTGGATGGCTCTCTTTTCCTGAGCTGGTGCTCCAACATTCTGCTTGCCTTTTCCCCATACTCATAGATCGCCTTCCCTTACCTTGCTCAACAGTTCCACTGCTTTCCCTGTGGTCAACAGCCCAAACTCCAACTGTAACCTCCGCCACTTCCTCAGTAGCCCCGCGTCCGGGGCCTCCGAGTATCTCCTGTCCACCTGGAGTATCTCCTCTACTAATCTATCCCACTCAGCCAGTTCCACCTTTTCTCTGGGGGCCCCTATCGAGATTAATTTCCCTCTGACTACTGCCTTCAAAGTTTCCCAGACCATCGCTGCAGAGACCTCAACATATCATTTATTTCCAGGTAGTTCTGGATGGACTTGTTAACCCGCCCACAGGTCGCGTCGTCCGCTAGCAACCCCACATCCAGTCCCCACAGCGGGCGTTGCCCTCTCTCCACACTAACCAGTAGAGCCACCCAATGCGGGGCATGATCTGACACTGCGATTATCGAGTACTCAGTATCCACCACCTTCGGTATTAGCGCCCTGCTCAGAACAAAAAAGTCGATGCGAGAGTATACCTTGTGGACATGTGTAAAAAAAGAAAACTCCTTCGTCCTCGGCCGTGCAAACCTCTATGGGTCTACTCCCCCCCACCCCCACCCCCCCCCCCCCCCCAATCTGTTCCATAAAACCCTTCAATTTCTTTGCCGCAGCCGGCCTCCTCCCTGTCTTGGATTTTGACCGGTCCAATTCCGGATCAATGACTGTGTTGACGTCCCCTCCCATGATGAGGTTATGTGACTCTAAGTCTAGGGACTTACCTCACACCCGTCTCATAAATTCCATGTTGTCCCAATTCAGAGCATATACGTTCACAAGTACCACTCGCACTCCTCCAGCTTCCCACTCACCATTATGTACCTACCCCCCCTAGTCTGACACGATTCTCCCTGCCTCGAATGCCACTCCTTTGTTGATAAAGATCGCTACCCCCCGGTCTTTGAGTCCAGTCCTGAGTGGAACACTCGATTAACCCACCCCTTCCTCAATCTCGTCTGGTTTATGACCTTTAGGTGTATCTCTTGTAGCATTGCAACGCCTGCCTTCCGAAAGTCAGCTGACCCATGCTGACTCGATAGCTCCTGCCCCTGGCACCAAGCAGTCTGTCTCCCTATTGTACTCCCCTCTCTCCCCCTGATGAATAAATATTTTAAAATCATCACATTCCCCAGTAAAGAAACAACAGAAAAAATAGTGAAGAAACAGTCACTTTAGAAAAATAGTCACCCAAAAAGCAGAACTAAATTCAAAGCCCATCCCCCCTCTAACAAGGTCCCTGCAAGACAGAACAACCTTTAACCACCCACACAGCCCATTATTTCTTTTTTTATTTCTTTAATGAAGGTCCATACTTTGTCTGGCGTTTCAAAGTAGAAGTCCTGTTCCTCATGTGTGACCCACAGACGGGCTGGGTACAGCATCCCGAACTTCACCCCCTTCTTAAAGAGGGTCGTTTTTGTTCGATTGACTCCAGCTAGCCTCTTGGCCAAATCCACTCCCAGGTCCTGATAGATGCGCAACTCACAGTACTCCCACTTGCTGCTCCGGTCTTTCTTGGCCCACCGCAAAACGTGTTCCTTGTCCATGAAACGGTGAAAACGTACCACCATGGCCCTCGGCGGCTCGTTCGCTCTGGGCTTTCTCGCGAGGACTTGTATGCTCTGTCCAATTCCAGGGGCCGAGGGAACGCCCCAGTCCCCATCAACTTCTCCAACATGTCCGTCACATAGGCCCTTGCATCCGATCCCTCACTGCCTTCAGGGAGGCCAACAATTCTGAGATTCTGCCTCCTGGACCTATTCTCCAGGTCCTCCAGCTTCTCCTGCATTCTTTTCTGGCGGTCGTTCATCATCCCCACCTTGCTAGTCAGAGGCTTTTCCCCAGGGTAGAGGGGTCAATTACTAAGGGACATAGGTTTAAGGTGCGAGGGGAAAGGTTTAGAGGAGATGTACGAGGCAAGTTTTTTTACACAGAGGGTAGTGGGTGCCTGGAACTCTCTGCCGGAGGAGGTTGTGGAAGCAGGGGCAATAGTGACATTTAAGGTGTATCTTGACAAATACATGAATAGGATGGGAGTAGAGGGATACGGACCCAGGAAGTGTAGAAGATTTTAGTTTAGAGGGGCAGCATAGTCGGCACAGGCTTGGCGGGCCAAAGGGCCTGTTCCTGTGCTTACTTTTCTTTGTTCTTTGTTTGTTTGCTTTCCAGCACGGTTATATACTCCTTGTGCTCGGACAACTTTTGTTCAACCTCCTAGATCGCTCTCCTGTGGGTTTCCTGATTCTGAACCACTTGATCAATTGAAACCTTAATCAGGTCCAGCGTGTCCTCCTTCAGCTTGGCGAAGCAATCCTCGATAAACTTCACCAGCTGCTCCGTTGACTACTGTGCTGTTTCCCCCCGGCCCTTGCTCTCCACTATGCTGTCCCATTGTGATGAATGTTATCAGTAGCTGCTATAATGGTACCTTACCTTTAATGCATTGGCCCTTTAAGACCGGGCTTGGAACCCTGGGGGACACCGCCTCTGGCTCCGCCCCCAGGAAATGGTATATAGGATGGGGCTCACTCGGCAGCATGTGATGAGCACACTTCTCGGCTGCTGTACAGTTCTCAGATGATTAAAGCCTTTGAATCATCTATCTTCTCTCCTGTGTCGTGATTGAGGGTATCTCAATTTAATCATCTGACACATCAAGATGGACAGCGCTCTAAAGCCGGAGAAACTCAACCTGGACGCTCGGTCTTCGGAAGCCCCGGAAATGTTTAAATATTGGCTGCGGTGTTTTGAGGACTATATTGACTCCTCAGCGACTGATGTCGACGGCGCTCGCAAGCTGCGTTTACTACATGCCCGGGTGGGCCACCGACTCTCCTCCGCGATCGAGAATGCTTCAAATTACGAAGCTGCGGTCGAGATACTGACGAAACGCTTCGTGAAGCCGATTAATGAGGTACACGCCAGACATTTGCTCTCAACCTGCAGCCAGCGTTCCGGGGAAACTCTGGACGAGTACGTGGAAAGACTCACTGCGCTCGCAAGGAACTGCAACCATAAAGCAGTGATGGCAGAAACCCACATGAACTTGCATATTCGCGATGCCTTTGTGTCCGGTATCAGGTCCTTGTACATCTGGCAGCGGCTCCTAGAAGACGGGGCAAAGGATCTGCAAGGCACGGTAACGCTCGCCTCTTCCATAGAAACGGCCCACCGTAACCTCCGGACATACTCAGCGGACCTTGCAAACCCCTCTCGAACCCTTCCAGACCCGGCCACGCTATAGGCCTGCGCCGCGCGGCGATCCGCTCACTCCGGGGGTTCCCCATGCTGTTTCTGTGGGCAAGGTCAGCACCCACGGCAACATTGCCCGGCCCGCTCCGCGATCCGAGTCGACTGCGGGAAGAAAAGGCACTTCTCTAAGGTCTGCCTGGCTGGCCCCAAAGGCCACAAACAAAATCCTCACCAGGCCCAGAAATCAAGCTCCCGGTCTCACAGGCCCTGCAACGCGGCCGCGCGGCGGCCGGACACGCCCACTTCCGACGCGTCATCGACCTCGTGCGAGTCATGGGAGTGGCCATCTTGGCGGCGGCCATCTTCGAACCCCGACACGTGTGACCGACGGCGGCGGCCATTTTGTGACTCCAGGTATCCATTTTGTGAGTCCGACTTAACCGAGGACTCTGACTACCCGCAACTAGCAGCGATCACGCTCGATCAATCGCGGCCGAAACACCTGCGTAACTTGATGATGCGGGTGCGAATCAACGGCCACGACACACCCTGCCTATTCGACTCCGGGAGCATGGAGAGATTTATCCATCCAGACACGGTAAGACGCTGCTCCCTGCGCACCCACCCCGCCTCCCAAACTATCGCCCTCGCCTCTGGGTCCCATTCGGTTAAAATCATGGGGTATTGTGTCGCTGACCTCGCAATTCAAGGCGCTGAATACACCCGTTTTAAAACTTTACATCTTTCCTCAACTCTGCACACCCCTGCTCTCGGTCTGGACTTTCAGTGCAGCCACCGGAGCCTGACACTGAAGTTCAGCGGACCCCTGCTCCCACTCACGGTATGCAGCCTGGCGACACTCAAAGTTGCGCCACCCCCCCCCCCCCCCTCTTCGCGAACCTCACTCCCGACTAAGCCCGTCGCCACCAGGAGTCGCCGGTACAGTACCCAACACATGACTTTTATCAAGTCAGAGGTTCAGCGGCTACTAAAAGAGGGGGTCATAGAGGCCAGCAACAGCCCTTGGAGGGCTCAAGTATTGGTAGTCCGCTCCGGGGAAAAGCAACGAATGGTAGTGGATTATAGCCAGACCATAAACCGCTTTACGCAACTCGATGCTTACCCACTTCCCCGCACAGCAGAAATGGTGACTCACATCGCCCAATATCGGGTATTCTCCACGGTCGACCTAAAATCGGCCTATCATCAACTCCCTATCCGCCCAGAGGACCGCCCCTACACAGCTTTTGAAGCAGCCGGTCGGCTGTTTCACTTCCTCAGGGTCCCTTTTGGTGTTACAAACGGAGTCTCCGTTTTCCAGAGGGCGATGGATCAAATGGTGGACCAGTACGGCTTACGGGCTACCTTCCCGTACTTGGACAACGTCACCATCTGCGGCCATGACCAGCAGGACCACGACGCAAACCTGAGGAAGTTCCTCCAGACTTCCCGGGTCCTCAACCCTATACAACAAAGAGAAATGCGTGTTCCACACAACCCGGCTAGCCATCCTCGGCTACGTCGTGGAAAACGGCGTCCTAGGCCCAGACCCCGACCGCATGCGTCCCCTTAAGGAACTCCCCCTCCCCCGTAGCCTCAAGGCACTCAAACGGTGCTTGGGGCTTTTCTCCTATTACGCCCAATGGGTCCCCAGATATGCGGACAAAGCCCGGTCACTCATTAAGACCACGGTTTTTCCCCTGACGGATGAGGCCCAGTCGGCTTTCGACCATATCAAGGCCGGCATCATCAAGGTCGCCATGCACGTGGTGGACGAAGCCATTCCCTTCCAAGTAGAAAGCGACGCATCAGACGTCGCCCTGGATGCTACCCTCAACCAGGCGGGCAGACCAATAGCGTTCTTCTCCCGAACCCTCTGCGCCTTGGAAATTCAGCACTCTGCAGTCGAGAAGGAGGCACAAGCCATAGTGGAGGCCGTGCGGCACTGGAGGCACTACCTAGCCGGTAGGAGGCTCACCCTCGTCACCGACCAACGGTCGATCGCCTTTATGTTCGATAACGCACAACGGGGCAAAATAAAGAATGATAAAATTATGAGGTGGAGGATAGAGCTCTCCACCTATACGTACGATATTAAATAACGCCCGGTAAGCTCAACGAGCCCTCAGACGCCCTGTCCACCCCGACAGCGCCGCCCCCCCCCCCCTCCATAGCGCCCTCTGCCCCCCAGCCGGCGCCGGCACCGATCACCCTGGTCATCCCGGATATCCCCCCGCTCCAAGGCGGGCAAAGGCTCAGTCAACCGTGCTCCCGGATATATCACCATCAAGATCGACCGTATCCACGGCACCACCACCGGAGAGGAAAAGTCAGCACGGACGGTCAAACCACCCACAAGACTGAACTTGTAACTCCACTTCACCCCCGACGGACTGTGTTTTTTTAAAACAGGGGGTGAATGTGATGAATGTTATCAGTAGCTGCTATAATGGTACCTTACCTTTAATGCATTGGCCCTTTAAGACCGGGCTTGGAACTCTGGGGGACTCCGCCTCTGGCTCCGGCCCCAGGAAACGGTATATAGGATGGGGCTCACTCGGCAGCATGTGATGAGCACACTTCTTGGCTGCTGTACAGTTCTCAGATGATTAAAGCCTTTGAATCATCTATCTTCTCTCCTGTGTCGTGATTGAGGGTATCTCACCCATGTTACCAGCTCTGCTTCTTCCTCCCTTGTAGGACTTTGTCTTCTCACACGGCCAATTCTGGTCCAATTCTCCATACACAGGAGGGGGATTTTTCCTTACTGTCTCAGTCTTCACTGATTTATCCCATAAAATCCGGAAAAAAACAGGGGAAAAATGTCCAAAAGTCTGTTACAGGCGGGAGCTATCAAATATGTGACCTACTCCTCCATGCAAAATGGGGAGAATGTGCAAACTCCACACGGACAGTGACACAGAGCCGGGATCGAACTTGGGACCTTGGCGCCGTGAAACAGCCGTGCTAACCACTGCGCCGCCAAGCTGCCCCCCCCCCTCATTTTGACACAGTTGACCACACCATTCTACTTCAATTCCTCTCATTTCAATAGGGCAACTCTTTCTTGTTCCCTTCTTACCAGAGCCTCTCCATAAATGGTTGCTCTACCCACTCATACACACTACATGCTGCCCTTTGGTAACATCATCAGCAAACATGGGGTCAGCTTTCCCATGTAAGCTGATTACACTCAGTTCTACCTCTCCACTACCTGTTACGACCATCCTGGTGTTTGGGCTGCCAAACATCTTGACCATCTTCCTACGATTATCTTTTTTTTTAATAAACATTTTATTGAGGTATTTTTGGTATAGTAACAACAACAAAATAAATATTATACGTGAAACCATAAACATAGTGCAAAAGCCACTTATTGACCCCCTACTCTAATCTGAACTACTCCCCCTCACCCCTGTCCGCTGACGATTAATTTCCCGCAAAGAAGTCGACGAACGGTTACCACCTCCAGGTGAACCCAAACAGTGACCCTCTCAAGGCGAACTTGATTATCTCCAAACAGAGAAAGCTAGCCATGTCCGATAGCCAGGTCTCCAACTTTGGTGGCTTTGAGTCCCTCCAAGCTAATAGGATCCGTCTCCGGGCTACCAAGGAAGCAAAGGCCAGAACATCTGCCTCTTTCTCCTCCTGGATTCCTGGGTCTTCCGACACCCCGAAAATCGCCACCTCTGGACTCAGTGCCAGCCTTGTTTTTAACACCATGGACATGACATCTGCAAACCTCTGCCAAAATCCCCTAAGCTTCGGACATGTCCAGAACATGTGGACATGGCTCGCTGGTCCTCCCACACATTTTGCGCACCTGTCTTCCACCCCAAAGAATCTGCTCATCCGGGCCACTGTCATGTGAACCCGGTGAACAACCTTAAATTGTATCAGGCTGAGCCTGTCATGTGTTGCAGACATGTTGACTCTACTCAACACGTCTGCCCATAGGCCATCCTCTATCTCACCTCCCAGCTCCTCCTCCCACTTGTGCTTCAGCTCCTCGGTCTGCATATCCTCTGACCCCATAAGCTCCTTATAAATGTCCGAAACGCGCCCTTCTCCTACCCACCCTCTGGAAACTACCCTGTCCTGAATCCCCCATAGCGGTAGGAGCGGGAAGGTTGACACCTGTTTATCTGCACCTGCAGCTACCTGAATTTGTTTCCCCTCGCCAACTCAAACTTTTCCTCCAACGCCCTCATACTCAGAAAGCTCCCCTCTATGAACATATCCCCCATCCTCTCAATCCCTGCTCTCTGCCATACCGGACCCCCCCCCCCCCCCCCCCCCTCCCCAATCCATACTCCCGGGGAAAACCGGTGATTATCACAGATTGGGGCCCAGACCAATGCTCCCACATGCCGGCTCCATTGCCCCCAGGCTCTCAGGGCCGCCACCACCACGGGGCTGGTGGAGTACCGTGCCAGCGGGAATGGCAGAAGCGCAGTTTCCAATGCCCCCAAACTAATGCCCTTACATGAAGCCGCCTTCATACGCACCCATGCCAATCCTCCCCCACCACCCACTCCCTGATCATGACTATATTAGCCATCCAGTAATAGTTGCTAAAATTTGGCAGCGGCAGCTCGCTCTCTCCCCGACTCCGCTCAAGCATCACCTTCCTTACTCGCGGAGTCTTGTCCGCCCAGACAAAGCCCGTAATATCGCACGATTATCTGAATAAATCTTTTCTGAATTCTCTACATCATATCCTTCCAAAAACAGAAGAAAATATATGGGATTTTCCACTTCATTCATTACTCCTAACACACACCAGGAGTGAACATCAGGAGATCCCACCTCAGCCCAAGGTTTTTCCAAACAAAATGGTTCGAAAACAATGGGCTGTCGATGCAGAATTTGTTGGTTATATTCTTTCGGCATATACGAGGAGTAATTAAATGGAAAGGCTTTACCGGTAATTTGTACTGCTTATCATCACCTCTTTATTTTTGTGCTCTTGTTTAAAAAAACTTTGCATTCCATAGTTCTCCCACTTAGTAAAAAACATATTGAATGCGCTGCCTCTCTACTCACATTTTCTTTCAAAATTGTACCATTTATCCTCTCTCTATTCTTCTACCCAAAAATTTTACATTTCACTTTAAATTTCATCTGACATCTATCTGCCCAATCTGCTCACCCATCTATCTTTCTTAAGCTGGTCTTGACCCTTTTTACAGTTAACTTACTAATTTTGATATTGTTGTCCTTATACCGAACCATCAAAATATACTGAAAAAAGCACTGGTCGTCACATTGAATCCGAGGAGGGAACTTACTATTATTCATTCACCAGTGTAAAAACATTAATTGAATACTACTCTCCTTCTGTTCTTTGGCCAATTTCCTATTCGTACTGATCCATGCTCTTTTAATTTATCTTGTTAAATTTCATTGGCAAGTCTCCTATGCGGCATCTTGTCGAACTACTTTGAAAATCCCTATTCAGCATTTGTCAGATTTGCTTCATCAGTACACCCTATTATGATCTTAAAGAACTAAATTGTGGATACGGTATTATGTATGGCACAAATTTGGGGCGAAGGAGGATGTTCTGGTCAACCATGTTGAAAGCTATATAGAGGCCAAGTAAGGATGACTCATGGTTGCAGTCACGTAGGATGTAGTCATTAACTGGCACGTGCCCTCCAGGCAAATTCACAACACATTTTACAGCCTGAATGACCATCTTATCAATATAATGAACTAAAAACAACATTTAATTTAGATAAATGTAGCAACATACACTTTGGTAGGGCCAACACAGTATACTGCAGAGAACAGTACTGAAAGACGTTGAAAGAGCTTTAAAAAAATGTTGATGTTATTGTGTACAGATTGCTGAAGATTCCTGACTAATACAAAAGAGCTGCAGCTAAATCGAACAAGGTAATGAATTGTATTAATAGAACACTTCAGTAATTCATAGAATTTACAGTGCAGAAGGAGGCCATTTGGCCCATCGAGTCTGCACCGGCTCTTGGAAAGAGCACCCTTCCCAACAGCACACCTCCACCCTATCCCATAACTCAGTTACCCCACCCAACACTAAGGGCAATTTTGGACACAAAGGGCAATTTAGCATGGCCAATCCACCTAACCTGCACATCTTTGGACTGTGGGAGGAAACTGGAGCACCCGGAGGAAACCCACGCACACACGGGGAGAACGTGCAGACTCCGCACAGACAGTGACCCAAGCCGGGAATCGAACCTGGGACCCTGGAGCTGTGAAGCAATTGTGCTAATCACTAATGTGCTGCCCATAAACGGACACCATAGAGACCCTATACATTTACTGTACTGTGCCCAATTTTAGATGATATAATGACCTTGGAAAAGTTCTAGACATGGGCTAATAAAATGATTCATAGCTTTCAAAACCTCAGCAACTCAGCTAGGCTGAGTAAGACCTTAGCTTACTTAATTGAAAACAACAAAAACAGCGGCAATCTGACAGAAGTATATAAAATAATGAATGGACTAGACAGCATCCCTTATGGAAGATTGATCATTTTAACAGTTTGGAGAGGACCAGAGAACATAAAGTTGAACACAAAGTTAAAAATAAGAGTGGGAAGTTATGCCACGACATGGAAGAATTTCCCAGAGAAGTGTGAATCTCTGCAATTCATTTCTAGTTGGTATGATTGGTGATGACTCTCTGCATGCTGGACTGGTTCCTGATTGGGGAAAAGGTTAGATACAGAAGATAGGAGCAGGTGTTGGCCATTTGGCCCTTCAAACTGCTCCACCATTCATTCTGATTATGTCTGATCATCCCACTTTCCCCCCAGATTCTTTGATCCCTTTAGCCCCAATCTTATAGAAGATTTTCTTTCAATGTTACACTTGGTCCATGTAATCTTCTTGACAAGTTTTGATCGTCTAAGGGTGTCAGGGTATTTTTCCTTTATTGACTCTGGGTTTTTACTTTTCTTTCACATTCTCAGGCGATCACATGACTGTGGGCGTGTGGTGAGGTGGGAGGTGTTGCATCAGTAGTATAGAAATCATCAAAAGCTAGCAGAAACACAGCCGTTGAATGTTTTCAAGGCAGTGGTAGATAGATTCTTGATTATTAAGTGGATGAAAGGTTATCGGGAAGTTCCAGTCAGACCAGCTGTGGTCTTATTGAAAGGCGGAGCAGGCTCCAAGGGCCTAATTAAGGCTCCTAATTTATATGTTCATATGTTAGAGGGAAGAGGTGTGCAACTCTAATGGTCTGGACTTCATGGTTTTTGGCAGGCTTGACTAGATGTCCTTTTCTGCTTGTCAATGTTGTATGATGCTACATAATACGTGATAGTTTCCAATCACTGGAATCATCCCCTACCAAGGATCAATTGGCCTTTACAAAGGAAGTGGGAAATTGACTTAATCATTACAGAACACAATTAATATGATGGTACTGTCTAGGCTTACATAGAAGGAAATGTATATTTGTATATACTGCAGTAAATCATTCTAGTCTTGCAAATGCATTAGTGAATTTCTGGATCTTCAAAGTATACTTAATAGTATAATTTGTAAGAATATTTAGAACTGAAGACAGAGAGAAAACCCATAGCAAGTGGTCCAAAATCATTAAGCTGTTCTATCTCTAATTCATTCCCTCACAATACCCCAAGGTTATTTTATTTCCAACTCAGACACTGAAGAATGAAGTTACCTGGTCTCCAATGCAGTGCAATTTTGAAAATAATAGCTACTTGGGTTTCAATTTCTTATTTGCAAAGATTATTTTCTTTTAACGGATACCATATTAAAACTCTAATGGGCATATGATATCACCCTATGTTGTATGTATTACACATGCTGTAATAATACAAGGTAATATTTGAATCCTTAATAACCATTACCCTTATTAACACAATCTCATTTCAGAATCAACAAAATAAAATTAATTATTAATTTGGGAAGATAGTCATTTTTCAAGATGTAAAATTTTAATATTTTTGCTTATTGGCAATTATATCCCCCATACCTTAAGTTAGATTGCTTCGCTCCAATGACACCATTGTGGCTGTCTGGGTTTTTCCTCTTACACTTG
The DNA here is from genome assembly GCF_902713615.1 of Scyliorhinus canicula. Taxonomy (NCBI): domain Eukaryota; kingdom Metazoa; phylum Chordata; class Chondrichthyes; order Carcharhiniformes; family Scyliorhinidae; genus Scyliorhinus; species Scyliorhinus canicula. The sequence continues at coordinate 54,045,511 of NC_052165.1, read as the reverse complement.
GCTTTGATCCTCCCTCCCCACATGCCTCTCTTTGTTCCCTGTCGGGCATGACTTGTTCAGTATGTCTGGTTGCCTGACAGTCCCAGCTGTCAAACATTAGGTCTTGAATTCAGCACTCCTTCCTTTTCTCTATGAGAAAGTTAACCAATGACAGATCAAGATAGGGCTAATTCAGCCTCCAAGCACAGATAAAGTTCTCTATTTGAAACTGTACACATAGTAATGTAGTTAAAATAATTATTGATATGCTTTTTGATTATTAAGAACCTCTTGAAATGAACACATTTCCAGAAACCAACTTGTATAGATTAGTACCAAAATTCAACCTACATTTAGCAGCATAAATCATTATCAAGTATGAATGCCAAATCAGTACTATTTTTAACCCACACCTCTTTCCCCTCCTCTTGAGGGTTAGGTTTCATTGTAAGTGCCAGTTTTGAGTAAATTCCAGTATAAACTGCAGGTGGAGCTGCATTAGGTTTCTCCACGTTCAGATCATTGTAACTATCCATACACTGACTGCCTTCCGTTCCAATTCCTGTATAATCCCTGCAAAAAAATTAAGGATGTATTGCTTGAGCTTACACAAAAGAATCTTGCATCCTATAGCACTGATGGTCAGGATGATTTAATCAAGCTGCGCAGGATGAATAAAAATTCAGATTATAAGCACTGGGTTGAACTTCAAATAGAACCTTGTTCTGGATTAAGTGTAAATTTAACAAAATAAACAGAGTATATATCGCTGAATCTAGATATTGCCATGATCATGTCTTGCCAAATAACCAGATAGTTTCCAATCACTGGAATCATCCCCTACCAAGGATTAATTGGCCTTTACAAAGGAAGCGGGATTATTATGACTGTGTTCAAGGGACCAGAATTAGATAAGCACTGATATCTCTGAGAGGTGTGAGGTGAGAGATTACAATATTGGGAGGAGAGGCCATGGAGGGACTGAAACAAGGTTGAGAACTTGCAATTGGGGTATTGCTTAACTGGGAGCAATGTGGGTCAGTAAGCACAGAGGGATAGGTGAACGGGCCTTGGTACGAGTAACGGCATGGCAGCAGAATTTAGGATGTCCTCAAGTATGCGGTGAACATTCTCCCCGTGTCTGCGTGGGTTTCACCCCCACAACCCAAAAGATGTGCAGGTTAGGTGGATTGGCCACGCTAAATTTGCCCCTTAATTGGAAAAAAATAATTGGGTACCCTAAATTTATTATTTTTTTAAAAGTATGCGGTGAATAGAATGTGGGAAGCTAGCCAGGACTGTTTTGGAGTAGTCGAGTGGAGAGGTATCAAAGGCATGAATTGACTTAAAATAACAATCATTCACAGCTCTCTTGATATTATAGCGGATAATGGCACTATTTGATCTAGCATCCTGCTAAATAGAAAGTACCAGGCTTGATTTCCATTTGGTTAAAATAACTTGATTTCAGATGGATTGCTCAAATTTCCTCAACACTCCTCTCCTTTGGAGGAAACATTATTCAAAAGCCCTGCTCATCATTTCTCTCCAGTGATTCCTGTTGCATGAGGTTTAGCTGTTTGATCATGTCTCGCCAAATAACTAGATAGTTTCCAATCACTGGAATCATCCCCTACCAAGGATCAATTGGCCTTTACAAAGGAAGTGGGAAATTGACTTAATCATTACAGAACACAATTAATATGATGGTACTGTCTAGGCTTACATAGAAGGAAATGTATATTTGTATATACTGCAGTAAATCATTCTAGTCTTGCAAATGCATTAGTGAATTTCTGGATCTTCAAAGTATACTTAATAGTATAATTTGTAAGAATATTTAGAACTGAAGACAGAGAGAAAACCCATAGCAAGTGGTCCAAAATCATTAAGCTGTTCTATCTCTAATTCATTCCCTCACAATACCCCAAGGTTACTTTATTTCCAACTCAGACACTGAAGAATGAAGTTACCTGGTCTCCAATTCAGTCAGTTGAGTCTATGTTATCCAACTCCTGATATTGCTCGATCTCCAATTTACTTCCATATTAATTTGCAAACTACTCACACCAGATACTGTGTCACTGTATCACTGAATGAATTATTATAGATGTAGTGAGATATTTCAAAATTACTGAGAATGACATATCATTCTTCCAACATTGACTCAATTTTCCTGTTTACTCATTTTACTATGCATAATATAGAAATATGTATAAAGAAGGAAATGTTACTACTTTATTGCACATTTTAGCAAAAATGGTAAAGAAAATATGCATGTAATTACTCTCCCAGTGACTCATTCCATTTACGAACTTCTATTGTCATCTGATAATCTCCTTGTTGAGTCTCCCACTTATTTGGTTAACCTTGCAGTTATTTTCCCATCATCCTGGTAACTTGTGGTAATTAAGTTACTGACTCACTTTGCTAACATCACAATTACTGAAAATGCTTCATTCCCTTGGTTCCCATTTTGAAATAGACACATTGTACTTTGGTGCATGAGTGGATCTGATCTTTGATTTCTGGATCATGAAACTATTCACTGGAGAATTATTGTTTATACATGAATCCAAGTCCACACAATGTTGTAACAATCTCTAATCGTGATTATTAGACAGTCCAATAACGTGATAAGAGGGGTTGGATTTAAAAGTTTTACATATGTTAATTATTTGGTTGTCACTTTGTTCTGATTAATTTGTGTCCATTTGAACCACCAGACTTGCAGGTGCTGCTGTTGCTTCGAATACCAAGAACAAACTATTAACAAAACCCATAAACATGAAACCAATCAGCTGGCTATGAGGCTACTGAGATTTATTTTCTTTATTCCTCTTCTCTCACTACTATTTTTAAAACTCTTTTTATTCCTATTCTCCAATTTCTTGTCTCTGCACTGTTTAATGGAAACACATGCAACCCTAAGCTCTGTGCCCTGTGAGTTGAACTTCTCTAAAAGGAAATAACTAGTCTGCTCTCTTGTCCTGTGGAAACCTAAATCATGTTATTAAGTAGGGGAATATATTAGTATACTGACATTCTATCTTGTCCACACCAGTAGGAGTGTTCAGTGTAATCTTCAAGTAGAATACTATTTGTGAAGATCAGGTGAGTGTCTTTAATCTTCAAATCTGTTAATTCAAAACTCTTAACAGCATTGAAGATAGAGTGCTTTTTGCTTCATGTTAAATTCTGATAATGCCCCTTTAAATAATGTGACCTATATCCAAATGTCTGGGTGAGAACAAGAATATATTTCATAAAATATATTCTTTCATGAAAGTTTATTTTCATTGTCAACTTAATATTTCTCCTGAACTACTTTTATTAAGGCCAATTACTTTTTTTTAAAGTGCCAAATGTCTGGTTGCCTGTCTGTATAATTAGAGCAGACACAGAAATAATTCAAGCTGTAGCCTGATTAGCAATGGAAGTGACTACTTCTCTAATACCTGAGAGATTTGAATCCTCTAATTTTTAAAAATCAAAATATAAAAGTTATTCTTCTTCAGTCAGATTTGACTTCAGTTAATTTTCATCCGAACAACAAATAAAAGAGTTTTTTTGTATCTTATACCAACAGTACAGTTTGTCAAATTATACCAAAGACATCTAGTGGCTATTGATGAGGATTTCCCTAATGGTCCAAGAAAAACTGAAATCACTATTAAGGTTAAACTGCTGAAATGTGTTTTGCACCAAAAGACTCGATAGAAGAAAGGTAGCACCCAGTAAGGTGTATTGTATTAATCTCGACTAATTAGGTATTTGCTCTGTAAACAGGACAATTTGACTAGATAATAACATTTTGCATATAGATAAAAATACTCATAATCCCGTACAAGCCTCCCCTCAATGTGGCGACTAGGGGTTTTCACAGTAACTTCATTTGAAGCCTACTTGTGACAATAAGCGATTTTCATTTCATTTCATTTGATTTTTGTACTGCAAATAATTCCATCCTCAATCACTCCTATAAAACATAAGATTATTCTGCAGTCTGCATAAGATTTCATCAATGGTTTGCACCAATACAATGCAACTGTCAAGAACAGTACAGCCACACTATCAAGTATCATGGAATACCATGAATTAATTGTATGTATGACTAATTGGGTGTTACTTGAGTTAAGATTTCCATAAAATATGGAAACTACTTCTGCTGTTTCCACATTATCTGGACATCTAAGTCACCTTTTCGATTTGTGTCCATACACCATTCTGCATAGGACAGGGATGAGAGTGGCTGAAGAAAAAGAGGTTTGAAAATTAGTGGTCTAAGACGAAAAGGTCTGAATTTTTTTTGTGACAATGAATCTTGTAATTATAGCACTTTTTATGATCTGTAGTGAAATGCAAATGCTTCTCAGCCATTTCAAATGGGTGCAATTGTTAGACTTCAAGTGGGTAGGGAACATTAGTTTTTCCTTTGGTTATCTCCATTACTGTCAAGACAGTGGATCAATCAGTTTGTAGAAAATAACCAGTGACTTCAGTATTCAATGCAGTTCAGGATGACGTCCAAACCAGCAACAGAACATAACTGTACTGGATTATGTACATGCAAAGTGAAGCAAAGGACTATGGCACTGCTTCACAAACTATTTTCCAATGTGATCCCATTTTCACTCTTCACCTTCTCAAGGGCAATTAGAGATGTTCAACAAAGCCTGGCCTTGCCAGCGATGCCCATTTCCAAACAAACTTATATATTTTTTACAACTCTTGAAAGTTAACATGACCCCTGACAGCAGCAAAAGATAAAGCAGCATAGTAACATTTAGTATATAATTATTGTTTACGTATTGTAGGTCAACATACAATACATCACATAAGTATGAAGTGTTTTCTTTTAATTTTCTTTAAAATTTAGAGCCCCCAATGAATTTTTTCCAATTAAGGAGCAATTTAGCGTGGCCAATCCACCTACTCTGCACATCTTTGGGTTTTTGGGCAAAACCCACGCAAACACGGGGAGAATGTGCAAACTCCACATGGACAGTGACCCAGAGCCGGTATCGAACCAGGGACCTCGGTGCTACTCACTGCGTCACCGTGCTGCCCTTGAATGAAGTGTTTTTAAAGTACTTTATGAAAATGTATTATTTTATATACGCATGTAGATTTCAGCCATATTTTTTCATTCATGGAACGTGGGTGTCGCAGGCTTTGCCAGTATTTATTGCCCGTCCCCAATAGCCCTCGAGGGGCAGTTAAGAGTCAACATCATTGCTGTGGGTCTGGAGTCACATGTGTGCCAGACCAGGTAAGGATGGCAAATTTACTTCCCTAAAAGACATTAGTAAACCAGATGGGTTTTTACGACAATGGCTTCATGGTCATCATTAGACTTTTACTTCCAGATTTTACTGAATTCAAATGTCACCATCTGCAGTGGCGGGATTTGAACCTGGGACCCCAGGGCATTACTGTGGGTCTTGGTTTACTAGTCCAGTGACTATACAACTACGTCACCGCCTCCACCAATATTTCCTGGAGACAGAAGACTCTGAAGCCCTCCCCCCCCCCCCCCCCCCCCCCCCCGTTATCAACTGCCTTGCTCCAATGCCCCCCCCCACCCCCACAGCACTCTTCCCAATCCTCCTTCCCCAACCCCTCAAAAGGCATTCTTCCCAACTCCCTCCCCCCTCACTTAGCAGACCTGCTTTGCAACTTCCCCCCCCCCCCTCTTTTTAGTAGACCCACTTTGCCACTCACTAAGGAGCTCCCTGACCTTGTTCCTCCCATCACTCAGCACCTTCTCATTCCAATTCTCCTCACCAACCTCCATCCCCTCCTTTCAGCCTTACAGCAATACCAAGTGGCCTTGTTGCCCCTTCATAGCCAAGCCATCATGTCTAAAAAACACTTTTTATTTGGAGTACCCAGTTATTTTTTTTTCCAATTAAGAAGCAATATAGCATGGCCAATCCACTTAACCTGCACATCTTTGGGTTGTGGGGGTGAAACCCATGCAGACCACGGGGAGAATGTGCAAAAACTAATACTGATTCAATGCAACCAGCCTAGACTCTCCCTCACCTCCTGCCCTATCAAACCCTGTACAAACTCAGACTCTGCTGATTCCTCCCTCCCCTGCAATCAGATGAACCCTGTAAAGGTTTTGCCCCTCCCCCCCCACAAAAACTGTACCATTGTACTATCAGGCAGTAAGGCAAGCACAGCCTCAGTGGTGGTAGTTGGGAGTTCAGGCATGGACTCCAAAGGGGCTCCCCATTTTGGAGTTCATTGATTTCTGCCAGACTTCAGGCATTGTCTGAACGCACAAACAATCACAGAGAGGTGGAGGCTGGAAAACTCTTTCCAAGAGCAGAATTCCATATTCTGAAAAGTGGAAATTCACCAAATGACAGAATTTCCCATCCCTGATATTACACAATGGAAAGAAACTCAGTTTTAATCTCGATTGGTTTTTTTTTAAATTTAAAATTAATCTTAAGTAGACTGAACTTGTATTTTAACAACAAATCCTATCTGAAGTAGCACAATGTTTTAATTGGTGGCCATTAGGTATATACTATCCTACTATTTGCTGTAATCTGTCTCTGGATTTATCTTGGTTAATGAAAATTGACTGAACTGAAATCCCACTGTAAGGAACTTGTGGGTATCATTGGGCACCACAACCTGCCCACTGTTGGTGTTGTGGTTATGTTGCCTTTTCGTACACATTATTAATCTAGAGTAGTTGTTAGTTGCCTCCACACATTAACTGACCCAAGTGATTAAACGCACAGTGAATATTTAATTATGAACTAACTGATCAGCAAAATCTATTAGTCACAAGTTATGAACAGGCTTGCATACGGATTAATCTATGCTATTTATTTGGGGGATGAGAGAAAATCATATAATCACAAAGGTGGATGTTGGAATATCTGGCATCTTTAAGGACTGGAACTTGTCCAGGGCACAAATGCCATTTCTTCACAGCCACTGGCTGGGGAATCAGGTATAGATATAAATCTGAACAAAACCATGTGATGTGAATTTGAAATTAGTCACATTTCTACTGAAGTTGCAATAGTTTGCAAATAAATCAGTTAAAATTGTGTTTGATAGGAAAAGAATATTAACCAGTTGAGAGAAGTTTGCGTTTGAGATCCAAGTACTAAAATATCCTAACTTGAGGTTGGCTGTTTACCTCAGATCAAAAACAATATTCCTCTGTTTTTGCCATATCATCTTAATTCTGTTTGCACGTTACCAAGTTAAGCAATTTTTGACATTCCTCACCATGGTCAGGAAGGTGATCAAGGCTAGTAATTTTTGCTTTACAGGACATGCAATTGGAATATGGTGAAGAGTAGCGACATTCATCTTTGTCACCTCCCCATGTTATTTACTTCCAGCTCTTAAAATTTAATTTCTGACATGGACTGCAAGACGGCAATACTCCAAAAAGATTTGTGCTGTAAGAAATACGGTATTCTTCGTCTTTCGGTGAACTTAACCAAAATAGAAAAGTCAAGACTAAAAATGACTTGTCTTTTGTGAAGGATTTCAGTTCTACTTGATCTGACATTTAAAAAAAATAGCTTTGAAAAATGCATTTTGAATCAACTCCAATCTGTGATGGATTGTGGAAGAAACAATAGTTATAAGAGGCAGATGGCACATCAGCCATCAAAACCTCTTGTACAATATGATGGTATTCAGGGCTGCGTCAAAGGTACTTCTGGCAGCTTGAGGCCATTTCCACCTCAAAGAGAAAGAAAACCCACCCAGGTAAATTTAGGAGAGCTTATTAAAATGGAGGCTGGGAAATTCCAGACATGGGGAATCTCAGCAAAAAAGACATTTTCTGTTTTAAAATTTAGGAGCCATATTCGACCAAGAAGTTGATGAGAAAAATATTTTGCTACAACTATTCTGTTGAAAACGGAATCCTGGCCTGTTAAAAATAATCTTGTGAAGCATGAATGAAAGCGGTTGCACGGTTAACGCTTAAAAAAAACGTTTAGAAAATTCACTTTCACAGTCCTGCAAGTTGCAATAGATGTTAATTTATTCCCCTGCCCAGTTTTTTTTTAAACTGCTGCTGTGAGTTAGTCTTGGGACAGCAGCCTTGCTTCTGCTTGAAAAGCCGATTAGGCGCACTCAGAAATGGAGAGGAATGCTAAAAAAAAGGCCTAGGATCCTGAGGGAGCTGCACATTAGGTATGCATGAGCGGACAAGCAGAAAAGGAGAGCGCTGTAGCTTTTTAACTTTGCCCAACAATGCAGCGCCAGCCCGGGGCTCGGCCCCCACAACCATCTCCCGTCTTTCCACCCACCCACCCATTTAAAACGCGCCAGGAATCATCTGGAAAAGGTTGCGGTATCTAAGTGCAGAGAAGAAAGACCATCCGGGTGAAAAGGAAACCCGATTAGGCGGAACAAGGCTCTAGGCAGCATTTCATTCACCCCCCTCCCTCCCTCCCTGTCTCCACACTGACAACACGGCGCCATTGGCCCACCTCCACCACCGTACTTTCTCGAAATGATCACACACAATGGGGCCACTGACTTTTTTTTCTCCAAAACATACTTCATATTTTCCCGTCTTTATTATATAAATATCAGCTTTTTAACGTTTACTGTAAGAATATAAAACGTTTAAGTATCATTTACAAATTCACATACAGTACAATTCAAATATAGGTTGATCAGCAGGATATTTTTTCCCCCTTCAGTTCACTAACTGCCCGTCTCTCTGCATCATGGCCCTGACAGGCACTCAGTCCTTGGCAATCGATGATTCTTCACTTGACGTGGTCGCCCTATCTTAAGGTAGAAAAGGCTTTAATCATATTCTGAAAAGAAAGGGGGGGGGGGGGGGGTAAACAGGTCCCCCACGAACGGTTGTTAAGAGTCGACCGAAAAGAAAAAAAAACCTGTACAGCTGCCAGATCAAGGCGTCTAGATTCCAACTTCAGTCCTTTATTCTTTTAAGTATTTCCTTTGCATAAAACTATAGTTCGGTGGTTCCCGGCTTGGGTGCAGCCAAGCCTACGAAAACCAGCGGTCATGTGTGCTTCATAAGATTCTTTGTAAAAATGTTTCCAGCCGACTTTATTTTCATTTCTTTTTTTCTCTCTCTCCCCGTCTTCGAACGGGTAGCAACGCTGGAGACCAGCCAGAGGAGGGGTAGGGGAAAGGTTGCTCCAGGTCGGGACAGACCTTATATACTGTGTAACTCCTCAATTTCGGGGCACAAAAGAAAACGAGGTAGCCTTGAATGGTGCCTTATCAGCAATATGCATAATCATCAAAACAAAAGTACGAACCAGACTCCAGAAACAAGTGACACCGTCAGAATTACTCTTTTTGTTGTCTCTGCTGCGAAAACCATGTTGAAGGATGGGAAGGATTACTGCAACTTATTTGATAGCACGGTGTGGAAATAATTTGCCGTATAAGTTACAACAAAACGAATACCCACTTTTTTTTGTAAAAAGTCATTTTTATGGGGGGGGGGGGGGTGTGAGGAATTAAAAAAACAGAATATTCCTGTTTTGACAGCAATGGCGGCGATTCTCAAGTTTTTTTTTGTTTTTAAACAAAGATGTTCACCTTACTTTTTCACTTTCAGTCATCTGCCAAAGGCCCAAGTTGAGAACTTTAAGGCAGGGCAGTTGCGTTATTCTTTCCAATCCCCGTTTGGTGATTTTTGTGCAGCCGTACAGATCAATGCCCGTCAGCTGGGTCAAGTGGTCAGCTATGAGCTCCAGTCCTTTGTCTGTAATCCGCACACACTGGCCGATATTTAGGGTCCTTAATTCGTGCATCTGCCGGGCCATTTTGTTGATGCCGTCATCACTTATGTGGCAAGAGCAGAGGGAAAGCGATTTGAGCTGGAATAAGCCTTGCGCGATGTAAGCCAGGCTCTGGTCACCGATCTTATCGCAGAAGGAAACGTCCAAGCCGGTCAGCCGCAAGCTGCCCATGGCTAGATGCATGATGCCGGTGTCGCTGATGTTATCACAGGACCTCAGGTTGAGACTCCACAGACTGGTCATGTGTGATAGGTGCAGCATGCCCGCGTCTGAAATCCCCCCGCAGAAACTCAGGTTGAGCACCTTGAGTTTGGTCAGGCCTTTGGAGATGTGTTTTAAGGAGAGATCCGAGAGTTTCTGGCAGTCCTGTAAAGTCAGATACTCCAGGTTCAAGCAGCCTTCCGCGGCGCTCCTGGTCATTCCTGCCAAGTGGCCGATGCCGACGTCCGAGACGTGCCGGCAACTCCTCAAGTTGAGGCTCTTGAGTCTGTGCAAGCCCCAGGCAATGAGCAGGAGGCCGGTGTTGGTGATGTTGCTGCAGCCGCCCAGCTCCAGCACCTCCAGGTTCTTGAGGTATTGGGCGATGCGGCCCAGGCTGCTGTCGGTAATCTGCTTGCAGAGGCTCAGGTTGAGCACGTTGAGGGACGGGATCTCCTGCACGAACGCGTGCCCCAGGCCGATGTCGGTCAGGTTGTAGCAGCCGCTGAGGTTCAGGCTCTCGATGTTGGGCATGCCCTGGATCACATAGCTGAGGCTGCGCCGCAGGCTGAGGATCTGCACCCGCCTGATGCCCCGGGCCTGCAGGCTGGGGAAGAGGGACGGGTTGGCTCTCCTCAGATGCAACTTGGCTTCGACCCCCCTCCAGACGGATTTGTGGTAAGCAGCGTCCCTCCAGGCCGCGCACACTTGCGCCGCCCGCCCTTTGTCCCGCACGTCCAGATAGCTGAAGATCATGGCTAGAATCTCCGGGAAGAGACACGAGATGTGAGTCTCCATGTTTGTGACCGGTTTCCCACTAGCTGTCTCTCTTTTTTGGCCAATCGATCAATTCGCGATCCCCGGGACTGCGTCACGTGACCCGCCTGCTGCTGCTGCTTGCGCAGTCGGATTCAAACTGCAAGAGCCGTCGGCGCATCTGAAAAAGCAGCTTCAAAACGTTGGCCTCTCGGCCCAAAGGCACGGCTGCCGATGTATTCTCATCATGGCTTGCATTACTTTAAAATGCAAAACAAAAAAAATAGGCCGCCGAGTTGTAATTTTTTTTGTCCCCCTCCCTTTATAATTATAACACCCACGCTCCCTCCTCCTCCTCCTCCATCGGAGCTCTCTCTCTCTTTCTTTCTCTCTCTCTCTCTCACGCCTGCAGCCCCGGGGCTTCCTGCGGCCTTTGTCTGATCTTTTCAAAACCCACTTGGCAGGCGCGCAGCATTTTCCATCGCGGGGGTGTCCCCGGAAATTAAAAGCAGGAGCAGGGAGGATCGCGCTGCCAGAACTCCTGCCCCCCGCTCTGCTCGGAGACAGGCCGGCCTGTCCCGCTCTGACCCCCCCGCACCGCTTTTCATCGGGGCAGAGGCCACGAAACGTTTCGGAGAGTCGCAGCGGCGGCGTCGGCTTGTGCTCGGATCCCGCCCCCCCCCTTCCAAAGTCCCAGTCCGCACTTGGTTTCGCCCAGATGGAATGGTAAGAATCGTTCCCTAGGCAACCAACTTCTTACAATTCACTTCACTTCACATTAACCCCGTAGTTGCCGGTTCGTGGGGAAAGCTCCATCTCACCTGGACACCCAGCCCCAATATTACCCCCTCACTTGGACACATACCTATCATTAGCCCTTCTCTCACCTGGACATCCAGCCCCAACATTACCCTCTCACCTGGACACCCAGACCCAACATTACCCCCTCTCTCTCACCTGGACACCCAGCCCCAACATTACCATCTCTCTCACCTGGACACCCAGCCCCAACATTACCCCCTCACCTGGACACCCAGCCCCAACATTACCCCCTCACCTGGACACCCAGCCCCAACATTACCCTCTCTCTCACCTGGACACCCAGCCCCAACATTACCATCTCTCTCACCTGGACACCCAGCCCCAACATTACCATCTCTCTCACCTGGACACCCAGCCCCAACATTACCCCCTCACCTGGACACCCAGCCACAACATTTCCTTCTCTCTCACCTGGACACCCAGCCCCAACATTACCCTTTCACCTGGACACCCAGCCCCAACATTACCCCCTCACCGGGACACCCAGCCCCAACATTACCCCCTCACCTGTGCATACAGCCACAACATTACCCTCTCCCTCACCTGGACTTCCAGCCTCAACATTAACCTCTCACCTGGACACCCTGCCCCAACATTACCCTCTCTCTCACCTGGACATCCAGCCCCAACATTACCCTAACACCTGGAAACCCAGCCCCAACATTACCATCTCTCTCACCTGGACCTCCGGCCCCAACATTACCCATTCACCTGGACACCCAGTCCCAACATTACCCCCTCTCTCTACTGGACATTCAGCCCAAACATTACCTTCTCACCTGGAAAGCCAGCCCCAATGTTATCCCCTCAACTGGACACCCAGCCCCAACATTACCCCCTCACCTGTGCATACAGCCACAACATTACCCTCTCTCTCACCTGGACACCCAGCCCCAACATTACCCTCTCTCGCACCTGGACCTCCAGCCCCAACATTAACCTCTCACCTGGACACCCAGCCCCAACATTACCCTCTCACCTGGACACCCAGCCCCAACATTACCCTCTCACCTGGAACCCAGCCCCAACATTACCCTCTCACCTGGACACCCAGCCCCAACATTATCCCCTCACCTGTGCATACAGCCACAACATTACCCTCTCCCTCACCTGGACTTCCAGCCTCAACATTAACCTCTCACCTGGACACCCAGCCCCAACATTACCCTCTCACCTGGACACCCAGCCCCAACATTACCCCCTCACCTGGACACTCAGCCCCAACATTACCCTCTCACCTGGACACCCAGCTAAACATTACATTCTCTCTCACCTGGACATCTAGCCTCAACATTACCCCCTCACCTGCACACCCAGTCCCAACATTACCCACTCTCACACCTGGACACCCAGCCCCACCATTAACCTCTCAAGTGGATATACAGCCCCAACATTACCCTCTCACCTGGACATCCAGCCCCAACATTACCATCTTACCTGGATATCCATCCCCAACCTTACCCCCTCACCTGGACACTCAGCCCCAACATTACCCTCTCTCTCACCTGGACACCCAGCCCCAACATTACCCTCTCACCTGGACACCCAGCCCCAACATTATCATCTCTCTCACCTGGATACCCAGCCCCAACATTACCCCCTCACCTGGACACCCAGCCACAACATTACCCCCTCACCTGGACACCCAGCGCCAATATTACCCTCTCTCTCACCTGGACACCCAGCCCCAGTATTACACTCTCTCTCACCTGGACACCCAGCCCCAACATTACCATCTCTCTCACCTGGACACCCAGCCCCAACATTACCCTCTCTCTCACCTGGACACCCAGCCCCAACATTACCATCTGTCCCACCTGGACACCCAGCCACAACATTACCCTCTCTCGCACCTGGACACCCAGCCCCAACATTACCCCCTCGCCTGGACACCCAGCCCCAACATTACCCCCTCACCTGGACACCCAGCCCCAACCTTACCCTCTCTCTCACCTGGACACCCAGCCCCAACATTACCCTCTCACCTGGACACCCAGCCCCAACATTACCATCTCTCTCACCTGGACACCCAGCCCCAACATTACCCCCTCACCTGGACATCCAGCCCCAACATTACCCTCTCACCTGGACACCCAGCCCCAACATAACCCCCTCACCTGGACACCCAGCCCCAACATTACCCTCTCACCTGGACACCCAGCCCCAACATTACCCCCTAACCTGGACATCCAGCCCCAACATTACCCCCTCACCTGGACACCCAGCCCTAACATTACCCTCTCACCTGGACACCCAGCCCCAACATTACCCTCTCTCTCACCTGGATACCCAGCCCCAACATTACCCTCTCACCTGGACACCCAGCCCCAACCTTACCCGCTCACCGGGACACCCAGCCCCAACCTTACCCCCTCACCGGCACATCGACCCCCAGCATTACCCTCTCACCTGGACATCCAGCCCCAACATTATCACCTCACCTGGACACCCAGCCCCAACATTACCCTCTCACCTGGACACCCAGCCCCAACATAACCCCCTCACCTGGACACCCAGCCCCAACATTACCCTCTCACCTGGACACCCAGCCCCAACATTACCCCCTCACCTGGACACCCAGCCCCAACATTACCGTCTCTCTCACCTGGATACCCAGCCCAACATTACCCCCTCACCTGGACACCCAGTCCCAACATTACCCTCTCTCTCACCTGGACACCCAGCCCCAACATTTCCCTCTCTCTCACCTGGAAATCCAGCCCCAACATTACCCTCACTCTCACCTGGACACCCAGCCCCAATATTACCATCTCTCTCACCTGGAAACCCAGCCCCAACATTACCCTCACTCTCACCTGGACATCCAGCCCCAACATTACCCTCTCTCTCACCTGGACACTCAGCCCCAACATTACCCTCTCACCTGGACACCCAGCCCCAACATTACCCTCTCACCTGGACACCCAGCCCCAACATTACCCACTCTCTCACCTGGACATCCAGCCCCAACATTACCCTCTCTCTCACCTGGACACTCAGCCCCAACATTACCCTCTCACCTGGACACCCAGCCCCAACATTACCCTCTCACCTGGACACCCAGCCCCAACATTACCCCCTCACCTGGACACAGCCCCAACATTACCCCCTCACCTGGACACCCAGCCCCAACATTACCCTCTCACCTCGACACCCAGCCCCAACATTACCCTCTCTCTCACCTGGACCTCCAGCCCCAACATTACCCTCTCACCTGGACACCCAGCCCCAACATTACCCTCTCACCTGGACACCCAGCCCCAATATTATCCTCTCTCTCACCTGGACACCCAGCCCCAACATTACCCATTCACCTGGACACCCAGTCCCAACATTACCCATTCACCTGGACACCCAGTCCCAACATTACCCTCTCACCTGGACACCCAGCCCTAACATTACCCTCTCTCTCACCTGGACACCCAGCCCCAATATTACCCTCTCTCTCACCTTGATATCCAGCCCAATATTACCCTCTCCCTCAGCTGGACACCCAGCCCCAACATTACCATCTCTCTCACCTTGATACCCAGCTCCAACATTACCCTCTCTCTCACCTGGACACCCAGCCCCAACATTACCCTCTCACCTGGACATCCAGCCCCAACATTACCCTCTCTCTCACCTGGACACCCAGTCCCAACATTACCATCTCTCTCACCTGGACACCCAGCCCCAACATTACCCTCTCACCTGGACATCCAGCCCCAATATTACCATCTCTCTCACCTTGATATCCAGCCCAACATTACCCTCTCACCTGGACACCCAGCCCAACATTACCCTCTCACCTGGACACCCAGCCCAACATTACCCTCTCTCTCACCTGGACACCCAGCCCAACATTACCCTCTCTCTCACCTGGACACCCAGCCCAACATTACCCTCTCTCTCACCTGGACACCCAGCCCCAATATTACCCACTCGTGCATACTTGTCACCCTCAAATTATTTTCTGCCTTAAAGGAAGACTAACACATCCCCAAGTTTAAAGATGACAAATAGCTCAAATGCTAAAAATATATTTTCACAATATATTTTTTGTATTTTCTACTCCCTGCAAAAGAAATAAAAAGACACATTGCACACAGGTGATTGAATGCCTAACCAAAGCCACACAAATCCATGATCCTGTCTTTTTGGTGATCGCACAGTTCTTTTTCTCCTTGCGTTTGACGTGAATCTGCTCGGCGGATGATTTGCAGATGCATTGTGGTTACTGACACGTTTTGAAAAAAGGCCACAGACCTGAAAAGTTAACTTGAATGCTCCTCTCTCCACAGATCCTGCCAGGCCTACTGAGCATTTCTGGATTTTTCTGCTTTTACCTCAGATATTCATCATCCGCTGCATTTTGCTTTAGTACAGGATTGCGGGATTTTAATTGCGGGATTTTATTCTCAACCCGTACATAGGGCAGTGGAACAGATTTACAACCCTGAAAACTTAAACAAGATTGCATTTTCTTTCTTTGGTGCCGTGGTTGTTGATTCCCCTTATAATCTCCATATATGTATTTTTCTTTAACTTTATCAATTGTGATTTAACTCCAAAAATTGTATTTCATATCAAATCATCAGTTTTCAAAATATTGAGCTTACGTCCTGGACGTGTTGCCACAGATCACACAATAAAACGGCCTCTACTGTTTGAAGAGAGGAAGCCGCCGCTCCTTAACTCCAGGCAATATAGAGGAAACACGTTGTGATTAAGGTGTGAAACTATAGTCATGTTGTCATTATGAACACTTGCTAACATCAAAGAGTTGACTTAAAAAAAGGACTAAAGACATTGAAAGACCTGTAAAGAGACGGGCAGGGGAGGCGACAGGGATTGTCTGATCAGAGCACATGTGCAACACCTTCAAATTGGCCAGAATGAAAGGGGAAAGTGACAATTTGTGCTCTGCCAGTGCATAAATAAAAATTCAAATGAACAATGTCTGTGCCCTAATGATTGTAGTACATTCTGCTCAGCGTGTTCCATGTATGTAGGTATGTGACAACATGTTGGAAGTTGGGTGGGAATTGCAGGCAACTGTTCCCCCACCATCATCGACTTCTAAAGTTTTACAGCACAGAAACTTTGGCATATTGTGTCTGCGCCAGACACCAAGCACCTATCTATTCTAACCCCATTTCCAGCCCTTCATCCGTAGCCTTGTATGGCGTTTCAAGTGCTCATCTGAATGATTTCTATATGTTTTGAGGGTTCCCGCCTCTACCACCCTTTTAGTTCCAGATTCCTACCACCCTCTGGGTAAAAAGGTTTTTCCTCCTTTCCCCTCTAAATCTCCTGCCCATTGTCTTAAATCTGTGCCCCCTGGTTATTGATCCCTCAACTAAGGGGAAACGGTAGCATTGTGGATAGCACAATTGCTTCACAGCTCCAGAGTCCCAGGTTCGATTCCGGCTTGGGTCACTGTCTGTGCGGAGTCTGCACATCCTCCCCGTGTGTGCGTGGGTTTCCTCCAGGTGCTCCGGTTTCCTCCCACAGTCCAAAGATGTGCAAGTTAGGTGGATTAGACATGATAAATTGCCCTTAGTGTTGGGTGGGGTTACTGGGTTATGGGGATAGGGTGGAGGTGTTAACCTTGGGTAGGGTGCTCATTCCAGGAGCCGGTGCAGACTCGATGGGCTGAATGGCCTCCTTCTGCATTGTAAATTCTATGATCTATCGACCCTTTCTATGTCCTTCATAACTTTGTACAGCTCAATCAATTGCCCTCTCAGCCTTCTCTAAGTAGAACAATCCCAGCCTATCCAGCTTCTCATCATAGCTGAAATGCTCCAGCTAAGGCAACATCATGGTGAATGTCCTCTGCACCCTTTCTAGTGCAATCACATCCTGCCTATAGAATGGTGACCGGGGGAAGCACGGTGGCACAGTGGTTAGCATTGCTGCCTATGGCGCTGAGGACCCGGGTTCGAATCCCGGCCCTGGGTCACTGTCCGTGAGGAGTTTGCACATTCTCCCCGTGTCTGCGTGGGTTTCACCCCCACAACCCAAAAGATGTGCAGGGTAGGTGGATTGGCTGCGCTAAATTGCCCCTTAATTGGAAAAAATAATTGGGTACTCTAAATTTTAAAAAAAAGAATGGTGACCGGAACTGCACACGCTACTCTAGCTGTGGCCTAACGAGCATTTTACACCGCCCCATCATAACCTCTTATAGTCTGTGCTTAATAAAGGCAAGTTGGCAGCTTGCTTCACAGCTCCAGGGTCCCAGGTTCGATTCCTGGCTTGGGTCACTGCCTGTGTGGAGTCTGCACGTTCGCCCTCTGTCTGCGTAGGTTTCCCCCCACAAGTCCCGAAAGACGTGCTGTTGGGTGAATTGGATATTCCGAATTCTTCCTCTGTGTACCCGAACAGGCGTCAGAATGTGGCGACTCGAGATTTTTCACAGTAACTTCATTGCAGTGTTAATGTAAGCCTACTTGTGACAATAAAGATTATTATTATAATTATATTATTATTTTCCCATTCGGAACCACTTTATGTACCTGTCATGCTGCCTTCTGGGTTCTTTGGGCATGCATCCCAAAGCCCCTCTTGTCCTCTCTACTTTGTTACGTGCTACTGGCCATTATGTATTCCTTTGCCTTGTTAGTCATCCCAAAATGCACCAGCTTACATTTTTCAGGGTTAAATTCATTTGCCACTGTTCTGCCCATCTGACCAGCCCATCTATATTGTCCTACAATCTAAGGCTTTTCTCCTCTTATTTACCACATCACCAATTTTTATGTAATCTGTGAATTTACTGATCATACCACACACATTCCCATTTTGATCATTTATGTGCACTACAAACAGCAAGGAACCCAACATTAATCTGTGCAGCGCACCACTGGAAAGAAGCTTAGTCACAACAAAACAACCTTCGACCAACACCCTCTGCCTCCTGCCACAATGCCAATTTTGGATCCAATTTGCCAAATTGCCCTGGATCCCATTAAAACACTTAAAAACATTGAGAAAATGTGCTTTTGGAATTACAGATTTATTTTTTAAAAAAATAATTTTTATTCAAGTTTTTCAATAACAAATTTTCTCCCCACAATATAAAACAAACAAGGCATGTTTCCACACCAACACAAGAAAATAACTCACCCCCCCCAAAATAAATAATAACAAAAAACCAACAGCAATACAAGAAAGAAGAAAATAACAACATAGCAAACCCACCGCCGCAAAAACAAACCCCCTAACCATCCCCAAACCACCCCCCCCTTCCCCCCCCCCGCAAGTTGCTGCTGAGACCGACCACTCTCTACCCCTTCGCCAGGAAGTCGAGAAAGGGCTGCCACTGCCGAAAGAACCCCTGTACCGACCCCCTCAGGGCAAACTTCATCCTCTCCAACTTGATGGACCCAGCCATGTCATTGATCCAGGCCTCCGAACTCGGGGGCCGTGTATCCCTCCACTGTAACAGAATCCTGCGCCAGGCTACTAGTGACGCAAAGGCCAGAATGCCGCCTCTCTCGCCTCCTGCACTCCCGGCTCCGAAGCTACCCCAAAGATCGCGAGCCCCCAGCCCGCTTAACCCTAGACCCGACCACTTCCGACAAAGTCCCCGCCACTCCCTTCCAAAACCTCTCCAAGGCCGGACAAGCGCAGAACATATGGGTGTGGTTCGCCGGGCCACCCGAACACCTCCCGCACCTGTCTTCCCCTCCGAAGAACCGGCTCATCCTGGCCCCTGTCATGTGCGCCCTATGCAGCACCTTCAGCTGAATTAGGCTGAGCCGTGCGCAAGAGGAGCAGGAATTCACCCTCTCCAGGGCTTCCGACCACGTTCCATCTTCAATCTCTTCCCCTAGCTCTTCCTCCCACTTCGCATTGAGCTCTTCTACTGAGGCCTCCTCCTCCTCCTGCATCAGCTGATAAATTGCCGAGATCTTTCCTTCACCGACCCACGTCCCCGAAAGCACCCTATCTTGCACCCCCCTTGGCGGCAGCCGCGGAAACTCCTGAGTAGGAGTTTACATATGAATATACGAACAAGGATTAGGAGTAGGCCATTCGGCCCCTCGGACCAGCTCTGCCATTTAATAAGATCATGGCTGATCTGATAGTAATCGCAAATCTGCCTGCTGCCTCATCTGGAAACTTAACAAATGCCTGACCTGCATATACCTAAAAGTGTTCCCGGGGGGAGGTTCCACTTCCCCACCAGCTCCCCCAGAGTCACGAACTTCCCATCCAGTAAGAGGTCCCCAAACTGTCTGATGCCTGTCCTGTGCCAACTCCCAAATCCCCCACCCGTTCTCCCCGGCGCAAAACGGCGATTGCCCCGTATCGGGGCCCAAACTGAGCCCTTCACTTCCCCCCTATGCCGCCTCCACTGTCCCCAGATTTTAAGGGATGCAACCAGCACCGGACTCGTAGAGTACTTTGCCAGGTGGAGTGGAAGTGGGGCCGTCACCAAAGCCTCCAGACTCGTACCCGCACGGAATTACAGATTTTTTAAGGGGCAGAAAGGTACAAACAAGTTTCTCACTATATTTCCCTTCAGTTAGATGTATACATTTGGTTAAATAATAGTCAATTTTATAGAAGAGAGCAAAGTGAGTAGGAGTTTACATATGAATATACGAACAAGGAGCAGGAGTAGGCCATTCGGCCCCTCGGACCAGCTCTGCCATTTAATAAGATCATGGTTGATCTGATAGTAATCTCAAATCTGCCTGCTGTCTACCCTGGAAAACCTATCACCCCCCTTGCTTACCAAGGATCTCGCTAGCCTTAAAAATATTCAAAGACTCCGCTTCCACTGCCTTTTGAGGAAGAGAGTTCCAAAGACTCACGACCCTCTGAGAAAACATTTCCCCTCATCTCTGTTTTTAATGGGTGACCCTCATTTCTAAACCGTGATCTCTAGATTCTCTTAGATTCTCCCACAAGAGGAAATATTCTCTCTGCATCCACCCTGTCAAGACCCCTCAGGATCTTATGTTTCAATAACGTTGTCTCATACTCTTTTAAACTCTAGTAGATACAAGCTTAGGCTGTCCAACCTTTTCTCATAAGACAACCTGCCCACTCCCGGTATTAGTCTGGTTAACCTTCTCTGAATTACTTCAAAACATTTATATCCTTCCTTAAATAAGGTGACCAATACTGTGCACGGTGCGCCAAATGTGGTCTCACTAGTGCTCTGTATAACTGAAGCATAACCTCCCTATTTTTGTATATAGTTCTCATCATCTATCTCCTTTAGAACCCTGGGGTGTAGTCCATCCGGTCCAGGTGATTTATCCACCTTCAGACATTTCAGTTTCCTCAGAACCTTCTCCTTAGTGATGGCAAATACACTCATCTGTGCCCCCTGATTCTGCTGGAGTTTTGGTATGCCCCTGGTGTCTTCCACCATGAAGACTGATGCAAAGTAACTATTCAGTTCCTCTGCCATTTCTTTGTTCCTATTACTACTACTTATCCAGCCTCATTTTCCGGTGGTCCAATGTCTATTCTTGTCTCTCTCTTACGCTTTATATATTGAAAGAAAAAACTTCATATCTTCTTTTATATTACTAGCTAGCTTACATTCATATTTCATCTTCTCCCATTTATTGCCTTTTTAGTTGTCCTCTCCTCACTTTTAAAGGATTCCAAATCATCTGGCTCCCCACTAAACCTTGCCACCTTGTATGCTTTTTCTTTTGATTTTATTCTGTCCTTGACTTCCCTCATCAGCCATGGATGCCTCGTCCTCCCCTTAACAAGTTTCCTCCTACTTGGGATGAATTTTGAACATTAAAAAAAAATTTACCCAATTCATTTTTTCCAAATAAGGGGCAATTTAGCGTGGCCAATCCACCTAGCTTGCACATTTTTGGGTTGTGGGGGTGAAACCCACGCAAACACGGGGAGAATGTGCAAACTCCACACAGACAG
The DNA here is from genome assembly GCF_902713615.1 of Scyliorhinus canicula. Classification (NCBI taxonomy): domain Eukaryota; kingdom Metazoa; phylum Chordata; class Chondrichthyes; order Carcharhiniformes; family Scyliorhinidae; genus Scyliorhinus; species Scyliorhinus canicula. Next base: position 54,024,071 of record NC_052165.1, on the reverse strand, counting down.
TGACCCAGAGCCGGGATCAAACCTGGGACCTCGGCACCATGAGACCGCAGTGCTAGCCCACTACGCCACTGTGCTGCCCGAATTTAAGAACATAAGAACTAGGAGCAGGAGTAGGTCACCTAGTCCCTCAAGCCCGCTCAGCCATTCAATAAAATCATGGCTGATCTTTTTGTGGAATCAGTTCCACTTACCCGCCCGCCCTCCGTGACCTTTTATTCCTTTACTGATCAAAAATCTACAAAACTTTGCCTTAAAAAACATTTAACGGGTTGCCTCAACTGTTTCACTGGGCAGGGAATTCCACAGATTCATGACCCTTTGGATGAAGAAGTTCCTCCTCAACTCAGTCCTAAATCTGCTCCCCCTTGTTTCGAGGCTATGCCCCCTAGTTCTAGTTTCACCCGCCAGTGGAAACAACTTCCCTGCTTCTATCCTATCTATTCCCTTCATAATTTTATATGTCTCTATAAGATCCTCCCTCATTCTTCTAAATTCCAATGAGTATTGTCCCAGTCTACTTTGTCTCTTCTCATAAGCTAATCCTCTAACTCCGAAATTAACCTAGTGAATCTCCTCTGCACACCTTCCAGAGCCAGTACATCCATTCTCAAGTAAGGAGATCAAAACTGTACACAGTACTCCAGGTGTGGCTTCACCAACACCTTACACAGTTGCAACATAATCTCCCTGTTTTTAAACTCCATCCTTCTAGCAATGAAGGACAAATTTCCATTTGTCTTCTGTTATGGGCCAGGGTTTAGAGAGCCCCAAAGTGTATCATGGATTTCACCTGACCCATAACTTTAATAGATTGTGCAATGCGGAGCACACAGCCCACTCAACAGGTGTGGTACAGCAGAAATGGAAAAGTATTTTTATTCTAGTATGTTTATTCTATGAACTCAAGTTAACCTTTTTAAAACATAAAATGAACATCTTAACAACCATTAATTCAAATACAACCCCCAAAGAATACAACACTAAGTAATCCTTAAGCTGTCCTTTTAACATCCATAAGACTTTTAAAAAGCCCTTAAACAGAAGCACATCAGGTTAAAGTCACTACTGAGAGCAGTTATTAGTTTTAAATCACCAAATGATCAATTTACAGTCCTTACATTACAGAGAGAGAGAGACTAATACCCCTTCTGGCTGTGACTGCAGCTATCCAACTCTGAAAACGAAACTAAAACACATCCTGCAGCAAACAGCCCAAAACAAAAGTAAAAAGCTGACAGACTGCCCAGCTCCACCCACACTCTGACATCACTGATAAACACCCATTCTTAAAGGTACATTTCTTAAACAGCCATTTCTTAAAGGTACTCTCACATGACACCTCCCCCCAAGAAAAAAAAATAAGCCATCAACTTCAAGGTGGTTTAATTTTTCACCCCTTCACTATCCTTTAAGAAATGCACACAGCAAATATCCTTTCTCGTTTCAAAAAAACAACAAATGCAAACAGGTATAATATAGTCCATTTTTTTTTCGTTCTTCTTCCTCGAAATCCTTCTCGATTGACAGTCTCTTTGAACAAGAAGGTCTCTGCACGATTCATCCATTTCTCTACTCCTCGGCATTTCTCTTTTAAATCAGATACTTTATTTTAATCTGATCACAGAATCCCTTATAATTCACCAGCACAAGAGCATTGGTTATCACATCTTTCAGGCAGTCAAATGCCTGTTGACACTCCGCTGTCCACTGGAATTCATTACGCTTCTTGAGCAAGTCCGTCAGTGTCGAGGGTATCGTAAACTCCCCGGTAACTTTTGTTTTCACATCCCGTGGGACCATTCGACCCTGTTCAATTGTATGGCCAAGGAAAGTGACTTGGGCTTTTCCAAATTCACTTTTGGCTTTGTTTACCATCAAACCAGCCTCCTGAAGTTGATCGAATAACTCCATCAGATGTTTTAAATGTTCTTTCCATGTCTGGCTGAAAGTTACCAGATCGTCGATGTATACCGCACAATTCGGTAATCATCAAACAACTTTGTTAGTTAACCATTGAAATGTGGCTGGGGCGTTTTTCATGCAAAATGGCATAACTTTGAATCCTGATAGCCACGATGTGGAGATGCCGGCGTTGGACTGGGGTGAGCACAGTAAGACGTCTTACAACTCCTTCCTGAGGAAGGAGCAGTGCTCCGAAAGCTAGTGTTTTAAACAAACATGTTGGACATTAACCTGGTGTTGTAAGACTTCTTACTTTGAATTCTGGATCACTGCTACACAAATATTGAACATGCCTACCACTCTATTGCCCGCCCACATTTTGGCAAATCTGACCACAAGGCTGTGCTCCTGCTCCCTGCTTATAAGCAAAACTGAAGCGGGAGAATACGTCAAAGAAAGTTGTGCATTGTTGGTGTGAGGAATCGGATGATCTCCTACGGGACTGCTTAGAGTCAGTGGACTGGTCAGTATTTAAAAACTCTGCGACCAGCCTGAACGAGTACGCCACTACAGTCACTGACTTCATTAGTCAGTGTGTAGAAGACTGTGTGCCAAAGAAGCAAATCCGCATGTTTCCCAACCAGAAACCATGGATGAACAGGGATATCCACTGCTTGCTGAAGTCTAGGTCTGAAGCGTTCAAGTCAGGCGACCCTGACATCTACAAGAAAGCCAGATATGATCTAAAGAAATCCATCAAAGATGCCAAAAGACAGTACCGGACCAAGCTCGAGTCCCAGGCTAGTCACATGGATCCCCGCCGTCTATGGCAAGGTCTGCAAGACATAATAGGCTACAAGATGAAGGCATGTAAAATCGTCGGCTCCAACGCACCCCTCCCTGATGAGCTTGATGCACTCTATGCCCGCTTTGAGCAAAAGATCAGTGACAGCGAGCCCTCCACTCCAGAAGCCGCGGATGAACTTGTATCTGAGATCACCACTGCAGACGTCAGAGCAGCCTTCTCGAAGGTCAATCCACGGAAAGCCACTGGCCCGGATGGGGTAACCGGACGAGCACTCAGGTCTTGCACGGATCAGCTGGTGGGGGTATTCGCAGACATCTTCAACCTCTCTTTACAACAATCTGAGGTTCCTATCTGCTTCAAGAAGATGACAATCATCCCTGTACCAAAAAAAAGTCAAATAGCATGCCTTAATGACTATCGTCCAGTGGCTCTGACATCCATCACCATGAAGTGCTTCGAAAGGTTAGTCATGGCAAAAATCAACTCCAGCCTCCCTTGATCCACTACAGTTTGCCTACCACTGCAACAGGTCCACAGCAGACGCCATCTCCATGGCACTGCACTCTACCCTGGAACATCTAGATAACAAAGACACCTATGTCAGACTCCTATTTATCGACTACAGCTCAGCCTTCAACACCATCATTCCTGTGAAACTCATCTCCAAACTCCATGGCCTTGGCCTCGGCTCCTCCCTCTGCGACTGGATCCTGAACTTTCTAACCCACAGACCACAATCAGTAAAGATAGGCAACAACACCTCCTCCACGATCATCCTCAACACCGGTGTCCCATAAGCTGTGTCCTCAGCCCCCTACTCCTTATACACCTATGACTGTGTGGCCAAATTCCCCTCCAACTCGGTTTTCAAATTTGCTGATCATAGCACCGTAGTGGGTCGGATTTCAACAATGATGAGACAGAGTATAGGAATGAGATACAGAATCTGGTGAACTGGTGCGACGACAATAATCTCTCCCTCAATGTCAACAAAACGAAGGCGATTGTCATCGACTTCAGGAAGCGCAGTGGAGAACTTGCCCCTCTCTACATCAATGGGAACTAAGTAAAAGGGCCGAGAGCTTCAAGTTTTTAGGTATACAGCCTGTCTTGGTCCCCCCATGCCGACACTATAGTTAAGAAAGCCCACAAACGACTCTACTTTCTCAGAAGACTGAGGAAATTTGGCATGTCAGCTACGACCCTCACCAACTTCTCCAGATGCACCATAGAAAGCATTCTTTCTGGTTGTATCACAGCTTGGTATGGATCCTGCTCTACCCAAGACCGCAGGAAACTACAAAAGGTTGTGAATATAGCCCAGTCCATCACGCAAACCAGCCTCCCATCCATTGACTCTATCTATAATTCCCACTGTCTCAGAAAGGCAGCCAGCATAATTAAGGTCCCCAAGCACCCCGGACATACTCTCTTCCACCTCCTTCCGTCAGGAAAAAATACCAAAGTTTGAGGTCACGTACCAACCAACTCAAGAACAGCTTCTTCCCTACTGCCATCAGACTATTGAATGGACCTACCTCGTATTAAGTTGAACTTTTCTCTCCACCTTGCTATAACTGTAACATATTCTGCAGTCTCTCCTTCCTTCCTTATGTACGGTATGCATTGTTTGTACAGCATGCAAGAAACAATACTTTTCACTGTATACTAATACATGTGACAATAATAAATCAAATCAAATCAAATCAAAATTGGTATGTACCATCTGGAGTCACAAAAGCTGAAATATCCTTCGCCCTTTCGGATAAAGGTTCCTGCCAGTAACCTTTAAGTAAATCCAGTTTAGAAATAAAGGCTGATTGTCCCACTTTCTCTATGCAATCCTCCAAACGTGGGATAGGATAAGAGTACGTTCTTGTAACTGCATTAACCTTTCTATAGTCCACCCACAACCGTTGGGTACCGTCTGGTTTAGGTACCATCACTATGGGTGAGCTCCATTGGCTGCAACCCACTTCAATTATGCCATTTTTAAGCTACTCTCAATATCTTTGTTAACTTGTGCCAGTTTTATATGGATGTTGTTTGATTGGAACAGCATTTCCCACATCTACATCATGTGTAGACATTTTTGTACTTCCCAATTTATCTCTGTAAACTTGCCCATGTGATATCAATAACTCTTTCAGGTCAGTCCATTTTTCCTCTGGAAGGTAATTCAACAATTTATCCCAATTCTTAAGAACATCCTCATTTTCCAATTTAATTTGAGGTAGGTTAAATTCACAGTCATCTGGATTTGGTTCGTCACTTTGAGTTAGAATCATTAAAATCTCCTTTTTTTCTCTCTCCTTCCATTTCAAAGTACCTTTGAAGCATATTCACATGACACACTCGGTGAGTCTTCCTTCTATCTGGTGTTTTCACCACATAATTCACCTCACTTAATTTCCTTTCAATCTGATACGGTCCACAAAACCTCGCTTTTAAAGGTTAACAATACTAAAACTTTATCTCCACTGGCAAAACTACAAACTTTGGGGCAGCATGGTAGCACAGTGGATTAGCCCTGTTGCCTCACTGCGCCGAGGTCCCAGGTTCAATCCTGGCTCTGGGTCACTGTTCGTGTGGAGTTTGCACATTCTTCCCGTGTTTGCGTGGGTTTCGGCCCCACAACCCTAAAGATATGCAGAGTAGATGAATTAGCCACGCTAAATTGCCCCTCAATTGAAAAAAAAAATGAATTGGGTACTCTAAATTTATTTTAAAGAACTACAAACTTGGATTTCTTGTCCGCTACTAGTTTCATCACATTTTGTGCAACTTTTAAATGTTGTCTAGCCAATTCACCAGCTCTATTTAATCGTTCTATAAAATTTGACACGTAATCCAATAATGTAATTTCCGATTTCTCACTCACCAATTTTTCCTCAATCAGTTTAAGTGGTCCTCTTACCTCATGACAAAAAATTAATTCAAAAGGACTGAATTTGGCTGACTCATTAGGTGCATCCCTAATTGCAAACAATACGAATGGAATTCCTCTATCCCAATCTTCTGGATAATCGTGACAATAAGCCCTCAACATTGTCTTGAATGTCTGATGTCACCATTCTAACGCTCCCTGTGATTCTGGATGGTTCGCAGTTGATTTAAATTGTTTTATTCCTAAACTATCCATAACTTCTTTGAATAACCTTGAAGTAAAATTTGATCCGATTGTATTTCTGTGGGTAGTCCATATCTCGTAAATAATTTAAGTAACTCCTCCACAATCTTTTTAGCTGTAATATTACGTACTGGAATGGCCTCTGGAAATCTAGTAGACACATACATTATACTCAAAAGATATTGATTCCCACTTTTTGTTTTAGGAAGCGGTCCTAGGAAATTTGGACCATTGTAAAAGGTTCCTCAAATGCTGGAATGGGTATTCAGGGCACTGGTTTTATCACTGCTTGAGGTTTCCCTATCACTTGACACGTGTGACATGATTGACAAAATTTAACTACATCTTTATGAAGTCCAGGCCAATAAAAATGTTTTTGTATTTTAGCTTGAGTTTTCCTTATTCCCAAATGACCTCCCACTGGTACCTCATGTGCAACTCGCAACACCTCCTTTCTATACCCTACCGGCAATACTACTTCATAAACTTCTGCCCACTTTTCATCCGCCTGCATATGTAAAGGTCTCCATGTTCTCATCAAGACATCACTTTTACGGTAATAACATGCAGATTCCTCTTCCGTATATGCTTTCTGATACATCCGTTTTATTTCTCTATCTTTCTGTTGTAACTCCGCCAATTTTACTGAACTAAAAATATCTGCCTTATCCTCTACCTGTTCTTGTTCCTTATCAACCATCTGATCAAAAATCATTTCTGACAATTGCACTTCAACGTCATCTTCACTCTTTGACTTCTCCTCTTGTCTTAACCTGTGACTTTGCGACCTTGTTACTACACAATCCAGAAAAATCCCAGGATATTTGTCCTTCAACACTTCAGTTGTTTGATTTTCCACTGGCTTATCAACTACAGTAGGCATCACTCACACCTGCGATCCAGCTATATCATTACCCAAGATAAACTGTATTCCTGGACAAGATAGTTTATCTATTACTCCTACTACCACTTCACCACTCTTCATTGGACTTTCCAACCTTACCTTATATAATGGAACACTACTCCTGTCACCCTGAATTCCACATATTACCACCTTTTCTGGCAACATTCTTCCCAAACTACATAACTCCTCATCTCTTACCATTAAAGATTGACTAGCTCCCGTATCTCTTAAAACTGTGACTCCTTTACCTGCTCCTCCTGATACACATGAGTAGACTTTACCCACACAAGTAAATTCTTTAAAGAGATCTGGCACCTTCTAATTAATCACCTCTTAATCAGGCTGTACAATATTTTGCACCTCCTTTGCTTCACTTGGGCTTTCCTTTATCATTTTAACAAACCCCACTGTCTTATCCTATTTTACCACATCAGTCTTCCCAGTGCTTTTCTTCAACCACCAACACTGTGACTTTACATGGCCTAGTTTATTACAGGGAAAACATTTGAAACTTTTCATGTTTCTTCCACCCTCCTGGATTTCTTTTTTAATCTGAGGTACACTCTCCTTCTAATCTCCCATCAGATCACCTTTACCTTTACAACTTGAGTATTTCTCATGTCCCCAGTTTCTATCCCTCACAGGCTGAAACTGATGTCGGAAACCAAGCTTTGATTTATGAACTAATTCATTATCATCTGCCATTTCTGTTGCTAATCTCACAGTTTTAACCCTCTGCTCTTCCACATGAGTTCTCACTTCATCAGGAATTGAATTTTTTAACTCCTCCAAAAGTATAATTTCTCTGAGAGCTTAATACTTTTGGTCTATTTTCAAAGTCCTTATTCACCTATCAAAATTACTCTGTTTGAGCCTTTCAAACTCCATGTATGTTTGACCAAATTCTTTCCTTAAATTTCTAAACCTTTGTAGGCTTCAGGCACTAGTTCATATGCACTGAAGATAGATTTTTTTCACCTCCTCATACGTCCCAGATACCTCCCCCGGTAGTGATGCAAACACTTCACTAGCCCTACCTACCAGCTTTGTTTGAATCAGTAATACCCACATGTCCTGTGGCCATCTCATTTGTTTAGCTACCTTCTCAAATGAAATGAAAAAGGCTTTACCTCCTCATAAAACCTTGGCAATGCTTGGACATATTTAAATAGATTCCCACCAAGCCTTCGACTTTGATGCTCTTTCTCACTATCCCCATCATTACCATCCAACTGTATGTTTCCCTTTACGTCTGCCAATTTTAACTGACAGTCATGTTCCATGATCATTTTCTGAAGTTCAAACTCTCTCTCTTTATCTTTTTCCCTGATCTGTATCTCCCTTTCTCTTTCTTTTTGTTCCGCCAGGGCTGTTCTGTATTTTCTCCCTTCTTCTCTCTCCTTTTCTTTGTCCTCTCTATCTTTCTTTTTCCTCTCTATCTCTTTCTTTTTCCTCTCTTTCGTATTCAAGCTGCTTTAATTCTTTCTCTTTGTTTAATTTGTAACTGAATTTTTGCCATTTCCAATGAGTCAAACTGTAGCTCAGGCAACTTTAAATGCTTAGTCACTGCCATAATTACCTAATTTTTTCGCATTTTGTCAGGTAATGTTAACTGCAATGTTTTTGCAAATCTAACAGTCTGCTTTTAGTCTCTGTCCGTAAGGTACTGCGTGTGACCGTCTCCACCCCAAAAAACTTCAGAGCCTCTGAAAGAGCCATTGTCCACAACACACTCCCTACGTAAACTGAAATACCACACCTGAGAAGCAACCACAATATGCTCACCCCTTACTGTCTTTAAGTTCACTAAGCCAATCCAGTAGATAGACTTTTATCCCCCTCGAGCCCCCAATTTGTTATGGGCCAGGTTTTAGAGAGCCCCAAAGTGTATCATGAAGTTCACCTGACCCACAACTTTTACTAGATTGTGGTATGGGGAGCACACAGCCCACTCTACAGGTGTGGTACAGCAGAAATGGAAAGTAATTTTTTAAAGCAAAACAATGTTTATTCTGTGAACTCAAGTTAACCATTTTAAAACATACAGTGAACATCTTAGCAACATTAATTCAAAAACAACCCCCAAAGAATACAACACTAAGTAAACCGTAAGCTGTCCTTTTAACATCCATAAGAGTTTTTTAAAAAACCCTTTAAACAGAAGCACATCAGGTTAAAGTCACTCCTGAGAGCAGCAGACTAATACCCCTGAGAGAGAGACTAATACCCCTTCTATCTGTGACTGCAGCTTTCCGGCTCCGAAAACGAAACTAAAACACATCCTGCAGCAAACAGCCTAAAACAAAAGTAAAAAAACTGACAGACAGCCCAGCTCCACCCACACTCTGACATTACTGATAAACACCCATTTCTTAAAGGTACATTTCTTAAATAGCCATTTCTTAAAGGTACTCTCACATGACACTTCTTAATTACTTGCTGCATCTGCAAACCTACATTATGCGAATCATGCACAAGGACACCCAGGTCCCTGTGCACAGCAGTATGCTGCAATATTTTTGCATTTAAATAATAGTCCATTCTGTTGTTATTCCTACCAAAATGGATGACCTCACATTTATCAACATTGAACTCCATCTGCCAGACCCTTGCACACTCACATAAACTATCTATATCCCTCCGCAGACTTTCAGTGTCTTATGCACACTTGGCTCTACCACTCATCTTAGTACCATTTGCAAACTTTGACACATTGCACTTGGTCCCCAATTCCAGATCATCTATGTAAATTGTAAACCATTGCGGTACCAAAACCGATCCATAAGGCACACCTCTAGCTACTGATCACCTGTAACTGGAAAAACACCCATTTATCCCCACTCTTTGCTTTCTGTCAGTTAACCCATCCTCTATCCATGCTAATACATTACCCGTAATGCCATGCACCTTTATCTTATGAAGCAGCCTTTTATGCAAAACCTTGTCTAATGCCTTCTGGAAATCCAATTTCTGTTGTGCCTCCCGAATAACCCCCAAAAACCCCTGCCATTGCTGTTCCACTGTCTTCCCTGCTAGGCTCCCCTTCCAATCAACTGTGGCCAGTCCTCCCTCATGTCTTTGTAGTTACCTTTATTTAATTGTAATACCGTTACATCTGATTGCAGCTTCTCCCTCTCAAACTGCAGGGTAAATTCTGTCATATTGTGGTCACTGCTCCCTGAGGATTCCTTCACCTTAAATTCCCTAATCAAATCTGCCTCATTACACATCACCAAATCCAGAATAGCCTGTTCCCTGGTGGGCTCTTTCACAAGCTGCTCCAAAAAAACATCTCTTAGACATTCCACAGATACCTGTTCTTGGGACAAATCTGATTTTTTAATATTGCGTTTTTACATCTTGCGAACCTGAAGAAGACAAATTTATGTCTACTCTACTTCCTGAAAGCCAGCCGATCTTCTATCCTTGCCACTATGTTACCCACCCCCCCCATTCCATGAGCTTTTATTTTCCACAATAATCTTTGATGAGTTTACATAAGCAAATGCTGATTGCAAAGGAAAATACCCTCCGGTTAATTTCAAGAATGATTCAGGTGCTTTATTCAAGCCTTATGTTTTATTTTTACTTTAATGAATAGACATTTTCTCCCTCTACTTCCTCTGCCCATTGGGAGAAGATGTCAAATGTCTGTCCAGCTGTCATATGAGTAGCTGTAAGAAGCAACCACCGCAAATCATCAATGTTATATTTTTTGAAGTTGTCACTGTTAATAAACTTCAATGGGAATATATAATAGACTGCCCCCTTTGGGTTGTCCTGGAGAGGCATCTTCTCCAACTTCAAGATTTTTTTGAGGCATCAACATCTCATCTATTGGCTGGAGAGCCAACAAGAGGATTCTGCCCTCAGAGTTGACTAACTCATGTTTAATAATACTGATAATTTTACACTTGACAATTTTATACAGAAACCTTTTCAAACAAAGTTATTTGGAAACAATAGTTCTCTAATCTCACTATTCCTTCCTTCCTAAATTAGGATATGTGTTCCACTTTTGTTTGGAAAGCTGCTTCATCAATAACCATCCTTCCACCATCAGGTCAGAAGTGGGGATGTTTGCTGATGTTGTACAATGTTGAGCACCATTCGCAGACTACTCAGATACTGAAACAGTTCATGTCCAAGTGCAACAAAACCTGGACAATATCCAGGCTTGGGCTAACAAGTGACAAGTAACATTTGCACTATCAACATCCTGGGGTTGCTATTGATCAGACACTGAACTGGACTGGCCGTATAAATACTGTGGCTGCAGGAGTAAATCAGGTGCTAACAATCCTATGGTGTGTAACTCACATCCTTACTCTCCAGAGCTTGTCCACCATCTACAAGGCACAGATCAGGAGTGTGGTGGAATAGTCTCCGCTTGCCTGGATAAATGCAGCTCCAACAAACTCAAGAAGCTCGACACCATCCAGGAAAAAGCAGTCCTCTTGATTGGAACTCCATCCACAGACAATCGCTCCCTCCACCACTGACACTGTGGCAGGTGTGTACACCATCTACAAGATGCACCGCAGAAGTCACCAAGCCTCCTGAGACAGCACGTTCCAAACCTGCAACCACTACCATCCAGAAGAACAAGGGCAACAGACACATGGGAATACCGCAAAGCCTTCACCATCCTGACTTAGAAATGTATCGCTGTTCCTTCACTGTCGCTGGGTCAAAACGTCTTCCCTAACAGCAGTGCAGTAGTTCAAGAAGGCAGCTCACCACTGCCTTCTCTTTTTTTTATAAATTTAGATATAAATTTCCAATTAAGGGGCAATTTAGCGTGGCCAGTCCATCTAACCTAATGTGCAAACTCCACATGGACTGTGACCCAGGGCCACGATCAAACCCAGGTCCTCAGCACCATAGGCAGAAGTGCTAACCACTGCGCCACCTGCCGCCCTACCTCCACCACCTTCTCAAGGGGGCAATTAGGGATGGGCAACAAATGCTAGCCTAACCAGTGATGCCTGTGGTGATCACAAGTTAACCAGATGCAACACAACAGAGCAACCACTAGAGGGAGCACGGGAGAGCCATATAAATAGATCAGGACAGGAAGTGAGGACACACTTCACTAAGGGCAGAACTTGGAGCAACACAGATACAACACTCCACAGCAGGCGGGCTGGTAAGCAGGACACACACGGCAAGCAAAGCTGGTAGTTAGCACTGGAAGGTCGTTCTAGGTCGAGCTCTGGAAACTGAACGAACTCACAATAAAGCATCTTCTCCACATTTGAGACTGCGAGCTTTATTAAGACACGAGGAACAACACATGGTACCCAGGAGTGATTTCAGACGCTTATGACAGGACAACTCAGCTGCAGATACAGAAAACAAAAAAAAAATGGCATGGAAATCTCAACCAAGAATGGCATGGAGATCTCCTGCTGGACATTCGACTTGGGAAGACATTGCTGATGAGAGGATGTGCCTTGGATACCCACTTCACCTGGACACGACTGGAAAAGTAAGAAGTGTCTGGGAAAGGTTTAAACAAATGTTCGATTTCGGTATCATAGCATATGATGCAGCAGCAGCCTCAGACGAAATTAAAATAGCAATCCTCATCGAAGGACATGAAGCTAGGAAAGTTTATAATGGATTTAAATACTCAAAAGGTGAAGACAAAAACAGCTTACAAACGTTACTAAACAAATTTGAAGAGTACTGTGAGAAATTTGAACAGCAAGACATACTCAGAGTCCAAACTGCACAGAGACTGAGTGATGCAAAACTTAAAAAATCACGAAAAGAGCAAACACCAGAGGGAGAGCTACAAATACACCGGGACAGGATGTACAATTTTCTTTAACGATGTACAGAAAATATGTTAAGAGAAAAAGGGGGATGTGGTGATCACAAGTTAACCAGATGCAACACAACAGAGCAACCACTAGAGGGAGCACGGGAGAGCCATATAAATAGATCAGGACAGGAAGTGAGGACACACTTCACTAAGGGCAGAACTTGGAGCAACACAGATACAACACTCCACAGCAGGCGGGCTGGTAAGCAGGACACACACGGCAAGCAAAGCTGGTAGTTAGCACTGGAAGGTCGTTCTAGGTCGAGCTCTGGAAACTGAACGAACTCACAATAAAGCATCTTCTCCACATTTGAGACTGCGAGCTTTATTAAGACACGAGGAACAACACAATGCCCATATCTCTTGAATGAATAACAAAAAATGTTTTAATTTGCTGCACTTTAAACCAAATTAATGTTTGCTTTATTTTGGAAATCTTTGCAAAATTACAATTATCGGCAGTTCTGATAGAGTTGGGTGAAATGTAGACTTTTTTTGACATAAATTTAGAGTACCCAATTATTTTTTTCCAATTAAGGGGCAATTTAGCGTAGCCAATCCATCTACCTGCACATTTTTGGTTTGTGGGGTTGAAACCCACGCAGACACGGGGAGAATGTGCAAGAAATGTAGACTTCTAATACAAGTGAGATATTGAGAAGTTTCTGAAGAATGTAAGAAGTAAGAACAGAACTAGACTGCACAACTCTGAGTCTATTCTGCCGTTTATTTCAATCAGGTTGATCTTCTGCCTCAACTCCACTTTTCTGCCTACTCCTCATATCCTGTGATTACCTTGAGAGACCTTAAATATACTCAGTGATCATAGAATCATAGAATTTACAGTGCAGAAGGAGGCCATTCTGGCTCATCAAGTCTGCACCGATCCTTGGAAAGAGCACCCCACTTAAGCCCACGCCTGCACCCCATCCCACAACCCAGTAACCCCACCCAACCTTTTTTGGACACTAAGGGAAATTTATCATGGCCAATCCACCTAACCTGCACATCTTTGGACTGTGGGAGGAAACCGGAGCACCCAGAGGAAACTCCACACAGACAGTGACCCATGCCAGGAATCGAACCTGGCACCCTGGAGCTGTGAAGCAACTGTGCTAACCACTGTGCTACCGTGCTGCCAGGTGTGATCAACCAACCACATCTCTCTGAGTAGAGAATTCAAAAGATTCACAAGTGAAGAAACTTCTCAGCTCAGGCCTACATGATCAATCTCTTCACCTATTTTGCTCAGGTGCACTCATGATAGTCATTGGAAGGTGCTTATGTTTGAGTAAAAGCAAGTGACTCAAGGTTCCCTAGCTACTTATCTGTACAAAAGTTTTACACTGGATGTCTCAAAACCCTTTCCAGTCAGTGAAGTACTTTTTGAAGGATGGACACTGTTTTGATGAAGGAAACATAACAGCAAAATTGTGTAGAGCAAACTCACAAACAGTAATGTGATAATGACCAGGTCATCTTTTTTTTGTCATGTTGATTGATGGATAAATATTAGACAGGACACAAGCAGTAATTCCCTTGTTCTTCTATAAAATAGTGCCTGGAATCTTTTACATCCTTGAGCAGGTGCCTTGATTTAACATCATCTCCAACAGTGTAACACTCGCTTAGCAGTGTGCTGGAGTGTCAGCCAAGTGTTTTGTACTCCAGCCCTAGTGTGGGACTTGAATCCGGAGCTCAGGACATAAAAATGCTGCCAACTAAGCCATGGCTGACAGTGACCCAATGATTGTTAACTGCAAAAAGCTTTGGATATTTGGGAAACTTTCAACCTTTCCAGTGGAAAGAAATCATAGTTCTTGAATGAGAGAGTAATAGTTGATTTGGGTACCCTAATACATACTGATACTACAAGTAAAGTGGCTCCACAATAATTGTAGTCAAACTACTTGTTACACGTTTCAACAAAATGCAATAAATCTGGGCGGCATGTTTAGCAATGTTTAGCACTAAGACTGCAGCGCTGAGGAGCCGGTTCGAATCCCGGCCCTGGGTCACTGTCCATGTGGAGTTTACACCTTCTCCCCATGTCTGCGTGGGTTTCACCTCCACAACCCAAAGATGTGCTGGTTAGGTGGATTGGCCACACTAAATTGCCTCTTAATTGGAAAAGAAAAATAATTGGATACTCTAAATTTAAAATAATTGCAATAAATCAAAGCAAGTCATAAAATTGCACTCCTGTTTTCCATGGCTGGTGGGTAAAGGCACTGCTTGGTAATCAATTCATTTTGGGCAGGATTCTCTGGCCCCGCTCGTCTGGTCACCAGTGAATCCTGCCCGAGGTCAATGGACGTTTCCATTGTCCACGTCTCCCCGTGGCGATCTTGCGGCGTGCGAGGCAGAAGAATCCACTGCCTCCATGGATGGGAGGGGAGAAATTCACAAGTCTTTCTGCTCCTAATTGATGTCTGGTGACCCCTACAGGCAAATGTAAATGTGCTTGTGTAAGCACCACAAGAACAGTCTGGTAACATTTACTCATGAGACGATTAGCCTATTTGACTTAATACTGGTCAGTTGTTGCTTGAGAAAATGTGCTGCAAACTATTGCTGTATTGAGGAGAAGTTATAGAGTTAGAAATTGGCAGAATAGTTGAGGGAGATAATGCAAACCTTAAATAATTTTCATTGAACTTTTGAAAAATGTGTTTTTGAGGATATAATAAATATCTAATTATCAGCATTGTAACAGTGACTATACACTTGGCTATAAGCACTTTGGGATGTTATTATAGATGCTTTATAAGTGGAACATTAAAAAAAATCTATCTAGCCTATCTCACACAGTTTATATCTTTACAATTATGGATTTCCTCAACATAAAGACTTATCAACCCGATAATGAGCCCAAAATATCTATCTTGATACACTGGAATGCCTGCTCATTTGTCACTGTACCTTCAACATACACAGCCAGCTATTCTTCCTCAACTTCTGGGTACTGGAGATTGTGGGTGTACATATTGCTGCTAGAATCACATTTTTAACAACTTCTTTTTAGACCAGGTCAAATTAAAGCCCATAGCTCCCTTTAAATTTAAAAGTTGCAACTTGCTTACTTTCTTCAAAAATTATTTCTCCTTTGGACTCCTTAAACTATTCTCAAATTAAATGAAAAATGTGAAAAGTATGTTTAAAAATCATTCCTTACAGTCTAAAAGCTCCAGGTTTATTTATGAATTGTTGTTATTCCTCCTCCTCCAAACCCCTTTATCGTTTCAAATAGTCTCCTGTGTGGTACCTTGTCAAAGGCTCCCTGAAATTCCATGTATATCACATTCACTCAATTTGACCCATGCATCTTAAGGAACTATTATCAGGTTTGTCAGGCACAATATTCCTTTCTGAAAACTATGTTGGCTAATGCACCTGTAGTGGTTCTCATTACATCCTCGTGTCATTATGTTTGGTGTCTTCCAGGGATCGAGCCTGGATTCCTTTCTGATTCTTAGTTATACGCTGCCAGTGTTGATACTACCTGAAAGCACAGAATCAGTTTCCATAGGTGTGCTGGCGATACCCATACTTCACCATCATTTCTCAAAATTGCCGCACTGCTTATCTGACATCCTGTCCTGGATGAGCAGAAACCTCCTGCAACAAAATATTGGGAAAACAGAAGCCAGTGTTTTCAGCCCCTGCCACAAACTCCATTCCCCAGCCGACTCCATCCATCTCCCTAGCAACTATTTGAAGTAGAACCAGACTGTTCGTAACCTTGGTTTCTTATTCGCTTCCAAAATGAGCTTCTGAACACATCAAGGGCAGCACTAAAACTACCTATTTCCATCTGCTGCCTTAAATCTACTGCCTCAGCTCATTTGTGGATGAACACAGCCATATCAGTGTTGGACCAAGACTTGGCTACTCCAATTTCCAATGCTCTGCTGCCCATGTCCAAACATGGAAAGTGGAGGGAGAGAGGAACTCGGGAAAATTACAATCACCAGGGAAGTGGTATTGAGCAAATTGTTGGGTCTGGTTGATAAATCCTGGGTCCAATGGACTTCCCCTTAAAGTCTTGAAAGAAGTGGCTAATGAGATAGTTTCAAAAATATATATTTTAATTCAAACTTTCAACATTTTTACAGCAAGACACGAACACCCCCCCCCCCCCGAACAGCTTTCTCACTCCCCTACCCCCCCCCCCCCCCCCCCCCCCCCCCCCACCTTACACCTTGACACCAACCAGGTCACCAAAATATAAAACAAACAAGTCCCAACATCCACCCCAACAGAACCCGCCTGCAAGCAATCAACGAGGCGAAGGCTAAACCATCCGCTCCCACTCCCATCTGCAGCTCAGCTCCGGCAGGTCTGACACCCTGAACATGGCCTCCAGGGGATCCAGCTCCAATTCCATATGCAGAACCTTGGACATGGTGAAAAACAACCCCCAATATTTCTCCAACCTCGGACAGGACCAGCACATATGGGCATGATTGGCTGGGCCCCAACCACACCGCTTACAACTACGATCCACGCCCCTCAAACAACCGGCTCATCCTTGCCCTCATTAAGTGTGACCAAACACCACTTTTAACTGAATCAACCCCAGTCTCACACATGGCATTGACCCTTCACAGCACTTCACACCATAACCCTTCATCCAGCCCCATCCCCAACTCTTCCTCCCATTTGGCCTTAATCCCTTCGATGAACCCCTTATCCTAGTCCATAATCCTGCCATAGAGCGCAGAGATGACCCCTCTCTCCAGCCACTCCCCCCATAGAACGCAGAGATGACCCCCCTCTCCAGCCGCCCCCCCATTGAGCGAGGGATGACCCCTCTCTCCAGTCCCCCACACCCCCCCCCACCCCCCCCCCCCCCCCCCCCCCCGCCCCCGCACCGACAGAACCTCCTCAAACAAGAGGAGGACGGTGCCACCGGGAAGCTCAGGAAAACTTTCCTCTGGGCCAGAAACTTCTCCAAGACCACATTCACCCAGTGTGGAGCATCGTCCGATATCACGATCGCCTAGTACTTCACCCCAGCCAGCAGCGTCTTCCCTACCACAAGAAAGTCGATCCTTGAGTACACTTTATGGATTGGTGAGAAGAACGAATGCTCCCTATACCTGGAGTGCAGAATGTGCCACGGATCCGCCCCTCCCATCTCCTTCATGAACCAAGCTGACACTTTTGTTTACCCCCTTGAACCGACCAGTGAGCGCGGCCAGGACCTGTCCACCTTCGGGCCCAACACCATATTCCAATCCTCCCAACTGGTGAGTATCCAGGTCAGGTATGGCTACTAACATCTTCCTCACAAATCCAGCGCCATCCCAGTTTGAGGCATATACGCTAACCAATACCCACACTAACCACCCTTCCAATGCACCTGTCACTATCAAGTACCTTCCCCCCAGGGCCACCACCACCTTTTCCATCTGGAACAACACCAGTTTACCCACCAGTACTGCCACCTCCACAGGCCATGCTGTCGAATGGAACAGCTGGCTCACCCAGCCCTTCCTTAGCCTCATCTGGTCCTTTAGCCTCAGATGGGTCTCCTATAACAGCATCACGTGTGCTTTCAGGCCCTTTAAATGGGAGAAATACCCTCTTCACCGGTCCCCCCAACCCTTGCACACACCACGTCACCAATCTTACTGGGGGGTCTTCACCCCCCCCGTCCCGTCCCCCGTCCTTCCTACCCGTCATGAACATCCTCCCAGGTCCCACCTAGCAGGTAGGACCCAGTCCCAGCTCCAGCCCTAACCACCATCAACCCTCCCCTCCCGCAATCCCTACCCACCTTCCCAGCAACCCCTATACCAGTTACTCTTGAAAACACTTTACCCAGTATCATCCCCATTCCCCCACCATTCACACCTCCCAAGCCCGTCAAAACTGCCCGGACAACGACCGCGGCCTCTCTCTCACCTCTCCCCCCCCCCCCCCCCCCCCCCAAACTCGGTCCCATTGACTAGCCAACAATCTGTTTGCTAGCGTGGCGGCCCCAGCCAGAGTATCCTCCCCCACATCGAAAAAGAAAACACATCAACTACAACAACCCCCAGGGCGGCACAGGGATACAGTGCTGGCATTACTGCCTCACAACGCCAGGGGCCCAGGTTCGATTCCAGCCTTGGGGGGCTGTCTGTGTGTAGTTTGTATGTTCTCCACGTGTCTGCGTGGGTTTCCTCCGTGTGCTACGGTTTCCTCCTGCAATCCAAGGATGTACAAGTTGGGTGAATTGGTCATGCTAAATTGTCCTTTTAAAAAAAGCTCTTAGCACCCCCACACCCATCCAAACTCCCCATACACCTCAGTCCCCACAAAAAATCCCAATCCCAACAACCATAAATCCCAAACCATCCTGGCCCAGACCCATATTACATCAAAAAGGTTAACCATAATACCTGTACACAGAAAAAAACAACAAGAGCAAAAACAAAGAAAAACTCAGTCAAAAACCGTCAAAGTCCAAATTCAGTCCAGTCCCAGGCCTTCTGCCTTCACAAACGCCTCCGCCTCCACTGCCAGATCAAAATAATAGTCCCTGCCGTTGTGTGTGACCTGATGCTTCGCTGGGTAAACCACGGAAAACCGCACATTACGCTTGTACAACACCACCTTGTGTCGTCCAAAGGCTGCCCGCCTCCTAGCCAGCTCTGTCGTCAAGTCCTGGTATATACATATACCCTTGCCATCTCAGTCCAACTCGCACTTCTGCTTCACCAACCTCAGCACCTTCTCTTTCCCCTGAAAACTGTGAAAACAAATGATCACAGCTTCGGTGTCTATTCATTCTTGGTTTCAGCCAGAGAGACCGGTGGGCCCTGTCCAATTCATAGTGGAAGGGAATGCCTCCTCCACCCCATTAATTTTCTCCCCTTGCTCCCGCACCACCGTCGAAGTTCTCACCAACTCCTCTCTCATCAGGGCAAGGGTCTCACCCACCCACGCCTTAAGCAAGGCCATCTTCTCTGTCTGATGCCTTTCAAAATCCTTTGAAAACAGCCGCTCAAACTCTCTGGCCATCACTTCAGCCATCTTCTCCACTGTGATGGGTACGACCCCACCCGGCAGGCTGACTCCCGCCATCTTTCTCCCTACTGGACTCCTCCGCACTCTCGGCGATGGGCTTTCGCTTGCTGCCTTTTTCCCTGGATACTTCTTTCCAGTTTTTGACATTCTATAAAGGTCCCAAACTTCCCACAGCTTCTCACAAAACAAATTTTCCACAAAAACCGGGGTAAAAGGACTAAAAAAATACTTCTCTGGCAGGAGCCACCAAACATGCGACCTCCATCTACATGCTGCAACTGGAGGTCGCCTAATGAGATAGTTGATGCATTGGTTTTAATTTTCCAAAATTAAAAAAGGTTCCATTAGATTGTAACATAACAAATGACACTCCTTTATTCAAAAAGGGAGGGAGACAGAAATCAGGGGCGAAATTCTCCGACCCCCCGCAGGGTCGGAGAATCGCCCGGGACCGGCGAAAACCCCGCCCCCGCCGTGGCCGGAATTCTCCGCCACCCGGGAATCACGCCCCGCCGATCGGCGAGCCCCCTGCGGCGATTCTCCGGCCCGCGATGGGCCGAAGCCCCGCCGCTGAGAGGCCTCTCCCGCCGCTGTGGTTTGAACAACCTCTGGTGGCGGCGGGATCGGCGGCGCGGCGGGACAATCGGACCCTGGGGGGTGCTCCCACGGTGGCCAGGCCCACGATAGGGGCCCACCGATCGGCGGGCAGGCCAGTGCCGTGGGGGCACTCTTTTTCTTCCGCCGCCGCCACGGCCTCCACCATGGCGGAGGCGGAAGAGAACCCCCCTACCGCGCATGCGCCGGTGGTGACATCAGCGCCAGCTGACGCACCGGCGCATGCGCGAACCGGTGAAGGCTTTTTGGCCAGCCCCGATCCCGGGGGGCGGCCGTCAAAGGCCATTGGCGCCGGTTTTGATGCCAGTTGGTGTGGCGCCAACCACCCCGGCGCGGGCCCAGCCCCTAAAGGTGCGGAGAAATCCTCACCTTTGGGGAGGCCCGACGCCGAAGTGGTTGGCGCCACTCCGCTACGCCGGGACCCCCCGCCCCGCCGGGTAGGGGAGAATCCCGGCCCAGGAAACTACAGGCCAGTTAGCCTAACATCTGTTATAGGGAAAATGTTAGAGGGCATTATTAAAGATGTTTTAACAGGACAAGTGGAAAAATTGAAGGCAAACAGGCAGAGTCAACATGGTTTTGTGAAAGGGAAATCATGTTTAACCAATTTATTGGAATTCTTTGAAAGAGTCCCATGTGCTGTGGATAAAAGGGATCTGGTGGATGTACTGTACTTCAATTTCCAGGAGTCATTTGATAAGGTTCTACGTCAAAGGCTACTGCAGAAAATATAAGCTATATGGTGTATGGGGCAATATATAGGGATGGATTGAAGATTGGCTAGCTAACAGGAAATGGAGAGATGCCATAAATGAGTCTTTTTCTGGTTGGCAGGATGGTGGTGTGCCACAGGCATCAGTGCTGGGCCTCCACTTTTTACAATTCATATAAATAACTTGTCTGAAGGGACCGAAGGTACGATTGCTAAATTTACTGATGAATAAAAGATAGGTCTGAAATTAAATTGTGAAGAGAACTTAAGGAGGTTAAGTGAGTGGGCAAAATCTGGCAAATGGGGTATATTATTGGCGAATATGAAATTGTCCATTTTGGCAGGGAGAATGAGCAAGAAGCTTATTATCTAAATGGTGAGAGATTGCAGAGCTCGAGATGCAAAGGGATATGGGTGTCACAAAAGGTGAGTATACAGGTCCAGCAAGTAATTCGGAAACCTAACAGAATGTTATCATTTATTGTGAGGGGAATTGATTACAAAAGTCAGGGAGGTTATTCTTCAATTGTACAGGGCATTAATGAGTACAAATCTGAAATACTGTGTACAGTGCTGGTCTCCACATCG
Source organism: Scyliorhinus canicula (assembly GCF_902713615.1). Taxonomy (NCBI): domain Eukaryota; kingdom Metazoa; phylum Chordata; class Chondrichthyes; order Carcharhiniformes; family Scyliorhinidae; genus Scyliorhinus; species Scyliorhinus canicula. The sequence continues at coordinate 54,002,565 of NC_052165.1, read as the reverse complement.
AAGGAGAGTTAGAAATGCGTTAGAAACAGTTCAGAGAAGGTTTACTAGACTAATACCAGGAATGAACAGGTTGTCTTATGTGGAAAGGTTGGAGAGGTTAGGTTTGTGTCCGTTAGAATTTAGAAGAGTAAGAGGCAAAACCTTTAAAATCCTGAAGGGTATTGACAGAGTGGATGTGGAGCAGATGTTTCCTCTTGTTGGAGAATCTAGAACTAGGAGTCACTGTTTGAAAATAAGGGGTGCTCATTTAAGATGGTGATTAGGATACATTTTTCTCTCAGTGCGTTTTGAGTCTCTGGAACTCTATTCCTCAAAAGGCAGTGGAAGCAGAATCTTTGAATTTTTAAAGTCAGAGCTAGATAAATTCTTGATCAATAAGAGGGTGAAAGATTATCGAGGGTGGTCAGGAATCTGGGGCTGAGGTCAGCGCTGGCGCCCCGGGCAAGCTGAACTCCGGCGCCCTTCGGGGGGGGGGGGGGGGGGGGCAGGGGGGGGCCGGGGGGGGGCGGGTGGGGCCGAGGGGGGGGCAGGGCCAAGGGGGGGGGCGGACGGGGGGAGGGGCGGCGGATGGAGGGGGGGGCGGAGGGGGCCGCCCTGGAGGAGGGCGGCCACCGCGCATGCGATGGTTGGCACCGGCCCAACTGCGCATGCGCGGGACCCGAGTCTCTGGCGCCCCCTAGCACATGGCGCCCCGGGCGACTGCCCGAGTTGCCGGTACCTTGGGCCGGCCCTGGCTGAGGTTAAAATCAGATCAACAATGATTTGATTGAATGGCAGAGCAGGTTCAATAGGTTGATTGGCCTACTCCTGCTCTTAATTTGTACGTTTGTATGTAACCAAGTCCCCTTTACCTATCATGCTTGTGCTTGTTGAACTGAATTTGCTACAGTTTAAGCAATACCCTTGATTTTATAAATCTAATCCATGTTTTTGAATCCCTCCCAAGGTTTCACCCTCTCACCATCTTTTTCTGGAATCTCCTTCAGCCTGCCAATAGTCTGCGATATCTGTGTTCCTCCAATTATGGAATTTAATTGCCCTCAGCTGCTAAAATCATAAACTGTACAATTCCTACCATAAATCTCCCTACCTCTCTTCCTCCATTCCTTGAAAACTCTCCTTCAAATCTCCCTTTTTGACCATCTGCCCTAGTATCCCCTTACTTGGCTGTCATTTTTTAAAATAATGCTCATATGAATTGCCTTGTGATGTTTTACCACATAAAGGCACAACAAAATTACATTGTTGTCAAAGCTGATATCAGTAACTACATTTGATCTCAGTGACCATCGATTAATGAAGTAAAAAAATCGACCTGGATTCCTACTTTTAATCACTATCAAGCAAAATATATGTGCTGCTGAGAATTAAGGTGAAGCCATGATTGAAATGGGCTCTAATTTGGTCCATGGCAGATAGCCTGCTGATATTAATTGTCAAGACGACAAATGAACAATGGCATGGACAAAATTTCAGAAGGCGAATGACTTCCATGAAGTCATACACCAGTGAGCAATCACTGCCTTCAGGAAAGAAAAATTAAAATTAATGAGGAATTAAAACACAAAGTGGGTGTTATTTCCAATTCCCTGTACCTTGGGTGCAATGAAACCATAGTTAACAGACAAGCAGGAGGTGAAAGCATTTTAATATAAAGCATAAAGGCATGTATTTTCAGTTTGATTACTTTAAGTCGCTTACTCAGCTTGATTAGCGGCTTGAGTTTGTTTTTTTCAATTCCCTCCCCTCTTTACTCACAGCTTTGGATTCTGCCGAGACATAGCTCCATGATTAAGCAGACAGGGTTTTTAGCAGGCTATTGACAATGGGTGGGAGGAACTACAACTGAACTCGATCTTTTCCTTGCCTTTGTATTTGCTTTTCAGATGGAAGAGGGGGGGGGGGAGAGATGTCAGTGATCAGGAGTGTGACCTTTGGCTAATTTTTCCGCTCCTTAGCCTCAGGCCAGTTATAGTGCCCCAGTACTGCCTTAGTGAGATCAACTAATTCATTGAAAATAAAGGATTGAACATGAAACCTTCCTAGTCTGTATTGCTAATCACCACACTGTAAAATATATTGAGTCTTTTGGGAAAGCACCTTTAAAAATGTTGTGATCTTGTAGCTTTACAATTATTGTTTTATCTCTTCTCCCCTCTACATAGGCTATCCTAAACTATCACCAGAAATTTGAAACAGCAACAAGAGCCACTTGTATTTATTTAGTGCCTTTAATGTTGAAACATGTCTAGCTAGATGCCAAGCTAAAGATGAAGGTATTATGAGAGGCAGTCAAACACTGGTTAAAAAGGTTGATCTTCAGGAGGGTGTTAAAGGAGGAGGGGACGGTGCTGCAATATGGGTTTGTGGATAGAATTTCAGACACTTGGGCTTGAGCACTGTCAAAGGGGAGGGGGGGGGGGGGGGGTAGCAGTAAACACACTGGTGCCATAAGAGTAGAGATTAATGGGAGGGTTGGAGGAGCGGGAGGTTGTAGCACCAGAAGAGTTAGAGAGAATGGAAGGGCAAGTCCATGAAGGAATTTGGAGATGATAGGATTGACAGGTTGACCTTGAGTATGGGTATGAGAGTTTATATAGAGTTTATATAGCACGGTAGCATGGTGGTTAGCATCAATGCTTCACAGCTCCAGGGTTACTGGTATAGGGTGGATACGTGGGCTTGAGTAGGGTGATCATTGCTCGGCACAACATTGAGGGCCGAAGGGCCTGTTCTGTGCTGTACTGTTCTAATTCTAATTCTAATTCTAAGATGATGTTTTAAAGAGAACAGTGAAATCAATGGAGAGAGGGCATTCATTAGATGAAGATTAAAATTGTTGAATATGACGACTTGCATGGTGCAAAACCAGGTTGAAAGAGAGGAGGATATGTTGGGGAGAAACATGGGGTAGGTATTAGGATTGAAGGGGCGGCACAGTGGCACAATGGTTAGCACTACTGCCTCACAGCTCCAGGGTCCCGGGTGACTGTCTGTGAGGAGTTTGCACCTTCCCCCCCCCGTGTCTGCGTGGGTTCTTCCGGGCGTTCCAGTTTCCTCCCACAGTCCAAAATTGCACAGATTAGGTGGATATGCCCAAAAGGTTAGGTGGGGTTACGGGGATAGGGTGGAGGCGTGGGCTGATGTAGGGTGCAGACTTGATGGGCCGAATGGCCTCCTTCTGCACAATAAATTCTAAATTCTATGAAGTGAAAGGGATGGAACAGAGTTAGTTGCTCAAAGGAGGAAAAGATGCTGAAGAGTAGAGAGACAGCTCAAGATGTGATTTGATGGTTCGAGCCAAGCCATCACTTTAATCAGGGTAGATAGTGGAAATTATAGCATAGGTCAGACGCTTCAGTAATGAAAAGCTGTTAAATTTCAGTCAAAGACATGAATGTTAAATTGGACAGTACCTGAAAACAGGCTCAGGAATTGTGATGTGTGATTAACCTGTGCCTGTTGATTGCAATAAATCCAGTTTTGCGCTCCAACTTTATGCTGCTTACTTTGTTCCATGATATCTTGACAATGCTAACAATATTGTTCATTGCCCAAACAAATCAGCAAGGCAGCAGTTTTGAGAGTGGCTAGCACCACTTAAAGCTGCCCTGCTCTGCTTAAAGCTGGCTCTTTAATAAAAGGTTGGAGCAGGTACTGGGAGTCCATGGTTTAAGAATACCCGGATTTCAGAGATTGCCTCCCACTCCCTCTCCCCTTACCTCATTATATGAAAAGCAAATACAAAGGCTCAAAGTTTGGACCAAGATTGTCATGAATTCAGGAGCAGAGGGCAGCACGGTGGCGCAGTGGTTAGCACTGCTGCCGCATGCGCCGAGGTCCCAAGTTCGATCCCGGCTCTGGGTCACAGTCCATGTGGAGTTTACACATTCTCCCCGTGTTTGCGTGGGTTTCGCCCCCACAACCCAAACATGTGCAGGCTAAGCAGATTGGCCACGCGAAATTGCCCCTTAATTGGAAAAAAAGAATTGGGTACTCTAAATTTAGAAAAAAAAAATGAATTCAGGAGCACAGTGGCCCTGATGGAACCCAAACAAAGAATCAAATTATTGCTGAGTAGGTGCCTCTTGATAACAATAACACCTTTGATTGTTTTGCTGATGAATGAGAATAGGCTAATGGGGAGGCATTGGCTGGAAATCTTGCTATTTATGGTCAGGATATACCTGGTCAATTTTCCACTTGTAGCTGTACTGGAATAGCATGGCTAGAGGTGCAGCTAGTTCTGAAACACAAGCCTTCAATGCAACAGCAGGGATGTTGTCAGGACCCATAGTCTTTCTGTATCCTTCTTCAACCCAGTTTGTCCTCCCATTCCTGACTGGTCCCATCCAGTGGTGTCTGAGCTCTGTCCGGTAGCTGTCCATATATTTTCCCACATAGCTCCCCATTCTCGCTGTTTGTGCCTGTCAGGTCCTCTAGTAGTGTGCTTTCTCGGGCCCCGGGGTACCCTACTGTCTGTTTGCGGAGGAAGTGCTTTATTTGGAGGTGTCTCAATTCCTGTCCTCTTGCTAGTTTCCACTTCCTCGTCAGTTCGTTCAGTGACGCCATTCTGTGCCCTACGTAGAAGTCCCCGACCGTCAGTGTGCCCCCGTCCCGCCTCCATCTTTTGAAGGTGGTATCTAGCATGGCTTGGGGGGGGGGTCTGTGATTGCCGCAGATGGGGGCCATAAGGGACATTTTGGTTATCCCAAAGTGCTGTCTCAACTGGGTCCACTTTCTCAGCATGGCCGCTACCACTGGGCTCGTTGTGTACCTTGTTGAGGAGGATGGGAGTGCTGCTGTGGCCAGGGCCCGGAGTATTGTTCCTTTACAGGATGCCGCCTCCATTTGTACCCAATCTGTGTCCGGTTCTTGTACCCATCGTCTCACTTTTTCTGCCGTTGCTGCCCAGTGGTAGTATTGTAGGTTCGATAGAGCCAGGCCCCCTCTGACTTTCTCTCTTTGAAGTGTCGGTTTGGGAATTCTCGGGTTCTCCCCCCCCACACACACACACACACAAATGCCATGATTAACCTGCCTATGTTTTGGAAAAAGGCCTTGGGGATGAAGATCGGGATGGATCTAAACTGCCCTCTTATAAACTCAACACAAAAATTGCCCCATTATATTAACATTACATAATTAGCAACATTAGAATTACTGCATTTTGTTCCCAAAACAGTCTGATGCTGTTTAAATGAAGAATTAAGGAATCACTTTTGATAGGTTAGAAATATTATTTGAATACATGATTATATATTTAATCCAATATTACACTGCATTAATAAATATTTATTCAGCACAGAAAATAATGAACTTTAGTGGAATTATTGTATACAATGATATGGTAAAATGTGGGTTCAAGAGGAGCACTGAATCCTGAGTTGAACCACAGAACACAAAGGCACCTGTATTCGCTGTACACGGGTGAAGTGGACATCTCCAACAGGAAGCGTTTTGTGGTGGGCAAAGGTATCTTCTACATCTCACGGGTAATCACCCCTGGGGTGGGTAGGCAGGTAGTGGGGGAGGGGCAGAGGGCATAAAATTGGGTGCCACGCCATGAGAATTGTTCCCTGTGCCTACCCTTAACAATTTTACCAACCTGTTCGCCATGGACCAATTGAGGACTTTAAGTGGCTAATGAATGGCAGCAGTGAGCAGCAAGTGTGTGGAATTCAGGACTCCAATGCAGCAAAAGATTTAATGAGGTTCAGAAAGGTGCATGTCCTACAACTCTCAGCTGGTAGCCATCACTCACTCACCTCCCAGCATCCCCCCGCACAGTACTTTTCTGACTAACACACAGATTCTTTTCTCTCCCGCCTCCTCCTCAAACTTTAATCTCAACAAATAAGACTCAAGGACTGCAACTGGCACTTAATATTTACCGATGTTGAATTTATGTCACTAATATATTAAATGGCATGATCGGAACAAAGTTAACGTGGAAACCCTAGTCCATCTATTTTCACTAATTCATATCTGTGGGTGGCACGGTAGCACAGTGGGTAGCAATGTTGCTTCACAGCTCCAGGGTCCCAGGTTCGATTCCCGGCATGGATCATTATCTGTGCGGAGTCTGCATTTTCTCCCCGTGTCTCCGTGGGTTTCCTCTGGGTGCTCCGGTTTCCTCCCACAGTCCAAAGATGTTCAGGTTAGGTGGATTGGCCATGCTAAATTGCCCTCAGTGCCCCAAAATGTTGGGTGGGGTTACTGGGTTACGGGGATAGGGTGGAGGTGTGGGCTTAAGTAGGGTGCTCTTGGGCAGCACGGTGGCGCAGTGGTTAGCACTGCTGTCTCACGGCGTCGAGGGCCCAGGTTCGATCCCAGCTCTTTGTGGAGTTTGTACATTCTCCCCGTGTTTGCGTGGGTTTCACCCCCACAACCCAAAAATGTGCAGGGTAAGTGGATTGACCATGCTAAATTGCCCCTTAATTGGAAAAATGAATTGGGTAATCTAAATTTATATTTTTAAAAGTAAGGTGCTCTTTACAAGGGCCGGTGCAGACTTGATGGACTGAATGGCCTCTTTCTGCACTGTAAATTCTATGAAATCTATAAATCTTTAAACTCCCACAGATGGACTGTGGGTTTAACAGAGGAGATGAGGAAAGTACCCAAGGACTACTCAGAGCAGTGCCAGAACTCACACAACTGCTGCACACCCTCCTCCAACACAGATCACGCAGCATCACAGGTAGATTAGCACATGCTGAGGAGCACATCACGTGAGAAGCAACAGGTGCTGGACATAGGCAGCAGTGGAGAGTCAGTGTCAGAGTTTGCAGGGAACACCAAGCTCTGCTCAGCTGAACATAGACCCTTGGGGGTTGTCCATGAAAAGGAATTTACAGAACAGCATAAATACTATAATGGCTCAGGCATTTGAAATAATGACCACCACTATTGAAAGAATGATCAACCTCCTGTAAAATCATATGTGGCAAATGGAGTGCAGATTTTGACTGCTAATTTACAGAGGATTGAACAAAGTCACAAGTTGGTGGTTCACCACCTCACTGACATGTAGCAAAGTACCCTCCTGCTCCTGGCTATCAGGAAAGTTCAGATGGGTCATGAAAGGGAACATTGAGAAAGCAGAGGCACTTCTTGCATGCCCATTTCTTAGTCCTTGCCCCATCCATTCAGACAGAGAAGTACAAACTTACTGATTAGCCTAAAAATGCAGATGAGGAAATCTTTGGTATGGCCCTCATGGACTCTTAAACCCAGGGCGGCACGGTTATGCAGTGGTTAGTACTGCTGCCTACGGCGCTGAGGACCCAGGTTCGATCCCGGCCCCGGTTCACTGTGCATGCGGAGTTTGCACATTCTCCCTGTGTCTGTGTGGGTTTCACCCCTACAACCCAAAGATGTGCAGGTTAGGTGGATTGGCCACGCTAAATTTGTCCCTTAATTAGAAAAAAATTATTGGGTACTCTAAATTTTTTTTAAAAAGCTAACAGCCCCCGGAGTTTGACTTGCCTCACCCATGACAAAGCGAATTTAAGCAGCGACCTTGGCAAAAAAAGATATCAGTGACCCGGTGATGTACATGTGGACTGTAGATGGTAGAATCTTGCAGATGTCATCAACAGATCACTGGAAGGAACCAGATGCAGAGAAATTGAGAACTGTGGTCACATTGACAACCACAGGCAATGCATGATCACTTACCTCCCTTGACAGAGACTTTGAGACGGCCTGCTGCAAAAGTCTGAGCCTTCTGAGGCACAGTTGCTCAAATAAGTCAAGGAAGCTGACCGTTGCTTATCAACCCTGTGCGAGGGATACCCTTGAGGTGCAGCTCTGTGTCCATCCTCTCTGTCCCAGGAGCAGAATGTGTTTACAGAGAAGTCAACTGCTGCTGGAACTGCCCCTGTGTCTGTCTATTGGGCCAGAGCAAGCTGCATTTTCTCCTCAGGAGTCCATGCAGTATAGGTAGCCACCCCCCCCCCCCCCCCCCCCCCCCCCAATTGCAGGAAAGTCTCACAGGCAAGAAGTTGATATTGAGCACAGTGAACCCCGTTGCCATTTCCAAAACTAGTAAACAATTGAGACTGAAAGAACTACTCCTGTCAGTGCTGTGGCTAACCACAGATCTGCCAACTTTCTGCCTTTACACTGGCAGATCAGTGTCAGTCAACAATTATATCCTGTTGTGCACTTGCCCCCACCAAGCTGGGCGTGATTTCGAAACAATGTGGAAACTGTGCACTTCCAGAGACAGTCAGAATGCAGGGATAAAGAATAGCTTAATTGCCTTTGTAGTTGCTTTAATTGGTTTCCTGCCAGTTCCGAAAAGGTTTCGCCATGGCCTCATGAAGCCAGAAGAAAGTGGTACAAATTCAGGATCACAATCCAACATCAAACTCAGGGGATTTAACACTCACCGCATTCAAACTCACCACCCTTGCATGGAAAGCTCCACCTTCTATGGATTCAAGCATTTTTTTTCTTTTTTTTTTTTTAAATTTAGATTACCCAATTATTTTTTCCAATTAAGGGGCAATTTAGCGTGGCCAATCCACCTACTCTGCACATCTTTGGGTTGTGGGGGCGAAACCCACGCAGACACGGGGAGAATGTGCAAACTCCACACGGACAGTGACCCAGAGCCGGGATCGAACCTGGGACCTCGGGGCCATGAGGCGGTTGTGCTAACCACTAGGCCACCGTGCTGCCCTTATGGATTCAAGCATGAGGCGTTCAGTTGGAACGCTCGCACCTGTCTTCTACGTCCGGAAAAAGAAATCTCAATCTAGTTTTGGTCAATGCGCCCTGTGCATAAAAAGCTGTGGAGTTCACCCTGTGGAGGGCCTCACTCCACACCTCATCATCCACTTTAGGACCCAGCTCCCTCTCCCACTTCACGTTCATTCCATCCGCCAACCCCGAGTCCTCAGACACAATTTGCCCACAAACACCAGATGTGCTCCCCTTTTCCGACCCCACCAGCGAAAGTATCCTTTCCAACAGAGACACCTGTAGTGGCTTGGGAAACTTTGGGAAGGCCATCCGCACAAAATTCCTCAACAGAAGGTACCTGAACGGGTCCGTACCCCAGCCTGAACTTCACCAACTCCTGCCAGCTGGCAAACCGTCCCTCTACAAACAAATCCCCGAATTTCTCCAGACCCTTCCTTTCCCTCATCCCAAACGTAGTGTCCAGTCTGGACAGTTCAAATAAATGATTGCCACAGATAGGGGCCAGCTGCGACACAAGTCCAAAATGTTGCCTAAACTGTCGACATATTCTTAAAGTAGGTTTGAGGAGTACCTAGCCAGAGAAAACAGAATCCTATGCCAGAGAAAACGGAAGCGAGGCTATTACCATCAGACTCGACACACTGCATGGCCTCACTCTATCTGTCCCCATATGGTATCTGGGTCACTGCACCACCCCAGCACCTTCTCAGCATTGGCCACCCAATAATAAAGCAACTTCGGCAGTGCTAGGCCCCCCGACTGCCTATCCTGTTGAAGAACTACCCTACGGATCCTCGGAGTCTTGTTCGCTCATATAAAGGACAAAATCAACCTATTAGCCCTCCCAAAAATAGATTTAGGGAGTAAGATAGGGAGACATTGAAACAAAAACAAAAACCTTGAAAGAATATATATTTTGTTAGACTGGTCTCAGCCCACCAGGGACAGGTGGATGGTTGTCCCACTTTTGCAGATAAGTCGTAACCACGATAGCATAGTGATTAGCACAATTACTTCACAGCTCCAGGGTCCCAGGTTCGATTCCCGGCTTGGGTCACTGTCTGTGCGGAGTCTGCACGTTCTCCCCGTGTGTGCGTGGGTTTCCTCCGGGTGCTCCGGTTTCTTCCCACAGTCCAAAGATGTGCAGGTCAGGTGGATTGGCCATGCTAAATTGCCCTTAGTGTCCAAAATTGCCCTTAGTGTTGGGTGGGGTAAATGGGTTATGGGATAGGGTGGAGTGTGCAGTTGGGAAGGGTGCTCTTTCCAAGAGGCGGTGCAGACTCGATGGGCTGAATGGCCTCTGTCTGCACTGTAAATTCTATGAATAAATTCTATATCTACCAGACCTGCAAAAATTAAATTCATGCAACCGGGCCCAATCATGGGCCACCTGCACTCGCAGATATTTTAAGCTAGAGCTGGCTAAGTGAAAAGGCAACACTCCCAAGTTGGTTCCCCTCCCTGGGCGGTTAACCGGAAAACATTCACTCTTTTCCAAATTCTGCCAGTAGAAAAAATGAACCAAAGCTCCTCGATAGCGTCATTATATCACCCATAGTGGGAACTGGGTCTGTAACATAAAGTAACGTCTGTATATAGAGACACCCTATATTCCACCCCTCACCTCTTTAGCTCTCTCCACTTACCCAAAGCAATTTTACTGCAATTGTATAGGGCATTGGTGAGGCCACACCTGGAGTATTGTGTGCAGTGTTGGTATCCTCATCTGAGGAAGGATGTTCTTGCCATGGAGGGAGTGCAATGATGGTCCTGGGAAGGCATACGAGGAGATAAATTGGTTAGGATTATATTCACTGGAGTTTAGAAGAGTGAGAGGGGATCTCATAGAGGGAGGCTGCATGGTGGCTTGGTGTTTAGCACTGCTGCCTCATGGTGCCGAGGACCCGGGTCGATCCCGGCCTCAGCTCACTGTCTGTGTGCCTTTTCAAAGAGGATAAAGCAATCCCCCCATATCTGCCTCGATCCAACATTGAGCCTTGTTACTGGTGGCCAACGAATACTCCCTTAAGCATTGCCCTGGAGCATGGATAGCCAACGCCGATGCTGTGAGTCGCCTTCTGTTAGACACACGTGTTTGGCCCCTTTGCCAGCATTGAAAAAGGTCATCTGACATTCAGATTTTCAGACACCTTGCCGGTGTCTGCGAAATAGATTAAAGCTTGAACACAGAAGATCTCCACATTATCCAAATTTGAGTCCGATGATGAAGAGATCGTGGCTGATCTGATTGTAGCTTTAACTCCAATTTCCTGCCCCCTCCCACAACCCTAGACTCCCTTGTTGATCAAAAATCTGTCTAACTCAACTTTAAATAAGTCTCCACTGCACTCTGTGGAGGAGAGTTCCCAAGGCCAACCACCATCTGAGAGAAGATTTTGATTCCTCACCTCATGGCCATCGCTTTGGGAGGCGACAACGCCCTCCTCATTAATCTACAACAGTACTTGTTGTCAGACATGTCGGATTCAATAAGTTGCTCATTCTGATTGTTCCAAACCGCAGTTCCCACTCTTCCGTTCGGCTGCACAAGTTGAAATGTGATTAACAAGGCGCCACCTCGTGGAATCGGGAGTGAATTGGACATTGTTGGCAGACAAGAATAGCTACCATATCCAATTAAGTCTGTAAATATTCTCATAACCTCCAGCTTCCATCAGCATTTATCTATTAACAGAGCGGTACATTGTGCGAATTAAGATGTTTACATCTTTGCATTGTAACATTTACTCCATCTTCAGTTTAGTTACCTAAAGCGGTCAAAGACTTTTCATGCGCATTTACTTTTTTATGGTACAAGTCGTTTCGAGAACCATCTGTAACAGAACAAAATGTGCCGATTTTCTAACGCGCTTCTAACGTGCATTTCAGAGCTATCAACGTTAAAGGCAGATGTCAGTTCATAGCAAGAATGGAGGAAGTTAAGGATATATATATATATATATATATGCACTCATTATTATTCTTTTTGGGTAGATCCCCAAAGAGGACACTATGTACAATGTGAACAGACTATTCTCTGGTTACGTGCCTGCACATTTAATATTGAGAAGACCCAGAATATAAGTTATCAATATGAAAATACCTCTAACTTAGCACATCTGTAGGAGATAATAGAGCGACTGGTTCTGACATTGAGCATTATTTTATTGTACATAATTATTCCTTGTGTGTTGTGTGGGAATATTTTCAAAGGAGGTTATGATAGCACACTGGAATGAATGACAGAACTGAATCATTTACATATTTAGATGTAAGTGCAGGGGAGAGTACACAACACAGAAGGACGCTTCGGCTATTACAATTCTTGCAAAAAGCCAAGGAAACAAATTTACGCGAGTTACATGTTAAAATTTGATAATTACAATTCAATGATTGGATACAATTTAATCTTGAGCAGGGTAGATCTAAATGGTGATGACGTCAATAGGTCGATACAGTTTGTATTTTCTTTCCTTCATCTTGTTCCCAATGATACTTTTATCACTTCGCGCGACAATAATGTGTTCTTTGTAAGGGACAGTATTTAAATGCTAAGATTTACTTTCTCAAACCAGTCTGATATAATAATATTCGAAGCAATCTGCATGACGTCTGCTCCTGCGAATGTTAAATGTGAGCACTATGTGTTTGAGGAATTTAGATCGGGTTTTTTTTCTTTCTGGGCCATTGAGAGGCTGGTGTTCTGACTATTTTTGGCTGGGAGGTTAACATCTGCTCTGCAGGTGGAGGGTTGGACGGTGTGGCTCTGTCCGGTGTAGTCTGCAGGTGAGAGAGACGGCAAAACTCGCCTCAGAGTTGCTCAGTCACCGCTTCCTGCATCACCTTCCACTTCAGGCATCCTGTCCACTGAGCATTCAGTAACAGGAGTTGACACGGTCCACGGTCCCCGGTACTGGCAGTCACTGTATCAGTATTGTCCAGTTATCACTCGCTAAGGTTAGCAAGAATGACACTCTTGTGTTAGCTTTAGAAATTTGGGAAAGGGCGAACAGTGGACACAAGGACAGACTTGTCCAGATGTACCCTGCAATGAAGTTCTTCTGTCTGCGCTTTCAGATCCTTTTTCTTCGGCTGCCACGAAAAATCGGAACCTTTTCGAAGCCCTTTAATCAGGTTAGAATCCTGTTAGATTTTAGCACGCTCCGATTTACAGGAGGGCTGCTGGAGCTGGGATGAATATATGCAAGGCTCTTTTTGAAGGGGTGTTTGTGGGGGGGGAAGGGTTGGATGTGTGTCCTTACTGCTTGGTGCTGGAAGAGGCCAGGTTGTTTCCGGACTCTCGCTGCATCATAATACAATGGCTATTCAGGAGAACTGCAGTCTACACTTTGATCATTTCCACACCCGAGCCCAAACACAAGCTACACAATCTCAGCCCACTAACCCTCGGAGTAAATTCAAGTTCGCCAAGTCGGCTTTTCATCATTGATGCTGTGCAGTCTCTGGGAAAGCACCCCCGGCCCGCTCTAAAACAAAAACTTCCATGAAATGTCCTTTTTACTTGTTTTATATCAATTTATTGTTTAATGAAATGCAGATGTTGTGACTGCAGTTTTAAATATAAAGCTTGTGTGTAAGGTCTGCTCGTCCTTTGGCTACTTTACTAATAGCCCAATGCATATTGTGCTGGAAATAGTATTTGAAGAAGTTGAAAGAATGTGACATCTCCCCGACCTTCAATTCATCCCATTCCAGTCAGGTATGGAATAGAGACAGCTCCTTAGATGGGCAGCAAGGCAGTTGCCGCCACATTTCTATTCTGCTTGTTGAACGGTTCAGCAGATGGAAAGGCGCTTTTCTTGGCCTAGCTGTGGTATGCTGGTGTATCATCCTCCAACCCCAGGATATTGTGTTTGTACAACCCACAATCTGGACCCATTTGGTGTTTGGTTAACACTGGTGGTCGAGACCTGCTCGGAAGGAGTGCTGTGGTGTTGTTGGCTGCTGTTCATTCTTGGATCCTCTCACCCCCCCCCCCCCCCCTTCTTCCTCCTCCTGAGGTCTGAACACTAGTTATATTCCACTTTTGTGTTGTTGTCACACACAGACCTCTCCAGGTTTCTGAGGGAGGAAATAAAACCCCGAATGGGTTGGCGGGAGATGTCCCTCTCAGCACGCTGCTGTTTTGTTACAAATTGTAAACTCACTTTCAGATGCCAGGCTTAAAAAAAAAATCCTTTCCTATTTAGTGTGACAGTCTCTGACCAATCGGAGCCAGGAGATGGCCCCTCATAAAAAGTCTTGTGTTTAATAAGAGATTCGCTCGGATTCAGTCAGATACTTCAGTTTGTGACTGTAAAGCAGATACTAGGCTGGACGGCTGAACTAAATAATAAGAGAAACTCCAGTCAGCGGGCGTGTGGAGGAGGACTGCTCGCAGTGTTGGGCTGAATGCCTTTGCTTTGTTTTTATTTACAGAGGACGGTGGCAGGACGGTTGCTGGCGCAGGGAGCGCTTCGTGCAGGTTTGAGCCCGGCCAGGCTCACCATGACTGGGCTTCGCGTCCTGTTGGCTGCCGCTTTGCTCTCCAGCTGTTCCCAGTGCTTGGTGGAGGCAAACTCTTGGTGGTAAGTGGCTGAACATTTTGGAGTTTAACTTACTCTCGATTTGGATGGGAAGGAACTTCGCTGTCGGGATTTGGCGATGAATCATACTTAAATTCGAGGGTGGGTGATTCAGTCTATATATGTACAGGTAAAGATGCACATCGTTGCTAAATCTTGTTGAATATGTGGCAGAGTTGCATTAATGGAGTTCTGTTAGCCAAGTCACATTCGGAATTTTAAGATGCCAATCAAGCTTTGGGAGAGTGGATAATTATATATGTTTTTATTTTTGGTGTAGGGGATAGGGTGGTGCTCTTTCCAAGGGCTGGTTGAGATTTGATGGGCCAAATGGCCTTCTTCCACTCTGTAAATTTCATGATTCTATGATTATATACCTGCGGCTATATGCTAGCCTGTTAATGTGGGAAGGATCGTATACTGCCCACAGCTAGACACAGCGATCTCTGACAAATTAACTCTTTAAAGACCCCAGACATAGGTCGACAAGCAATTGTATGTCGTCTCTCACAATGTAATTCCACGTGTTTAAATATATGTATAAAGAGAAAATGCTGGATAAACTCAGCAGGCCTGGCAGCTTCTGTGGAGAGGGAGTCACATTTCAAGTCCAATGTGACTTCTAGCATTCGCAGTATTTTGCTTTTAATTCAATATTTTTACTTCAATGTAAAGTATATGAGGTAAAGCTTTCAATTTCTTGGTATTTTAGAAAATATCGAGTATTTTGTTTCAGCTTTTCAGAAGTGTTCTTTAAGATGGCTTCTTGAGAACGAGATGATATGTGTATGCTCATGTGGAAGGGATTGCTCCAATATACACTTTTCAGGCAATTTACTCAGCCAAGTCCTGACTATCGCAGCGTTAACTGCAGCATTCCCTCCCAGACACTGCCGGAAATAGCATCTATACAGAGAGAAACCGAGTTAACTTTCTAGCTCAACCACCTTTCATTAACTCTGTTTCTCTCTCCACAGCTGCTGCCAGACCTGCTGAGCTTTCCCAGTACTTTGTTTCTTTTTAAAATTTTAGATTTCTGCAGCATTTTGCTTTTATATTCCGTGTCCAACCGTTTGAAGAAAACCACTGGGGCTAAAAATGTTGTCGGTTTAGTAAATGCAACATTGTTCAAGGAAAATCCAAACCAACTAACGCCAGCACATAAATCTGAGATGTGACCAGTTTCTCCAAATCGCCTAATTCCTTGTGTTTATTCACCCGCCATAGGTCGCTGGCTATGAACCCCATCCAACGGCCTGAGATGTATATTATCGGAGCCCAGCCTCTCTGCAGTCAACTGAACGGCTTGTCACAGGGCCAGCGGAAATTGTGCCAGTTGTACCAGGATCATATGGTTTATATTGGAGAGGGGGCGAAGACTGGCATTAAGGAATGCCAGTACCAGTTCAGACAGAGGCGGTGGAACTGCAGCACTGTGGATAACATCTCTGTGTTTGGAAGGGTCATGCAGATAGGTGAGACTTTCCACTTGGCTGCATAACAAAAAAAAAATGCTTCAATGAAACAAAAGTTTAGCACGCCTGTGTGAGATCCGCTGTGCTGCCATCCTCCTTTCAACAAAAGTGCAGCCGAACCTTTCCCTGTGTGGAAAACCCGAGCCTGCGGTCATTAGCCCGGGTTTATGGGAAGGTGTCGCCTCGATGCATTGTCCCTGCCTTTTTGAAATGCAATTATCCAGTGACAGGGACTCGAGAAATCCGGGCTGAGATTGAGGTTTCTGATAAACAGAGCAATGTACAATAGCGCCAGAGAGGAGAGAGAATGGAGCTGAACTCCATATGCAGGGCAGATGGATTTGGGAATTTGGCCAGAGTTGCAGGAGTTCTTTAGGTGTGTTTGGGGCAGAGGAGTATTGGGAAAGGTTGGTTGCTTTTGCTTTCGGGAATATGCTTTTTCAGATGATTGCCTTGTCAGGAAAACTCATCCATAAAATAAAAGTGACGGGTTACGGTGCGTTCAGTATTATTCTCACTCGTTTTACTGAACTTTAACCATAGCTGGAGAGTCTGAGCTGTGCACCTGCACTTTGCTCACTGTTGTTGAGGCTGGTAAATAAGGTCCATCGCTTTTTTTAGAGGTTGTTCAAATTCCTCCGTAGTTTGCATTGAGAGAATGCAAAGGGGTCATTGAGAACACACTCTGGATTTCTGCAGAGGGATTAGGGCAGATAGAAATGACGTTTATAGGGGAAACTAGAGCACGTGAGTTTATCTAAAATATTCACTTTTATCATACGGCTATATAAAATATCAGGCTATGGCTTAAAATGATGCTGAATCAACACTGAAAGGTTGCTTGAGTTTCAGTTGTCGCAATGAAGTAGGTGAGTTAGTAAAACATTTCTTACAGCAACTGCAGATAGAATCGCCTCTTTTAGAGCAGTATCAATTTCCAGGTTTTGTCAGGGAACAGTGGTGTTCGCTGTTGTTTTATTTCTGGCCTCATGAGGTTTCTCTGGTAGATCCCTGCTCGTATCAATTTATTGTTGGAAACAAAGAGACTTCTGACAGGGAAATGACCTGGAAACCAAAGCCAATTCACTCTGTGATCAGATTAGCAGTCCACCTCCTTCAATTATCTGGGTTGTGTTTAGATGTAGGGCCAGTTAGCTCGGTTGGTTAGATGGCTAGCGTGGGGTTCAGAAGAACGTCAAAAGCATAGATTTGATTCCTATTCCAGCTGAGATAGTGTTAGGACCTGCCCCTGAGACTGCAAGGCAATGGTAACTTACCCCCGTCAAAAAACTGCCAAACAAGCGGCTCAGGATGAAGCCTCAGTTGCCAAGGACCTGTCTCTGGCCAGAGCATACCATACCCTGCCATTTGGATGTATTGAAGTATTTATACCTCACTCATGGGAGATCACTCTTCCCTGTCTGTCTTCCTTCCTTCTTTCCGGGGCTTGTGAATTAAGTAACTGGGAAAAGCTGACTGATAGTTTCACCATGTGTTTCAATCAAAACTGTGGTTCATTTCCAAATATCCCAGAAATTATCTATCAGATCAAATGGTTACATAGGATTGCCCAGGATTGATGGAACAGACCAGTGTCTGTCTGCTCCACTCGGGTCTTCTCCGGTGTTGTCCCTTGTCAATTTACAACTGTAACCACTACTCCCTTTTCCCTCAAATGCGTGCCTAGCTTCCTCTTAAATGCAGTTTAGGATTTGCTTGAAACATTCTTTCAGTGAAGATGTTTTCTTCTGAATTCCCTATTGGATTCCGAGGTAACTATCTTATGCTGATGGGCTCCTTGCTCTCCCCTGTGCCCCGCCCCCAAGTGGAAACATTTTCCCTGTATCCATTCTATCAAAACCTTTTATAATTCTAAAAACCTCTATTAAGTCACTACTTGGCCTCTTTGTCAGGAAAGAGACCAGCCTGTCAATTCTTGCCTGATCTGCTTCTGTAAACGATAATTCATCTTCTTCTCACTCTAGCCTTAAACTTGAGAACAAAAATCCCTAATCCATTTTGTCAACATTATGGCTGTTACCATGTTTCATAAGGCTGTACATTATCGATTCTTCAGGAATTTTAACTTCACGAAAAAAGAGAAAGATTTCCTTGTTTAGTATCATATTCAAATATTAATAACAGCCAAACATTGCATATCATTCATTAATCATTAAAAGACTACTTGTTGATTTATATAATGAACTCTCGCCTTTATGAATATCATTAACTGTTTTGTGGCTGCACCTATTAAATTTTACTCTTCATTGGTTAATTTAGATGTTTTTAGAACTGAATCTCAATCACATTAACATTGCCTTAATACTCATAATCTCCAATCTCTATATAATCCCTTCTTCCACCCGCATAACATCATCCAGCTTTGTCCTGTCTCAGTTCATCATGTCTCTCATGCTGAAACCCTCAGTCAAGCCTTCATTGCCTCGAGACTTGACTGCTCCTGGCTGGTCTCCTCCATTCTACGCTGTATAAACTTGAAACCATCCAAAACTCTGCGGTATTTGTGGTTTGGTGTCATGTTTTGTTTTACAAAGTGCTTTCATTAGGCTAAAGCTGCTATGGAAATATATATTGTCGTTTATTGTTAAAACATTGTACATTTTAGTACTTTATTAAGTTTGTCAGAATTCTCAATCTTATTCAACTAGACTTAACAATGGAACAAAAACTTGCATTTATATAGCAGGAGTCCCGAAGTGTTTCGATTTCTGATATGTAGCCACTGTTGTATTGGATGCAAACATGGCAACAAGGCCCCACAGGCAACAATCAGATAAACTATGTTTATCTTGGAGACAGTGATTGAGGAATAATAGTTGGTTACGCCACCAGAGGAATGTTTGCTCTTCTTCAATAAGGCATATGGTATCTTTGCTATCGACCTGAAAAGGTTCAAATTAATGATGATTGGAGACTCAATAGTGAGAAACACTAGTGCAGCCACAGATAGCAATATAGGTAGCAAGCACTATCAAGTCCAGCTTAAGGGAGAGGGATATATTTTTTAACCTTGAAAACAACTAAGAAAATAAAGATTTTATAGAAGGAAAAGTATCAAAGTGCTCTTAAGCAAGTCTATCATACCAAAATATATGTTTTTGAACACAAATAATGGAGACATACTCAAGACTCATTTTATGCAAGTTTTATAAAAAAAAGTATACAAAGATCTTTGAGGCTTGGCAAGTTTTATAAAATAGTGTACAAAGATTAGATCTGTGAGTATTTTTGCCTTGTGTCAGACTTTGTTGATTCAGTAAATTTGCTGTATTACAGACAAATTGCTGTCACATTAAGGCTACAGTGGAGTGATGACAAACATCTGAACTGATGCTCTGGACTATCCATGAGCAATTACTAGTATACAAGTATAAATTCTGATATATGTGTATTTACTGAATTAAAAGAGCTTGTTCAAGAATATTGAACTATGTTTGATTGTTTATTGCTGCTGATTTAGCTGGCCTGAGCATGGACAGTAATGGGACAGTGAAATTGACCTCGAAGAGAAAATATCTGAATCCCAGACCTGGTCATTATTCTATCACTCCCAAGTTTACTTTTGTAGAAATCAGGCTAGGTCACCAATGCCCTCCAAGTTTCAATAACATATTGACATTCAGGGCCCTCTTTTATCTCCATCAAAACCCATCCACTTACATAAGTTAAAGTCACACCTTCACTGTTTAGGATCACCTATGTGCTTTTCACAGTTACTTCAACTAAACCTTCTTGTGACAATAAACAATTATTATATTATGCATAAAAATACACTTATGTAAGTCATTGGACAGCTGCTGACATCCATGCGACTGCATACCAATGTATCTAATTGCTTTTAAGAGAGAAGTAGCAAAAATTATTGACAACAAGACTGAGAAGAAGTATTTACGTGTACAGAGATAAGACAAAGCAAATATTAATGTATTTTCACACTTCTTGACCCTCTGTTTGAGACCAGGGAATGTGAAGTGGAAATACAGTTGGTATATATATTTATATGTATAAATGCTGCAACTACACCTACATTGACCATAACTTGTTTTGTCTGATTTCAGGGAGCCGGGAGACTGCCTTCACATATTCTATTTCAGCAGCTGGCGTAGTAAATGCAATAAGTCGTGCATGTCGTGAAGGGGAACTCTCAACCTGTGGCTGCAGTCGTGCTGCCAGGCCCAAAGACCTTCCCCGGGACTGGCTGTGGGGAGGCTGTGGGGACAATGCAGAATATGGCTACCGGTTTGCCAAAGAATTTGTGGATGCTAGGGAGAGGGAGAAAAATTACCCCAAAGGGTCAGAAGATCATGCCAGGACACTAATGAATCTGCAGAACAATGAAGCTGGCAGAAGGGTAAGAAATAGTCAGAGATGAGCTCTGTTTTGTAATTTACCCATCACTTACGGGCAAGAAAATATTTACCATCCAGCAAATTCCCCAAATATTTATCGGTCTCTCCACCTGCCTGCTGCTTTGTCTCTTTTTCTTAGTCATTTGTCCTGTCTACTGCTTAAACACAATTATCCACCTTTAACTATCTATGCATCAATCTATATATTTATCCATTTTATCTATTGATCAAACTATCTATTGAAAAATCACTACACCAGTCACATATTTTCATTTTCTGGTATTGCATTTTTGCCGATTGTTATGTTGCATTTGTGGCTGGTTTTATTTGATTCCACTTTGACTCTGTACTTTTGAAAGTTATAAATATTTTCTCTATTGGAAAATTAACACTTACCATGGAATTTCATTTTTCTATAAATTTGTATCTGTTGAGAAAGCTTTTAAATAGTTTCGCCAGGGTGAGAACTGCAACCGATTAGCAAATGCAATGTTTGATTTCCTATTTCGATGTATAATTTTAATAACTATCATTCTGTCCACTCCTCTCTCTGAAAGAGATCTTTTATATACTCAAACATGTTTATCATATACTGCTTATTATGTATTGGTTTCCAGTCTATCTAAAACTAACTATGTTAGATGTTGCATGGGGTTTGCATTTGTATTCCAAATCCTGATGCACTGAATTTAAAAAAATACTTCAGACAGGGATTACACATATTGGGGAATTTATGTGGAGATGATGGAGTCAGTGTTTCTGTTGATGTAACAGTGAGGTTGGAGGTTCAATGTCTCTGGGCTGGACTTGGTCGCTATTATTGTGATATTTGGACCAGGTGATGATGGTGTGTTCCCATCTTTCCTTTCAGATCAGTCTGTCCTCTGCCCAGGATGCACGCTGGCATCACGGCACACATACTTCTGCAAGGAAAGGAGTTCTTACAATTTCGTAGCTTTGTGGCCTTAGATGGATGCTGAACGTCATTTGCTATGAATGCCATATGCCTTATTGGTGCTGGGAGGGCAAAGTTCTATACTTGCAAATAATTATGGAATCATGGAATCGCACAGAAGGCTGTAATTTGGCCAATTGTGTTCATACCACCTCTATCTAAGAACAACCTTTTTGCTTTCAGCCTTGCAAATGCTTTCACTTCAGGTGCTGATCCAAATCCCTGTTTGAAAGTCATATTAGATCTTCTTGTGCCTTTAGATCTTCCTGTGCCATACTGTCAGGCAGTGCATTCTAGCTCCTAACCAAATAACCGGGCCTAAGTTGCCTTCTTTAGTTCTCTTCCCAAAGTCAGGTCCTTGGTGATTATTCGCAAAGTGCCCTGATATTTATTTTTACCCGGGCAAGGAGGCAGACCCTGAGTCTACCTCATCTGGAGCAGGGATTGAACCCTTTGCTGTTAGCATTAATCTGTCTAGCTAATTTCTGTCTCGCTTATCTGTCTAACTTTCAATGAATGGGAAAGTTTGCAATTTGAACTGAGTCAAAGCAAACTGCTTAAACATGCAAGGTCACATTGAAGAAAATCAAATCAACTTTAGGGGAGTGGGATGAGACATTTCCTATATTCTAAATATCCATCAAAACTCATAAATGACTCACAAATAGATGTAAAACATACAAGAAAAAGGTCTTACAACACCAGGTTAAAGTCCAACAGGTTTGTTTTGAATCACTAGCTTTCGGAGCGCAGCTCCTTCCTCAGGTGAATGAAGAGGTGGGTTCCAGAAACATATTTATATATAGACAAAGTCAAAGATGCAATATGATACTTTCAATGGAAGTCTTTGCACGTAATTAAGTCTACAGATTCAGACGGAGCAAATGGAGGGATAATCATGGGTTAAAGAGGTGTGAATTGTCTCAAGCCAGGATGGTTGGTAGGATTTTGCAAGCCCAGGCCAGATGGTGGGGGTGAATGTAATGCACATGAATCCAAGGTCCCGGTTGAGACCGTACTCATGTGTACGGAACTTGGCTATAGGTTTCTGCTCGGCGATTCTGCGTTGTCGCGAGTCTTGAAGGCCGCCTTGGAGAACGCTTACCTGGAGATCAGAGGCTGAATGCCCTTGACTGCTGAAGTGTTCCCCGACTGGAAGGGAACATTCCTTTTCTTTTTTGAAAATCTTTTTATTGGCTTTTCTCATTTATAAACAGTTGTTACTTATATACATTACATTTTTCTTGGCCGTGCTAATTTGCTTTATTTTACAGAGAGGTTTGTTTTGTCCCTCATTTGACTAACTGTACATACGTTTCGCTGCCCTCTGGATCAGTCTATGATCTCCCCCCCCCCCCCCCCCCCCCCCCCCCCCCCCCACCCACTGGGTTGCGCAATCCTTTGGTTCATCTTTTTTTTCCCCTGACTTACTCCTCGATGCTGGTCTCAAACAAGTTTTGGAACAGGCCGACGAACTGCCCCCAAGTATCCAGGAAGCCTTCCTCTGACCCTCGGATGGCGTACCTATTCTTTTCCAGGTGGAGAAATTCCGAGAGGTCAGCGAGCCAGTCTGCAATTTTGGGTGGTGCTGCCGATCACCAGCGAAGCAGAATTCTCTGGCATGCGATTAGGGAATGAAGGCAAGGGCGTTGGCCCCCTTCCCCATGTGTAGCTCTGGCTGCTCCGATACCCCAAAGAAAGCCACTATTGGGCATGGCTTCACCCTCACCCCCACAACCTTGAACATTGCCTCGGAGAAGGATGTCCAGAACCCAGAACCCAGCAAGCTTGAGGCAAGCCCAAAACATGTGGGTGTGGTTGGCCGGGCCTCTCTGGCACTGCTCACATTTGTCCTCCACCTCCGGGAAGAACCTGCTCATTTGGGTTCCGGTCAGTTGCGCTCTGTGCACCACTTTGAGCTGCATTAGGCTTAGAGGAAGTGATCATTCCTGCCTGGCGATTGTCACGCGATGTCTGTTCATCCGTTGTTGCAGCGTCTGCATGGTCTCGCCAATGTACACACCTAGGGACATCCTTTCTTGCAGCGTATGAGGTAGACAACGTTGGCCGAGATAAACTACCTAGCCTTCAGAACAGCGACCATGACACCACACAACCCTGCCATGGCAATCACTGCACGATGTACCAGATCATCGACATGGGTACCACCATTACGCATGAGAATACCAGGTACGTGGTACATACTCATGCGACCCGGCCAACGTTGTCTACCTCATACGCTACAAGAAAGGATATCCTGAAGCGTGGTACATTGGCAAGACCATGCAGATGCTGCAACAACAGATGAACGGACATCGCACAAACCCCAGTCCCATTTCAAATGAGTTCTTTTCAATTCAGTTTGAGCCATGTTAGTCACTTCCTCTCTCTGAAGTTTCATAGTCATTCTGATCCTTCAACCTTTTTGCGCAAGTTCTGAACTAGCTCTGTCCAGTTCTCTAAGTTTGAATGGTCTTTGCTGTTCACTTGCTTTTATTCCAGCTACTACATGAGCGACATCGTAGCACAGTGGTTCAAATTGTTGCTTCAGAGCTCCAGGGTCCCAGGTTCGATTTCTGGCTTAGGTGACTAACTGTGTGGTGTCTGAACGTTCTCCCTGTGTCTACGTCAGTTTTCACTGGGTGCTCCGGTTTCCTCCCACAGTCCAAAGATGTGCAGATTAGGTGGATTGGCCATGCTAAATTGCCCTTAGTGTCCAAACAGGTTAGGTGAGGTTACTGGGTTATGGGGATAGAGTGGATGTGTGGGCTTGGGTAGGGTGCTCTTTCCAAGGGCCGGTACAGACTCGATGGGCCGAATGGCCTCCTTCTGCACTGTAAATGATTCTATGATCTTGTGTTGTATCATCAATAAGTGTTTAAATCAGAGTCTCTGGTCATTGACTCAGAAAGTTAACTTTGCGAATTCAGGACTTCTGGTTGATGATTCCCAATTGTGCAGGTACTTCAGTTGTTTTCCTATTGTTCATTACTGACTTTGATACATCAAGTAATATTACTTGGATCATTTCTTTGCTTAAATGTATCAATATTCAAAAATGAATTTTTATTCACAGGAACAACTTTCTAATTGTGACAATCCATCTTCTTCATTTCCTCCAGTTTGCTTTGGAGTTCACAAATCGCATTGTTTTTCTCGTGATAAAATATGAACAGTTTGTTAGGTTTGTTTTTTAATTCTGCATCCAATCAATTATTATGATTTAACAGAACCGTCTTTTCTTCTTCAAGGCATTTTCCGCGATACTTCATAAATACCTCCGTGCCTGAAGTTCACCAATTTTTAACTGAAGATCAACCTTTGCTAGGTTTGCTTTTTCAAGTTTATCCTCCAGGCAGTTCAAGCCCACAGTCAGACGTTCCACTTTTCCTGACTGATTCTCAATTGGTTTTGTCAATTCTCTTTTTTTATTCACAAACTCCTCTTTCATATGTGAAAGTTGATTTTCTGTGTTAATCAGGTTTCCCCTCAGTTGCTTGTTAAAGAAACAGGTTCATTCCTTCCATTAATACCTCTTACTAATGCTTTTTCCTTCATTTTATATAAATGTTTTTTATTGGGTTTTTGAACAAGGTATAATTACCGTTGTGAACACAGGATAAGAAACATATATATATATATATATATATATATCTAGAAGAGAAGGGCACACCCCAACATACCAAGGAGAAGGAAATGGTACATAGTAAAAAAAAATACAATAAAATATGAAATAGAATAACTGGTAGGGTATTGTGCACCAGCTCGACAGCGGCAGCTCTGTACACCTGGCAAAATTATTTACACCACGTACGTAGGAGACTGTTTGCTGGGGGGGGGGGGGGGGGGGGGGGGGCGTGGTGGATTGGGAAGGCAAACTTATATTTGGGTGCCGGGGAGATAATTACAGTGTGTGATACTTGGCTGTGTTTCGTGTTGTTGTTGCCTGCTTCTCCCGGATGGATGTCACTCGCTTCTGCTGCTCCTCCCGTCCTCCGTCTTTATTTTCCTCATTCCCTGCTCCTGGAGATGTCATGCACATTTTGGTATCCCGCGCTTTCCTTCCGACTCCCATTTCCCTGCCCCCCCCCTCCCCACCTTGCTGGTTCCCCTCTCTTGTTGCCCCCTCCCCCCTCCATGGTTCGCCTTTCTTTCCTCAGGTTTAGCTGACCCCCCCCCGTGGTTCACCTTTCTTTCCTCAGGTTTAGCCGTCCGTCCCCCCCCCTCCCTCCCTCCCAGTCTATCTCTCCCTTTCATGCCTTGGCTACTTTCCCCTGATTCTTGGCTACCTGGCTATTCTTCCTCTTGTTCGTTGGCCACAAACAGGTCCCGGAACAGTCGCGTGAATGGCTCCCACGATCTGTGGAAGCCGTCGTCTGACCCACAGATGGCGAATTTGATTTTCTCCATTTGGAGAGATTCGGAGAGGTCGGACAGCGAGTCTGCAGCTTTGGGTAGTGCTGCTGACCGCCAGCCGAACAGGATTCTATGGCAGGCGATCAGGGAGGCAAAGGCAAGGGCATCCGCCCTCCTCCCCAGGAATAGATCTGGCTGGTCTGAAACCCTGAAGACCGCCACTTTCGGGCATGGCTCCACCCTCACCCCCACCACTTTGGACATTGCCTCAAAGAAGGCTGTCCAGTATCCACAAATCTGGGGCAAGACCAGAACACGTGGGTGTGGTTGGCCGGGCCTACTTGGCACCTCCGGAAAGAACGTACTCATTCGGGTTCTTGTTAAGTGGGCTCTATGTACCACTTTTAGCTGCGTACGGCTGAGCCTTGCGCACGTGGCGGTGGAATTGACCCTATGCAGTACTTCGCTCCAGAGTCCCCACCCTATCTCAATCCCCAGGTCCTGCTCCCATTTCTTTCTTATTGCGTCCAGTACGGTGTCGGCCCTTTCTGTCAGTCGGTCATACATGTCACTACAGTTTCCCTCGTCTAGTATGCTTGCGTCCAGTATTTCTTCCAGTAGAGTCTGTCGTGGCGGTTGTGGGTACGTCCTTGTCTCCTTTCGTAGGAAGTTTTTAAGCTGCAGATACCTTAGCTCGTTCCCCCTGGCTAGCTGAAATTTCTCTGTCAGTTCGTCCAGTGTTATGATCCTGCCGTCCGTGCATAGGTCCCTGACTGTCAGTGTCCCTCCGTCCTGCCCCCACCTTTTGAAGGTGGCGTCAGTCAGTGCTGGTGTGAACCTATGGTTGTTGCAGATGGGAGCTTTGTCCAACATTTTGGTCAGGCCAAATTGCTGCCGCAGTTGGTTTGCTTTTTCCTTCATAAAACTTCCTGCAATAGAATTGGATTATCAGCTACCATCAAAGATTGATCTGCTCCTGTATCTCTTATAAAATTTTCATTTGTTTGCTTACTTTTTTTAGATGAAACAAAACATCCAGAACCATCACTTCCTTTGCCAATACTTAAACAATTCTCAAGAACTATCTTGAGAGCTATCCCCCTTTCTCATTTATTCTGTAGGAGCATATTTCACTTGCACCACTGCTATAGTTTAACCAGCCATTTCCTTTTCAGAGCCTTCCTTTCCTACTACTACAACTGGTCTTGCATTTAAATTCCAACAATCTGCCTTCATATATCCCGCTTAATTACAATGGAAACACTTAGGCCTCCAAATGTCAGTTCCACTCTCAGCAACTTCTTTTTTGATCTTTGATCTTTGGTGAAATTTCCTGACCTTTCCCAATGGTTCCATCTCTTTCTTGACTATTTGTTTTCTTTTCTCCTTTGTACATTCTATTCTTCCCATGTTTAAAAGGATGATAGAAAAAAAGTTTGGTTCTGTGGACAAGTTCGTAATCATCAACTAACTCTGCTGCCTGTCTAGCAGTTCTAACATTTAAAGGAAGTGAATCTTTAAATGCTTCTAAAAGAATAATTTCTCGAAGGCTTCATATGTTTTCTCTACCTTTAGTGACCACATCCAAAGGTCAAAAACTATTTAGCCTCACTCTCCTGAGTTCATTATGAATTTGCCCAAGGTTCTTTTCTTGCATTTTGCAATTTCTGCCTGTATGCCTCCAGAACCAACTCCTATGCGCTAACTACCTTTCTTTACTACATCATAATCTACTGATACCTCTCTGACAATGATGTATACACTTCACTACCTCTACCCACCAGTCTACTTTGTAAAAGTAATGTCCAGATTTCTTTTGTCCATTTCATGGGTTTAGCTACCATTTCAAAATGAATAAAACATGCTTCCATGTCCTTTTCCTCAAAATTTTGAAGAACTTGGTAGAAATTTTAACATTTCCCCATTAGGTTCATGTCTGGAACTACTTCCTTTCTCAACCTGCTCTAGTGTCTTTATTAACTGCCAGCATTTTAAGCTGAAATTCTCTCTTTTTTTCTTTTTCTGCCATTGGTAATCTTCTCACTTGCACATTAAGTTTTCTCATTCCAACTTCCTTTAGAAAAGCTCTTTCTCTTCCCCTTTTTCCTGCATTTCAAATTCCTTCATTGCCATTTATTTTTCCTTTTCTTTTCCTTGCATTTCTAATTGTTTCATTTGTAATTGAATTTTAGCTAATTAAATTTCCTCTCTTTTTGAAATATTTGGTCTATCTGACAACTCTTGTACATTTAAATGCTTTGCTATTTTGTCAATAATGTCGGTAATCCCAACACCAATTTATCTGCCAATTCAGTTAACTGGCTCTTGGTAACTTTCTGTAAACCAGTCAAATTTACATCTTACATCTTTAGGAAAGTCTTAGCAATTTCGAAAGCCATTTTGGATTCTAACCTATACAATCGACCTCCCAGTAACCCTAATTCCTTTGTCCAGTACCTCAGTATCCCACTTACTCCTTTTAAGGATTCATACATCCCACGATTTAACAATAAATCCCAGAGCAAGTTTACTATTCAGCATGCAGTAACCTTTTCTCCACGTTTTAAAATCACGCAAGAGCCCTGCTATTGTTATGATTCCTGTTGGTGTTGGAACTGGATGGGAAGATCAGAGAATGGAACTCTGGCTCAAAAGACCATCACTTTTACTTTTTTAAAACGAAAACATGGAGAAACAGAGTCACAGGACCGCTAATTAATTTAAACAAAAAAACAAACATTTATTAAACATAAAAATATTGGATTATAATTGAATGTTCCTTATTCCTCCTTACCTTAACAAATACACACAGATTTTAAGATTAACATGGACTACCAACTGTATCTTAACCTACAATGGTCTCAGTACCACAGCATCCCTTTAAACACACAAGATAGCTGTGTTCAAATACACTCTAAACCTCAACTGAATGTCTGCTCAGAATCCCCCCAGGTAATTGTTGATTGAGAGTTTCCAAACTCCACTCCAAAAAAATGTCACTTTAAAATCTACTTTCAAAACAATTCTTTCCATCAGTAGCTTTCACAATGAACCCATTCCAGGTTTTCCAACTGTACTGTCAAACATGCTTCTGCTCTACTTTTAGGAAGGAACTCAGTACCAGGTTTTCCACCTCTTCTTTCAGTATTCCTTTGACTTAACTGCTTTTACACAAACTCTGACATCCAACTTCAGATTTCCAGAGTTATTTGAACTCATGTTACAAAGGCTGTAGTAAAATCTCACAAACCTGAAAATTGCTTCAGGGCCAGAATTCCCCAGCCATTGCGTCTTTTCCTGCTGGCAGTGCACCCCCTCTCATGGATTTCCTGGTGACATGGGGTGGCATTAATGGGAAATCCCATTGACGTTGCCGGATTAGAGATTGCCGCCGCCAGCGATTGGCACGCTGCCAAAAAACACGTGACTAGGGGATAGGAGAATCCAACTCCAGATGTCTTTCTTGTGTCTCAGCTTCTTCTCAGCTGTCTTGTCTTTACTGAACAGTCTCTGTTCTAGTATTTTTAACCTCAGACCTCTTAGAAACTTCTCTTAATTTCTCTAGTTTCATTAACTAGCTGCTCTTCAGATCTCTGCACTTATTTTCTTAGCCATTACTCCATGGTATGGATTTTCTTCTAGCAAAGCTGAGAGAGACTTTCCCTCTTCATCCTTCTAAAACCAACTGCTTTTAGCAGAGGTGTGAGCGCTATCCTATCTCTCACTACCCATCATCTAAAACTTTAAAACTTTCTTTATCCTTACAAGGGCCTTCTGTTGCTAAGCAACCTCTGCTAGTTCTATTTATTCCTCATTTCGTAGCCCTGCATAAGCACAATAGAAACAGTTGGAATTGAAAACAACCCCCATACATACAAACGCCTTTGTACAGCATGAATCTAACTATAGGTCTTACCCTTTCTGGAAGAGAAATATTGAATTAAACCCACTTAAAACTTAAAGAATCCAGTAAAGGTGAGAGAGTTCCAGACAAGGGAGATAACTTTTAAGGAAAGGGGAGAGAATCGGAGAGAGTATTGGAGGCAGTTCAGAGGAGGTTTACTTGATTGATACCTGGAATGGGTGGGTTGTTGTATGAGGAAAGATTGGACAGAATGTGATTGTTTCCACTGGAGTTTAGAAGAGTGAGGGGTGACTCGATTGAAGTATGTAAGATCCTGAATGGTCTTGACAAGGTGGACATAGAAAGGATGTTTCCTCTTGTGGGGGAATCCCCAACTAGGGGGGGCACTGATTTAAAATCAGGATTTGCCCTTTTAGGACAGAGATGAGGAGTATTTTGTACTCTCAGAGGGTTGTGCAACTTTGGAACTCTTGCCTCAAAAGGCTTTGGAGGTGGGGGGTCATTAAATATTTTTAAAATAAATTTAGAGTAAGGGGCAATTTAGCGTGGCCAATCCACCTAACCTGCACATCTTGGGTTGTGGGGGTGCTAACCACTGCACCACACGCCGCCCTGTCATTAAATTTTTTAAGGCCGAGGTGGATAGACTCTTGTTATGCAAGGGAATCAAAGGTTATCGGGTTAGATGAGAATGTAGAGCTAGGGTTGTGGGGGTGAAACCCATGCAGGCATGGGGAGAATGTACAAACTCCACATGGACAGTGACCCAGGGTCGGGATTCGAACCTGGTTCCTCAGCGCCGCAGTCCCAGTGCTAACCACTGCGCCACGTGCCGCCCTGTCATTTAAATATTTTTCAGGCCGAGGTGGATAGACCTTTTTTATGCAAGGGAATCAAAGGTTATTGGGTTAGATGAGAATGTAGAACTAGATACACAAAATAATCAGACATGATCTTATTGACTGACAGAGCCGGCTCGAGTGCTGAATGGCCTACCTCTGCTCCTATTTCCTATGTTATATGTAATTCCAGGAAATGGAAAGAGAAAGAGAGTTTAAAGTAAAACAGCTCCAGCTGAGAGCATCCTGTCATGCTCCTTGAAGACTCCCCGTGATCAGATTTAAGGGCTTAGGTATTCAAACTTTCCCATTGAAATCTTAATTTTGATGAAGTAGAGGTGGATGCCTTCTTTTTTTTTTGAAATTATAGCACAGCAGTTAAAATGGCCAATCCGTTACTAGTCCCTACTGTTGCAGAGTAATATGGCAGGAGAAGCTCATTAGGTTTGCTCTCTTTTGCTTGAGGAAATTGCAATACGCTGTGAGGCAGCAGAAAATGCTAGTTTAAGTCTGTACCACTTAGTTCCAGAGGTCAGAAATTCCATAGCCTCAAGAAACAGTCCAGCCAGACATACCTGGAATTTGAACAGTTTGAACAGCTTTGACAGGTGAATACGGGCAATTAAAATTGACACCACCTACAAAAACCTTTTATAAAATAGTTCTACTTGAGGAGTTCAAAAACCCATAACCTTCTCGATAAGAACTCTCATACAGGAACAGAAAGTAACAAGGGTCAGGCAGGCTGACCCTTGGCTGATGATTAGGAGCTTGTCCAAAAATCCTTATCCCAAAGGAAACTCATTGCCTAGTTACCCCCAAAGACCTGAGAAGGATAGTAGGTGGGAGAGCGTTAGGAAACTGTGCACCCGTGCGCAGCTGGAATTAGGAGGGCCTTCCTCAGGCCAGAGAGGATGGTGCTGAGACGAGAAGTCAGGCCAAGATGCTTGTGTGTTTTCACAGCTGCAAGGCAGGACACCTCTGTGCTGACTGTTGGAGGTTATGGGAAAAGTTCGTGGGATTTGTTAGGGCACACAAAGCCCACACAGAAAATGAAAGTCAGAAAATCAGTCGATAGTTCTGACTGCAGCAGCAATCCTTGTCGATGCATTACTGTGAGTGCAGGTAAGTTTCAAAAAATCCCTGAGAGTTACAAAGATTTTGTAACGGAAGGAAGAGTGGCCACATTTCTTCTAGGGGGGGGGGGGGGGGGGGGGGGGGGGGTAAACCTATAGTGATACTGAAGGAGACTGGGACCAACCAAACTCTACTGCTGGGAAAAGCATGACTTTTGTCCCAGTGCATTAAATGCCAAGGTGTTAGTAAAGGGAATTGAAGGAGGGTACATGCCCAACCCCTTATACCAGGTTCAGCTGGAGTGCACCCTTGTGTCAGGACCAGTGACCACGAGAGTTGTCTGCAGTTTGCCTGTGAATGGGGTTGACATGCTCCTCGGCACTGACCTGGCAGAGTCAGAAATGATGGCATGCCCAGTTTTCCTAGGAGCCAGGAAGACGGAACAGCTCCAGAAGAATATGTCTGGCGTTTTACCTGACTTATGTGGTAACCCGGTCTATGGAGAGACAAACTCTGTCAGAGGAGGCTGAAGTGTCACTGCAGATAGGTGGCTCTACTGTCTGGTTACCTAAAACTTTACTTGAGAGCTTATAGCACCCCGAGAAGGTAACAAGTATGTTTTCCTCAGTTGTTGCTCAGCAAGCTGACCTGTGATTTATAAAGTTAGCTCAGTTTGAAGCTGAGGCAGAGGCAAGCCATGAATGCGATGACATTAACAATGAGGTGTTGATGAGGAAGTGGAGACCCCCTCAAAGACTTGCAAATGAGGAGTGACAGTGATTCATCAGCTTGTGGTGCAGCTGAGGTACTGTGGGGAAATTCTACGGCTAGCACACAAAATTCTGATGGCTGGGTATGTTGCCATACAAAAAAAACCCAAGACTGCATCAGCCAACTCCTGTACTGGCCACATCTCCACAAGGATGTAGTAAGGTTTTTGCAGAATCTGCCAGGTTGTGGGAAAACCCCAGTCTGCAATAAAATCAGCACCTATGGTTGGTTCCTTTCCCTGCTTTTTGGGAATCACTCAGCATGGTGCTAATGGATTGTGTGGGATTCCTGCCCAAAACAAAAGGGCATTATTATTTCCCAAAGACGCTTCCCCAGAAAATGTTAGCTGCCAAAATAATGGTGGGAAATTAACACAATTCTTTACTCGGCATTGACTACCCTCTGAGATCCAGTCGGATCAGGGCTCAAACATCATGTCCCGGATATTCCAGGAAGTCATGGGTGACTTGTGCATGACCCAGCTGACATCCAGCTGACATCCTCAGTGTATCATCAGCAGTCGCAGGGAACACAGAATTATACCATCAGAGCTGGAAAAAAATGATCGGGGCGTTGTGCCACGAGTTTCCCCATGAGTGGGATAAAGGACGAGGCTGTCTTCTGTTCACTATCAGAGACTCACCAAATGAGTTCACCGGTTTTACTCATTTGAATTGATTTTACAAACCAGTGAGAGGTCCTCTGAAACAAATCAAGGAGAGATTTGCACAACAGAAGGAAACATGTGACCTTGATCTGTGAGTGATTCAGGAGAGCCTGTGACAGGGCTCAAGAACACATAAAAAATCTCCTGAACAGTCATGAGAAAACAGGCAGACAAACAGGTCACAGCCCAAACCTTTCAGCCAGTGCTCATACCAATACTGGGTGAACCCCTAAAAGCTCTGTTCAGTGGCCCAGAGTAATTAAGAAGCATGGGGAGGTAAATTACCCAATGGAAAAGGCAAAGGCTGTGTCATGTCAACATGATAAAACAGTATCATAGCCCTGAAGGGGACAAGCAGGTCTATCCAATACAACATACCTGGAAGATGAGAAGATCAGTGGGGATGAATTGGTTGAGGTCCATATTGAACCCCTACTGTCTGGCTAGGAAACGCAGAAATCTTAACAAAATTAGACACCATATGGGGGTGGATTCTCCGATTTGCAGACTAAATGGTGACGCTGGTGTGGGAACAGTAGCGTTTCACGCCAGGAAAAAAAGGTGCAAAAGCTGCACTGATCCTCCGTCCAGTGGGGGGCGAGCAACCGCACCACGTAACGCCCTGCTTTACCTGCATATACGGCTGGAGAATTGCCGGGTCCGTGGCCGCGTCGTACAACATGGCACCGGCCGTGCGCGGATCCTGCCTGCCAAAACCTGCCTCCCTGTAACCAGCCTCACCATTCCCGGAACACCCCCACCAGTCCCCCAGCCGCTGTTGATGCCCTCCTCTGCCAGTGGAACGGCTCCCCCCCCCCCCCCCCCCCCCCCCCCCCCCGACAGACGTCGTTAGACTCAGTCCGCAGCCGCCGCGCAGGTTCCACGAAAAAAAGTACCATGAGTGATCCAAGCCATCAGGAACTCAGCCCATCGGGGGCGAAGCATTGGGGGAGGGCCTTGGGTGACGTCCTGAGGCCATCCCGACAGAATGCGGCATTGAGTATGCCGTCTTTGAGGGGGCGAAGCATCGCAAATGCAGTGCTGAATCCAATTTCAACGCAAACGGGGATTTTCCAGCTGATCGCCGAACGCGATTGTGGCGACAGCGAAACGGAGAATCCTGCCTCGCATTCATTCACCTAAATGCAGAACAGTGAGGAGGCCTGACAAGGCTGTACAGTGAGGAGGCCTGACAAAGCTGTACAGTGAGAAGGCCTGACAAAGCTGTACAGTGAGGAGGCTTGACAAGGCTGTACAGTGAGGAGGCCTGACAAAGCTGTACAGTGAGGAGGCCTGACAAAGCTGTACAGTGAGGAGGCTTGACAAGGCTGTACAGTGAGGAGGCCTGACCAGGCTGTACAGTGAGGAGGCCTGACAAGGCTGTACAGTGAGGAGGCCTGACAAGGCTGTACAGTGAGGAGGCCTGACAAGGCTGTACAGTGAGGAGGCCTGACCAGGCTGTACAGTGAGGAGGCCTGACAAGGCTGTACAGTGAGGAGGCCTGACCAGGCTGTACAGTGAGGAGGCCTGACAAGGCTGTACAGTGAGGAGGCCTGACAAGGCTGTACAGTGAGGAGGCCTGACCAGGCTGTACAGTGAGGAGGCCTGACCAGGCTGTACAGTGAGGAGGCCTGACAAAGCTGTACAGTGAGGAGGCCTGACCAGGCTGTACAGTGAGGAGGCCTGACAAAGCTGTACAGTGAGGAGGCCTGACCAGGTTGTACAGTGAGGAGGCCTGACCAGGTTGTACAGTGAGGAGGCCTGACCAGGCTGTACAGTGAGGAGGCCTGACCAGGCTGTACAGTGAGGAGGCCTGACAAGGCTGTACAGTGAGGAGGCCTGACAAGGCTGTACAGTGAGGAGGCCTGACCAGGCTGTACAGTGAGGAGGCCTGACAAGGCTGTACAGTGAGGAGGCTTGACAAGGCTGTACAGTGAGGAGGCTTGACAAGGCTGTACAGTGAGGAGGCCTGACAAGGCTGTACAGTGAGGAGGCTTGACAAGGCTGTACAGTGAGGAGGCCTGACAAGGCTGTACACTGCATTTAAAAGCATCTGGAGAGACGAGTCAGGCTGTGCCACTTTAGATTTCCAGGATGTGGATGTTCAAAGGGCCCCGCCCATAAGGCACTGGTACTACAGTCTAGGCCCAGGTTTGAGGGGAGATTAATTATACGCTGGAGTACCAATAAAGCCTAGCAGCAGTAGCTAAAGCTCCTCAGTTGTGCGTGTGCTCAAGCCAGAGGGCTTGATCCTCTACAAGGATCTGTATTGACTACCAAAAGGTTAATGCAGTGAGCAGAGCGGACTCTTTCCCAATACCCTATCTGGGAGACTCTATAGATAGATTAGGTAATGCAGCCTACGTAACAAAGACAGATTTACTCAAGGGTTTCCTTTGCTAGGGCAGCGCAGTGGATTAGCATTGTGGCCTCATGGCGCCGAGATCCCAGGTTCGATCCTGGCTCTGGGTCACTGTCCATGTGGAGTTTGTCAATTCTCCCCGTGTTTGCAAAAATGTGCAAGCTAGATGGATTGGCCATGCTAAATTGCCCCTTAATTGAAAAAAATGAATTGGGTACTCTTAAAATAAAAAAAAGGGTTTCCTTTGCTGCCCACCTGAAAGAATTTTCCATCTTCATGACTCCAGATAGGCCATGCTATTTAGTCTCAAGAATGCCGCAGCCTCATTTCAAAGGCCAATGAACCAGGTAGTTGTGGACTTATCTTTTTTTAAATCAATTTAGAGTACCCAATTCATTTTTTCCAATTAAGGGGCAGTTTAGCATGGCCAATCCACCTACTCTGCACATCTTTGGGTGTGGGGGCGATACCCACGCAATCACGGGGAGAATTTGAAAACTCCACACGGAAAGTGACCCAGAGCCGGGATCGAACCTGGGACCTTGGTGCCGTGAGGCAGCAATGCTAACCACTGCGCCACCATGCTGCCCGTGGTGGACTTATCTAATCATGTAGTGCACCGGGACAACCTCTTGGTGTAGTGACACCTGGGAAATGCACTTGGCGCAACTTTTCTTCCTGAAAAGACTGTCAGCTGTCGCAAGAGCGAGTTCACCAAGACTTAGGTGACATACCTAGGACACGTGGTGGGTCAAGGACAAATATTGCCCAGAGCAGCAAATGTACAAGAAGGAGTACAGTTTCTCATTCCCAAAACAAAATGGGAAATCACAAGATTTTTTGGGCTGTGTGGGTTCTACTGCAATTTCGGCCCAAACATCAGCCCTGGCCCACAGGCAGATCCACTACAGAAAAATAAGCAGATGTCATATGAACCAGACTGCTTTCTAGAAGCTGAAATCCATTTTAATGAATTAACGAATGCCTGCAGCTCCAGATCTACACCAAGAATTTAATGTAGCCATTGATGATAGTGACCTTTTGGCCCTCCTTAGGAGGATGAATCAAGAGTAGGGAAACTTATTCTTGGGTACCTCTTCAAAACCTCAGTAGAAATACATTGAGATATATGTTCAAAATGGATACAGAGAGACTACAGCTTATATTGACCACAGCCCTTTGACCTTTGTGGAGAAATTCAAAACTCAGAATGCAGGGTTATTCCATTGGAGTTTGTTTCTCCAAATATGTCAACTAAAGATTATCCACATTTCCGGGAAATAGATTGCAGATGCCTTATCCAGAACCTAGAGACGGATGCCTTATCCAGAACCTAGAGACCCAATTAGAACTAATTGGATAAACCAGGCCGAGGCATAAGAGAGTGAATGGACTTGAGTGTTGTTTTGTGTTTTTATACCTTGTAATGAAATGAGAATTAATCTTTAGTTTTGAAGATCTGGGGCTGGATTCTCCGTTTCTGGGACTAAGTCCCCACTCCGTCAGGAAAACGGTGGTCATTTATCCCAGGAAAACTGGTGCCAAAAGGCCACAGATTCCCCATTTTGCTGGCAGCTAGCAGGTAGCTGTCGTAGAGCCCGCAGCTCTAGCTGCCAATACGGCTCACCGCACTTCCAGGTCAGAGGCCGTGCATGTGCATGGCAGTGGCCTCCAGCAGCCGTGCCGTGCTCCATGGCGGAATCAGCTCGCGGACCTGGACCGGCAAAATAGTGCCCCACATTGGCAGCTCGCGAGCCCGGACCACCCGCACACATTGCGCCCAACTCCAAATGAAGCTCCCCTGCCCACCGATCGGCCCTCCCCAACTGTGGTGACCCCGGACTGAGGACCATGGACGGTGGGACCACATGAGTCCCACGCCATCGAGAATTCGGTCGGTCAGAGACGGAGCATTGCGGGGCGGGCCTCAGACAATGGCCCGAGGCGGTAGATACTTGGCGTGGCGTACTCCACGAGTACGCCGATTTTCGGGGGCCCGGAGAATTGAAGAACCGGCACCACTCCCAATTCCGTGCGCCAAAACGGATTCTCCGCCCCGTCGCCGAACGTGATTTCGGAGTCGGGGTGCGGAGAATCCAGCTCGTGATTTTTTAACTTTCTACTGACTGGAAACTTTGCATTTTGAACTGAGACAGAGCAAGCTACTTAATAAATTACCCATAGGGGTGTGTGAGGAGAGACATTTCCTATAACCCAGACACCCATTGAAACTTATATCTGTCTCAGGAAGAGACTTTTAAAACGTCACAGTACTGGATGTAGAAACTAAGCTGCCACAGAGAGACACATCTAAAACATCTTGGAAATACACAACGAGTGAAATATTTCAAGGCAAGGCTGCCCAGCCACTGGAGGGAGATTGCAGAAAGCCTTCAGCAGAGAAAGCAGGCTGAAAGTTGCTTTCTCTGACTCTCTTTTTGGATAAGTGTGTCACCAGGTTCAAGAAGCCAACTCTACCAATAATCTACTAGCAAACCAAGATCTCGTAATAATTGTAACATCTTGTACATCTGACCGCATCCAAGAAACCAGCTAGCACAAATTGGTCAGTGTTTAAATTCTATGCCTCAAAACCAATGACACTTAACCGTACCATTATTTTACCTTTTTAAAATTTAACTCTAACTTCCCTTTTTTCTGATATCTGTGTATGTGAGCGCATGTGTGTATGTTTTTGTAAGTGTTTTTGTGAGTGTGTGCATGTTTTTGTAAATGTGGGTGTGTGTATTTTTGTGGGTGTGTGTGGGTGTGAGTGTTTTTGTTGAGTGTTTGTATGTTTTTGTAAGTGTGAGTGTGTATGTTTTTTTAAGGTGCGTGTGGTGATATGCGTCACTGTAGATACACAAGGGGTTAATGTAAGTACACGTAAGCTAGCTAGACACTAGAGGGAGCACCAGAGACATGACACACAGACACTCAACCAATAGGTCAGTAAGATAGGACACGACCAATGGGCATTCACGATACATACAGAGGTGACACTACCACAGGGGGGCATTACACCAACCCATATATAAAGGACACCACACACATGATCTTCCTCTTTCCAGTGAAGACACTCAGTGAGCACAGACACAGGATTGATTCAATATCACACCCGCCATGTGGATTGTATCAGACTGGTTTGTCAGTCTGAGCAGCTATAGAAGGATTAACAGTAGTGGCGAATCCGAGTAGGAGAATTGTAAATAGTTCAATAAACGTGTTGAAGTTATCTCCACATCTGAACCTTCCTTTGTCAGAGTGCACATCAAGGAAGCCGCTTATGCTACGCCAAGAGCATAACAAGACAGTGCGTGTGTGTCTTTTTGTGCGTGCATGTAGTACGTTTTTATAAGTGTGCGTGTGTGTATGCTTTTGTAAATGTGTATGTTTTTGTGAGTGTGTGTATGTTTTTGGAAGTGTGATTGTTGTGTATGCATTGTGTCCCCTAATGGTGGCATAAGGGCTGAACGCCTGATGTTGCATTTTTATTATTTTTCCTCGGGTATAGTGGCTAATAATTTGCTCTTACTTTTACTCAAGGAAACCTTTGTTTGATTGGTTCCTTATTGCTCACACCTTCAATGGTTAAGTATATTCTGATTTGGAAAAGGCATATCCTCATAAAAAGAAACAAACCTTGGTTTTGATCAACCAAGGAGATTGAGTGGAGGGGAACCAGTTCACCCCTTCTCACCTGGCCTCTTAAAATGGAGCCTCTTTTCCAGACAAACAGATCCTTAGCACCGTGCTTGTTTTAGTAGTTCACTTGATAATATTAAAAATATAAATTGCAATTTCAGCCAGGGCTGTGAAAAGATAGATTTTTATGTTTAAAATTCCTGTTCTGTGGCTGCAGCCAGCGAGTTTCGCAAGTCCCCCTGAGCAGTGAGCAACTATTTATGCTCTCCTTCCGGGTCACGGAAGGCTATGCATACACAAACCTGGCTTCAGTGCAAACCAGAAAACAGAGACTGTATTGTTGTTTTCTTCCTGACTGTCTCGCTACCCCAGTGAAGACATGGATAGTATTGTTTTACTTTTAGGAGGAGGGATAATAATATAAATGGAGACAACATGCAGCTTGGAAATAACAAATAGGCGGGAAATAGTTTGTCTTGGCTTTGTTAGAAGGATTATATTCGGGACCATTACTGATGATGACTATATGGAATCATTGGATTTTTAATCGATTACTTGGTTACAGTCCACTATACCGTGTGTTTCTAATTACCTGCAATAGTTCACTAATTTTATGTGAATTGTATTCTGTGATTCGCCCCAATTATGCATGAAAACCACAAAGTAGTAGGTTCAATATGAACTATCTCCTTAAGCATCTGAAATACATTTGCAAGTATCCAGCTGAGAGGAAGCTGACTCACAGTATGTTAGAAACTATGAGATAATGTGCTTTAAGAATAAAAAAAAGGTCCAGCTAAAACTCAAAAACAAAGTTGTTTTCCACTGTCAATGCGAAGAAAGTTTAATGTGTGTCTGGAAGTAAAATGTATTTTTTGATCTCAAAATAAAGCCCCTGCAAGAAAGTTCAAAAATAAAGACACACACTTTCTGAAATAATAGCAACACTATAATAAAAATAACTCAACAGTGAAATATCACCACCCAATTTATTCTTGTGGTGTATACAATGGGTCTCTGCATCTATCATGTAAAAAGAACACAAATTATTTTTAATGTGAGTTATTATAATTCTATCATATAGGAGCACCATGTTTATAGCAACAAACAGGGAGAAGTTATGTTGTATTCTTTTCGATGTTTTGTATGGATTGAATAGATCACAAATCTACCACAATGGACAAGGAAGTCCATTTAACAGATTTTGATTCATCCATTCAGAATTTATTTTCAGAAATGTAACTACATGCCCTTCATTGGGGCAGAAAGAATGGGCACTGAGTTACTGGCGGAAGGAGGCCAGTACATCTAGACTCTCAGCAGAGGGAGATGTTGTAGCTGCATAACCTGCTGTTCTAAAGGCAGCTTGGAAGTGCATCGGAGGGTGTGTGAAGTGCTGGTCAGATGAAATCCCTTTCCGACAATTGATAGTGACAACACTTTCTGGCAGAATCAATGCTGTGCCTCTTCATCTGTCTGTAGCTGCTCCCTTCCTCGGCAATGGACCAACAATCCCAACATGAACCTTAGGCTCTGACAACGGTTTCCTACTGACATCGACATACCAGACTGCCTTCACAGTGCAGCAGGCAGCCAAGGTATCTGTCATTGGAGACCCACCTACTACCCGCCTCCCACAACCCACATCCTTGACTCTTGCCGGGTTATGTGATGTAGAGAAAGCAGGGTCTGATGTAGAGAAAGCAGGGAGGTGGGAATGTTAAATGGCTTGTGTTCAGAAGATTGAAGGACAATATTTACAAATGCTGTCTAATAAGGTGTTGGTGTGAAAAGACAATAGACTGAGAATAAGTGTGAAAGTTACCAATGTGAGGTGCCTGCAAAGAGAGGAATGATTGGAATTGCCAGGTGTGTAGCTCTGAGGTGTGCTGCGCAGGAGAATACTGGGCAAGTCGGAGTATAGGGGCCTGGCACCTGACGGTGCTGCCCACTCATCTGTCTTTGGCCCTGAGATCCTGGATTTCCAAGGTCCATGATGTCCAGGTCAGAGGGAACCACACTGCTGCTGCTTCCTTGGCCATTTCTATCTATACCAACTTGGTTGAAAAAGTTGTCCTCACCCTCCTTCCTCAAGGAGAGCTCTCGTCACCATATCCGCTCACTGACATGGATACTCAGATAAGAGTGGAAACCCAAGGGGTAGCTTTTCTCAGCAGCCTTACATTCTTCTGGTTAGTGCAGTATGAAAAGTCCACATGAGCTGCTCCAAAGCATTGCCAGCTTCCATTTGGACTTTTAAGTGGTACCCCCAATTATTTATGAAGTATTATTTTTACACCATGTTATCAGCCATTCTTTCACATCTTCAGATTTTTAAAAATAAATTTGGTGTATCCAATTCATTTTTCCAATTAAGGAGCAATTTAGCGTGGCCAATCCACCTAGCTTGCACATCTTTGGGTCGTGGGGGCGAAACCCATGCAAACACGGGGAGAATGTGCAACCTCCACACGAACAGTGACCCAGAGCCGGGATCGAACTTGGGACCTCGGCGCCGTGAGGTTGCAGGGCTAACACACTGCGCCACCGTGCTGCCCCATCCTCAGATTTTTTGGTCAAGCATTCTGTTTTGTGAAACACCAGAAATATTCTTGAGAACATTACTTTGTATCCCTTGTCAATGAGTCCAGAGGCAATCTTGAGGAAAATTTTCCAGAGGCGACTGGGTCTTGGCCCCCGCTAGCGAGCTGGTGAGAGACCTGCATTGTCTCCTTTAGGGAAGGTCCACCAAATTACAAGCCAATCAAGAAATTAACAGGCCACCAGCGGGCCTCTCACTGGATCAGGACCCTGGAAGAAGCTCTTTCGCTCAGCTGTGCCACCATGAAGGCAGTGGCTGCTGCTAGAATGACATTCACCGGATTCCCAGGGTTGTGAAGATATTCAGGCGAGGATTAGTGATGGCGTGAGGGGTTGTGCCAATGGAAGATCACAGGAAAATGAGGTTCGGGGAGGAGGGGGATAGGTGGCTCTCAGTGGACAGCTCCTTCCTGATGCTAGGTCCCTTACTCAGGCACTGAGTGGCTATGAATGAGTTACCATCCCAGAAGATAATAAGCTTCCTGCACAAGTTTGCATGTCTTGCTCCCCGCCTGGCAACAGCCCCATCTGTCGCTGGGTAATACCAGTGTTGGCAGGACAATGCTTTTAATTGGGCATTAATTGCATTTTAAGAGTCTCAAATAGCTGCGGGCTGTCCACTAGCCTTCCCACCATGGATTTAATGGGGGTTGAGTCGGAAGTTGCCAGCGACCACAACAGCCATCGTTCTGCCCAATTGAATATCCATCCTACCTCCAAGATTTCCACTGGGAAAGCATAAAATACCATCTGACTCCAGTTTGATGATAGCATATCACAGGAAGGACTTACATTTACATACCTCTTTTTACAGCATCTATATATTGTGCACCCAACTGAGGGAGCAGACTATGGCCTTGTCTTTAAGACTCATATGAAGTAAAGTGTCTCGAATACTCACACGCTCCTGAAGTGAAAACTAATGTCATGCGCCCAGGTTTTTTGAGTGTGGCTTAAATCTTTGGGCAGGTTTCTCCGATTCTGAGGCTATGTCCTGACGGCGCAAAATGACCACCGATCCTCCATTTGGCTGGGGGCTAGCAGACGAGCAGCGTTGAGCGCCAGGCACTAGCTGCCGATTATGGCCCGGAGAATTGCCGGGTCCGTGGCTGTGCATGTACAGAGCGGCAGCTCGCAGCGTCCCCGCCGTGCAACATGACGTCAGACACGCGCAGACCTGGCCTGCAAAATAGTGCCCCACTTTGGCCGGCTTGCGGGCCCCGGACCAGCCCCCCAACATTGCCCCAAGCCCCTGACAAAGTCCCCCTTGCCCGCAGATCGGTCCTCCCCTGACTGGTGGTGCTGGACTCAGTCAGCTGCCGCCACGCTGAGTTCCCGACGGATGACAGCACACGCGACCGATGCCATCGGGGGCGGAGCATCGGGGGGATCGGCCTCAGGCAACGTCTTGAGGCCATCAATGCGCCGTGCAGCATACTCCTAAGAGTACACCGCTTTGGAGGGGGCGGCGCGTCCATTTTGTTGGAAACGGGTATTCTCTGGCCGATCACCGAATGCGATTTCGGCTTCGGCGACTGGAGAATCCTGCCCCATGTCTTCCTGTTTAAGAGGTGAGAATCCTACCGCTATGTAAAACTGATACCTTGAAGGTATTATCCATATGATACACATGGTTATTCACTTTTCCTGGTGAGGCATGTGGCACAGTGGATAGCACTGGGACTGCAGCACTGAGGACCCGGGTTCGAATGCCGGCCCTGGGTAACTGTCCGTGTGGAGTTTGCACATTCTCTCCGTGTTTGCGTGGGTTTCACCCCACAACCCAAAGATGTGCAGGTTAGGTGAATTGGCCAAGCTAAATTGCCCCGTAATTGGAAAAAAATATATAATTGGGTACTCTAAATGCAAAAAAAAAATGATTATTCACTTTTCCTGAGCAAAGAATCCTTAACATTTAGAAGCTCTGTTACCTGCAAACTAAGGGGAACATTTAACACCCAGACGAGCAGCATATGGGGGGG
This sequence comes from Scyliorhinus canicula, assembly GCF_902713615.1. Lineage (NCBI taxonomy): Eukaryota > Metazoa > Chordata > Chondrichthyes > Carcharhiniformes > Scyliorhinidae > Scyliorhinus > Scyliorhinus canicula. The sequence continues at coordinate 53,959,300 of NC_052165.1, read as the reverse complement.
GGTTGTTAAATGATAAAACTGGGAAATCTGACCCCTGCCCATTTTGTGCACACCTAACTCCGTCGAGTAATCAGTTTTTGAGAGACAGGTCAGTAATTCCCATGTGTTACTGAAGCAGCGTATCTCAGAAGTTAGTAGCCATTTGCATTTCATACCTTTGGGCCTAGTTTCCCAGGGGTTTGAAAACCTGGTAGCTAAAAGAAGACAGAAGCTGCCAGATCCAGCAGGTAAGTTCTTTTCCAGCTATACATATGAGGCAGGAAGAGCAGAATTGCTTCTCCACAGGTTAACCCACGATGATCTACCTCTCTCTGTATTACTATCTGTGATTACTGATCCCAACATGATCATCCCTTCCCTGATCTTCAGAACTATCTGTGATCTCCCTGCGCACTCTCTCCCATGATCTTTTTCCCCACCCTGGCAATGACTTTCTACAATCTCTGCCTCCCTCCTTTCCAGCCCTTGGTTTCCTATCAGGCTCTTGATTGGTCATCCACAGGACCTCTGCATTTTCTGCTTCCTGGCTGCTGAAAGTCACCCCTCCTCTACATGAATTTTGGGCCAATGTTTTACTTCAAGCTGCTATCTCCTTTTTTTCTAGCTGCTTGAATCTTTGATTCCTTATTTCTTCGAACATGACCTGAATCCAGGGCCTGAATCTGCTTTTCAATGTAATATTTTAATGCTTCACAGAATTTATGCACTGGCTCCACTTCCTTGGCTTCCCGTGGTTCACTCGGCCCTTAAAGTTCCCAGTCTACCTCCAATTACCCTGGAAGAGTAAATTATCTCACAATTTAAGCAACAGACGAAGCTGATGGTTTGACACTGCTACTATGCTGCAGCAAAGCAAGCGCTATTTGCCACTAAAGTCAAAAAGACATTCTGCCTTTCATGCAAATGGATAATACAGTATAATGAATTTCCGTGCCAGTGTGATGCCAGGTATGCAGGCCGTACATCCCAGTGACTGGCAAACTGAATGTCCTTCCACTGGTCACAATGGGCAAAGTACTGACTGAACCCTACCAACACGTGCTTGCAAAACTCAAAACACAGGGTTGCAGCCAGCACAAATCCCGTTATGTCGGGAAAATTGCGGGTGAGCCCGAAAACTGGATTCGTGCCAGGTACCAAAGAGTCATGGATATTCCTGGGCCCTCCCAGCAGATGCAATCTGGTTCATGTCTTCGCTGGGCATGAACCGGATCAGCATATTAAAATTCACAATTAAATATTCATAATTGGCTTTAAGCCGGATTCGCCTGGCTTCTGCAATTCTCCCACCCCCTGGTGCAATGTGAAGCTGCTGCAATTCACTACTGGTCTCCACAAACGGAGGTGAGACGTGATGACCATTCCGGGGTGGGGGTGGGGGGGGGGGCAAAGGCCATTGCAGTGCCAACCTGTCGTCTTTTGTAACTCCACAGCAGGGTGTCACTCACCTGGGGTGGGAGGTACTGGTACCGCCGAAGGGGAGGGGTCCTTAATATTGGTGATTGGGGATGGCCTAATGCGGGCAATAAGTGAACGGAGGGGGTGGAGGCTTTGCCAACGAGAAGGGAGGGTGTCCGTTGCGATGTTCTGGGATCAGAAGGGCATTCTAATCTCTGAGGATCCGGCCTTGCTGGCATCTTTGGGTCCTGCACATCTCATTATCAGTGCAAATCAACTCCCAAAAAATTATTCTGACTTAATTTACCCAATTTGTTTTGAATCTGGAGACCTGGAGACTGGGGCGAAATTCACCGAACTTACGTGACGCCCATTACCGGCGGGCAAAAGTGGCGCTGGTGACGCCGGCGTCGGGGCCTGCTTTTAAGGCCTAAATCTGCCGTCCCGAAAGGGCCAGCAGCGGAGTGACGATGTACGCGTCGGTTTCAGCCGCTGCGGAAATGGCGTGTTGGAGGGGGGAAGGGAAGGTGGTAGCGGCGCTGGAGGGGGGGAAGGGGGGGTAGCGGCGCTGGAGGGGGGAAAGGGGGGTAGCGGCGCTGGAGGGGGGGAAGGGGGGGTAGCGGCGTTGAAGGGGGGGTAGCGGCGTTGGAGGGGGGGTAGCGGCATTGGGGGTGGGGGGGTTGAGGGTGGGTTCCGGCGTTGGGGGGGATGGGTTGCGGCGTTGGGGAGGGGGAAGGGGGGGAGCATCATCCTTTCCCCCATCATCGCCACACCCACAGCAGGGTTCCCGAGAGGCCCTGCCCATGAGCCTCCCTTGCACCACCAACCTGACCCCACCTCTTGCACATCAAACCTGATACTGCTCCAGCACTGCACTTTGATTGGCACTGCCAGGGTGCCATGGGGCTGTGCCAGGGCATTGCCGGGCCATGTCCCTCAAAGCCCGGATGTTACCCTCACCTCCGAGTCCCTGACGCTGGCAGGTGAAACTTCCTTCGGCCCCAGAAACAACAGCGTTAAGCTATTTAAGTTTAGTCAATATGGTTATCAGATTCACGCCCTTGAGCTCCCCATGGCATTAAACCCCTCACTTAATATTTTTACCTCACTGACCTGACATGCATTAATCAGTCGAGGGGATCCCCCCAGGGGAGCAATGGTAAATATGAGAACCCAGCCCGGGAGTGGGGCGGGGGGGCAACATGACCGGGCTGTGCCATGGACTACCCACTGTGCCATGGGTTGGCTTGCCCCGGCTATGCCAAACTGGCAGAATCAACCTGTGCCGGGGGAAGTGCAGGTGCGGATCATCTGGGGAGCCCCGTTTAGGGTGGGTGGTGGGGGGGGGGGGGGGGGGTTCCCATTATGTTTTCTAGTGGTGGAGCCCCTGATGATTGTGATGTGGTGGGGCGGGGGTGTGAAGAGAGGGAATTGAGTCCCTCTGATGCTTGTGCGGTGGGAGTGGAGGGTGGGGGGCAGAGACCCTGATGCTTGTCCTCTGTATCCATTGGAGGGTGAGGGTTGGCAGTTACTTCTAGTTCAGATCGCTGTGCCAATTAAAGGTGGCACCCTGTGGAGCCAACCTCTGTCACACTGCATGCCCCACCATGCCGCAACCCACCCCCCCCAACGCCACACCCACCCCCCCAACGCTGCAACCCACCCCCCAACTCCCCCACCCCCCCAACGCCGCTACCCCCCCTTCCCCCCTCCAACGCCGCTACCCCCTCCCCACCCCTCTCCAACACCGCTACCCCCCTCCCCACCCCTCTCCAACGCCGCTACCCCCCCTCCCCACCCCCTCTCCAACGCCGCGACCCCCCCTCCCCACCCCTCTCCAATGCCGCTAACCCCCCTCCCCACCCCTCTCCAACGCCGCTACCCCCCCTCCCCTCTCCAACGCCGCGACCCCCCTCCCCACCCCTCTCCAACGCCGCTACCCCCCTCCCAACCCCTCCCCACCACTCTCCACCCCTCTCCAACGCCGCTACCCACCCCCCCGCGCACTCGATGTAGGTTACTGAACGGCGTCAACCATCATCAATGGTTGACGCCGTTATAAGCCTACTTTGATTTTCGCCGCGTGACCCGTGGCCACGTTGGCGGGACTTCGGCCCATTTGGGCCGGATAATTATTAACCCTAAAAATAACATGACATCCCGCCGGCGCCAGCTGTTCTCCTTGGCGGCCGGCGGGATTTGAACAACGCCGTTTTATGGCGGGTCGGATAATTCCTTACATGGCGGGAGCGGGAATAACGCCGCTGCCGGCTGATTCTCGGACCCTGCGTGGGGTCGGAGAATTTTGCCCCTGGTTTGTGATGCTTCAAGAGGGGAGGATTGTGATTGTACCGATTTTTGTGCCTGAACTGATCGAGAATTCTGCCCAAGGTGTCTACTGCAACTACTATTTGGGACCTGGACAAAATCATCTTTCTCCAAGGCTGAATTCAAATTCTCCAATTGCTTCTGCTTGTGCTCAACTGTGATCCCAGCACCTTTCATTAATACTGCATTCTCCTTTCAAGTGTCCCAATAGCAGTATCTGACTTGCTTTTGCAGGCACAATTTTCTACTCCTCTGCTGATAGCTCTGATCTATTTTTGTGGGTTTCAACCTTGCTCTAGGTTCTGCTCCAATGCTTCGGAACGATCCCTGCCTTCCTGCTATCTATTTGCTTCATTTGTTCCCCAGAACTCCTTCATCATTTTTCAAAGGACTTGTTGGACTGGCTTCTCAGCTCCTGCTGCTCTAGTTCTGAGTGCTCATCACCTCTCTATAACTGACATCAACTGGCCCCCTCATCTAATTGATTTACCTTTCACGTTTCTCTGGATTTCTGGACTTCACTTTCCTCGGTCCTTTGGCTTCATTTCCACTGCTTCTTGACCCTCAGTTGGTGAACCAGGTTTGCTGGTGCACATTGCTTAGCAACCTGAGACCACCATCCACTAGATGCCTGAATTAGCTCCTTCTGGTTCATGGTCGATTTTTCACTCGTTTCTCACCCCTCTGTTTCCACCGACAACATCCAGCAATTGATACTCTCATTCAAATTGTTCATGGACTGACTTCATTCCCCCAACTTGTTCTGAATCTGGAGACTGATTTGTGATGCTTCAAGCTGATGCCAAACTATTTGATGATTATCTCTACTTTACTTGGGCGTTACCCTATTCACTCCTCCCTATCCCAATTTCTGCTGTGTCGGGGTAACCCAATTCCCTCTTTGTCCATCCATGTGCACATTGTGGCTACTCTGGATTTGAGACTATTACTTATATCACCCTTTCTTTCTTTTAACCCTCACCCAGTCCCACCATTTCCTAATCACTACTCCCATCATTCTGCTCTCTGACCAGCTTTCCAAATTTAAACCTGCCTTGGATAATCTAATAGCTACCCTCTGTGCCTCTCTTGGCATCCTTTGAGGATCCATCTATTTTCTGATTATACATCTGTAAAGTGTCTGAGGGTGTTATTTATGCCTGGAATGGGTGATAGGAATGTAAGTTCTGTTTTTCGCAAATTCTAGTCAGCAAAACAACAGCATCATGCTTGGATATTATGGCCAATACTGAGACATCTAATCATTGGCAATGCCTAGAAACCAGTTTCTTGCATTGTCACCACCTTCATTGGAGGGGAGAAATTAGTCCAAAATCAACACCATCAATGAATTGTTTTTGTTTTAACCCTGTGAATAAAATGTGCTTCCCTTGTCAGAGCACATACTGTATTATATAATTCTTATTCCATGTTCCAGTCTGTTTGGAAATCACCACAATCTTTATATTCTTTCCTACAATTTTCACCTTTCTTCATGAGTTTACTTACGTTAGAACATAATTTTGAAGTCCTGATTCTGATCTTTGCCTCACCAATTATGCACAGGTGTACATCCCAGTTGAGGTCACTTGCAGGTAATGTGACTCTTCTGTCCTCCCCATTCCAGAGACATACAGAAAAATTGCGGTTCACAATTTATTTACCTGGTGGAATCAATGGAGCTGTTAAGCATTAACTGCAAAGAGTAGCATATGTAACATAACATGAAACTAATTTCTAGACGTGTAATGTTTTGTCCTTCGTGATTTTTTTTCCCAGGCTGTGTACAATCTGGCAGACGTGGCGTGCAAGTGCCATGGTGTTTCTGGCTCCTGCAGCTTGAAGACATGTTGGCTTCAACTAGCTGATTTCCGGAAGGTGGGTGATCTGCTGAAAGAAAAGTATGACAGTGCCGCTGCCATGAAAATCAACCGCAAAGGGAAGCTAGAGCTAGTAAACAGCCGCTTCAACTCTCCCACTGCAGATGACCTAGTTTATCTTGACCAGAGCCCTGATTACTGTGTGAAGAATAAGACCACAGGCTCCCTTGGCACAATGGGCCGACTCTGTAACAAGACCTCTGAGGGAATGGATGGCTGTGAGCTAATGTGCTGTGGACGGGGTTATGATCAATTCAAGACTGTGCAAGTTGAAAGGTGCCATTGTAAATTCCATTGGTGCTGTTACGTCAAATGCAAAAAATGCACGCAAATAGTTGATCAGTTTGTTTGCAAATAACTTAAAACTGACAAAGCTTTGATGTAAAGGGTGCCTGGAGAGTTCCTGCTTATCCAAAAGAAACTGTTAACAAGGTGAATGTAGAATGCGTGTGCTCAGACTTCAGCAAAAGAAAAAACAGAAATTCATGCTTCACTTACCAGATAAAATGAACTGCTTTATAATCATTTTTAAAAAATATATATATTATTAACTGGACCTAGTACTGCACTCTGCCTTTGGCCTCTCTGGCTCTCCTTGTACAATGTATAGTGTATGAGTGACAAGTTTAGCATTAATGACCGAGTCTTGCCTGCTGACTATTTATTAAAGATGAGGTCACAAATATTTAGCATTCTGACCTAATTTAATTCAGGTTTGAAAGCCATCTCCTCCTACCTTCTCCTCCCATCAGCATTCCTACCACCTATTTTAGCAAAGTACCTTATACTTTGCAAATAGGAAAACAACCGTACACAAATAACTGGAACTGCCCGGAAACAATGAAATAACCTTTCAGTGAATTGAAAGAAGGGAAATAAAAAGGCCCCTGTAAAACGTTGGTATCAGTTGCATTAATTCATTTGAGTAACTTAACCATTTTGTTTCTCTTAAATGGTTACAGGTATATGATGTATTTTGCAATCTAGCAACCGTCACAATTTTTGAAAAATTCACTACCCATTTTTACAAAGTACTTGTATACTTTCAACTTACATTCTGCACAAATGTGTATATATATGCTTGTACTTGGAACATGTGCCAGAATGAAAACAGGCATGTCACTACATTTAAACTGCAACCTGATTTGATTGGTGTATTGATACTTATTTTAAGATTAAATAATCCTTCAATAGCAAAGAACTGTGGCCCCCCCGCCCCCCCCCCCCCCCCCCCCGGACGATTCTCCGGCCCGCGATGGGCCGAATTCCCGCTGCTGTCATGCCGGTCCCACCGGCGGGAATCAAAACATCTTCCTTACCGGCAGGACTAGGCAGCGCGAGCGGGCTCCGGGGTCCTGGGGGGGGCGCAGGGCGATCTGGCCCCGGGGCGTGCCCCCATGGTGGCCTGGCCCGCGATCGGGGCCCACCGATCGGTGGGCGGGTCTGTGCCGTGGGGGCACTCTTTTCCTTCCGCGTCGGGCATCAGTCTTCACGATTGTGGACGCGGAAGTGACCCTCTCCCGTGCGCATGCAGGGATGACGTCAGCAGCCGCTGATCCTCCGGCGCATGTCGAAGGACATCCGTCGAAGTCCCTTCGGCCCTGGCTGGCGTGGCGCCAAAGGCCTTTCCCGCCGGCTGGCGGGGCGCCAACCACTCCGCGCGAGCCTAGCCCCTCAAGGTTAGGGCTTGGCCCCTACCTTAGAGAAATCCGCACCTTTGAGGCAGCCCGATGCCGGAGTGGTTCACGCCACTCCATCCCGCCGGGACCCCCCGTTCCGCCGGGTAGGGGAGAATCCCAGCCATTATTTCTAATTGTTGCAAATTTGAAAGGGGAAGCACACATTTTTTTGTTTGAAAGATTTTGAGGATTGGGCATGCAAGTACAACATTTGCTGGAATAAAATCAAATAAAAAATACTCCAAATGAGATAATGAGACTTGTTAAATTTAATGAACAGTCTCTTTTACGTAACTGATGATGGAGGGGAAGTTCTAACTTTGTAAATAGGAACTTGTATATACCAAATTCAGCCATTGGGTGGGATATTTGTTACATCAAGAGTCCTCGCACCTGTATCTTAATGCACTATCTGCAAAAGATTTGAAATTGTTTGAAAGAAGAATGAAAGAAATGCTCAATATTGTGGGAGTTTTGCAGTTTATAATTTGCAGTTTATAATTGTTTACATTGTATTAGAATAATGTTATTTAACAATATTTGTAACCACACATGTCTACATTTCATTTCAACGCAATACACACATAGACCATTCATTCTATCACTGTTAATCTGGATCTACGGTAAAGATTGTAGTTATACTTTTTAATTAAAGCAGTTTTGGTAGCTTTAAATTATTTAACATAATGTTTTAAGTGGTGACAACCCATCCTTCACGGCAAAGTTTTTGAAAAGTGGCATTCTTACCTCACGCAACTATAATAAAGTTTATGGAGAATTCTCTGTTTTTATTTTGCATTTATGACTAATAGTAAAAATCACACTTGGCTGTTCTAAATTGTTAGAATACATGTATATGTCAAGTTATATTGTTGTCTGTTCCTTCTGTTCATTACTCCATCCTTTAAATGAACCTGCTTTTATTTTAATAAAATGCTTCCACCCTTGATTGTTTAAAATTTAAAGCAATGCATTATATCCTGATTTTGGTAGAATAATTAAATAATAATAAAGATTGTTTGTCATAGCTCAAGCAGGCTGGATGGCCCAGCACGCTCAAACTTTTTTCATTTTTGAGTCTTAGGCTTGGATCCAGCTAAAATATATGAAAATAAAATCTTTCTGATGGCCATTATGATTCCCATGTGAAATGAGTTTGGGAATCTTAAGGCAGTCTTGGCATCAGTTTATAGCAACAAAAATCTTATCAACAATGAATAATTGAACTATATTACTTAAGGTTCAGGGAATGAGAATATCATGATACTCCATAACAGATTGTCAGTGGATTTTGCACCGGATCTATGGTGTAAAGAAGTAATAATGTGCTTGATGGGATTAATTTATGCAATGACAAAAACTGTTTCAGTCCCTAGCACTGCCAACATTGCCAACATGTGTAAATTTTCAAGTTTGGTTTCAGGAGCATAGTGGAACATTATTTGTTGGGATGGCTTTGTGGCACAATGGGTAGTGTCCCAAAATCTGAGCCAGAAGTTCTCGGTTTTAGTCCCACTCTGGGATTTGATGGGCCCAGAAGGTGAGTTCATAACTTGGCCTAACAGGTTGATGGCCAACCTGCAAATCCTTACAATATGCCCATAGCATGGAAGTAGGAGCAGGAGAGTCCCCTGGTCAGGCAGAACCGTGTGGTAGCTGTAACGCAAAAGCCTCCCCACATTAACAGTCTCCAAGCGCAGGTTCTTGCCATGTAGCAAGTATCCTTCTCGCTTTGAGGGAATACCAGAGAGAGCAAGAGAGAGAAAATTATTCCATCCGTTACTGCAAAGACCAAAAAGCCAAAAACTGCACATGCTGGGAATCTACAATCAAAACAATACCCAGTATCTGTAGAGAGAAAAACAGAGTTAACATTTCAATTCAGTGACCCAATGTTCTGACAAATGGTCATAAACCTAAATGTGTCCTGTATTTTCTTTTTGCTGCGGAGGTGGGACCAGATGTGGCCCAATTTCTGCTCCGGGTCAGCCTGCTAGTTTGCTTACATGTTTCTGCTTTTACACAGTTATGGAATAGGCAGGAGTGGCAGAGGTGACAGCTACCTGCCCACAAACTGCAGGTAGACAATTAGGTTACCTAAAGGACCTTTAGAGCCACTTTGCTGGCACTAGCTGGAATTTTTCTGTCTGTGTGTGGGCCCCCGACTGAGGCTGAAATGTGGCAAAGGGCTGGAAGTGACTCTTGGCTTCAGACTGGGGCCAATGCTCCTTCCTCCATGGAAACACTGCTCTCAACTCCCAAGAGCCAGCATAGCCACAGGGTCAAAGCTGATGCGGCTAGATGTTCAGGCGAGGTGCTGACACTTAATTTATAAATTTATAAAATGTCTTCAGAGGGTGCCTCCATTTTGAGCACCCGCTCTTCCTCCTAATTACATCAGTAGTTCCCAGCTCTAACAGGTTGATGGCCAACCTGCAAATCCTTACAATATGCCCATTGCATGGAAGTAAGAGCAGGAGAGTCCCCTGGTCAGGCAGAACCGTGTGGTTCTGGAGTGCAATAGCCTCCGCACTTTAAATGTCTCCATGTGCAGGTTCTTGCCATGTAACAAGTATCCTCGCTTTGAGGGAATACCAAAGAGAGAAAAACTTATTCCGTCTGCTGCTGCAAGGACCAAAAATCTTGGCCCTCCAGCCTCAAAAACCTGCCCATTGGCCTTCAATGGAAAGGACTCTCAGAAACAGCCACTTAATGGCTGCCTCCTGCAAAATAGCTTCCAGGGTCTTGGAGCCGACATCTTTGGATTCCTAATGCCAAATTAATCCCAGCTGGATTGAGGCCCTGGAAATAAAATGCAGCCCATAAACTCTGTTTCTCTATAACATATTCTGCCTCAGCTGTTGAATATTTCCATTGGGCTTGATTCAACGGACTTGAGTCTGCTGAATGGCACGTTTAGTGGGGTGTTCAACAGCACTTTGCCAATTTTTTGGGGGAGATTCTCTTAATCGAGGCCACACAGAGGGATTCCCTGAAAGGCTCCTCGCAGATCATGTGCCATTTAGGAAGGCTTCCCCAATATCCCCTCCACCCCCCCTCCGTCCCCCCGTCCCTTCTAGCCTCACAACCCCCAACATTGAGGAGGCCACCAGGAACCCATCTCTACATGGTAAGGCCCCCTTGGCCTGATCCCTGGCAATGCCAACCTGGCACTCGGGCAACCTGGCACTGGCAGGTTGCCTGAGTGCATTGCCAGGCTGGCAGTGCCTGGGTGCCAGAGGGAGAGCTGGGTGGAAGAGGGGTGCAGAGTTAAGACCACTGTCAGATCAGTGGCTTGTATTTCTGTGATGTTAACGTGGCTTGTGTCACTCATTCTTTAATCTCCACAATTACATTCTATCTCTCCTAAAGTGCCTTCCAGTAATTTCCCAGCATTGTGTTCCAGGTACTTTGCTGTGAAAAATGCTTGATTCATGGTGCCTTTCACATAGAGTTTAAACTATGTTTAAACCAGTGTTTAAACATAGTGCCAGTGTTTTGGTAGTCTGATCTGTATGTTGGCATGTACTGAAATAAACCAGTGCAATTGGTGCTATCCATTCCTATTCCTCTTCATGTCATTTCCAATGCTACAATCCTGATTATTGGCTCCGAATGCTGGAGATGTAAACATTTATAAGATTAAGACTTTGGTTGGGTGTGCTGGAACAATAGTACAACATGTAGAAAGCAGTGCATGGTGGAGAGCAAACAGGACCGAGAATGACATCAATGGGCAGAATGCATGGCCAGAGCAAGGAGCAGAAACAGAATGGATCGATAAACTAATGAAAGGTAAGGCCTGAGAGGAAAGGGAGATGAACAGGTAGTGAGTACAGATATTGGTGGCAATGAAGAGGGAGAGAATTAGAAGAGAAAATGGGTGGTAACATGTGAAAAAGCTATGGAGCAGAATTTACCAATGATGTTCTTCAGAACATAGAACAGTACAGCACAGAACAGGCCCTTCGGCCCTCGATGTTGTGCCGAGCCATGATCACCCTACTCAAACCCACGTATCACCCTATGCCCGTAACCCAACAACCCCCCCACCCCTTAACCTTACTTTTTAGGACACTACGGGCAATTTATCACGGCCAATCCACCTAACCCGCACATCTTTGGACTGTGGGAGGAAACCGGAGCACCCGGAGGAAACCCACGCACACACGGGGAGGACGTGCAGACTCCGCACAGACAGTGACCCAGCCGGGAATCGAACCTGGGACCCTGGAGCTGTGAAGCATTTATGCTAACCACCATGCTACCGTGCTGCCCAGAAAGAGGCTAAGGACAGCAATTTGGGGGAAAAGAGAAGAATCTGAAAGTAGCGATTTAAGATGGGGCGGTGTCAGTATAAACTGAAAGGAAGAGGGGAGGGAGTTAGAGTGCCAGGACGAACTGAGAGGAACAGGGAGAAACTACTACCCTGATCAGGGAGAGTGGAACAAGAGCACCAACTGAACCTGGTGGAGGGGAGAGAAGTATGCTGATAGAAGAGAGAGCCTCTGTGAAAGGACAACAAAATCCTTCAAATACATCAACTGTCTGCTGGTAAAGTGTATGGAAATAATCTGGAACAAATGATTGACTCTGATCTGAAGCAGCAAAACCAACCTCCTGCTCAGAGCCCCTAAATCCCTCCCCACACCCCAACTCCTAGTACATTTGTGGGGAAACCAGGGGTTGTCTGATAATTAAAATAGGCCACAAAGTGTGAGAACGCTACACAACCTGCCTGTCTTATGGCCCACAAATATAACTAGGAGCTGCTATGAAGAAAAAATGTCAGCATCGCCCAATTCCAAACTTTGCTAGGGGATTCAATTCAATAGCCCACCCAAGGTAATGTTGCAAAGCATCTTGAAGTGTGCATCATTCCCCACGGAACTACGTTTTAGAACCAATGCTATTAAATTGTCTTCTTTTTTGAGTGTAATTTTACTAGGTGCAATTAATTCAATGAAACATAGAAATTGGAACACAAGAAACAGTTATTCAGGTCTTTGCATATGTGTTCATGCTAGATATTCACCTGGAACTATCTTCTTTAATCCTATTTATTTAACAGTTCCCTGTAACCTGTTGTGTTTTTCCATATGGGTAGCATGGTAGCAGAAGTGGATAGCACTGTGGCTTCACAGCGCCAGGGTCCCAGGTTCGATTCCCCGCTGGACCACGATCTGTGCGGAGTCTGCACGTTAGCCCCGTGTCTGCGTGGGGTTCCTCCGGGTGCTCCGGTTTCCTCCCACAGTCCAAAGATGTGCAGGTTAGGTGGATTGGCCATGCTAAATTTCCCTTAGTGACCAAAAAGGTTAGGAGGGGTTATTGGGTTACGGGGATAGGGTGGAAGTGTGCGTCGGTGCAGACTGGATGGGCTGAATAGCCTCCTTCTGCATTGTATGTTCTATGTTCATATCAATTCATGTCCTTGGCAAAATTATGAGAGTAAGATGTACAGTTGCAAAATGTAAATTAAAGTAAAGCTTCCAACAATACAGCTTTTTTATTTATTTTAAAAAACGCATTTTATTCAAACTTGGATCAAAGTAGGTTACAACAAATAAACACACCGGGAAACATTCTTCCCAACACTCCACTATACAGTTTGTACAGATTTTCCTCCTTTTTCAACCCCCCCCCCCCCCCCCCAACGAACAGCTCCTCAAACACGGTCACAAACATCCCCCACTTTTTCTCAAACTCCCCTACCGAGCCCCTTAACTCATACTTTATCTTCTCTAACCACAGAAAGTCGTACAGGTCACCCAGCCATTGTGCTACCCCCGGTGGCGATGCTGATCGCCACTCCAGTAAGATTTGTCGCTGTGCAATCAGAGAGGCCAAGACATTAACCTTCCTCCTCTCCATGAGCTCCAGCTTCTCTGATACCCCAAATATCGCCACCAAATGGTCCAGGTCCACCTCCTCCTCCACTGACCTGGCTCAGACCGCGAACATTCCTGCCCAGAACCTTCCCAATCTTTCACAACCCCAAAACATGTGCGCATGATTCGCTGGCCCCCGCCCACACATCTCACACTCATCTGCTACCCCCTGAAAGAACCCACTCATTCTCGCCAGTCATATGCACCCTGTGCGCCACCTTAAACTGTATCAGGCTCATCCTTGCACAAGTGGAGGTCCTATTTATCCTTCGCAGTGCCTCACTCAATACTTCCCAATTGATCTCCATTCCCAACTCTGCTTCCCATTTGTCCTTGATCTTCACCACCCGCTCGCCTTCCCGCTTCCCCAGCCACTTATATATATCCCCAATTCTTCCGCCCCTTCCACATCCGGAAGCAGCAGTCGCTCCAGCAGGGTGTATCCCAGCAATCTAGGGAACCCCTTCCAGACCTTTCGTGCAAAGTCCCTAACCTGTAGATACCCAGAGTCACTACCCGTCAGCAGCTCTACCCTCCCCCTTAGCTCCTCCAGACAGGCGAAGCCTTCCTCCAAATACTAATCCCTCACCTTGACCAGCCCCACTTCCCTCCACCTCCTGTATACACTATCCATCCCCCCCCGGCTCAAACCCATGGTTCTCGCACAGCGGCGTTAGCACCGACATCCCTTCCACCCTAACATGCCTCTTCAGCTGATTCCATATCTTCACCGTGGACTGCACTACTGGGCTCCCTGAATACCTACTCGGAGCCATTGGCAATGCTGCCATCACCATAGCCATCAAACTAGACCCCTCACAAGATTCCTCCTCCAAGCTAACCCACTCTACCACTTTGCCTTCCCACCACCGCCGCAACTTGTCCACATTCGCTGCCCAATAATAATGAAGCAGGTTTGACAGTGCCAACCCCCCCCCCCCCCCCCCCCCCCCGCTGCCATGCCTGTGTTGTAGGGTCCTCCCCACCCTCGGCACCTTCCCCACCCATACAAAGTCAGAGATGATTGTGTGCACCTACCGAAAAAGGTCTTTGGTATAAAGATCGGGAGAGCCTCAAAGATAAACAAGAACCTCGGCAGAATATTCATTTTCACCACTTGGACCCTCCCCGCCAGCGTTAAGTGCAGTGTATCCCACCTCTTAAGATCCTCCCTCGCCTCCTTGACCAGCTTTATTAAGTTCCACTTATCCATCCATTCCCTCGCTACCTGAATCCCCAAGTACCTAAACCTATCCCTCGCTACCGTAAATGGCATATTTTTAAAAGACTACTTTTAAATTATTCTATATCATAGCTTAAATATGTACTTACTATGTTGATCTCTTTTCGTCTTAATGTCAGATATTTTTAATGTAAACAAAGTAATGGCTTGGAAATATCGAATTTGATAGCAGAATGAACGTCCACCACAATGTTTCATTGAAAGCTTAAAACTAAACTTCCTTTGAAGCAGATTTGCTGAAACAGGATGATTAAAAAGATGGTTGTGGGCAAATGAAAATAGGCCATTGATAATAGCAATCACTGAAATCATCATGTTTACAATAGAGGATGGAAATATATCGTACTGAGCCCCTTAACTCACACTTCATCTTCTCTAACCACAGAAAGTCGTACAGGTCACCCAGCCATGCTGCTACCCCCGGTGGCGATGCTGATCGCCACTGCAGTAAAATTTGTCGCTGTGCAATCAGAAAGGCGAAGTCCAAGACATCAGCCTTCCTCCTCTCCATGAGCTCCAGCTTCTCTGATACCCCAAATATCGCCACCAAATGGTCCAGGTCCACCTCCTCCTCCACTGTCCTGGCTAAGACCGCGAACATTCCTGCCCAGAATCTTCCCAATTTTTCACAACCCCAAAACATGTGCGCATGATTCGCTGGCCCCCGCCCACACATCTCACACTCATCTGCTACCCCCTGAAAGAACCCACTCATTCTCGCCAGAGTCATATGCACCATTTGCACCACCTTAAACTGTATCAGGTTCATCCTTGCACAAGTGGAGGTCCCATTTACCCTTCGCAGTGCCTCACTCAATACTTCCCACCTGATCTCCATTCCCAACTCTGCTTCCCATTTGTCCTTGATCTTCACCACCCGCTCACCTCCCCGCTTCCCCAGCCACTTATATATATCCCCAATTCTTCCGCCCCTTCCACATCCGGAAGCAGCAGTCGCTCCAGCAGGGTGTATCCCAGCAATCTAGGGACCCCTTCCAGACCTTTCGTGCAAAGTCCCTAACCTGTAGATACCCAAAGTCACTACCCGTCAGCAGCTCTACCCTCCCCCTTAGCTCCTCCAGACAGGCGAAGCCTTCCTCCAAATACAAATCCCTCACCTTGATCAGCCCCACTTCCTTCCACCTCCTGTATACACTATCCATCCCCCCCCCCCGGCTCAAACCCATGGTTCTCGCACAGCAGCGTTAGCACCGACATCCCTTCCACCCTAAAATGCCTCTTCAGCTGATTCCATATCTTCACCGTGGACTGCACTACTGGGCTCCCTGAATACCTACTCGGAGCCATTGGCAATGCTGCCATCACCATAGCCATCAAACTAGACCCCTCACAAGATTCCTCCTCCATCCTAACCCACTCTACCACTTCGCCTTCCCACCACCACCGCAACTTGTCCACATTCACTGCCCAATAATAATGAAGCAGGTTTGACAGTGCCAACCCCCCCCCCCCCTCCCCCCGCTGCCTCTGCCTGTGTAGTAGGGTCCTCCCCACCCTCGGCACCTTCCCCACCCATACAAAGTCAGAGATGATTGTGTGCACCTTCCGAAAAAGGTCTTTGGTATAAAGATTGGGAGAGCCTCAAAGATAAACAAGAACCTCGGCAGAATATTCATTTTCACCACTTGGACCCTCCCCGCCAGCGTTAAGTGCAGTGTATCCCACCTCTTAAGATCCTCCCTCGCCTCCTCGACCAGCTTTATTAAATTCCACTTATGGAGCCCCGTCCATTCCCTCGCTACCTGAATCCCCAAGTACCTAAACCTATCCCTCGCTACCGTAAATGGCATATTTATGGAAATATATTGTTAAGGGCCAGCCATAATTTGAATTGGACTTTCATATCCCAACTATCTTTTGCTCTCCTTTTGCCATAATATTTCTGCAGGAACTGATTTACTCAACTGCACCCTCGCTCCTACCTTTGATTTCCTAATCTCCAATGAAACCAATAATATATTTCATTCGGACCATTCCCCCTGGTATGACTCTCCTTTCTGCTCTCTTAAGTCCAAAAGATGCAGATTTGAAAGGATATGGCGATAATTTGTTTGCCACTGGCAGAGCTGGCTGGATCGCTTAAAATACTATTGTGACTTGCTCTTGCCTGCTAAAACCCTCACTATTTTAGGACCTCCCTCCAATGCAAAGATAACCCCCGGTTTATTTTCTATATTGCAAACCATTTTCTTAAACATTTTTCCCCAGTCCACCTACAACCCACCCTTACCTCCAACAAGTACAAGCAGCTCATGGACTTTGTTGTCATTAACATTGAGAAAATCCAGTTGACTTCTCTGTCATTTTCCTCACTTCCACTACCACCAGGCCACATTTCCTTTAATGTTCCCCCATATCTGGGCCTTGAACTCATATCTTTCTTTTGTCTTTTTGCTATCTCCCCTTATCTCCTCTCTGATCTCAATGCATCCATGAGACTCACCTCCTGTCCCCTCAGTCCTATTTCCATTAAATTGCTGATCACCCAACTTCCCCCTCTGGTCCTCATGTTAGCCGAAATTGTAAATGGTTTAGGATGGTTTACCAGGAAGAGAAGCCACTGCAAGTGATTCACTGGCTATGATTAGATAATTAAGAGAATCTGGAGAGGCATTGGAAGAAATGAAATGAAATGAAAATCGCAGTCACATAGAATGTCATTTGTGACCTTGTTAAAATCCGTTTCTGTACAATGACACGTTGCAGAAACCTGACTGGAGAGATTCAAACATGGAGTTCTGAGAAAGATGGGGATAGATTTAGGAAGTGCAAAACATACGTAAGGACTTTGGAGAGGTTGGAGATAAATGGTAGTTTGCAAAGGCAGTGAGGTCACGGTTTTCTTTTGAGGAGAGAGATGATGACGACAGGTTTAAAGGAGATAAGGACAACATCCAAAAAGAGGATTTACAAGGACCTATCTGCAGCCTTTGACACACTTGTTCATATGTGGCGACTAGGGGCTTTTCACAGTAACTTCATTTGAAGTCTACCTGTGACAATAAGCGATTTTCATTTCATTTCATTTCTTGCAATGCCTCTCCAGATTCTCTTAATTATCTAATCATAGCCAGAGAATCACTTGCAGTGGCTTCTCTTCCTGGTCCCGCACAGTTACATCTGGTGTCCCCAAAGGGTCTATCCTTGGCCCCTTCGTATTTCTCATCCTCATGCTGCCCTTCAGCAACACCATTAGCATTAGTCTTCGCATGTACACCAATCAAGCACTACTTCAATGCCATATCTCTCGGCTCCTTCATTTTGCTAAATTATCGGACTGCTTACTTGGCATCCAATATTAGATGAGCAGAAATTTCCTCCAATTAAATATTGGGAAGACTGAGGCTATTGTTTTTCTGGTGGTTTTAAAAACAAGTCTGCAGGTCTGAGGTTCATACCAATGAAGAGCTTTAATAGGAGATGTTAACACTACAGGTTGCTATGTTACACTGCCCATTTGCCTGCGCAAACGACTAATGACGACACGGGGTCGGTCTCTTAAAGTGCCCCTTTACCACTATAAAGCTGCGAATGAGGAAACACTAGAAATACCATGAATACACAACATTTCCCCCCTCCCTTTAAATCAAAGGTCTGCACAGTAAACAGTGTAATATTAACAATCAAACAACAACAATCAATACGGCAGACGCTTCGGAGGCAGTCTTTCTCTGTGTGGCTGTTGGCAAATCTCAGGCAACTGCCTTTTGGTGCTTGCTGCAGCCTCTATGTCTTTAGATTGGTTTAGCCGTCTTCCATGGTCACCTTAACTAGAGTCGATGTAGTGTTCTGAGGTTGAATCGGTGTCTGGTTCTCAACTGAGGTATTGCTTTTCCCCAGTTGGTTTGATTAGTGTCAGGTTCTCGGAAAGATCCAGGTTGTTGCTTGGCACAGTTTGATTTGGATTCTCTGTCAGTTCGGTCTCTGGCAGATTGGTTCTTGTCTCCAAAAGTTGATCTGCATGTTTCCTCCATATGATATCATCTCAGGTTTGTACGGGTTTGAAGACGGGCCCTATCTGTTAAAATGGTGGCAGGTATCCGCTTTTCACTTGTGGTGTAGTTTCTTGCCAGAACATCTTCACCCCTCTGGCGAAAAACATGGGGCTGGGTTTTCTGATTTTGCGGCTAAGTGCCAATGCTGGCATGGGAACTCTGGTGTTTTACCATGCTAAAATTGATGCTGAACCCTCACCGATTTTGCAACCGGTGAGGGGTTAGCAGCTGCGCTGGATAAAATACACGGCTCCCACAGCATAAATGGCCGGAGAATGGCTGGGTCCGTGGTTGCGTATGCGCATGGTGACAACCTGCAGCGGTCGCGCCATACAACATGGCGCCGGCCATGCGCAGACCCGACCTGCCAAATACTGCTCCACAGGACAACTGCAGGCCATCCCCCACCAGTTCGCTCAGTCCTCGCGGAAGCCCCCCTGGCCAGCAGCACGGCTGCCGGCTGACTATGGCGACGTTGGACACAATCTGCGGCCGCCATGCTGGGTTCCCGACCACTCAGACCACACGTCAAATGCACGTCGGGAACTTGGCCCATCGGTGTTGGAGCATCGGGGAGGGCCTTCCGATAATGCGCGTATCCCATTCCAATGGCATGTGGCGCATGACGTGATAATGGCATTTTGGAGAGGGCACGAACTAGAAATCTGGCATCAAACTGGCGTCGTCCCCGATTTGGGCATCAGAAGGGATTCTCCGCCCAATAGCCAATTACGATATCGGCATTGGGCAACGGAGAATACCACACATGCTGTTTCTTTCGTCTTGTTCTCCTGCTGTATGACCAGTTCCTGCTGCAATTTATTTTGCCTTGGGTTGTTTAAGAAAATCGGATGCTGTGCATAGTTAACATCTAACCATTAGCAACGCTGGGGAAATTTGAGTTATTGAGTGTGCAGTATTCCTGTACGTGAGCAGGAATTGGCTCAAGCATTTAGACAATGAACCTTGTTCTCTAGTTACCTTCAATGAATATTTCATCAACTGTACAAAACATTCTGCCAGCACATTTGTGACAGGATGATAAGGATAGGATCGGATGTGTTGAATTCCATCTCCTTCAAGTAGTGTACAAACTCTTGCGAAATAAATTGCAGCTCATTATTGCTCACGAGTTGCTCAAGGTAATCGAATTTATTGAAGATTTCACCCAATCTCTCATTTGTTTTCTCCGCTGACGTTTTCATCATGAGTACAACTTTAGACCTTTGAGTGATCATCGACTAGAATGAGAAATGTACGCCCTTCAAACGGTCCGACATAATCAACATGTACCCATTGCCAGGCCTCTTCTTGCCATTACTATGGGTGTAATGGGACTAATGGCGGCAGGTTCTATACTTTTGTGTAAGATGAACACATTCCCGCTTTGTCTTTGATTTTGACACCTAGTCCGAGCCACCAAAAATAGCTTCTGGCTATCTCCTTCATCCTTACAATACTATAATGTCCTTCGTATAATTGATTCAATACACATTTTCTTAGTAGGTTGGAATTATGACTGTCATTCCGCAGAGGAGATAACCTGCCTGGATGGAAAATTCAAGTGGACTAAGACTTTAACTCAGGATTTATTCCTGAAGACTTTCCTCGAAGCGCCATGCCATGACCTCTGACAGGACTGGATCATTTCGCTCGGCTTCTTATCTTGCCTTGCAGATACAGGAGTGTATCTACTTGCTCAAAGTAAAAAATGTTTTCACATGAAGTGCTTAATGACAAAGTATTTTGTAACGATAGTCAAGAGACTCCAACTGCATTCCCAATAAGGTTTGACTGATGAGAGCGACACGGTAGCGCAGTGGTTAGCACTGCTACCTCACGGCGCTGAGGACCCGGGTTCAATCCCGGCTCTGGTTCACTGTCTGTGTGGAGTTTGCACGTTCTCCCCGTGTCTGCATGGGTCTCACCCCCACAACCGAAAACATGTGCAGGGTAGGTGCAGTGGCCACACTAAATTGCTCCTTAATTGGAAAAAAATAATTGGGTTGTTATACCGTCAATTCACTGTGAGACCGTGAGAACGAGTGAAGATTAGGCTTTAATATTCATGAACACGCCTGCCAGAGTCGGCTGTACAAATGAGTGCCACCCACAGGTGGCCGGACTATATATGGCCCCGGTGAGGGCTGAGCCAGAGGCGGAGCCCACCGGGGTTCCAGTACAGTACCTGGAAGTAGACAGTATCATCACTTCCAGGTCATGGGTCACATCATTATACAGACAGCTCATGCATTAGGTGAAATACATTCGCCACATGGGTACTCTAAATCTATTTTTTAAAATATTTGACTGACAATACTTGGTTGTGTATATGTATGCTGACAAGAGCAAAACCTACCTCTGCATTCTACTCGCTGCCATTGATGGAATCCCAGCCTGATGTCCAAGAATCATTGTAAGTGGACAATTGTCTGTCATAAACTTCCTCCCATACAGGAATTGGCAGAACCATTTTATTCCAAGGGTTTCTTTATCTACGTGCAATTATGTTTGGCTTTATTCAAGATCCTTGACGTGAAGGCTATCGGCTTCTCTTCATCTGTGGGCATTATGTGCGAAACAGGCAGCCCAACCCCACAAGATGATTCATCACATGCCAGTTGCAGAGGTAAATTTGGATCAAAATGTGTCAGGACTTTTGACTTGAGTAGTACCTCTTTGGCTTGCACGAATGCTCTCTCACACTGATCCACCCATGGCCACTTTTCATTTCGACACAGTAAATTGTGTAAGGGTTTTAGAACAGTAGCCAGATTAGGGACAAACCTTCCATGATAGTCTATGGTACATACAAGACGCTTAAGAAAGATCAAAGCTGGTTCACATTCTGAGGAGCGGGTGCCTCGGCCACGGATTTGATTGTCGAAGGCAACTTCTGCAATCCAGTGGCATTGATGACATGATTGAAGATTAGAAAAATTCACATTTGTCTTTTCGGACTCTTAATCCATCAGAGGGGTGGAACTCGGGGGAGCTGATGACCACCATTCCCACTCCATCGGATATGTCCGGGTTGGCACCTAGCGGCCTCTCCTCCCACTCTTTGCCCATCGGGCCCAGGGGTTCACCTCAGGACGGAGGACAGCTGGTTTGAGCCCAGGCTGCCCCTGCATCATCTGGCTGTGCCAGCGCTGGCGGTACCCCGATGTCTGCACCATCGTGTCGACGCCCTTGGTTATGCTCCTCGGTGATTGGGCCATGCTCTGCAGTGCCTCGCCAATACCCACCTGCGACTGGGACAAGCTCGCAGCGTCTTGGCCAATTCCAATCTGAGAGCGGGACATGTCCCGCAGAACCTCATTAAGGTCAGCCTGGCATTAGGTCACATCTCCCAGTGAGCCGGACATTCTGCCAAGGCCCTCAGCCACGTCCATCACTGACTGCACCATGCCTTGGGCACCTCCACTAATGCTGCCAACATAATGCACCAGGCTCTCCACTGCGGTCACCACCCTAGCATCATTGGCCTCGGTGCCTCGCATTGCCGGCGAGATTTCCTGCGCCGTAGCCTCTGAGAATCCTCCAATCAGCTATGGACCTGCTGGAGTGTTGCTGACATCTACGTTTGAATGTTCCAGTCGCTCCCTTTTGCCTCCATCAGCTTCGGGAAACCCTGATTCAGAGGCTCAGCATCTGGCTGGGACCCAGTTGGGTCCTAGGATCCAGCAGACGTCCTACTGCTGTCCCACCTGTGCGTTCCTGCCTGCACCTGATGTGCATCAGCAGCTGTGTGGTACTCACCAGATTGTGCCTCAGAAGCCTGTCCACTAATGTTGCCCACCGAGGTGTGGGTATTTGCGCTGATGGAGGGTGGAGAGGATGCGTCGATCATGGTATCCTCGGAGCTGTCGTCCAAAGTGGTCTAATGGGAGGCAGGGGAGGGGGCCACCCAGGATGGGTCAGCACCGTCACCTGGAGGACCTCTGGAGGGTAGCACAGTGGTCCTTTTGGGACTTGTGGGAGAAAACAGGAGCACCCAGAGGAAACCCACGCAGACGGTAAGAACGTGCAGACTCCGCACAGACAGTGACCCAAACCGGGAATCGAACCTGGCGTTGTGAAGGAACAGTGATAACCATTGTGCTACCGCAGGAAGAGATAAATGGTGCCCCAATCCCTGCCGAAAAGACCCCAGGACCTCCTCAACTCACCTGTTGTGGGTGGCTCCTTGAGCCCCCCCGCACCCCATCTCACACAGGCAGGGCACCCCAGGCTCGAAATCCGACCTGGGAAAAATGCCAGCATGGCATCTTGGTATTGCCAGCCTGGCAATGCCCCTGCCAGCCTGGCAGTGCCATCTGGGCACCAAGCAGTACCAAGCTGGCACCCAAGTGACATTGCCAGTGTGTGTGAATGGCACTGCCAGTGCCATGGTGCCTGAATGGCATCAGCAGTGCCAGGGTGCAACCCTGCCCAGATACCAATGACTCATGGGCCTCTGATCGCCCGGGGAACCACCCCCAGTCCGTCCCACCTCGTCCCCATTTGTGGGGACCCTTTGCCAAACGGTGCCCGGCTGGCGTCTCCTCGGCAAAGCAGTAGATCCTGGGCGCTCGTTCGATCTGGCGTCATCAAAAGCTCACTTAACTGCAAATCTGGGTCTCACCCACTGTGGGCTGGATCCAGATCGTGAGATCTCATTAGATCTTACAAAGTGTAAGGACCATCGGGAATCCCGAGAGAGGCGTCCACGGGCTATACTGACTGCATCCAGTTCCTACGCCCATTAATTGCAATGACAGTAATTCCATTGGGAATGCTGAAATGCAACAAGGTGAGGAAGAGGAGATCAATACGGGACAACCCGCACGGTGCAGTAAACCTGTAGAGTTTCTACTTTGGGTGCAAGCGGTAAATTGTGACAAAAATAGATCAAAATTATGTTTGTTAGGTTATAGGTCAAGTTTTCCCTAAAAGTCACCTGCATCTGCACAATCTTCAATGAATCAGCACAATCGATAAATGCAATAGAACATGTTTGTTTCTTCTTTCATCTATCAATAAAATATAATCCTTGGTATATTTAAGGGTATTAGTATGGTTCAGTTTTATTCATTCAGCTTTTCTCACCTACAGATTTTTCACTAAAAATATGCATCTTGAATGAGATTATACTTGGTTTAAAATCACAGAAAATGCACTGCTGCTTCACGCGCCGAGGTCTCACGTTCGATCCCGGCTCTGGATCACTGTCCATGTGGAGTTTGAACATTCTCCCCGTGTTGGCGTGGGTTTCATCCTCACAACCTAAAAGATGTGCAGGGTAAGTGGATTGGCCATGCTAAATTGCCACTTAATTGGAAAAAATGAATTGGGTACTCTAAAGTTATTTTTAAAAAATAAAAAAAATCACGGACAATTATGTCAAAAACCGAATTAATACCATTGACATATATTATTCAATTTCTTGATAAATTAAATATATTTTGATATGGAAAAAACTTTTAAAGGAAGCATATCAATTAATGCCTGTGCACCAAAGAAAATTAGCACAGTTTGAAGAACCTCACTGAAGCAATGTTATTACTTTTCCAAACCAGACCTGAACAGTGGCTAGGATACTGGACAGAAATCCCAATACTTTATTTTAATTTAAGACTGTGAGGAAAGGATATCTCTTTCCAGGAGTGATTTCACACAAAATAGGGATATGATATATTAAAATAAACTTTATTACTAACACAGTATTAAAATATTAGGGCGGCATGGTTGTTAGCACTGATGCCTCACAGCTCCAGGGTCCTGGGTTCAATTCCAGCCTCGGGTGATTGTGTGGAGTTTGCATTTTCTCCCCATGCCTGCGTGGGTTTCCTCCGGGTGCTCCGGTTTCCTCCCACAGTCCAAAGATGTGCAGGTTAGGTGGATTGGCCATGCTAAATTTCCCCCTAGTGCCCAAAAGTTTGGGGGGACTACTGGGTTGCGGGGATAGGGTGGAGGCATGGGCTTGATTAGGGTGCTCTTTCCAAGGCCAGTGCAGACTCGATGGGCCAAATTCCCTTCTGCACTGTAAATTCTATGATCTTTAACATCACACAAGAAAATAGCTTACAATTAACAATGCTAATCAATACATTGACACAATAACCCTTAACTGCTATCTTTATTTCCATTCAAACAAGAAAACCATCTCAGTTCTCAATCCACTTTCAAATACAGTTAGCAGACTTGCTTAAGAGGTGTTCTTTTAAAAATGTTTTAAGAGGTAGATCTGAATCCTGTCAGAACAATGCAGGATATCTAGCTGAAGTCTTCAGAAATTGTCATCATAGTTTGACTTCCAGAACAAACTGAAAATTCCTGTCTTTCTCAACTCACTGTTGAAACTGCCTAGCCTGTTCCCAGGCAAATCTGCTTCTGGTCTGCCCCCCGTCACATTTTTAACTGAACTGCAGTGAGAGCAGATGTTTGACTTTTGCTTGCATCCCAATCTAAAACTAACCAAAACTTTCTACAACATGCCTGGTACTCCAGCTCCTCCCATTAATTACACCATCTTACCAAGCTGAAACAAATATATCTAATTAACTACTCCCCAGAGAGCCATCTTAATCCAATTAAAAATTCATTAGCTGAAGTTTTTATGATGTTTTAGTTGCACTCCTGTCTCCTAAAAACATAGTTGGCTCTTAAACCAGACTTTTTAGGGCAGCACGGTAGCACATTAGTTAGTACTATGGCTTCACAGCGCCAGGGTCCCAGATTCGATTCCCGGCTGGATCACTGTCTGTGTGGAGTCTGCACATTCTCCCCGTGTCTGCGTGGGTTTCCTCCGGGTGCTCCGGTTTCCTCCCACTCATCCCAAAAGACGTGCTGTTAGGTAATTTGGACATTCTGAATTCTCCCTCTGTGTACCCAAACAGGCGCCGGAATGTGACGGCTAGGGGCTTTTTACAGTAACTTCATTGCAATATAAGCCTACTTGTGACATTAAAGATTATCATTATTTTAAAATCACTACTGCAGCAGTCAAACACATACTAACTCAGGCTTTTAACCCTTACTGCTCCAAATACATTTAATACAATACACCTGAAATTCCGACATTCATCACACTCTAATTTGCAAAATCTTGCAAATTTAGATGGGGGTATATCCAGTTTTATGGGAGGGGCCTGATTCAGGCAAATTGAATCTTCAACCAGTGTAAACATTTGGAAAACACAAAGGCAACTGATTTTAAGTGTAATATAAATTAAAATCCTAATTTTTTGCAATGATTTGGCTAAATCAGCCCGCATGTCACTAATATTACCAGCAGAAACTCTCTACTTCAAGGTAATTTGTTTAAAAACCAATTCACATGAACGGTAGAATTTTGTGACTTAAACCAATTTAGCATTGGGAGGCCTTTTAATTTCATTCATATTATCTTGTAGCGAGAGCCATTATTTGCCGATAAGTTTTAATTCCCAAAGATACTCAAGCCATTTGGAATGTTGATTGGCATAGCTCCCAAACGGAACAGTCATCAAGCAATGTTATTTTCCCATGCTACATCAGCTTTGAGTTAGTGGGGCATCATTGAATGCATTTATACACAGATCCACTTACATGAACATTAATTACATTAAATACATTTCTTACATTTGTGTCCCATTTTTCTTACTGTCTGTTTTACAACTTTTACATTTTGTGGCCCTGAGCACTGACTCTAAAGCTAACATTTCATATACATGCCTTTCAATCCTCCTACACTAGGTGGCGGTGCTACCATTCTTTCACGACACTACCTCTGCCATTCCCCCTTGGCATCTTGCCTCAGTACAACAAAACTCAATTTATTTTTACTTTAAATCGCCTGCAAAACGTTTATCAACTTTATTGTCCACAGAACTCATATTTCTGTTCCTCATATTGCCTCATTTTCCCCAGAATTTCATGCTGCCTTAAATAAATCAATGATGTGCTGTTGTCACAATTATTGAGTAATAGTGTAATATAAAATAAAGTTCAGAAAAGGACTTTCAGCATCAGGAGACCCGATATATTACTAGTGCTGCATTGCATTTAATCTGCTGAAAAGTGATTTTTGTGCCTTGCATTACTTCATTTTTCAAAAAAGCACAACATGAGCAATTTACAAATAGTAAGATTCATATTTCACCCAGGAAATATCTTAAACAACTTGTATTTATAAGCATCTTAATGTAGTAAAGTTGATCAGGGAGCTTCAGAGGAACATGAACAAACAAACCATGACACTATGATAACCCTCATGAGGACCACAGGGAATCAGTTATTGATTTCCTCGTGGGACTTATGGAGTTCGCGTTCCCATGGTAATGGGCAGAGGGCCACCCAGTATATCACTCAGTTTGTGAGGTATGATAGCTGTCTCTGAATTCCATAATCTATCAACATAAACATCTGCCCCCACCAGGTTTCTGCCCAATGTACGGTGGCAAATCACCAAGGACTACTTCAAACATACATCCCAAGAAACAACTAGTATTCATAGAAAGTAGATGTAGTAAATAGCCATGGGCCTGCGGTCCATGGTTCCCTCCCCTTTTTGAGAGCGAGCTGACTCGTTACCAAGTCCTTTATATACCATCCCAGACCCAGACTGGGAGTTATGTTAGTCCCTGGCTGGGACACTTGTGTTGTACGTTGTGGGTGTGGCTTTACTTTTGAATTCAGAATAAATCTGTTTAAATCTTCCTCTCCTGGGTTACTACAGACATAAAGCCACATAAGGTAATATTAAAGCAGCTGACTAAAAGTTTAATCAAAGACGCAGGTTTTAAGGAATCTTAAAAGAGGAGAGAGGTCAAAGGGCAAAGAGGTTTTATATAGAGTAAGACCATGTGGCCATGTGGCCTTGACAGCTGAATGCATGGCCACTGATTGTTAAGCAATTAGAATCAAGATTACTCAAGGCCAGAATTGGAAGAGAGACAGTTCCTTGGAGGGTTGTCGCTGGAGGAGATTACAAAATTAGAAAGGACAAGGTCATGGAGGAATTTGAAAATAAAGGTGAGGATTTTAAAATTGAGGCATTGTTTAACCAGAAGTCTATGTAGATCAGGGAGCACAAGAATGTTGGTTGAGTATGACCTGATGCGAGTTAGGACACAGATCAGAGTTTTGGATGACCATACTAAAGTACAGTATATAGATCATGGTATAATGATCTCAATGTATTGGCTTTTGAATATTCAAATTAGCAGATAGAAGGAATTGGTTGTGTGATGTTCTGATCCCTTTGAAGCGTTAAGTGACATTTTTTTCAGATTTAGTAACTATAATTATTTACAGCATTTTATTTGTTTGTTATTTGCTGTTGGTGTCGACTGATAATTTTCCTCAACGGGTAATTGAGAATTAACTTTTAGTTCTATTGCATGAAAAGCAGTGTGAAAATGTGTCAGTAATGTAATGTGGTATGCTTTGTATTGGTATTAAGTGGATTGATAAGTGTTGTGTAATGTGCACAAACAATTCTTTCTTGTGGTATGTGAGTGATGGTAGAGTTGATATTTGTTGCTTTGCTTAGGAGCTTTTCTATTGAGGTTCTGTCGGGGCAAAAAGAACAAACAGCCCTACACAGTAATTAAAGTTCTGCAAAACCTTCCTTTTAGTATGTGTCATCAATTTTGGGTCTGCACTAGATATTCTCCTATGTTTAGCTTTATTTTTCTGCAAGCTGATCCCTTTTCCTTTTGATCAGAACATATAAACGTACAAACATACAAATTAGGAGCAGCAGTAGGCCATCGGCTAGTCTGATTGTAATCTCAATTCCACATTCCCAACCACTCCGTGATATACCATCAATTCACAGCGAGACCACATGAACAAGTGAACGAAGGCTTTATGACACAAAGAACTAGCCTGCCAGTGACTTATGTACAAAATGAGCGCCACCCACTGGGCGCAGGACTATATTCCATCCGGGGGCACAATCATCGATACAAGTATGACCCCATGTCATGACAATGAATTTGATCATAACTGGATATTATAATCTCAAATCTTCCAACATATGTTTTTCCTATCTTTCAGACTGAATAAAATACATTGTTAACATAGAAAAGATAACAAAAGCATGTCACACTGACAAAATATAACTCTCCTGGCTAGCATTGTAACTGAATTTGGTCTGTCCAATACTTACGAGAATGATTTTTTTTGCTCTTTAGTCTTCTTTACTAAATCTTGCAAATTGCAGAGGTTGGGCTGGATTCCCCTTTGCGAATCCGCCCCGCTACCGCTGCTAGAGAGGACGGAGAATGTGACGAACCGTTCGCTGGCGACAGGATTCTCTACTCCTGCCGCTTGTCATTGGGATTTCCCACTGAAGTCGCCCCATTCTGCTGCTATCGGGAAACCCACGGGTGGGGATGCACCGCCGGCGGGACCAGAGAAACCCACAGCCAGTGAACGGCCGGAGAATTCCTTCCCTTGTGTCTCATTTGTTCTAAACCAAAGAGAAAATAGAGAGCCAGACCTCTAATGATGTTACAGCTCTCTGTGTATTGGTCCACTGCACTGTCAATTGAACTATCTATTGCCCCACCCTTACAGGTGAGGATTTAATGGTCGCTATCTTCTTTTGCTTTGAAATGTAGGGCAAACTTTAGAAAATAGGTTTACTCGGGTGGCTAATATCATTAATAATGCCTTATTAATTACATTATTGAGGTTTAATGACAATTACATTGGGAACACTGGGAGATTGGAGTAGAGTTGACTTTGAGCTAAGTCACTAAACTCTCTCCAGCAAAAAGCTGTTGTGTCTTAGTGTTAATTTCACCCACTGATGTGGATCCAGTTAATGTCAATGGTGAAAATTGGAAACTAAGATATCTTTACACAGAAGACTGATATAGGATTTTGCACTGTTCTCTGAAACCAAGGGAAGCATGGAGTAGATATATGGACACTGGCTACATCCTTACCAAAGAAAAAGCAAGTTGTGGCTTTGGCATATTCGCTTCCCAACAGAAGCAGGATCATGTGCAAACATTTTCAGAGCTAGAGGCTCATCATTTGGACATTAAAGAATGTTTTGATAGTCTCAAAATGTAGAAAGATGGCCTGTTAAATGCATAATCAGAATTTGATAAACTTACAAGTATGCATAGTTATTCCATCGAAGAATATGTCAATAAATTTAACAGGTTATATAACATATTGCAGAAATTATATCTGGAGATCCCTAATTCAGTGCTTGCCTTCAAATTGATGGATTGTGTTAAAGTGTCGAACCAGACGGGAGTTAGATTCCAAGAAAGAGAGGCGCCTCTGGGATAGATAGCTGAAGCTTTAAAAAGATTTGCGGGGGGGGGGGGGATATTCATTACCAGCCACTTTAATGGCACCAATGGAATATTCAATAGTAGCACAAATGATGGAGGATTCGATGCTGGCAGCCTTTTTAGACTATTTAGATATAGGATGCGAGCATCAATACAAAACAAGAACCTCAAACAAAAGAAATGAGGATAGAGGCCCTTTTGGTAGCTCGAATAGATGACTGGAATTGACCAACTATGACAGGAGAATGAACTCCAGGAATAACCAAGGAATGATAGCCCAGTGCTTCAGGTATGACTCAAAATATCACTATAACAAATAAAAAAAAATAAAAAATGACAAGGAATGATCAGAAGGGGAAGATGAAGATCCAGATCAGTCAGAGGGAATTGCACTGGTCACCCGAAACTTTAATCCAGTGATGGGTATTCTAGTTGCAGACTCATTCAATCGTGCTGTATTAGACAGAATGGGCGCGATTCTCCGAGCCCCGTGACAGGCTGGAGAATCGCCGCAACCATGCCACGCCGCCCCGATGCTGGCGCGCAATTCTACAAGGTGCGGAGAATCGGCACCATTTGCGCCGGCGCGTTTGGCGCCGGTCGCAGGCCGCTGTCCGCGGCCAGGCTGCCGATTCTCCGGCCCAGATGTGGCCGAGCGGCCGTGCGGAAATGGCAGAGTCCCACCGGCGCCATTAACCTCTGGTCACTGCCGGTGGGAACTCTGCGCAAAGGGTCGGGGGGCGGCCTGTGGGTCGGGAAAAAGCGCTACTTCATCGGGGGGGCCTCCGATAGGGTCTGGCCCGTGACCGGGGCTCACCAATCGGTGGGCCAGCCTCTTCCACCCCGGATCTACTTTGTTCCGCTTCCGGCCCCAGAACCCTGTGCCATGTTGCGTCAGGGCCGGACTGTTCCGCAAGTTTACTGCACATGCGTCGATTGGTGCTTCGCCACTGCACATGCGCAGGTTGGCGCTGCCCCCAGTCCGTGCCAGGATGTAAGGCTGGAGCGGCGTGAACTGCTCCAGCGCCGTGCTGGCCCCCTACCCCCTATGGGGGCCAGAATTGGTTGTCTCCACGCCCGTTTCACACCGTCGTGAAACGCGATGGTGTTCACGACGGCGCAAACACTTAGTATCCAATTTGGAGAATCGCGCCCCATGTATACTTTCACAGTGTAGAATGGATTGATTAAACTGATACCTGGATTCTCCAAATAGTAAAGACTGAAGTAAGGTGAAAGAATATGAAAGTTCTACTTACTTCAGTTTTGGGGATGATAACACATTAAAAGCACTAAAGAGAGCAGTGATTCCATGTAACATAGCCACAGTAACCATTCTATCAGCACATATGTAATATCCAGTGAAATACCATTGCTGTTCAGTAAGCTGTCTATGAAAAAAGCTGAAATGAAATTAGATATGGAATATAAGGCAATTGTTTTGGGGAAATCTGTGGAATTAAAGTTTACACCATTAAGACTATATTGTGTCCCCTTAACAAGAGCTAATCACTAATAAGTTTAAAAGAGAAAAGGCTTTTTTTTTAAAATCACATTAACTGAGGTCTCAGATGTCACTGTCCATCCCCTCTAGCACTTGGGAATGAAATAGGACAGAGTGGATGATTCCACTACCTCTCCCTTTCTTTGCAGGCAAACTCCTCAGTGTCCTACCTGTTGTGTTTGGTACTTTGTACTTTACAAAGGAAACTCACCAAACACTTCGACTTGTCCAAACCAGAATCCTTTATTGAGTCTTGTGTGGTAAATAGCAAGCTGATGCAGAGCACGATATCATGGAGTCTGCTAACTACTCCTCTGGAAGTCAACCTAGCACTATGATGCACTAACAATTTCACACAAAGACACAAATCGGTACAAGAGAGGCTTTATTACCGTGAAATGTTATTCCCTCGACTGCAGCTGTAGAATGGCAGCTCAGGAGAGCTCATGAATATTTATACTGCTCCCTGTGGGCGGAGCTAGCCGGCAGGGGCTTACCGGCAAACCTGTAATAGCAGGTACTATTGTACATCCCCTAATACAAGCACACACATATATATACAGTGGTGGATCACCACACACTATCCATTTACATCTTATTACCCTCCTCTGGAAGTTACTCCTAGCACTAACCATTTACATCTTGTTACCCTCCTCTGGAAGTTAACCTAGCACTAACCATTTACATCTTGTTACCCTCTCAATCTTCTTCTAAAGGTGGCTGATATATCTCCCTTTATGAGTCACAGGTCACATGACCTTGGTCTGGAGACTGCATGGTGTGTTTGTACTGCCACCTGCTGGTTGGAGGTCGCTCACCATCCAAATATGATAGAGCCCATAGGCATATCACCACACTCCCCTTAAGGACTTAGATCTGCGATGTCACTTTAAGGGACAGTCCTTCAGCACTTCAGTTTCGTGCTGTCCCTTTAAATTTTGGACCTAGTACGTCTCGGATCTGAATTTCCTGCCTGAGGCTCCACCCCTTTAAGTGTCAGCTCAACAAGTTTTTGCACAAAGAAAATGGGTGTGATTCTCCAGCCTCGTTACACTCTCGCTCAAGCATAATGAGGCCGGGGAATAGCGGGAGAGGCCAAAAAATGATATCCGGCCAAGCACCAAACAGTTTGCGATACAACCGGCCTGCTCCCATAGGCAAAATCGGGATCTCGCCCTGGCAAGGCAAGAAACCAATTATCTCCACTTAAGCCCATACAATTAACGAGAGCCACCCCTTATCCAACATCCTCCTATCATTCAGTGGCCTCCCCAGCAAGTGCTCACGCTGGCGCCGATTAGTACTTCTTTTGAAAAATGTGAACCTGGCGGAAGGGCTTCTGTGAGGAGCCGAGAAGGTGAGTATCCATCTTTGCTCACAGGCAACAGGACCGGAGGTGCTGGCCTTGTCACCTCAGTACTCAGTGAGGAGGTGGGGGACCCTCCGCAGTGGTGGACCGCCGTGAGGGAGGCAACAGGAGGGCAACCACTCTCGGCACCACCATGCCAACCCCTGGATCGTGTATACCCATTGTGGGGGCAAGACCTGTCCCTGCCATCTGCCCCAACGATTACCCGTAACCCCCCCACTGACTGCTGAGGCCTCTGGCCGTGCGGCTGAAGGCTATTTCTAATAGGGAATTGGCAATCGTGGTTAAGTGAGCATTTCACAGATGCAAAGTGGATTTCCATGGGTGGGTAGACCATGTAGCATGTGGGAGCCATTGCCTAGCATCCCAATCACACCTTGATGCCTGGATATTGTGCTTGAACACTGCAGGAGGCAACACCAGGCACGCAACACGCAACATCTGAACACCCAGGGGATGGGACATAGTTCCAGGCACATGTCCATGGCCGTAGAGTGAATGAGCGCCATGAGGAGGGATGATGTATGGAGAGATTTGCAAAGGGTCAGGGGGTCAGCTCACTTTGCGGAAGGAAGTTACAGAGGCATCAGCTCACTTTGCGGAAGGAAGTTACAGGGGCATCATAATGGTTGTGTGAAAAGATGTTTAATGTGTTGCACAAACCCCACTCCCGACGGTGACGTACCCCCGGCCCCCTACTTACCCAGTGCCCTCAGTGATCCTCAATGCGCTTTGCCCTCCTAGCTCTACCACTACGACTAGGTATTTCCTCAGGATGCACATCTGGGGTGAAGGCTGTCAGCTGCCCACCTTGTCCCGTGGGCTTCGATGCCCCTGGCGGGCGTCCTCTGGGGGCTCTGGGGTCAGAGGGCCGCGGCTCAATTGTCGATGGCATATACGCAGCTATCCCGTGTGCTGACCTCGAGATGTGGCCTCATCAAAGGGGTGGAACTCAGGGGAACTGGTGGCCACCATCCTACTCCATGGGAAGGGTCTGGCATGGCACCCAGTGTCCCCTCCTCCCAGTCGGTGCCCATAGGACTCTGGGGTTCACCTTGGGATGAAGGGGTAGCTGGTTCGAGCCCCTGCTGTCCCTGCATCATCTGGCTCTGCCAGCCCTGGTAGTTCCCCATGGTCCGCACCATAGTGTCAACACCCTCAGCGAAGCTCCTCAGTGACTGCGACATACTCTGCAGCACCTCAGCCATGCCCACCTGCAACTGGGACGATGTCTGCAGCACCTTGGCAAAGCCCATATGAGAGCGGAACATGTCCCACAGAACCTTATAAAGGTCAGCCTGGTACTGGGTGACATCCCCCAGCAAGTCGGACATTCTAACAAAACCCTCGGCCATGGCCGTCACAGACTGTGCGACGCCTTGGACACCTTCACTCATGGTGCCAATGTTGTGCACCAGGCTCTCCACTGGTCGCCACCCTAGCAGTGTTGGCTTTGGTGCCACTCATTGCCAGTGCCATGTCCTGCGCCTGTAGCTTCCGGGACTCCTCCAAGCAGCTATGGATCTGCTGGAGTGTCGCTGACATCTCCCGGCCGCTCGCTATTGTCTCCATCAGCTCCGGGTACCTATGTACTACAGGTTCAGCATCCAAGCTGGGACCCAGTTGGGTCCTGGGATCCAGCAGACCTCCAACTGCTGTCTCACCTGTGGGTTCCTCACTCCACCTGATGTGCATCATCAGTGGTGTGATGCTCACCAGATTGTGGCCCCGAAGCCTGGTCACTAGCATTTCCCACCGAGGGTGTGTGTGTTTCCGCTGGTGGAGGGTGGGGATGACAGCTGTGCCGCTACTATGGGTGCTTCCTCAGTGCTCCCCTCCGAGGTGTTCTCCTCAGAATCAGAGAGGGTGCCGCCCGGGATGGGCCGACGCCGTCGGCTGGAGGACCTGCGGGAGAATGGACATGTGATCAGTGGGAGGAATGGGTCAGTCAGTAAGGCAATAACAACTCACGGTTGACAGGTCCTCCGGGTGGGGCCTGGTGGCTCCTCACCGTTGCGGCATCTGCCAGCCACCACATAGGTGATTGATCTATCCTTGACCACCCAGTCACCTCCAGGGCACGCTCCTCGAAGGAGGTGAGGATTCTGATATCTGGCACCTCTCTGTCGGCCTGGACCCTCTCCTGATGGTTATGAGAGAGCTTTACCTGAGGAGACAGAGGGTATCATTAGCCACATGTGTGGTTCACAGTGGGGGGAGTGTGAAGGAAGGGTTGAAGGGGGGAATGGGTGGAGGAAGGGCTAGTAGTCGCATGGGGAGTTGTGGGTGGATGCTCCCTTGGGTGGGGGTGGGTCGTTGGTGTCTACTCACTCGTGCTGCCTGGTGGTAAGTGGTTGACCTTTTTCCGGCACTGGAGGCCAGTCCTCCTGGTTACACTCCCCAGACTGACAGCTGCTGCCACCTCATCCCAGGCAGCACTGGCTGCCCTGTGGCTGGCTCTCCTGGACCTTCGGGGATCAGGACATCTCTCCTGGCCTCCACTAAGTCTAGCAGCCTCCACAGGTCAGCATTTACGAATCTTCGGGCCGGTCTCCTTGGTGCCATTGTGCTGCTTGACCTTGTTAGCAGGGGCCTGACGAGCGTGGTCCTGGCGGATCAGCTGGCGAACCTTCATTTGCGACATGAGGCCTCGTTAAGTGGACCAATTAACATTGAATTGAGTTGCTGGTCTTGCTGGGCTGCGTGCCGGGAAGCTTACGGCAATTCCCGCTCGCTACCACACTTAGAATATTTCTGGAGAATTGAGCCCAATGTCTCCAGGATCAATTCTGTCTCCTGGAAATACAAAGGCAGGATGGCCAATTGTTGTGTATTAGGGTAACCCGTGGGAGACTGAGCTTGGGAGTCTCCACTTGCTTTTTTGCGTCCTCTATACTTTTTCTGAGCATGCCTACTGTGGCCATTGGCCACCAGGGTGTTTCAATGATTTGAGTGGCGACTTCCGGTTGCGGCTATGCGGAGCTAAGCCGGACGTTCGGCAGCTCCCGCTTTAATAGGACTTGTGGGCTCTTTTAAGGGCCCCAAACGGCGCTGATTCGACGATTCCCGGTGGATAAAGGGGTCTGGAGCAAAACCCCCCGGGATTTATGGTTCGGATTCGAAGTGGGGCAAGGAGAAAAACGGCAGCAGCTCCCCTGGAAAAGCGGGGGAAGGTGGACAAAATGGCGGCCGGTGGAGCCCCTGAGGAGTGGAGGCAGTGGGCGGAGAGATACCGGGTTGCTGCTGGATTGGCCAGGGAGGAGCTGGTGTGGGTCGAGGTGAGGTTCTATCGCCGTGGGAAACGGGCCGAATGGGTGCTGGCCAGGGGCGAGCAGTCGATGGGCCATGGCTAGTCGACGGGGGAGGGGGGCGGGGTGCCCCCTGATCCGGCTGATCACGTGGAACGTGAGGGGGTTGAATGGGCCGGTTAAGCGGGCCCGGGTGTTTTCGCATCTGAAGGGGCTGAAGGCGGATGTGGCCATGCTCCAGGAGACTCACCTGAAGGTGGCGGACCAGGTCCGTCTGAGGAAGGGGTGGGTAGGGCAGGTTTTCCATTCAGGGCTCGACGCGAAGAACCGAGGGGTGGCGATGCTGGTGGGGAAGAGGGTGGCGTTTGAGGCATCTGAGGTGGTGGCTGATAGTGGCGGCAGATATGTGATGGTGAGCGGTAAGCTGCAGGGGGGAGAGGGTGGTGTTGGTAAATGTGTACGCCCCAAATTGGGATGATGCTGGTTTCATGAGGCGTTTGTTGGGCCGCATTCCTGACCTGGAGGTGGGGGGCCTGATCATGGGGGGGACTTCAATACGGTGCTAGATCCCCTATTGGATCATTCTAGTTCAAGGACAGGCAGGAGGCCGGCGGCAGCCAAGGTGTTGAGGGGGTTTATGGACCAGATGGGAGGAGTGAATCCCTGGAGGTTTGGGAGGCCAAGGGCTCGGGAGTACTCGTTTTTCTCCCATGTGCACAGGGTTTATTCCCGTATTGATTTCTTTGTCCTGAGTAGGGGACTGGTCCCGAGGTTGGAGGAGGCCGAATATTCGACTATAGCGATTTCGGACCATGCTCCGCATTGGGTGGATCTGGAGATGGGGGTGGTGCGGGACCAGCGCCCGCTTTGGCGTCTGGACGTGGGGTTGTTGGCTGATGAGGAGGTGTGTACGAGGGTCCGGGGATGTATCGAGAGGTACCTCGAGGTCAATGATACTGGGGAGGTCCGGGTGGGGATGGTGTGGGAGGCTCTGAAGGCAGTGATTAGGGGAGAGCTGATCTCCATCCGAGCCCATAGGGAGAGGAGGGAGAGGGAGAGACTGGTGGGGGAGCTGTTGAGTGTAGATAGGATGCATGCAGAGGCCCCAGAGGAGGGATTGCTGGGGGAGCGGCGTAGCCTGCAGGCCAAGTTGGATTTATTGACCACCAGAAAGGCGGAGACACAGTGGAGGAAGGCGCAGGGAGCGGTCTAAGAGTATGGAGAGAAGGCGAGCAGGATGCTGGCGCATCAGCTTCGCAAGCGGGACGCGGCTAGGGAGATTGGTGGAGTGAAGGATAGGGGTGGGAATGTGGTGCGGCAGGGGGCAAAGGTCAATGGGGTCTTTAGGGACTTCTACAGGGAACTGTACCGGTCGGAGCCGCCGGTGGTGGGAGGGGGAATGGAGAGCTTTTTGGACAGGCTGCAATTTCCAAGGGTTCAGGAGGGGCAGGTGGAGGGACTGGGGGCGCCGATCGAGTTGGAGGAGCTGGTCAGAGGGATTGGTCACATGCAGTCGGGGAAGGTGCCGGGACCGGATGGGTTCCCGGTTGAATTTTATAAGAAATACGCGGACCTCCTAAAAAAGGCCCTCGGAATGAAAATGGGGAGGCACTGAAACAAAAACCTCGGGAGCACCGTTGGGAGACCTGTTCATTGACGGGAGGTTTGCGAGCCTGGGTGAACTGGAGGAGAAGTTTGAGCTCCCCCCGGGAATATGTTCAGTTACCTTCAGGTCAAGGCGTTTGCTAGGCGGCAGGTGGAGGGGTTCCCTTCGCTGCCCCCGCGGGGGTTAAGGGATAGGGTGCTTTCGGGGGTGTGGGTCGGGGATGGAAATTAATAATATGTTTCTTGAAGATTTAGTGTTGGAATAAAATTCTAAGAAAACTGGCAATAAAGGGAGCAGACAGATAGAACGGGGGTGGATCCATCTTCTCAATATAATCACTTGATCCTCGAGCGGGCTCTCTACCCAACACTTTTGAAGGCGTTGCAAATGGTGATTGACGACAAACTTGGCTTGTTGATACAAATTTTAAGTACTCGTATACTCATGAGAACGAGCTGCAGAATACAAATAAAAGGCTTGATGAAACGGAGGAAAGAATCCTGAAACTTGCAAATGTTGCTTCTTCAGCCGAATCTCACATTTAATTCTTGGAAAACCAGCTACATCTACAGCTATGTCTGAAATGCTGAAGAACAGAGGCTGGAGGAAGAATGTCCGGGTCTTTGGCCCGTCTGAAGGAGCGGAGGATAAGATCCCTGTTATGTTTTTGAGGGGTAGGCTACCACATTTCCTTAAGCTGAATGTGGAGGCTAGGCCTATCAAGCTGGAAAATGCACTTTGTAACCTGTCTTTGAGGTCGAGGGACATTCAACATCACAGGCTCATAATCATTCGCTTTCACAACTTCAAAAGTCGTCAGATGTTTCTGGAGGTGGGGAGGTTCGGCAGGACCTGGTTCCATGAGGGGACGAAGATTTAATTTTTCCAGGACTTCTTGGCAGTGACACAGCAGAAATGTAGAGGCTTTGATGAAGTTAGAAAACCACTCTAAGCAGCTGGAGTGAATTATGCCCTGCTTTATCATAGATTATCATAGAATTTACAGTGCAGAAGGAGGCCATTCAGCCCATCGAGTCTGCACCGGCTCTTGGAAAGAGCACCCTACCCAAGGTCAACACCTCCACCCTATCCCCATAACCCCACCCAACACTAAGGGCAATTTTGGACACTAAGGGCAATTTATCATGGCCAATCTACCTAGCCTGCACATCTTTGGACTGTGGGAGGAAACCAGAGCACCCGGAGGAAACCCATGCACACACGGGGAGGATGTGCAGACTCCGCACAGACAGTGACCCAAGCCGGAATCGAACCTGGGACCCTGGAGCTGTGAAGCAATTGTGCTATCCACAATGCTACCGTGCTGCCAACCCTACAACCTATCCTACAACCCTGAGGGAGATATCCGACAACTGGGAGTCTTTTGATGATCCGGTTAGTGGCTTGGCTGTAGTGTCATTGGAGGCAGTTCAGAGGAGGTTCACCAGATTAATTCCGGGGATGAAGGGGTTGACGTATGAGGAGAGATTAAACAGTTTGGGCTTCTACTCACGGGAGTTTAAAAGGATGAGAGGGGATCTGATCGAGGTATGTAAAATACTAAAAGGGATTGATCAAGTAAACATAGACCAAATGTTCCCCCTTGTGGCAATCTAAAACAAAGAGGTCATGAGATGAGGAGCAACTACTTCTCAGAGGGTGGTGAATTTGTGGGACTCGCTGCCCCATAGTACGATGGAATCTGATTCATTAAATGGTTTCAAGAAGGAGATGAATATATTTTTGATTTTTTAAAAAACTGATTAAAGGGATATGGGAAACATCTGCAGCTCATTGAATTATCCTGACTTTCTCTGTTATAATGTCTTTTTTTGCTTTTTAACCGTATTTTTATGGAAGTAATACTGGCTGTGATATTCTTTCTTTAATCATGACTGAATTGACTGGCACCATTGCCGGGAGGTGGGTGAATGGTTTAGGTCTTCATGGATGGGTCCAAAATGTAGGAGGGACATTTGGCTCCAGTTTTGTTATTGACTTCTCTCCTGTTCTTTTTTGAGGAGTTTGTCTCCTGATGATATGGCCGTAGAGTCCTTACGGCTCCTCACTTGTGTTGAGGAATGTCCCCTTAGAATTATTTTGGTCACAATATTTTTGTTGCATTGGGGTTGGTAAGGTGTTGGCTGGATCCTGCAATGGTCTAGAAATGTCTCTTATCTGAAAAGAATGTTATAAGGACTTTATAGTCTCTGGTGTGACTTGAGGTGAGGTGGGG
Source organism: Scyliorhinus canicula (assembly GCF_902713615.1). Taxonomy (NCBI): domain Eukaryota; kingdom Metazoa; phylum Chordata; class Chondrichthyes; order Carcharhiniformes; family Scyliorhinidae; genus Scyliorhinus; species Scyliorhinus canicula. The sequence continues at coordinate 53,919,623 of NC_052165.1, read as the reverse complement.
GGGGGGGGGGGGGGGGGGGGGGGGTTGCGGCAGGTATGTTTTGGTGTATGCCTGAAAGTGGCATGAAAATGCTATCCTATATTTCTTCTAGTGGTTTGTGAAATGGCAGTAGCTACTTTAAAACTGCGCTCCAGAAATGTGCGGGGAATTCATCATCCTATCAAAAGGAAAAAAATGCTGTCCTTCCTTAAGAAGGAGAAAGTGGACATGGCCTTGTTACAGGAAACTCCTTGGGATGACAAGAAGCACTTTGAAGTTAAAGCAGGAATGGGTGGGACAGGTTTTGTTCGCCCTGGGAATAGGGAATTGAAGGATTTTTATAATGAGCTACTTAAGTTGGGCCAGTCTGGAGATGTACTGACACATATAGAGCGCTACTTTTCTTCCCTCGAGCTTCCTATGGCTTCGGAGGATGAACAGCTTGTCCTTAATGCTCCTATTTCTGAAATGGAAATGGCTATTGGTATTAGGGAGCTCCAGCCTGGTAGGGCCCTGGGCTGGATGGTTTGGGTGTGAGCTTTACAGGGAATTTAAGAACTTGCCGATAGATCTATTAATTGGTATTAACTGTCATTCATTAGAGGCAGGTCTGCTACCACCGACATTCCGCGAAGTGAATATTTCCTTGATTTTGAGTGCAAGCAATACCTCAAGAGGAGTGTGCTTCTTATAGGCTCATCTCGCTTCTGAATGTTGATTTAAAATTGTTGTCTAATGTGTTGCCGTGGCTTCATGAGGAAATTCTTCCACTGATTATTCAGAGGGGTCAGACTGGGCTCAGTTAGAATTATTGCAATAATGTCAGAAGGTTATTGAATGTCATCCAAGTCTTTCAAAAGGGTGTCAGATGGTTTCGTGATTTCCTTGGATACGGACAAAGCTTTTGAACAGGTGGAATGGAATAACTTGGTTTACAGTTACAGGTGCTGTATCACAGGCACTTGGCCACAGAACTCATGAATTATTACAGGTCTGAGAATTTTGGCCTTCAGAGAGGGACCAGGCAAAGATGTCCCTTGTCCCCTTGCTGTTCGTATTGGCTATAGAGCCTTTGGTGGAGGCTATTAGACAGGATTCTTTGGCTTTTTGGGTTCTGCAGTGGAGAGATGCGACATTAAGATCACGATTTCTGCTGATGTGCTGCTGTTTGTGCTGCTGTTGGTATCAAAGCCGGACATTTCAGTTCTCTCTATTATTTTTTAAAATATTTTTATTCCAAAAATAGGAAAACCGAGAACAGGTATTGCTCACATAAACCAATAGAACAATCAAATGTTGTGCAAACATCATTATTGCTGTCGCAGATAGATTAAATGCCTTTTCTGTTGTACGATTAATTTTACAAAGTCTGGCCAATGGAAGAGCTGAGAAGTAAATCATTCCTCGCTTGTGAATTTCCCCTTCCGGGTTTACTTATTTGGGTGTTGTAATTGCCCCTTTCTTCAAGCAACTATGTAGGGCCAATTTCTGTCAGTTGATTTTGTCTATTAGGTGGGACCTGACTCGTTAGCCCTCCCTGCTGGTTTTGTAGCTGGGTAGGATGTTAAGATGAATCTTATTCCGAGATTGCTGTATCCTTTGCAGATGTTATTGTCTGTTGGGTCTTAAAAGAGAATGATCAGCTCGTTTATATGGAATAAAAAGAAGCCTTGTTTGAAATTCAACAAGTTGCAGCTCCCAGCTTCTTTTGGGGGTGCCGAGTGTTAGAATGTACCAATTAGCCTCATCTTCGGAGAGGATCCCCCCTTCATTTGGCTTGGCATTGAAGCAGGGCAGTCAGTGTATCCTGTTCAGGCTCTGCTGTTCTAAGAGGACTTTAGGTGGAGCTCTGCTAGGTGTGAGAATCCTATAATTATTAACACTCTAAGAGCGTGGAGGAGGGTCTCTGTCAACTAGAAAGGATATATAAACTATGCTGAGGACCCGGGTTCGATCCTGGCCCCGGGGATTTTATGCCAGTTTCTCCCTGTGTCTGTGTTGGTTTCACCCCACAACACAAAGATGTGCAGGTCAGGCCACGCTAAATTTCCCCTTAATAAATTTTTAAAAAAATAAATAAATGAATAAATTGACTTCTGCTCTCTCTTCTATTCAGGACAGCTCCGACTTCCCACCAGGTCTCATGGATTCACTATTTGCAGAGTTAGAGAGAGGCATTTGTAGGCTGGGAGATATGTTCAATGGTAGCTCCTTGTCAGCTATGCCAATAATTTAATATTCTAAGACATTCCTTTTTTTAAGTATCTGCAACTTGGAGACTTTATCCTTTACAAGACAAGTATGCATCTTGACTCTTCTATTTGCCAGGTGGGAAAATCTTGTCTTCTGCTGAACTTAAACACTTGATTAGTATGATACTTTGTGTTCTAGATCCTGTGTGAGTACATTGGGTACCTTGCTGTCTTGGTAAAGAAACTTGGCAATTAACATTGATGAGAAAACATGGGGTAATATATGTGATTATGCCGCTAAATTTTGGTGTGTAATAAAATGAAGGAGATTCAGTTTAAGATACTGCACCATTTGCACATCAAACCAAGTTTAGACTCTGGGTTGATCACACTATATCCTTGATGTGTCTGGTAGTTGAGGGTGATTATATACACTGCATATAGTCTTGTGTCAAGATTCAATCCTATTGGTCTGGTGTTGTTAAGGAGCTTGAGAGGATATTTGGCAGGGCCTTGGAATTTGATCCTTTAGTCCTAATTCTGGGTCTTCCAGATAATCTGGATGCTAACGAAAAAGGCTGTATAACACCTTGACTTTTGTAGCTTAGAAAAATACAAGTAAGCTTCGATTCAAAACTGGCATAAAATAGTTATGGATTGTATTCCTATGGAATTCCTAGCTTCTGGATTCTGTTCTAAATTGATACATTCTGTAAAGTGTGGGACCCCTGGGCTCTGCTTTGTCTGGCCTGCTCCTGCAAGGTTTGTTGTAAGTGTTGATTTCACTATACATACATGTGCATCTTGTTATGGCATCTTACCATGTTTGTATGGCCTTATCCTCTTCCCCCCTACTCTCTGACTGATCCATCTTTAAGTAGGGGCACTTACCTTTATCTGTTCTCATGTTTGCAGAAATAATTGTTCCGTACTGTACCAATATGTGTTTAAAGTTTGTTGTGTAATCTGTTTATAAAACTCTAACAAAAATATATTTTGAAATGCCAAGCAAGATTTGGAAAGGGTCCATCTCATTGAATCAAATGAAAACGTGACTAAAAAGGGAATGCTATGGATATTACATATATGGAATTTTAGAAGGCTTTCGATAAATTTAGCTAAAGTTGAAGATCAGAGCAAATTATTGAGCAGGCTAGCAACTTGATGAGTGGCAGTAAGACTGAGAATGGATAAAGGGCATAAAGATAAAGCAAATTACTGCAAATGCTGGAAATCTCAGCAGGCCTGACAGCATCTGTGGATAGAGAGTCTGGATGACTGTCAAATAATAATGGGCAGGGGCAGGTACTCTAATAGGCAGGATGTGGCTAGAGATGTTCCGGAAGGATTTGTGTTGGTGCCTTAACAATTCAACGTGCTTATTAACACCATAGGGAACTGTTGAGATTTAAATTTAATTAAAGCTGGTTCTACTAACAGTGACCATGAAACTGTCAGATTGTTGTGACAACTCATCATGTTCACTAACGTCTTTCTGGGAAGGACATCGGGCATCCTTACCTGGTCTAGTCTACGTGTGGCTCCGGACCCAAACAATGTGGCTGCCCTCTGAGTTGTTTTAAACCTCTACAGAAAAGTAAAAAATAAATAAAATTATATGGAGCACCAGGCAATCACCTAGCCACCGAAAACAACAGCACATCCTTCCCAGTCGAACCTGAGAAGCCCTCCTTACTACCATTTGGGACTTTTGCTAAAATTGGGACAACTGGCCTACAGACCGGACAACAGCCTTTTATAGTCATAGTCACTAAATCCTCCAGCCAATGTCCCAGATACCATCCCACCGGCGGTTCAGGTCCATCAGAGATGGTAGCAGAGTGGTGTACAGTCAGGAGGGAGTTGCCCTCTGTGTCTTTCTTATTAACTCTGGACTTCATGAAGTCTCGTGACATCAGGCAAACATGGGAAAGGAAACCACCTGCTGATTGCCATCTACCATCCTCTCAGCTGATAAATCAGTACACATCTAAGTTGAATACCACTTGGAAGAATCACTGAGGGCACAGAATGTACTCTGGGTGGGGGACTTCAATGTACATTCCCAAGACTGGCTTGGTAGTAGCATTTAACTAACCAAACTGGCTGGGTCCTGAAGGGCATATCTGCCAGTCTGGGCCTGTGGTATTAGTGAAGGAAACAATAACTGCATCCTCACCAATTTACCTACTGTAGACCATGACAGTATTGGTAGGAGTGATCACATTCCTTGTGGAGATGAACTCCTGTCTTCACGCTGAGGATACTATCCGTCATGTTGTATGACACTATCACCATGCTAAATGCGATAAGCTCCGAATAGGTATAGCAATCGCTTCTCGGCCTTTTGGCTAAGATGAGCATGAGGTCAGATGTAATGCCTGGATCTGGTGTGTCTCTCTTGTGGGGACCATGAATTGCATTCAATTTGAATTAGTTTTTGGAGCAGGCAAGGAGCTGGATTAGGGGTTTGCCCCTGTCCACACTCTGAGCTCTGGCTTTGTAACTCTGATAAAGTAATTAAAAAAAAATAGATATAGCAGCTCAAAACTGGGTATCCACGAGGCATTGTGGGCCATTGTTTTCTTTTATTCAACCATTATCTATAACCAGAATCCGTCACTCTCTCATTACCATCAAGCCAGAGATCAACCAGGTGCCAACATGATGAAGCTATGACAATTGAACAATTACTGGAGGAGGAGGCTTCAGAAATAGATGAAAGATCATCAACCTGAAATGTTAAGTCTGTTTCTCTCCACTGATTTTGCATGACCTGCAAGGTTTTTCCAGCATTTTCTGTTCTTATTTCACAATTCCAACATGTGCAGTATTTAGCTTTTGTCTTACAAAGGATTTTAGTGACCTGGGAGAGAGTGCAGTATAGATTTATCAGGATAATATCTGGACTCCCAAGTGTTGGGTTATGTGGAAATATTGCACAAGCTAGGCAATTTAACATTTATGGGCTGGATTCTCCCAAAATGGGGCTATGTCCCCATGCTGGCGTAAAAACACAGGCATTGCACTCCCGAGTTTCCTGAAAAAAAAACCCGATTCACTTACCTTCAGGGGCTAGCAGGGACCCGGAGTGCTTCAAGCAGCTTTGGCTGTGGATACTGGCCCTCGTACTTCCGGTTCCCCGTAAGCGTACGGCAGCGGCCTCCAGCGACCGAGCCGAGCGCCATGGCGGACTCGGACCGTGGAGGCAGCTCCTTAATCCCCTGATCGACCGCACGCTCCTGCATCAGACTGGCCCAATCTGTGCGCACCCAGTGCCCTATCCCCCACCAGGGCATCCGCGGACTGAGTCCGCAGCCACCACGCGAGAATCTCGACCGGCCATATCATGTTACTTCCACGCCATCAGGAACTCGGACGGTCGGGAGCGGAGTATTGTTGGGAGGGCCTCTGCCAATGTCCCCCCCAGCCATCCGGACGCATGGATATTCGGGGCCCGGAGAATCGCTGGAGCGGCACCGGGCCTGATTCCGTCTGGAAAGTTGATTCTCTGCCCCGCGCCAAATGCAATTTAGGCATGGGGCTGCGGAGAATCCAGCCCAAGGAGTTAAGGTTTTCAAACTATTACCCTTAATAGTGATAGGGTAAATAAAGATTTTTAAAAAATAAATTTAGCGTTCCCTCTTCATCTTTTCCAATTAAGGGGCAATTTACCATAGCCAATTTACCTAGCCTGCACATCTTTGGGTTGTGGGGAGAATGTGCAAACTCCACACGGACAGTGACCCAGAGCTGGGATCGAACCTGGAACCTCAGCGCTGTGAGGCAACAGGGCTAACCCACTGCGCCACCGTGCTGCCCCTAGGGTAAATAAAGATAATTTATTTCTGTAGGTTACGGAGTTTAGAGCTAGAGGATAAAGCCTAATTTTTTTTTTCATATTTTTTCATGGGTGTGAACATCCCAGGTGTTAGGATCCTGAACGAAAACCCAATTATTTTCAAGTTGCAAAACAGTGAGGAAATGTTACTGCACCACGGGAGTGATAACACTGATCCATAGGTATCTTTTATGTTAAAACAAACTTTAATTTAATCACAGAATTAACTACATTAGTAACAAAAAATGTCTTCACAGTCAACAGTTCTTACATAAAAGAAGAAACCTTAACTTACTGCTTAAACCTGCTACTATATTCCAATTAAGCAAACCAATATGAATAAAGTTAACCAGGATTTTACTTGCTTTTCTCTGTGTAGAGTCGTCGGAGAGAGAATCTTTCAGGGCCAAACTGAATTACCTCTTTCAGATTAGAGTTCTAGGACCAACTGATTCTTCACCGCCCATTAACGATATCATCTGTACCCAAAGCATAAGGCATTCTTTTGTCTCTTCTTACGATGTCCCTTGACTTGTTTATCAAGGACCAAACACAATACCCCTCATAAATTAGCTACATTTCTAGGGGTCCTGGAAACCTAAACAACAATCCATTAGCAAGCTATTTATAAATAAATAAATGGTTCTCAAGGTCTATCAGCAGAATACTTCACCTGCAAATCAATGATTACCTCACTGTTATAATATGTTAATCACCACTCTAGCAGTTATACTGTCTGTGTTGAACCTTAACCCAGATTTTAAATAACATTACTGCAAATTAAAACAAAATATATTACTTATGATCATGTAATACACTCCTCGCATTGGCAGGACCAGCTTTTGTTGCCCACCCCTAATTGACCTGAGGTGATGGTGGGCCGCTATCTTTAATCACTATCATCACAGTGCTATTAGGGAGGGAGTTCTTGGATTTAGACCCAACAACATTTGCACCTGCTTTTCTTTTCAGTGGCAGAGGTTTTGGGTTTGGAAGGCCCTGTTGCATGAGGCTTAGCAAGTTTACGCAATGCTTCTTTTAGATGAACACCATTTAGGCTGTTTCCTTTGGAACAGAGGGAAGATATAATTGAGGTGTGTAAAATTATGAAGGGACTTGGAGGGAGTGGATTTGAAGGATCTCTTTCCATTAGCAGATTAAAAATAACGGATGTACGGATTAGAGGAAAGTTGAGCAGAAATGTTTTTACCAAGAGGATGGTTTAGTCTGGAACTCTCACTGAATTTAAAAATACTTTGATTTGCATTGTAAGTGGCATAAACAACAGAGCTAATCATTATGACCTATAGGATTCTTCTGGATAGCTCTTTATTGGCTGGCAAGGATAAGATGGGTTGAATGGTCTCCTCTAGTAAATCATCTATGTTTACATGACGGTGGCTTTTTGGGAGATGGCAGTTGTTTTAAACAGTGCCCAAGAAGCTGGCACCATTTTTAACATTAGTTGGCATGGGCACCAGAAAGGAATGTTGGTCGGCCAGCAGTTTAGTAGGAATGGGGTTAAGTGAATAGGGAGTGAGTTTTAAACCATGGCTCCAGCTGCTTGCTGGGTGGATGTGGAAGACCCCATGGCATTATTTTTGAAGAACATTGAGATTTATCCTTGGTATCCTGGCCAATATCTATCTCCTGGTCACGATCGCATTGCTTTTCATAGAATTTACAGTGCAGAAGGAGGCCACTCGGCCCATCGAGTCTGCACCAGCTCTTGGAAAGAGCACCCCACCCAAGCCCACACCTCCACCCTATCCCTATAACCCAGTAAGCCCACTCAACACTAAGGGCAATTTTGGACACTAAGGGCAATTTAGCATGGCCAATCCACCTAACCTGCACATCTTTGGACTGTGGGAGGAAACAGGAGCACCAGGAGGAAACCCAGATACAGGGAGAGCGTGCAGACTCCACACAGGGACCCAAGCAGGGAATTGAACTTGGGCTGGAGCTGTGAAGCAATTATGCTAACCACTATGCTAAGGTGTTGCCCATAGGGATGCCCGCAGCATGCTCCCTTTTTGTGGGATCATGCTGCGCACAAATTTAATGCTGCATTTCCTGCATTATAACACTATCTCACTGGCAATGGAGCACGTTGAGAAGTCCAGTGGTTACGAAAAGTGCTACAATAAATGCAAGTCGTTCTTTCTTATTTACCACTGATAATGCAACACCCCTGCAACTACCTTGCATCAAGGCTATTGCGGAATTGCCAACTTCTTTGAAAATATTGAACAGCTTTTGTTATTTTTCTCGCTCAGGGCTATTGGCAAAATTTTCAGCCACGTCTTCTGTGGAGCAGTAGCAAGGAACCGACTGGCTCCGCTGCTGTGAACAGTAGAAACCATTGCGATGTTTACCAAACATTTGACACTTCAGCTCCCAGCTCACTTCCTGTTCCTCCAGCCAGCCGGCGGAAGTGAAGGACCCACGTGGCGTCAATGGCGCATTCCCATTGGCCAGCCGCTGCTCAGGAGATGTCTGACGCCGCGGAGCAACCGAGTCAAAGCAAAAAGAGATAAGGATATGGAGCAGTGAGCGTCCGCAAGCTGGAGGCGGATAGCGAGAGAAGTACAGGCCTCGTCAGCGACTAGGTAATGTAAATTGCCAACCGTACAGTTAATCAATGGTAAACCGCATTGAGGACGGAATCGGGTAGATGAGAATTGTACGAAACAGGGAATTCATTGTGACCGAGGTCAAGCGGTGCGAGAGAACCAACCGACACCGGGCGGGGGGGGCGCGAGCGACAGAACCGACCGACACCGGGGGGGAGCGCGAGCGAGAACCGACCGACACCGGGGGGGAGCGCGAGAGACAGAACCGTCCGACACCGGGGGGAGCGTGAGCGACAGAACCGACCGACACCGGGGGGGAGCGCGAGCGACAGAACCGACTGACACCGGAGGGGGGAGCGAGAGAACCCACCGACACCGGGGGGGAGCGCGAGCGAGAGAACCGACCGACACCGGGGGGAGCGCGAGATGGAGACTAGGCTTGTGTCTCTCAGCGCGACGGGGGCAGAGCAAATTTCCAAATGCTCCTCTTGGGAGGATGCTCTCCCTCCCCTGCAGCTTGTACAGAATGCATAATTCGATTCTGCCCGCTGTAGAGTATTTCAATGTTCTCTGCCATGGGCAATCCTGCTTTATCCATTTTGAAGCAGGTTGTAGAGTTCAGACGAAGCGCACACGCAGTTGGAACGGGTGCTCTCCGAGGACACATGGTGCCTATCCCATACTGACCTTTTGTAAAACGGATGGCGCCCACCAGCCGAGTTCGGGGAGGGGTGAGACCAAGGAGGAATTTCAATAAGAGGGTAAAAATATCAAAATTGTGTTGGCTCATGATCCTCCAATGTTATCTGGTGAGCACTGGGATGATGGGTGAACAGGACTGGCTGTGAGTTGGGATGTATGCAGTGGAGTTTTCAAGAACATATGAAATAGGAGCAGGAGGAGACCGTACTGCCTCTTAAGCCTGCTCTGCCATTCCCTACGGTCATGGCTGATTATCTATCTCCACTTTACTTTCTTATTGCTGCCCCATATCTATTTCAGGCTGCAATGTACCCATGGTAGAACATAGGAAATAGGTGCAGGAATGTACCTGGATGAGCTCAAATTTGTTGATTGCTGAAGATGAGAGACCAGCCAGGATAGCACTGGAATAGTTAAGTATTGCAAATATCATGCATACAATGCCTTGTATATGGCAGGACTAGTAAAGGATACGCTCTAATCTGAAAAATAAATATTCCTTGCGGGATGCAGGCATAGCCAACATTTATTACCCATTCCTACTTGCCTATGAGAAGGTAGTGGTGAGCTGCCTTGAATTCCCTTGATCTGTTGTGTAGGTGCACCCACAGTGCTGTGTAGTAGGGGGGTTTTAACCCAGTAATAGTAAAGGGACATAATATATTTCTAAGTTAGGATGTTAGGAACTTGGAGGTGCTGGTACTCCATGTGCCTGTTGCTCTTCCTTTCTTGGTGGTAGAGGCCGAGTACCTTGAGGTGCTGTCAAAGAAGTCATGACCAGTTGCTGTCGTTCATCATGCGGCTTATGAAGCAGTGATTAATTAAAGGAGTAGAGCACCTGACTAGAGAATATCCAAAGACACTGCCAACTTGTGCCTTGAGGATTGTGGAAAGGACTTGGGGAGTCGGGAGATGAATCGCATGCTGGAGAGTTGCCGGCCTCTGACCTACTCTTGTAGCCACGGTATTTGTGTGTCTGTTCCAAATGATAGCCATTTGACTGTTGACATTGTGAGATTTTATGATGGTAATACCTTTGAATGTCAAAGGGAAGGTGCTGAGAGTTTTGTTGGAGATGATCATAAACTGGAAATTACATGACATGAATGTTACAACGACAAGGAAAATTAGGAGAAAAGTTAAGACTAAATATAACTTAGGAGAGGTTACTAATCGAGGTGTTAAGATTCAAAACAGAGGTATAAAAGCCAACATAAGTGTACTTTACCTGAATGCTCGTATTCGGAATAAGGTAAATGAGTTGATGGCGCAAATCATCGTGAATGACTATGATTTAGTGGTCATTACTGAAACATGGTTAAAGGATGGTCACAACTGGGAGTTAAATATCCAAGGGTATCAAACTATTCGGAAGGACAGAGTGGATGGTAAGGAAGGTGGTGTAGCTCTTATTTAAGGATGACATCCGGGCAATAGTAAGGGATGACATTGGTGCTAGGGAGGATAAGGTTGAATCCATTTGGGTGGAAATCAGGAATAGTAAGGCGAAAAAGTCACTGATAGGAGTAGTCTATAGGCCACCAAATAGTAACATTATGGTGGGGCAGGCAATAAACAAAGAAATAACTGATGCATGTAGAAATGGTACAGCAGTTATCATGGGGGATTTTAATCTACATGTCGATTGGTTTAACCAGGTCGGTCAAGGCAGCCTTGAGGAGTAGTTTATAGAATGTATCCGTGATAGTTTCCTAGAACAGTATGTAACGGAACCTACGAGGGAGCAAGCGGTCCTAGATCTAGTCCTGTGTAATGAGACAGGATTGATTAATGATCTCATAGTTGGGGATCCTCTCGGAAGGAGCGATCATGATATGGTGGAATTTAAAATACAGATGGAGGGTGAGAAGGTAAAATCAAACGCTAGTGTTTTGTGCTTAAACAAAGGAGATTACAATGGGATGAGAGAAGAGCTAGCTAAGGTAGACTGGGAGCAAAGACTTTATGGTGAAACAGTTGAGGAACAGTGGAGAACCTTCAAAGCGATTTTTCACAGTGCTCAGCAATGGTTTATACCAACAAAAAGGAAGGACGGTAGAAAGAGGGACAAGCGACCGTGGATATCCTAAGGAAATAAGGGAGAGTATCAAATTGACGGAAAAAGCATGCAAAGTGGCAAAGATTAGTGGGAGACTAGAGGACTGGGAAATCTTTAGGGGGCAACAGAAAGCTACTAAAAAAGCTATAAAGAAGAGTAAGATAGAATGAGAGTAAACTTGCTCCGAATATAAAAACAGATAGTAAAAGTTTCTACAAATATATAAAACAAAAAAGACTGGCTATGGTAAATATTGGTCCTTTAGAGGATGAGAAGGGAGATTTCATAGTGGGAGATGAGGAAATAGCTGAGGACCTGATCAGGTTTTTTGGGTCGGTCTTCACAGTGGACACAAATAACATGCCAGTGACTGATATTTCTAGAACAGGTGAGGACCTTGAGATGATTGTTATCACTAAGGAGGTAGTGATGGGCAAGCTTATGGGGCTAAAGGTAGACAAGTCTCCTGGCCCTGATGGAATGCATCCCAGAGTGCTAAAAGAGATGGCTAGGGAAATTGCAAATGCACCAGTGATAATTTACCAAAATTCACTAGACTCTGGGGTGGTCCTGGCAGATTGGAAATTAGCAAACGTGACACCACTGTTTAAAAAGGAGGTAGGCAGAAAGCGGGTAATTATAGGCCAGTGAGCTTAACTTCGGTAGTAGGGAAGACGCTGTAATCTATCATCAAGGAAGAAATAGCGAGGCATCTGGATGGAAATTGCCCCATTGGGCAGACGCAGCATGGGTTCATAAAGGGCAGGTCATGCCTAACTAATATAGTGGAATTTTTTGAGGACATTACCAGAGCGGTAGATATCGGGGAGCCAATGGAGGTGGTATATCTGGATTTCCAGAAAACCTTTGACAAGGTGCCACACAAAAGGTTGCTGCATAAGATAGATGCATGGCATTAAGGGTAAAGTAGTAGCATGGATAGAGGATTGGTTAATTAATAGAAAGCAAAGTGTGGAGATTAATGGGTGTTTCTCTGTTTGGCAATCAGTAGCTAGTGGTGTCCCTCGGGGATCAGTGTTGGGCCCACAATTGTTCACAATTTACATAGATGATTTGGAGTTGGGGACAAAGGGCAATGTGTCCACGTTTGCAGACGACACTAAGATGAGTGGTAAAGCGAAAAGTGCAGAGGATACCGGAAGTCTGCAGAGGGATTTGGATAGGTTACGTGAATGGGCTAGGATCTGACAGATGGAATACAATGTTGACAAATGTGAGGTTATCCATTTTGGTAGGAATAACAGCAAAAGGGATTATTTAAATGATAAAATATTAAAACATGCTGCTGTGCAGAGAGACCTGGGTGTGCTCATGCATGAGTCGCAAAAAGTTGGTTTACAGGTGCAACAGGTGATTAAGAAGGTAAATGGAATTTTGTCCTTCATTGCTAGAGGGATGGAGTTTAAGACTAAGGAGGTTATGCTGCAATTGTATAAGGTGTTAGTGAGGCCACACCTGGAGTCTTGTGTTCAGTTCTGGTCTCCTTACCTGAGAGGATGTACTGGAGCTAGAGGGTGTGCAGAGGAGCTTCACTAGGTTAATCCCAGAGTTGAAGGGGTTGGACCATGAGGAGAAGTTGAGTAGACTGGGACTGTACTCGTTGGAATTTAGAAGGATGAGGGGGGGGATCTTGTAGAAACATATAAAATTATGAAGGGAATAGATGCGGGCAGGTTGTTTCCACTGGCGGGTGAAAGCAGGACTAGGGTGCATAGCCTCAAAATAAGGGGAAGCAGATTTTGGGACTGGGTTTAGGAGGAACTTCTTCACCCAAAGGGTTGTGAATCTATGGAATTCCTTGCCCAGTGAAGCAGTTGAGGCTCCTTCATTAAATGTTTTTAAGATAGAGATAGATAGTTTTTTGAAGAATAAAGGGATTAAGGGTTATGGTGTTCGGGCTGGAAAGTGGAGCTGAGTCTACAAAAGATCAGCCATGATCTCATTGAATGGCGGAGCAGGTTCGAGGGGCCATATGGCCTACTTCTGCTCCTAGTTCTTATGTTCTTACTTGCCACTTAACAGCCAAAGTATGGGTCTAGGTCTTGCTACATTTGGGAATGGTATTTCATCTGAGGTATTGCAAATGGAATTGAACATTGTGCAAACATTAGTGAACATCCCTCTTCTGACCTTATGATGGAAGGAAGGTCATTGATAAAGCAGCTGAATGTTTATGCTCAGCACATTGCCCTTAGGAATTCCTGCAGCAATTGTCCTGGGACTAAGATAATTAGGTTTAAACAACCACAGCCATTTTCATTTGAGCCAGTGGAGAATTTTTATTATTCCCAATTTTACCCTGGTTTCTTGGTCTATGAATGCAACAGTGATGTCAAGGGCAGTCACTTTCATCTCATTGTTGGAATTCTGCTTTTTGTTTTGTTTGTGTTTGGTCAGGGCTGTAATTGTCCTGGTGAAACCCAAACTGAGCAGGCTATTGGTATGCGCTGCTTACTTGTGCTGTTGATGTCACCTTCCATCACTTTGCCGTTGATTGAGAGTAGGTAGGTAGATGGAGCAGTAATTGACTAGATTGGATTTGTCCTGTTCTTTTGAATACAGGATGTACCACAGCATTTTTCTACTATTTCAGGACAACATTAACACCTGTACTGCAACAATTTGGATAGAGGTGCAGCTAGTTCTGGAGTGCATGCTTCGAGCACCACTATTGGCCTGTTGTCGGGGCCTATAGCCATTGTTGTATTTGCCGTTTCTTACTATCATGCAGAGTGCATTGAGTTGGCTGAAAACTGGCATCTGTAATGGTGTGGATCTCGGAAAGAGACCGAGATGAACATCATTTGGTATTTCTGGATGAAGATGTTCTAAATGCTTCAACCTTGTCTTTGGACTTGTATGTTGGTGTGTGACATTGTTGAGGTTTGGTGCTTTTCCTCCTCTTAGCTGTCTAATCGTCCACTGCCATTCATGAGTGGATGTTACAAGATTTTAGAGCTCTGACCTGATCCATTGTTTAGCTCTGCCTATACCATGTAGCCTCTGTTGTCTAGTCACAAATCATTTCATCTAATGGAATGCATCCATAGTTGATTAGGGAAGCTAAGGTCGAGATAACTTAACTTCTGACCACACTCTTTATTCCTCCTTTAATAATGGAATGATGCCAAAGGACTGGAAGATTGTGAAAGTTGTTCAAAGCAGGAGGGATAAACCTGGTAGCAACAGGACAATTAGTCAAGCTTCAGTGATGTGAAAATTACGAGAGTGTGGGAGGGGGAATAAAAGAATGTGATTAATCTTCCCATCTGGATAATCACGCTCTTTTATTCCCAACCCCGTTTAAATCTTGTGCTCGTTTCCTAACCTCCCCATTCCACAACTTTGTAATCTCCTTCCCCCCACCCCCCTACACTCAACTTCCTCTATTCATCTTATGACATCTGTGACCAGTGACACTCTCATGGGTGTGTATCTACGTGGAACCTATTCATATGTGAACATTCGCTGCTAAAATAATACTGCTGAATCCAATGTGTGCTGGTGTTATAGTTTACTGAAGGCGTCCCAAATTGCTGTGGCAATATACACTTTTACATGCATGTTGTAGTCTGGAGCTATGGCTAGTGATGGTACAGGCTTCAACTTAATTTCCATCATTAAAAAAAAAAAATTAGAGTGCCCAATTATTTTTTCCAATTAAGGGGCAATTTAGTGTGGCCAATCCTCCTAACCAGCACATCTTTGGGCTGTGGGGGTGAACCCCATGCAGACACGGGGAGAATGTGCAAACTCCACACAGACAGTGATCCAGGGTCGGGATTCGAACCCGGGTCCTCAGCGCCGTAGGCAGCAATGCTAACCACCGTGCTGCCTCTACTTAATTTCCATCATGTGGCTGACCAGGAATTCTGTCCTGCTCTAAATGTCTGTCTGTGGTGTGTTTTGGAAGCATTTCTAGGTTGATAATCAACCTTGAACTTCTGGTTCAGAGGCAGGGCAGTTATTCACTGTACCATAGGGCATCCTCCATGAATCTAAAGTTGCCCATGAACTGGTCAAGTGAGACAGTTGCTGATGGTAATCTATGAATCTTTCCAAATAGTGTGATGGTTAAGAAATTTGAGGTTTGCACATAGCTGCCAATGTGTGCTAATTAAACGGTACCATTCAAAAGGTTTTTATTCTTTTAGTTATGCCCACAGAACAAGTGAGCATCAGAAAGTTGGTGCATCAGAAATTCCGAATGAGTTTTATGGCTCATCTTAAAAGAGTAATGTGTTTAATCTTTTCTGGGAAGCAGAATATAATACTTTGCTCGTCATGTCCAGTGATGCTATGATCAGGAACTACTTTTCTTTAAAGAGTGGATATGAAATGGATGATTTACTTGAGCTGGTTGTATAACAGGAACTTAAAATGATAAGGGTGGCGCAGTGGTCACTGTCTGTGTGGAGTTTCCCTGTGTCTGCGTGGGTCTCACCCCCACAACCCAAAGATTTGCATGGTAGGTGGATTGGCCACTCTAAATTGCCTCTTAATTGGAAAAATTAAAAAAAAGAATTACAAATAAGAAACTTAAAATAATTTATGGCACAAGAGGTCATTCGACTAATCATGTCCATGCTGGCTGAAAAATAACTATCCAGTCTAATCCACTTTTTTGGCTTTTGGTCAACCTACAGCCCTGAAGGTTACAAAACATCCAAATGCTTTTTAAATGCAATAGTGTTTCTACATTGAACGCGCTTTTGAGGCAGTGACCACTTTTCAATCGCAATGAGAAACATGATTTGAGCGAGGCAAGAGCTAGGAGCAGTGCTGGTTAAAATATACAAGTTTTCTGACTTAATCACAACAAAAGTTGCTGGGAAAACTCAGCAGTGTGGCAGCATCTGTGGAGAAAGAAACGGTTAACATTTCAAACTGGTTCCGAAGAAGTCATGTTGGACATTGAGTCATAGTTTTTAAAAACAAATTTAGAGTACCCAATTATTATTTTTTCCAATTAAGGGGCAATTTAGTGTGGCCAATTCACCGCACCCGAACATCTTTTGGGTTGTGGGGGTGAAACCCATGGAGAGAATGTGCAAACTCCACACGGACAGTGACCCAGGGCCGGGGGTTGAACACGGGTCCTCAGTGCTGCAACCCCAGTGCTAACCACTGTGCCACCATGCTGCCCTGACATCGAGTCATAGTTGATCATAATCTTTTTCATTTTTTGAAATGCACCTTTGGCTGTTTCAATCCTTCCATCTTATTTCTTGGTCATTCTATATCATCAGAAGTAAGAACTATATCATCAGTGTATCTTGTTACAACATACAGTGCAGAAGGAGGCCATTCGGCCCATCGAGTCGGCACCGACCCACCTAAGCCCTCAGTTCCACCCTATCCCCGTAACCCTATAACCACTCCTAACCTTTTTTGCATACTAAGGGCAATTTTAGCATGTCCAATCCACCTAACCTGCACGTCTTTGGACTGTCGGAGGAAACCGGAGCACCCGGAGGAAACCCACGCAGAGACGGGGAGAACGTGCAGACTCCGCACATACAGTGACCCAGCGGGGAATCGAACCTGGGACCCTGGCCTGTGAAGCCACAGTGCTAGCCACTTGCTACCGTGCTGCCCATACAACTTATTAAAGTTGTACCCTCCAGCCAATATGCCAGGAAGGTCTTCAGTCAAGAATATTTCACTGTACAAATTCAATAAATCTGGTGAGAAAATGCCACCCTGCCCTTCTTAGATCTTCTCAAAATTGCTTACATCATTCTCAACTTTGTTCGCTTAAAGATTTCTTATCGCTTTAAGATCTTTGGCATCAAGTCAAGAGACTCTAACATGCTTATCAGTTCTTCATGTTTTATCTTGTCATATACCTTGCTATAACCAATAAAGCACATGAATGACTCATTCTAATACCATACGTACCAAAAAATGGGTCTCATTCTCTATATTCTCCAAAACCACATTGAAGAGCTGAAATTTCTGGCTTTATTTTCTCCTGGCCCTATTCATTACTGCTCAAAGTCAGATCTTCATAATGTGTGAGGGTGTAACTAGTAGAGTTGATGAGGGGGAGCCAATGCATGGCATATTTGGACTTGGAAGGCTTTTGACAAAACCCGTAAAAGAGATTGGTGTGTAAAATTACAGCGCATGGGATTAGGGGTAGTGTATTGAGATGGATAGAAAACAGATTGGCAGGCAAGAAGCAAAGAGTAGGAATTAATGTCTGTGTTTCAAATTGACAGGCAGTGACTAGTGGGGTACCGCAGGGATTGATGCTAGGACCCCAGCTATTCACAATATATGTCAATGATTTAGACGAGGGAACAAAATATCATATTTCCAAATTTGCAGATGACACCCAAGTTGGGTGGGAGGTTGAGCTATGAGGAGGATGCAGAGGCCCGTCATTGTGATTTGGGCAAGTTGAGAGAGTGGACAAATGATTGATAGATGCGGAATAATTAAGATAACTGCAAGGTAGCAAAAATGAGGTGGCAAACTATTATCTGAATGGCCATAAATTAGGAGAGGGAGGGCAGCACGGTGGCACAGTGGGTTAGCCCTGCTGCCTCATGGCGCCGAGGTCACAGGTTCTGGGTCACTGTCGTGTGGAGTTTGCGCATTCTCCCCGTATCTGCATGGGTTTCGCCCCCACAACCCAAAAGATGTGTTGGCCAAGCAAAATTGCTACTTAATTGGAAAAAATTAATTGGGTACTCTAAATTTAAAAAATAAATAAATAAATTAGGAGAGGGGAATGTGCAACAAGACATAGGTGTCCTCGTACACCAGTCACTGCAGTTACAGAAAATGGTGTGCTGGCCTTCATTGTGAGAGGATTTGAGTACAGGAGCAGGGATGTCTTGCTGCAACTATACGGGGCCTTGGTAAGGCTATACCTGGAATATTGTGTGCAGTTTTGGTCTCCTTAGCTGAGGAAGGATGTTGTTGTTCTAGAGCGATCAGACTGATTCCTGGGATGATGTGACTGATGTGTGAGGAGAAATTGAATCGGTTAGGATTGAATCTGTTAGGATTGTATTCACTGGAGCTCCGAAGAATAAGGCAGGATGTCCTAGAGACCTACAAAATTCTAACACGACTAGACAGGATAGATGCAGGAAGGATGTTTCCGATGGGTGTGTTCACAACCAGGGGTAAACCATTTAGGATAGATGAGGAAAAATGTCTTCACCCAGAGAGTGGTGAGTTTGGCATTCATTACCACAGGAAGTAGTTGTTGCCAAAAGATTATATGTTTTCAAGAAGCAGTTAGATATATCACTTGTGGTGAAGGGAATCAAAGGATATGGGGGTTTTAGGCTATTGGGTTAGATGCTCAGTCAGATCATGATAAATGGAGCATGCAAGCTCGAAAGACCAAATTGCCTGCACCTATTTTCTATGTTTCTATGACTCATCAGACTGATCAGACAGCTGCTAGATGTATACCTAACTTTTCCTGTGATTTCCCTAATACCTTTATGCGTTGTTCTTCAGCCTGTGTTTTCATGTTATTTTTATTCTTGCACGTATTTTGTTCAACCATTTTTCCTCCTTTTACAACACATTTTTGTTTAATCCTTTTATCCAATTCTTGATATTTTTGTTCTAATACCTGCCTTCTGTTCTCCATCAGGGCCAATATTTCACCATTCATCCAATTTTGTTTCTTTCCCTTTAATTGAATGGCACATTTTTATGATTCTAGCACTGATGCTTTGAACATTTCCCATGTTGAGTGATTTCCTTGGTGGTCTTGCTGTTCAAAACAGTTTTGAACTTACACTTTAAATTTTCTTTAATTGAGCTCTTTATCGAGCAGTTCATTATCAAGTCTCTTTAATGTCCCTGTTTTCCCCCACTTCCGAGGCTTTGTTTTGATGGTGTAAATAGCAGGTCCATGGTCACTTCGTAATCGGTGCTTGGGTAGGTCTTTGCTTGTTGAATTACGTTTTGCAATTGCTGCTTATTGTTGCATAGCCAATTTGATTTCTGGTCATGCTGGACTTTTCCAGGTGTATTTCCTTCTTTGATTGAACCAGATATTTAGAATAACCTGATTATTTGCTGCACACAAATCAATCCACATTTCCCTCCTTTCATTGTGCTCATCCCTGCCATGAGGTCCAACTATGTTGCCTTTCCTGATATAACCCACTTTTAAATATAAATCAGTCATTACAAAAATCAGCTCATATTTGTTTACATTGGTAAATGGCTATAACCAGTTCTTCACAGGTTTCACGTAGCGGATTATTATGTGTCGTTAAAGTGCATAGGATTGCGGATAGTGTCTTGAGATGGATAGAAAGCTGGTTAGCAGACAGGAAACAAAGTTTTAATAAATGGGTCTTTTTCCGATTGGCAGGCAGTGGCTAGTGGGGTACTGCAAGGATCTGTGCTAGGACCCCAACTGTTCATAGTATATATTAATTATTTGGATGAGGGCACTAAATGTAGTATCTCCATTTATGCGGATGATACAAAGTTGGGTGGGAGAGTGACCTGTGAGGAGGATGCAGAGATGGTTCTGTGGGATATAGACAGGCTGAGCGAGTGGGCATATGCATGGCATATGCAGTACATTGTGGATGAATGTGAGGTTATCCACTTTGGTAGCAAGCGAGGAAGGCAGATTATGATTTGAATGGGTGTAAATTGAGAGGTGGATTCTCGGCGAGAACGTTGTGCATCAGTCTCTGAAAGCAAGTGTGCAGGTGTAGCTGGCAGTAAAGAAAGCAAATGGTATGTTGGCCTTTCTAACAAGAAGATTTCAGTATAGGAATAGAGCTGTTTTACTGCAATTGTGTAGGGCATTGGTGAGGCCACACCTAAGAATATTGTGTGATGCTTTAGTGTCCTATCTGAGGAAGGATGTTCTTGCTATGGATAGAGTGCAGTGTAGGTTTACCAGGCTGATTCCTGGGATGTGAGGAGAGACTAGGTCGGTTATGATATTAATTGGTTAGAAGAATGAGAGGTGATCTCAGAAATTTATAAACTTCTAACAAGATTAGACTGGGTAGTTTCAGAAAGAATGTTCCCAATGGTGGGGGAACCTTTTAGGACTGAGATGAGGAAAAATGTCATCACCCAGAGAGTGGTGAACCTGTGAAATTCACTACCACAAAAAAATAGTTGAGGCAAAGAATTGTGTAATTTTGAGGAGGAATTAGATTGGGGGAAATGCGGGATCTGTATTTTAACTTGATGATCAGCCATGATCATGAATGGCAGACAGGCTTGAAGGGCCGAATGATCATCTCCTGCTTCTATTTTCTATGCCTGTCGCTGTGTATGTTTCATGGAATTGATCAGTAAGCATTCTCTTTCCTTTCAAGATGTTGGTGCTAGACTTGGATGATGGCAAGATTGTGAGGTTGGGGTTTGATTTTAAATAAGATCATTTTGTTCGAGATATCCCAGTAACCCAGCACACATTTTGAAACTTCATCTAAGAAATTTCCTACATCCCTCTCTGGCTTTGGACTTCCTGAGTAGATGAATGTGATGCCATGTGGTGTAAAATTATTTGCATTTTCCAGCATTTTTCACTCAAATCAAGAATATTGACTTTCAAACGGCCCAATTAATGCTTGGCATTCATCAATTTTCCAGGTTATAACAGAGTTGTCATATTTCATGTTCCAATGCAGATCTTCTTTTGGATTCTATCAGTTGCATGATGATGATCTGGTGTCATTTGTAGCGCATGGCTAGCCATATTGAGCGAGGCATTCCCTCCTGGATTGAAGGGGTCTCCTCAAAGCTGTTGTGGCTTTTTTTTTTATTTGCATCAGTTCATAGTTATGCTTGGCAAGGTACTGTAGTGGTTGTGGTTACCTTCTGCAGGTTGCAGTACTCCGCTAACAACAGCCTGTATTCATTAGCTGTTGTTAGACCACTTGAATTAGGTTTCTGCCAACCAGGAAGACCCATCACTCTGCTTTCACAATGGCTTTGCCGTAACCCTGAAGTGGAACCCTTCTAGAGACTAAAGGGGTTAGCTGAACCAGGGCAGTGGGCGGGGAGTTTTCGGAGATGGGAGGAGAGAGGAGTTAGGGTATTAAAGGATTTATTTGTGGGGGGCCAGTTTGCGAGGCTGGAGGAGCTGGGGGAGAAATATGGGTTGGGGCAGGGGGAGATGTTAGATATATGAAAGTCTGAGATTTCGCCAGGAAGGAGATAGAGTTTTCCGGTGGCGTCGGCCCCCACACTGTTGAAAGAGGTACTGACGATGGGAGAATGGCAAAGAGGGTGGTGTCAGTGATTCTGGGGGAAGATAAAGTATCGCTGGAGGGGATTAAGGCAAAATGGGAGGAAGAGTTGGGGGAGGGTATGGAGGGAGGGGTTGTGGTGTGAGGTGCTCTGGGGGGTGAATGCGGCAATTTAGTGCGCGGGGCTGATACGGTTGAAGGTGGTGTATAGGGCGCACCTCACAAGAATGAGGCTGAGCCGACTCTCTTTTGAAGGTGGTGTTTGTGAACGCTGCGGGAGGGGGCCCTGCACATCACATTCATAAGTTGGGTATTGGAGGGAGGTCTTTAGGGTAATCTCGAAGGTGGTGCACGTGAGACTCGAACCAGGTCCCCTAGAAGCCATATTTGGGTTTTGGATCAGGTGGGGTTGGAAGTGGGTGTGGAGGCAGATGTCTTGGCCTTCGCCTCGCTTATTGTCTGAAGGCAGGTCCTGTTGGGATGGAGGTCAGCTTCTCCGCCCTGTGCCTCGGCTTGGCAGGGGGACCTGCTGTAGTATTTGATGTTGAGAAAGTGAAGTTCAAGTTGAGGGGAAGGATGGAAGGATTCTGCAATTCATGGGCTTTCTTTAGCATTCATTTTCAGGACTTGGATGACATCGGACATTTGTGGGGGTGGGGAGGTTTGGAATGTATAAGTTATTGATTATGTAAGGGTTTATGGTGGATTCCTGATTCTTTTTCATTTGTGTTTTGTATTTAAATTGTTTGGGGGTGGGTGGGCTGGACAACAAGGGAGTGATGGCCAGGGGATTGTCATTGTAGTATTTGATGTTGATTATTTGTTTGGGGGGAGGGGGGGGGGTGTAAATGTGCTGAAAATGTGAAAAAGGAGAGAATAAAAGAACAGGGTTAGCTGAACCTAGGGCTCGCAAAAGGGCCGGGTTGACTGTACCCTGGGGACTTCCTAGACACCATCCCCTCCCCCACCCTATTACAAATATAGAAAATAGGAGCAGGAATAGGCCATTCAGCCCTTCGAGTGAGATCTGCCAATCAGTGTGATCATGGCTGATCCTCTATACTCCTGTTCTCTACCCGCACCCTATAATGTCATTAAAATCTATCGGTTTCTTAAATACTTTCAGTGACTTTGCCCCACAGTTATATGTGGTGGAGAATTCTACAGGTTTCCCACTCTTACTTTCCCTAAAGTGAACAATAATCTAGTAGTTTTATTATTTATTTATTCATTACTGACACTAGAATTTTTATTCAAGATTTATTTGATTTATTTTCCTTTTCTCCAGTGCGATGTGGACGTTGTTGGCCAGGCCAGCATTTGTTGCCCATCCCTAATTTCCCCTTGAACGGAGTGTCTTGCTTTCACAAGGCATTTAAGAGTCCGCCACATTGCTGTGTATCTGGAGTCATTAACAGAACTTATAATTCCCCATGTGCCATGGTGAGATTTGAACTTGAGTCTCTGGATCATTACACCAGGCCGCTAGATTACCAGTAGAGTAGTATAACCACGATACTACTGCATACCCTGAAATAACTAACATTGACCGCACCATTTAATTAGCTTGAAACACCTATTATGATCTTTGGTCAGGGCCTCCAAGTTGTCGGTAAGATCTGGTTAGGAACCAATAACATTTTGTTTAAAGTAGATAAAATTAGAGATTCAAGACTTCTGCTTGTGACCATGGAGTGATTGGTCACATAAAGGGCTGTCCCTGTTCAAAGTCACAGAAAAGGGCTCTCTTTTTCCCAGATCCGGATCCAATTTTGATGAAAAGGCGTAGGTGAATGTTAGAGGAGTAGTTTACCCCTGGAATGGTATGTCTTCTGATCACTAGACCTGGCAGAAAACAGTGAGAGGTTTGGCTGGAAAGTTGAAACCGTCTTGTGCATCACAGACAGTCTCTTCCAGCATGCAGGAGGAGTAGGGGCAAGCTGTAAGGCCCCAGATACAGATGACTTTTATCAAGGGGGAAAAGGAATGCACGAGGATCATGCAAAGGCCATTGCAGAAGCTGTGGCACCCCTGAAGAGCACTTTGGAGCGGATGGAGAGGTGTTTGGAGCTGCGGGGGTCACAGATTTGGGAAATTGAAGGAGTGATCTCGGACCACAGCAATCGTGTGGTGGCTCTGGAGGCGGAGGTGGGGCTCCTAGGAGACCTTTGTAAAACGCTGAGGGCAAAGGTGGAGGAGCAGGAGAATGCCTCTAATGCTGAACCTGCGAATAGTGGGCCTGCATGAAGGAGTGGAAGGTGTGAGTGCCACGAGGTATGTCTCGAGGATGCTGGCGGGACTGGTGGCAGTAGGGGTGCTAGTTAAGGCACCTGAAGTGGACCGAGCACATAGGTCTCTGAGGCAAAAGCCTAGAGCTGGGGAGCTGCCACGGGCGTTGATCGTGAGACTCCATAAATTTGTGGAGAAAGAGAAAATTCTACGGTGGGCCATGGAGAAGCATAGCTGCGACCGGGAGGGAAATAACGTCCGGATTTATCAGGACATCTGTGCAGAGTTGGCAAAATGGCAGGCAGGGTTCAACAAGGCCACGGTGGTGCTGTACCAGCGGCAGATCAGGTTTGGGGTGCTCTACCCGGCGAAATTATGGGTGACGTTTGGAGGCCGGAAGTATTATTTCGGGACTCCAGAAGCGGCCGAAGACTTAATTAAGGAGCATAAACTGGGGGGGAACTGAGTTGACGATGCTTGGGAACCAGGGTGCTGGCACTATGTAATGGTCGGGAGCATGATTGAAGTGGGTGTGGGGATTGGGGGATTTTTGCCTTTTTTTGTGTGTTGGGGGGGGGGGGGGGGGGGTTCTGTTCAATGTTGAGATTGTAAGGAGTTGTAGGGGTGAAAAGTTTATGTGGGGATGGATGTTCTCTCTTCCCCTCCTCCCCCCCCGTTTTATGGGACTGTTTGTGTTTAACATCTGTTTGTTTGCTTTTGGAGAAAGCTACCTGGAACATAGAACAGTACAGCACAGAACAGGCCCTTCGGCCCTCAATGTTGTGCCGAGCCATGATCACCCTACTCAAACCCACGTATCCATCCTATACCCGTAACCCAACAACCTCCCCCTTAACCTTACTTTTTTTATTAGGACACTACGGGCAATTTAGCATGGCCAATCCACCTAACCCGCACATCTTTGGACTGTGGGAGGAAACCGGAGCACCCGGAGGAAACCCACGCACACAGGGGGAGGACGTGCAGACTCCACACAGACAGTGACCCAGCCGGGAATCGAACCTGGGACCCTGGAGCTGTGAAGCATTTATGCTAACCACCATGCTACCCTGCTGCCCCGTTCAGGAGAAGTCCTTATTTGGGCGGGAGAGGATAAGGCCAGCAGGAGGCCTTCTTCTTTGAGTGGGGGGGGGGGGGGGGGGCACGCAGAGAGGGAGGGGGTGGTCATTAGGATATGCCTTTGGGCAGGGGCAGCCACGCTAGCAGGTTATGCTGGTGAACGGAAGTGAGGTGGTGGGGCAGAAGGCCACGAGGGGTGGCCGGTGGAGGGGGGAAAGGGGAAGTGGGGGGGAAGAAGGGGAAAAGTGGGGAGGGGCTTCCGCGACGTGGCAGGGGGTGAGAGATGACCATGGTCAAGGGCGAAGAAAGGGGCCATCTGGGATGGGCGAGGTACAGAGTGGAATTAAAGGGGCAGGCGTTAAGTGGGGAAGATGACGTACGGTAGAGGGGACTGGAGGCGCAAGCCTCCGGTAAGGTTGGTAACGTGGAACGTCCAGGGACTGAATGGGCCAGTTAAAAGGTTGCGAGTCTTTGGAGCTTGAAAACAGGGTTTGTCTTTTTGCAGGAGACACACCTCTGTGTGAAGGACCAGGTTAGGTTAAGGAAGGGGTGGGTCGGGCAGGTTTTTCACTCGGGGGTTTGATTTGAAATCGAGGTGTGTGGCGATTTTAATGTGCAAAAAAAGGGAGTATTCCTTCTTTTCACACGTGTATTTGAGCATTGATTACTTTGGAGTGAGTCGGGAGATTTTGGTTCAGGTGGAGGGGGCAGAGTATGCAGGGATAGTTATCTCTGACCATTCACCCCACTGGCTGGATATTCGGTTCAGTACGGGACGGGAGCAGAGGCCAGGGTGGAGTTTGACTCGGGTTGACGGATGGAGGTTTTTGTGATGAGGTGCGGTTGGCGATTGGGGAGGTGTCGGTGGGTATTTTTTGGGAAGCACTGAAGGCAGTGGGCCAGGGAGAAATTATCTCACGGTTCGTGTTAATAAGGAAAGGAGGGCGGAACAGGACAGTCTCGTGAGCGCATTGGTGGAGGTGGACAGAGAATATTCGTGGGTGCCCACCGTGGAGGGATTGCCGAGGAGGAAAAAGTTGCTGGGGCAATTTGACAGGCTGACAACAGGTAGGGCAACTGTGTAGGGCAAGAGGGGTGCAATACGAGTATGGGGAGAAGGCGAGCCACATGCTGGCACACCAGCTGCGGAGGCAGGCTGCGTCCAGGGAAATATTGAAAATCTGGACTGGGGCTGCGGATGTGGTGTCAGAGCCGGGAAGATAAATGAGGCATTTAGAGTGTATTACCAGGGTCTTTGAGGCAGACCCAGGAGGAGAGGAGGGGGACATGGGGTGGTTTCTGGACGAGCTGGAATTTCTCCAAGTGGAGGAAGCAAAGAGGCAGGTGTTGGAGGAGCCCCTGGGGCTGAGGGAGGCGCTGGATAGTATCAGGGGTGTGAAGTCGGGGAAGGCCCTGGGCCGGATGGGTACCCGGCAGAATTTTGTAAGGAATTTGCAGTGGACCTGGTACCACATCTGTTGGGGACGTTTAATGAAGCACTGGAGAAGGGGAAATTGTCGGAGACGATGAAACCGGCAGTAATCTCACGAATCCCCAAAAAAGGGAAGGATCCGGTGGAATGTGGGTCGTATAGATCCATATCACTATTGAACACGGATGTGAAAGTATTGGCTAAGTTGTTAGCGGGGAGGATGGAGGATTGTGTCCCGGGGGTGGTTGCAGAAGATCAAACAGGCTTTGTGAAGGGCAGACAGCTCGTGAGTTATTTGAATGTGGTGATGAATCCATCGAGAGCTCTGGTACCGGAGGTGGTGGTGTCAATGGACGCGGAGAAAGCATTTGATCAGGTGGAGTGGCGGTACTTGTTCGAAGGTTTGGGCCGAGATTTGTGGCTTGGGTACAGTTGCTGTATGTGGCGCCAAGAGCGAGGGTGTGAACAAATAATATGAGCTCACGAAGCTTTGACTTGCACAGGGGTACGAGGCAGGAGTGCGCGCTGTCGCCGCTGCTGTTTGCGTTGGCCATAGAGCCATTGGCGATGGCTCTCGGGGTCGGCAGAGTGGCAAGAGATAATGAGGGGACAGAGGGAGCATCGGGTGTCGCTCTATGCCGATCACCTCTTGCTGTATGTTTCGGATCCGTTGGAGAGTTTGGCAAGGATTATGGGCCTGTTGGGGAGGTTTGGAGAGTTCTCGGGTACAAGCTGAATGTAGGGAAAAGCGAGGTAGTCCAGGTGAATGTGCTGGCACAGCAGGCTAATTTAGTGCGGATGCCATTTACGGTAGTGAGGGATATGTTTAGCTACTTGGAGATTCCACTAGCCAGGGAATTGACGGTGCTCCATAAATGGAACTTAACGAAGCTGGTGGAGGAGGCCAGGGAGGATCTTAATACACTGCACTTAACGTTGGCGGGGAGGGTCCAAGTGGTGAAAACAAATATTCTACCGAGGTTCTTGTTTATCTTTCAGGCTCTCCCGATCTTTATACCAAAGGCCTTTTTTCGGAAAGTGGACACAATAATCTCTGGTTTTGTATGGGCGGGGAAGGTGCCGAGGGTGGGGAGGACCCTGCTACAGAGGCAGCAGGGGGGGGGGGTTGGCGTTGCCAAACTTGCTTCATTATTATTGGGTGGCGAATGTGGACAAGGTGCGGCGGTGGTGGGAAGGAGAAGGGGTAGAGTGGGTTAGGATGGAGGAGGAATCTTGTGAGGGGTCTAGTTTGAGGGCTATGGTGACGGCAACATTGCCAATGGTTCAGAGTAGGTATTCAGGGAGCCCAGTAGTAGTGCAGTCCATGGTGAAGATAGGGAATCGGCTGAGGAGACATTTTGGGGTGGAAGGGTTGCCGGTGCTAACGCCGCTGTGTGAGAATCATGTGTTTGAGTCGGGGGGGGGGGGGGGGGGGGGGGGGGGGGGGGGAGGATCGATAGTGTATACAGGAGGTGAAGGGAAGTGGGGCTGGTCAAGGTGAGGGATTTGTATTTGGAGGAAGGCTTCGCCAGTCTGGAGGAGCGAAGGGAGAGCGTAGAGCTGCTGAGGGGTAGTGAGTTCAGTTATCTACAGGTTAAGGACTTTCCACAAAGGTTTGGAAGGGGTTCCCTAAATTGCCGGAATACACCCTTGCTGGAATGACTGCTGCTTCCGGATGTGGAAGGGGAGGGAAGAATTGGGATATGTACAAGTGGCTGAGGGAGCAGTGAGGCGAGCGGGTGGTGAAGATCAAGGAGAAATGGGAAGCGGAGTTGGGAATACAGATCAGTTGGGGGATATGGAATGAGGCACTGCGAAGGGTAAGTGGGACCTCTTGTGCAAGGGTGAGCCTGATGCAGTTTAAGGTGGTGCACAGGGTGCATATGACTCGGGCGAGAATGAGTGGGTTCTTTCAGGGGGTAGCAGATGAGTGTGAGCAGGTGCCAGCGAATCATGTGCACATGTTTTGGGGTTATGAAAAATTGGGAAGATTCTGGGCGGGAGTGTTCGCAGTCTTAGCGAGGATAGTGGAGGAGGGAGTGGACCCGCACCCTTTGGTGGCGATATTTGGGGTTTCAGAGAAGCCGGAGCTCATGGAGAGGAGGAAGGCCGATGTCCTGGCCTTCGCCTTTCTGATTGCATGGCGACAAATTTTGCTGGAGTGACAGTCGGCATCGCCACCGGGGGTAACAGCATGGTTGGGTGACTTGTATGACTTCCTGCGGTTACTAGAGATAAAGTATGAGTTAAGGGGCTCAGCAGGGGAGTTTGAGTAAAGATGGGGAATGTTTTTATGTTTGTGACCGTGTTTGAGGAGCTGTTTGTCGCAGGGGGGTTGGGGTTGGGTGATGGGGAGGGTGGGTGAAAAAGGAGAAAAATCTGTACAAACTGTATAGTTGATTGTTGGGAAATATGTTTCCTGGGATGTTTATTTGCTGTAACCCACTTTGATACAAGTTTGAATAAAATGCGTTAAAAAAAAAAAAAAGAAATTAGGGCAAGACATTTGCTCAGCGAAGAAAGCCACAAGGTACCACATCACACTGAAAAATAAATGACACTTTCTGAATCTATTCCATGAATTTCTTAACCCCCCTAGATGTCCGTAACACTAGGTGTCAACTCCGACTCACTCGTGGGTTTCCAATCTTCCCCTTCAAAGATCTTGCATGGAAATTCTCTCCAACTTGGACGTGTTCATTGATGGCCCACTTTATCGGGTTTCAGTCATGTCCTATGCTCACCAAATACCGGCACATCTTCAGATCTTCGGCCATGCCAAGCAGAGCATCACTGCTTCAAAGGGATGCCTTTGCCCCAACAGCTCGCAGCAGTCACCAACCTTTGGTGGCCTTCTTGGATCTTCAGGGCTTCTTCTTCTTTACCCTTTTCAATTAGCAGGGTCCAATTTACTTAGTCTCCTTCTCGCAGCCCTTACTCTAATTAAAGCTTATTTCTCTACTCTTTTTTTTAAAAACAAACTTAACTGGGATCTGTTTCTGTTCCCTATCTTTGTCCCTTAACCATGACTTCTTTTTGGGACCTGTCCCCTGCGTGGAACACTAGCCTTTGATGGCTCTTCGCACCTGGTCACTGATCCAGGTTTTTCGAAACCATCTTTTCTCTTTTTGTGCAGGAAAGGGGCTTGTCCTGGGCCCGAAGAACATAAAGATGCAGAACTACGCATGGCGGCCCACTCCCAAACTGCAAGTGAGCAGAAATCCCAAGGTCTTTCACTGCACCATTCCACTAGGTTCTCAATCTCCCTCCTCTATTCTGATTCATCGTTATTCGAGATCCAGCCCATTATGGTCGTATCGTCAGCCAACTTGTAGATGGAGTTGGAACCAAGTTTTGCCACGCAGTCGTGTGTGTACAGGGAGTATAGTAGGGGGCTAAATATGCGGCCTGGCGGGGCCCTGGTATTGAGTACTATGTGGAGGTGGTGTTGTTTATTCTTGCTGATTGTGGTCTGTGGGTTAAAAAGTTGAGGATACAGTTGCAGAGTGAGAAGCCAAGTCTTGGGTTTTGGAGCTTTGATATGAACTTGGCTGGGATTATGGTGTTGAAGGCGGAGCTGTAGTCTATAAATAGGAGTCTGATGTAGGAGTCCTTGTTGTCGAGATGCTCTAGGGGTGAGTGTAGGGCCAGGGAGATGGTGTCTGCTGTGGACCGGTTGCGGCGGTATGCAAATTGCAGTGGATCAAGGCGTTTTGGGAATATGGAGATGATGCGCTTCATGACAATCGCTTCACAGCTCCAGGGTCCCAGGTTTGATTCCGGCTTGGGTCACTGTCTGTGTGGAGTCTGCACATCCTCCCCGTGTGTGCGTGGGTTTCCTTCGGGTGCTCCGGTTTCCTCCCATAGTCCAAAGATGTGCAGGTTAGGTGGATTGGCCATGATAAATTGCCCTTAGTGTTGGGTGGGGTTACTGGGTTATGGGGATAGGGTGGAGGTGTTAACCTTGGGTAGGGTGCTCTTTCTAGGAGCCGGTGCAGACTCGATGGGCTGAATGGCCTCCTTCTGCACTGTAAATTCTATGAACTATGACCAACCTCTCGAAGCACTTCATTACGACTGAAGTCAGAGCCACCGGATGGTAGTCATTGAGGCACGTTGTCTGTTTTTTCCTTGGCACTGGTATGATGGTGGTCTTTAAGAAAGTGGGGTCATCGGAGCGGAGTATGGACAGGTTAAAGATGTCCATGAACACATCTGCCAGCTGGTCCACGCAGGCTCTTTGTGCAAGACTAGGGATCTCGTCCGGTCTCGTTGCCTTCCAAGGGTTCACTTTCAGGAAAGCCGATCGGACTTCGGAAGCTGTGATGGTGGGTATGGGTGTGTTATGGGAACAGCAAGCAGTTGAAATTAATGGTGCAGAGAAGGGAATAGGGCTCGTAAAAAGGTTTAAAATTCATCTTTGGATTAAGACTGCAATTTTATCCTCCAGGTTGAACAATGTTGCATTTGAAATATAAACAGTGTACGGGAAAATAGGAAGCTACCTGGCTAAAGTGTAAACAGCAGGACAACATTTTAAATTTCGGTTTCTCGTTGGAGTGAGGAAGATTGGAGACTGGTTCATGACTGGGCTAGATTTAAAGTTTTTATTAGTGTGAACACAATATGTTTAATTTGTGCATTTTGAGGGTATTTCTTTCCACAGATGCAACATTTTGTGAATATATGATGATATCATCATTTGTATTTTCTTAAAGTGTGATTGAGGGTGAATTTTTAAATCACGTTTTCCAGAGGTGTCAGGATCAGGTTTAGACAAGGCTGCATGAGTGATTTTTTTTTTCTGAAGGATTTTAAGGAAATAGCGAGTAGTGAATGGGCTGTAGGATTGAGTGAGAAGGAGCAGAATGGAACTGGAGGCCTTGGGTTGGTTTTGTGTAAAGAGCCAGCTGGAACTAAGCTTTTTCTGAAAAACTGAGTATGAACAGATAGGGCTCAAATGGAATTGGTGTTGTTGAAAGTGGGGCAGGAAAAAGGCCAGATGCACATTGTACAAAAGTTTGAAATAATTGTTAAAGACGAATGAAATGGGAGATTAGGAGCAGGCAGCATAAATATTGAAAATTTATTTATATTTAAAAAAGTAAGTGATAGTGAAATTAAACTGAAATGCAGGCAAAAACATGCGATATGGTGGGAGGCTTGTATGTTGTGTGGACTGGTAAAAAAGAGATTCCTATTGAAACTGGTTTATTTATTAATTACTATTATAAATGTTTATGGATAATAAAAATATTTTTAAAAAAATGTTTATGGAATTAGTTCCTATTTTTAATGGTGATGTTAGGATTTATAATGGATAAGTGATGGGTAAGTTTGTGCAAATGCAAGATTTTTAAGATTACTATTCCTTTTATAGTGTTGCTTAGTGAGGCAAAAGATTTGTTTCTAAAAGAGTACGGATGTGGTGGGTGCCTTATTGAGAGTAACATAGGATCACTGTTTTGCTGACAAATTTCATGTTAAATTGTATTCTGGTATTGGTATTTTTTGATATTTTGCGGTTTGAGTCACCACTGTCTGTTACTCCCAAGTACAAAAATGCATCAATGGCTTTTGTGTATTATATTGTTACCCATGTATTCATTTTCTATCCTGTACCATTTAAAAGTTGAGAATACACATCAAGGTGGTATGGGGAGGGAGATAGTTGGTAATTAGTAATATTTGAGAGTAGAAATTGCGTTTAATAGCACTTGGGGGCAGGCCTTTGCTTAAACAGCAGTAGGGAGTTTGTGAATGGTTCCTCTTTCGGTGTGTTTGTGACCTGTCCTCCTTTATTTGTTTTGTTTCGGTGTAATGGAAAGGTATGTTGATCGTAGGTCCTAGGTTTGATTCCCAGACTATGGTGATGAACCTGATCTCTTACGGGATGCCAAATTTAGCTTAACTGTTCCTGGGATAGACGGGAGGAAAATAAGCAGACTAGTTCCTTATTTTGATCGAATGACCCTGTTGGAAAGTATTGAAAGAATATGTAATGCCTTCGAATGGTGCACCAATCTGCTGAACTATAGGTTTACACCTAAAATATGGCAAAATACCAGAGGGCGTTTCACACAATGGAGCTGTACTGCAGAAAAATCAGTGCCTTTCAGAGAGGAAGTTTGAGAAGTGAGATTTTTTAAAAATCAGACCATGAACTAAACTCAATTGTTTGGATCCCTTCATTACACTGATAAAATGTCTGAAGTTTTTATTAAAATAATCATTTTCTCAATACTAGTATAGTATTAGCTTGTAATAAGAATGCAGAATAGTAATTTATCTACTCTTTTTAAACAGGCTTTTAAAATCAACTACATTTCTGAACAAAAAAAAAACACCAGTTAATTTTTAAAGAACAACTCTACATTATTGGCAAACTGGAAGGCCCACGGTTAGACGAGGACCTAAGCTCCGGCTTAAGGAATCGGAGGGAAGGAGTAAGAGATCAGATGTCATTTCAAGAAAAACCGTGCAACACTCCAAGCTCCGAGTTGAATGAAGTGGAACATGCATCTGACTTGTTGGATGTAAGTATAAAATGTAAATTTATATTGTAACGTTATTTTACTAGCAATATGTATAATTTTAAATGATGTTTGACCCATTAAATAGCATTACAGAGTATTTCAATTGTTGGTTAACCAAAGGTTTAGGGATTGCAATATCCTGTGTTGAGTAACTAGAAAAAATACTTTCTTCATATTTCTTAATACTATTTTTCAGTGCAGTTCAAAAACAACTTTCTTGACTCCTTTCTCTTCCAACCGGAGAAAGTTGTACAAATACCCCAGTCAGGCCGCCACCCCTGGCGGAATATCCAATGTACAATTAAACATTAACCGTCGCCAGGCAATAGGAGAGGCAAAGGCCACAACATTGGCCCCTTTCCCCTACAGAAATTCAGGCGTTTCCGATAGCCAAAGATCACCACGATTTTAGTTAACATTCCAAACAACGCTGTCCAATAACTCTCCAGCTTCTCGCAATCCTAGAGCATGTGCGCATGATTCGCTGACGTTGCCCACACTTCTCGCACTCAACAGCCACTCCTTGGAAGAACCCACTCATCCTCACCCTGGTCATGTGTACCCTGTGCACCACCTTAAACTGGATTGAGCCCGTCCTCACGCAAGAGGTTGAATTCACCCTATGCATTGCCTCGCACCACAGTCCTCAGCCTATTTCTTCCCCTCCCAATTCCTCCCCCCATTTGTTCTTTGACCCTAACCTAGTTGCTCCCCCAACCACTCTATATCCATCCCCAATCCTATTCTCATCCACGAACAGCAGGTGCTCCAATAGGGTGTACTCTGGCAACCTGGGAGACGTCCACCACTCCTTTTGTGCAAAGTCCCTCTTTTTTTGCATATTCACTCCCGCCAGCTGCTCAAATCTCTCCTGCAACTCATCCAAACTTCCCAAACACAAGGCCCTTACCAGCCCTGCCTCCCTCTACTTCCCGTACATCCCACCCATCTCTCCCGGCTTAAACCTATAGTTTTTGCACAGTGGTGTCAACACCGACATCCCCTCCAACTTAGTGTCTCTGCAGCTGATTCCACACCCTAACCGCCGACAGTACCACCAATCTCCCCATATACTCCCCTGAAGCTAGTGGCAGTGGAGCCGTCACCATAGCCCTCCACCATTGCCTCACCACCTCCACATTCGCCGCCCAATAATAGTGCAGCAGGTTCAGGCGTGCCAACCCCCCTTTCTGTCTCTGCCTCTTTTTTTTTTTTTTTTTTTTTAATGATTTGTTTTTAATAAATGTTTTTTTTTCTTTTTTTTTGTAAATTTAGAGTACCCAATTATTTTATCCAATTAAGGGGCAATTAAGCGTGGCCAATCCACCTACCCTGCACATCTTTGGGTTGTGGGGGTGAAACCCACGCAAACACGGGGAGAATGTGCAAACTCCACACGGACAGTGACCCAGGGCTGGGATTCGAACCCGGGTCCTCAGCGCCGTAGGCAGCAATGCTAACCACTGCGCCACCGTGCTGCCCGTCTCTGCCTCTTTACCCTCGTTACCTTCCCCGCGCATATAAACTCCAAAATTATTGTCTCCAATTTCCGGAAAAGGACCTTGGGGAGAAAGATAGGGAGGGTCTGGAAAACAAACCGCAACCGTGGCAGCATATTCAATTTTACCACCTGCACCCTCCCTGCCAGTGTCGGGTGTAATGTATCCCATCTCTTAGAATCCCTCCCTAATTTCCTCTTCCAATGTTGTCAAATTCCACGTGTGCATCGTAGCCCATTCCCTAGTCATCTGAATCCCAAGTACCTGAACCTTTCCCTAGCTACCCTATATGGCAAAATCCCGAAGTTGGTGCCCCCTGTCCCACTACATTCACCAGAAACACTTCTGGAAGCAAAGCAGTGCTGATATCACTATTTTGTTCAGCCACATTTTGCCCCTGCCCTGCAACATTAACTGTACCAACAACATTTAAAATTACTTTAGTGCTTGGTCAAACTCTCATAATGAAGAAGAGGAATGTAATAAAAATATGGCTGCTGTGTTGATCTACCAATATCATTGTTTTGTGTTAGTAAAAAGATTTTTGCTTTGTCATGCAATCTATTAGCAAACATAATGAATAGCATGAAATGTGTCTATCCTTAAAAAATCTGCCTCCCTTTTTATCTGGTTCAGAACATCTCCCCTTTAAATCTCTTTCCATGGAAGAGTTGGCTTTGAAATGAATTCTTCCCGGCTCTTACCCAAACCCAAGCTCTCACAGCATGAACTGGAAAGATGTCTGGGGTTGTTTCTGATTGATGAAGGTACACTTCCCACATCAACTGATAGGTGCAAGAGTGGCAGAGTGGTGGCGAGTTTGGTAGTAGCAAGAAGGCATGTCAACTTGGCAGCAGGTGTAGGAAAGGTATTTTAGTGAGTTTGACATTATCTACAGAAATGTGTTGGAAGATTATAAGGATAAACTTTATTTAATGGTAAGTCATTTGTCTGGCAGTACATGACAATACGATTGATCCAAAATGAAGAAGCTGTGGGAAGTTTTTTCCCCAGTTGGGCAAGATCCAATGCCAAAAAGGAAAAGGCCAAATTTGGATACCAGGTGAGAAGATAAAGGATTGGCGCTGTAAATACTTGGTAGGATGAGAACCATGAGCAATGTCTTGGACTCCATTTGCACTTGAGTCTCAATTTATTTTTGCATGCAAAGATCAGCATCCAATTCAGACATTATTTCCACTGACAACAGGAAAAGTCTGCAGCCAAAAGAACTGCATTAAGGTCCTGTAGAAAGGATAAGTTTTTGAGTGGGACAAGATTTGATCATTAATCTTTAATTTAACATGGTGATGATGCAGGGAGGATGAACAGAATATATTTGGCACTTGTGGGAAATGAGAGAAGTTCAAATTTTGCATCAGTCTTCATGATAGAAGACATTAATCGCATTCCAAAAATGCTAAATGGGCATAGTATATTCATATATTTTTTAAAAAAAATTTGGAGGCTGGTAGTGAGAGAATAATTTGTTTTTTGGGGGCCAAGTTGCGAGCTTGGTGTATGCTGTACAGTATTTATTTCCAA
Organism: Scyliorhinus canicula; assembly: GCF_902713615.1. Classification (NCBI taxonomy): domain Eukaryota; kingdom Metazoa; phylum Chordata; class Chondrichthyes; order Carcharhiniformes; family Scyliorhinidae; genus Scyliorhinus; species Scyliorhinus canicula. Next base: position 53,883,730 of record NC_052165.1, on the reverse strand, counting down.
GTTGCTCAATTGTGCTTCCTTATCAAATAACACGGTATATAAATAATTTGTTCAGTATTTGCATTTCCATCACCATTTTTAGTGTTGCATTTTTAAAAATGATCAATTCCTGTTTTGAGCTCTGAGCTTACGCCTGAAGAATCTAAATATGAAATGTTGTTTTGCATAATATACATAACTCTATAATGTCTGTCAAATGGACTTGACTATTCCAATGCACGCCTGCCGTTCTTCATTGCTTTCAACCACAGGGGCTGGTCTAGCATAGGGCTAAATCGCTGGCTTTGAAAGCAGACCAAGCAGGCCAGCAGCATGGTTCGATTCCCGTAACAGCCTCCCCGAACAGGCGCTGGAATTTGGCGACTAGGGGCTTTTCACAGTAACTTCATTTGAAGCCTACTCGTGACAATAAGCGATTTTCATTTAATTTAATTTCATACCCTTTTATTGGCACAGCTGAGACTGAATTGCCTGTTTAATGGGGAAACAGGAAATGGTAGAGGAGTTAAATAAATATTTTTCATCAGTCTTCATGATAGAAGACATTAATAGCATTCCAAATAGCTAACTAATCAACGGGCATAAAAGTGGGGGGAGGAAATAAATTCAATAACAACCACTAGAGAAAAAATACAAGGGAACTTAATGGGACTAATGGCCGATAAGTCTGGATCTGATGGATTGCATTCTGGGATATTAAAGGAAGTAGCTATAGAAATGAGGGTTGCACTGGTAGTAATCTTCAAGAATCCTTAAATTCTGGAAAAGACCCAGAGGATTAGAAAATTGCCAATGTTATCGCCCTTCTAAAAGGAGGGGAGATTTAAAAAAACAAGAGATTACAGGGCAATTAGAGTCCATTACAAAAGGGCGGCAGTGAGGGTAGCACCACCGCCTCATAGCTCCAGGGACCGGGTTCAATTCTGACCCTGGGTCACTGTCTGTGTGATGTTTGCACTTGTCTGTGTGATGTTTGCACTTTCTCCACTTGTCTGTGTGGGTTTCCTCCAGGTGCTCCGGTTTCCTCCCACAGTCCAAAGGTGGGCTGATTGGCCTCTTTTTGGTGGTGTGGTCTAAGTTTTTCTTTCAACAACTTATAACGCTTTAAATCAGGCAAAGTTTTGAACATATTTGCCTTATGGGAGAGTCTTTTCTAATACCTCTCTCTTTCCCAGGGTGGAGGGGGTCAGTCACTCGGCAGCATAGGTTTAAAGTCTGTGGAGCGAGAGGAAATGTGCGATGCAGGTGTTTTTTACACAGAGGGTGATGAGTGCCTGGAACGTGCTGCCAGGGGAGGTTGTGGAAGTAGGTACATTAACGGCACTCAAAAGGCACCTCGACAAATACATGGATAGAATGGGTACAGAGTGATATGGCACTGGGAAGTGCTGAAGGTTTTGGCCAAGGGTGGTATCATGACCGACACAGGCTTGGAGGGCCGAAGGGCCTGTTCCTGTGCTACATTGTTCTTTGTTCTCTGTCACACTTCTGGACATGGGAGAAACTAGTTCATCTGTGTTCAATTCCATCCGATTTTTAATTTGATATCTTTCTTTATCGATAAAATCAAAAAATGATAATACTATGAATTATGAATGATATTTCTTATTATTAATGTGCGTTTTCCTCCCCTGTGCCCCACCCCCTTCCCTGCCACAGGGGCTGCATGGTGGCACAGTGGTTAGCACTGCTGCCTCACAGCGTTGAGGATATGGGTTCGCCCGCCCCCTCGCCCCCCCCCCCCCCCCCCCCCCCCCCCCGGCCCCACCCACACACACACACACACACACACACACACACACACACACAAGATGTGCAGCATAGGTGAATTGGCCATTCTAAATTGCTCCTAATTGAGAAAAAAAAGTGGGTACTCTGAATATATTTTTAAAAGATTGAGGCTCATTATGCTCCCAGGACTACAAAGTTATGGAACCCCTTAACTTTCTCAGCCTTCCTTTAAAATATATGATAATTTTAAGACCAGACTGATTTAATCGCTCATTATTAATCATACTGTATCTTCATGCTTTTTTCATCTTCTGAAAGTTTCATTTTGGGTCTGACTTTGACTTTGATTTCATCATCATAGCAACCTTTGCAAATTGCCACGTGTGCACTTTAAAACTTGCCGGATTAAAGAAGACCATTAGGTGAATTTTGAGGCTATGTTCCATTGCTGAGACTTGTCCAGACACTAGATTTCTGAAAGTACATGAGTCATTGTTGGTAGCATTTGACCAACAAGTTCCTCTTAGTCTTCCTCTCACAGCACCTCCTCGCCTGTGCACGCAACCATTACTGCTTTCTTAAGCTCTGCAATTTTGTAATTTGTGCAGCTGGGATGGATGCTATGTGGTACTGTTCTGGGTCACCTGGTAGTGCTGATGAACTGCATCTTCTGGTCCACAATGTAAACGGGACATTAATTGATTAGATTGGTGGCTCCCTGATATAGATTCATAGTTTATATTGTATGGTACAGTGCAATATTTTTGAGGATGTATGAGTACCTGTGTAGAAGGGGACAAGCAATTACAGCAAGAAAGTACTGTTGCTTTATTTTTCCCAAACTATACTTGTTTTGAGATGACAATGTGGGAATCAACAGGAAGGGTCCTTACAACTCTTTAAGAGTTGGAAACTTTGGACAGTCCCTACTTGCCATAAGTTACCCAGGAAATATTTTGAGGGAAAAATCCTGTCTAATCTCTGGGTAACTATACAACTATGACACCACCAACACAACCCCCAACACCTGACTTTCCCTCGCCACCCTATCCACTTATCCACCTGCACATTCACCTATTCATGTATACTCTCATTTAACATACTAAGAAGCTTTCAACACTTAAACTCTTTGCTGACTAGAATATGACAATTCGCCTGAGGAAGGAGCAGTGCTCTGAAAGCTAGTGATTTGAATCAAACCTGTTGGACTTTAACCTGGTGTTGTAAGACTTCTTACTGTGCTCACCCCAGTCCAACGCCGGTGTTTCCACATCATAGAATATGACAGCTAGTGTTGTAAAAGGGTGGCTTCTCAGACTCTCTTCACTGCCCCTTCCAGGGTTTTCTGCCTTGAGTGAGTTTTGCAGGATCCTCCGTCAGAACATTAGCCAGAAAAATCAGAGGGAGCTAAGTGGGTAATTATTTTGCTATTCTGACCCTGATCGGATGCCATTTATTTGCAGTGTAAAGCTTTTGAAACATCCCAGGCTTGAAGTTGTAGGTTGTATTCTGAACGTGTCCGCTGTCGAAGTATACTTATCTGTGAAGTGGAGATCTAGTGACAGAGGGAAGATCCAGTTTTTATGGGCCAGGAAGACCATAAAAAGGAGCCAAAAATATATTCTAAAGGACAGTAGGAAGAAAGGGTCTTGACTCAGGAGATCAGGAAGTAGAATCTGTATGGATGAAAATTGGGAATAACAAGGATCAGAGATTGCATGCGTCACGCAAGGAAGATATGAGGAGATTTGGGTCCAGAAATAAGATCCTGATGTAGCAGGCAATTTAGGGATTAAACCGACTGAGGGGGAGGGGGGACCATCTGGAGCAGAGTCGGAGGGGTATGCCCACACTTGGCTGCGCTATATTGTCCCAGCCAGACATGAACTTGTTAGTGAGAATACACAGGATCCATCCGATCTATTATTCTTCTCGACCGTCCTGTCTGACCAGCTATTAGTCCAATAGAGTCTGATGGCCTCTTTGTCTGTCAATGGGAGGTTAGTTGCATATCGATAGCATGGCTCTGTTCTTTTGTGTAAATGGAATGAACAATCAACCAAGATAACGATAATAGGTTCAAGTCTGGAAACCCCAGAGAACCTTTGTCTGAGGGCCTGGCAGAGCTTTGAGGGAGAGAAGGAATGCTGTTTTGAACAGTTACAGGCTTTGGAAATCGACTGAGAACGTAATGAAGTTGCCACCAAGGCAGGCTTTGGAAAAAGGATTCAGAACTAATGTCCCTACCAGAAGAAAAATTGCTTTATAAATGCAAGTATTGCCGTTGTCTACCTGTGAAAGTGACATGAAAATTGCATGTTCTGTTGGTGTTATTTAATGGGAACTAGTGTGTTAGGGTTAAGAAGCTACATGTAATCTGTTAGAGTTGAAGTTTAAAAGTTTAAATATTTTTAATTTTGCTTTAACAAAGTTTGTTTATAAATAACCAAGCCCTATTTTTTATTATCGCTCCTAGAACAAATTGATCTTTCCGCATCATCTTAAAACTTTAAAAAAGTTATGGTCCTGATTCAGTCTCTTAGCCACTATTGAGAGCTGGCCAGGCATCCATAACAAATGAGAGAGTAGCTTATAGGTCCCTTAACAGTAACTACACCGTTGACAGAGCATTAAGCAAAAAATATTTGGAGCTTGTAATAGTAATAAAGGCCATGCAATAATTTAATCTTCAGGTAGACTGGACAAATCAAATTGGTAAAGAATGTCTGGCAGATAAGTTTGTAGGATGTTTTTATAACCACTTTCTCAGTGCGTAACGAACTAGGTGTTAGAGTTTAAATTTTTTAAATAGTACCTGTAGTAATCCACGGGAGGCAGGAGTTCCGTCACCACACCAATATTTAGTTACAATAACGATATTACAGGAGCAGCTACAAACAGTGCTGCTAGCAGTCCAGTCAACTTAAGACTGGCTCACAAAGCCTACACAGGTGATTATATGGGCCCCCTCAATGAGCCCCCCCCCCCCGAATTCCTGCCAGCTGGCATTCCTCTGAGCTTCTTCCTGCTCCTCATGTCTGGGTCTGTCACCTCTGTGTTGTCCGCCGGGTCGTTCTCCGAAGTCGGCGGGGTGTACCTTATAAGTGCCCGTCTTTTCCTTGACGACCTCCTTGGAAGTTGTTCTTCCTCCACCTCGGGGAGAGGTGTTGCGGCGGCCTCGTCGAGTGTATCCATCTCCGACTCTGATGACTGGATGACGGGGCTGGAGAAATTGCTCGGGGCTGGGGTGTGGGTATCCTTTCCGTCTGGGCTATCCCAGCTTGAGGCGGTCCTGCTTCGCCTGCCTCCAGGTGTGGTTCTGCTGCCCTTATTTGGTCTAGGTGTTTCTTCAGCACCTTACCTCCTATTGAAACCTCATAGGATATGGGCCCTGTTTGGGACTCTACCGTGCCTTTGACCCACATTGGTCCATTCCCATAATTCTTGACCCAAACCGGTGCCCCCACCTGGAAATGTCTCTGCTGCCGACTATTATCATGCCCCCTGCGTTGGGCCTCCTGATGTTTCTCCACTTTCCCCGTTAAATTTGGGAAAAGGCGACTCAGCCTCGTTCGCAGCCGCCTTCCCATTAAGAGTTCAGCTGGCAGTATGCCCGTTGTGGAATGCGGTGTGGTCCTGTAATCAAACAGCCAGCGGGAGAGCTTTGTGTCTATTGATGCTGTCGGCTGCTTCCCGAGTCCCGCTTTAAGTGTCTGGACCGCTCGCTCTGCTAGGCCATTGGTCGCTGGATGGTAAGGGGCCGTTTTGATGTGACGGACTCCGTTTTCCTTCAGGAATTTTCCAAATTCCCCACTTGTGAATGCTGTTCCGTTGTCCGACACCAATACCTCATGTGTTGCAAACGAGGCCCTGAGCCTTTCAATTGTCGATGCTGTGCTTGCCGTGTTTACCCGGTGGACGTCCAACCATTTGGAGTGGGCGTCCACTATCACCAAAAACATTGAGCCCATGAAAGGGCCAGCATGGTCAATATGCAGGCGGGTCCACGGTCTGCCTGGCCATTCCCACGGGTGCAATGGCGCCACTGGTGGCACTTTTTGCCCCTGTTGGCACTCCTGGCGCCAATGTACCAAGGCTGCTATGTCTGTGTCCAAACCTGGCCACCAAATGTAGCTTCGAGCTAGCATCTTCATTTTAGACACCCCTGGGTGTCCGTGATGTAACTCAGTTAAGATTGCCTGACGGCCCTGAGCTGGGACGATTACCCGGGCTCCCCATAATAGGATACCATCTTCTACGGTTATTTGGTCCCTTCTGCTCCAGTATGGATGCATCTGGGGCTCCACTGGTCTTTCCAGTTCCCCTGTTAGCAGTAAATGCTTCATCTTGGCTAAAACTGAATATGTTGTGCGTCTACGGGTAGGGTGTCCAAAAAATTTAGAGTCATTACTGTCTCCTCTACTTTGGTATTTGCGGCGGAGTGTCCGGGAGGGGAAGTCTGCTCAAAGCATCTGCATGTGCTACTCGCGTTCCCGGTCTGTGCTCCAGAACGTATCTATATGCCGCCAGTAGCAATGCCCAGCGTTGGATCCTAGCTGATGCAATCGGGGGTATTGACTTGTCTTTTAATAACCCTAATAACGGCTTATGGTCTGTCACTATGGTGAATTTCCACCCGTACAGATACTGGTGAAATTTTTTTACTGAAAATATCACCGCCAGTCCTTCCTTCTCGATTTGGGCGTACTTACCCTCCGCCATCGCCAAGGTCCTCGAAGCACAGGCTATTGGCCGTTCTTCCCCATTTCTTCCTCTATGGGCTAAGACGGCTCCTACCCCGTATGGGGATGCATCACAAGTGACCACCAACTCCTTCCTTGGGTCATAATGCTCTAGGACATTTTCGGATGACAGCTGTTCCTTAATGTCCCTAAATGCTCGGTTTTGGCGGGTGGACCATTTCCATTCTTGCCCCTTTTTTAGTAGCTGGTGGAGGGGTTCCAGGATGGACGCCCTATTTTCAATAAATTTTCCATAATAGGTTACCAACCCTAGAAATGATCGTAACTCCTGGACCGTGGTGGGAGCTGGGGCTTCTTTTATTGCCCTTACTCTGTCTTCTAATGGATGTAAGCCTGACTCGTCTACTTTATATCCCAGGTACGTCACTTGTGGGGCCAGAAAAACACGTTTCCCTTTTTAGCCGTACGCCTGCCTTTGCGAAACGCCTGAGCACTTCCTCCAGGTTCCTGAAGTGTTCCCTGTTTGTCCTACCTGTGATTAAGACATCGTCCAAATAAATCGCCACCTGCGGTAGTCCCTGCAGAATATTTTCCATCGTACGCTGGAATATAGCGCAGGCTGATGACACTCCAAAAGGTAGCCTAGTATAACGAAAAAGGCCCTTCAGGGTGTTGATCGTAACTAACTTCTGGGAGCCCTTGTCCAGTTTTAACTGCAGGTAGGCATGGCTCATGTCTAGTTTCGTGACCAAAAGTCCACCTGCCAATTTGGCATATAGGTCGTCTATTTTCGGGATTGGGTATTTGTCCAGCAGTGCGTATTTGTTTACTGTCTGTTTGAAATCTCCACAGAGACGTATCGTGCCGTCTGGCGTCAAAATTGGTACCACCGGCGCTGCCCATTCCGAGAATTGTACTGGTCTGATAATGCCGTTGCGCCATAACCTTTCTATTTCGTCATCTACTTTCTTAATGCAAAAGGTACCGGCCTGGCCTTACCAAATTTTGGAAGGGCTTCAGGGTCTACGTGCAAAGTTGCTTTGGCGCCTATGATTCCCCCCAAACCTTCCTGGAAGACCTCTGGGTATTTTTGGAGTACTCCACTCAACTGCCTGCTTCCACTCTGGAAAATTTCCATCCAATCTAATTTTAGGTCTTTCAGCCAGTTCCATCCAATTAAGCTCGGTCCGGAGCCCTCTACTATCATCAACGGTAATCTGAGCAATTGTTTCTCATATTCCACAGGTATATGAGTCGTGCCTAGAAATTCCAGGGGTTCCCCCGTGTAGGTTTTAAGTTTTGTCGATGTTTTTGTTAGGGTTAGTGGCTGGAGTCCATCTTTGATTTTTCTAAATGCTGCCACTCCCATTACTGATACGGCCGCACCCGTGTCTATTTCCATTATTGTCGGCCGCCCGTTCACCCGTGGGGTAATCCTAATGGGTTCTGCTTTCTTCGTTGTAATATTATATAATTGTTCCCCTTCGGAGGAGGATGGGGGCGTCTAGGTTGTGTACTTCCCTGTGTCCCCACCTGCTATTCCTCTTTTGCCACCACCTTCTAGGGTTTCTGTCATTGTTACCCCACTCTGTCTGGTGCCAGAAACGGTCCTTCTCTGTTGGGGGAGCCTCAGCCGGTACTTCCCTCTGTCTCCAGTTAGTCCTGGCAGACTTGGGGGCAGTTCTGGGGTTTTCCTTTTTCCCTCTATTCCTCAGGTTTTTCCTGAGAGCGACTATCTGGTAGCAGGACCTGTTGTGGTAGTCCCTCTCACAGGTATCTACCTCCATTGGCGTGCCCTGTAGTTCCTGCGCCCCACTTGCTGCCTTTTCTAGGGACAGTGCGAGCTGTAACGTCTGCCTGCAGTCTAGCTCCGTTTCCGCCAACAGGCGTTTCTGTATTGGGAGGTCGTTTATACCACACACTAACCGGTCCCAAAGCATTTCATTTAGCGTCGGGCCGAACTCCCATTTTTCCGCCAGCCTTCTCAGGCGGGTCAAGAAATTCGTGACTGACTCCCTGTCTTCCCGCTTCGCTGTGTAGAATCTGTACCTACGCAAAATGAGGGGTGGTTTTGGGCCGTAGTGCTCTTTCACCAATTCCGTTACTTCTTGGAAAGTTTTCGTGTCCGGCGCATCGGGATAAGTCAGACTACGTATAATGGCGAAAGCGGAGGGTCCGCACACCGACAGCAGGATAAGCCGTCTCCTTTCGTCCGTCAGTATATCATTTGCCCGGAAGAAGTAACACATTCTCTCCACATACTGGGACCAGTCCTCAATAGCCGGGTCGAATGCCTCTAATCTCCCAAAAAACGGCTTTTTTAAAATGGCAAGGCTTACCCTCCGAGTGCGGCAGCTGGTCTCCTCAAAATTTGTAGTTTACCTCGTCGTCACTGTAGTAATCCACGGGAGGCAGGAGTTCCCTCACCGCACCAATATTTATTTACAATAACGATATTACAGGAGCAGCTACAAACAGTGCTGCTAGCAGTCCAGTCAACTTAAGACTGGCTCACAAAGCCTACACAGGTGATTATATGGGCCCCCTCGATGAGCTATCATTGAGGGAGCTCATACTCCAATTGGCCAACCAATAAAGCCAATTGGAGTTCATTACAGTACCCAATTTTTTCCCCCAATTAAGAGGCAATATAGTGTGGCCAATCCACCTACCCTGGACATCTTTTAGGTTGTGGGGGTGAGACGCACCCAGACATGGGGAGAATGTGGCAACTCCTTAAGGACAGTGACTCCATAAGGGATTGAACCTGGGTCATCGGTGCCGTGAGACAGCAGTAAGAGGGATTGGATTAAAGTATTTTAGATCTAGTAATGTGCAATGAGGCAGGTTTAATTAGTAATTTTATTGTCAAAAATCCCCATGGGAAGTGTTTTGTTTTGGTATTGTGTATAAAATGGAAAACGTTTGAATACAAATATTTTAAAAATATCATTTGGGGAAATGGGTGGCACAGTGGGTGGCATTGCTGCCTTACAGCTCCAGGATCCCAGGTTCAATTCCAGCCTCGGATGACTGTGTGGAGTTTGCACTTTCTGCCCGAGTCTGTGTGGGTTTCCTCCGGTTTCCTCAAGTCCAAAGATGTGTAAGGTATTTGGATTAGCCATGCTGAAATTACCCCTCCGTTAGGTCGGTTTACTGGGTTAGAGGGATAGGGTGGAAGCCTGGGCTTAAGTAGGGTGCTCTTTCCAAGGGCCGGTGCAGACTCCATGGGCCAAATGGCCTCCTTCACTGTTGAATCTATGAAAATGTGATCATGATGCAATTGAATTTCGTACTAAGTTTGAAAACAACAAACTTCAGTCCCAAACAAGAGTTATAAATGTAAACAAACCAGCTACATAAGAGTTGGCTAAAAAGGTTGATTGGATAAATAGACTAAAAAATGTTACTGAGTTAGTAATTCAAATGTCTGGACTATATTGAAGAGCACAAGTTGAAATCCTAGATTTAATTTAGACAAAAATCTGGAAAAGAAAGAAATTAAAAGTGACCATGAGGTTGTCAGTTTGTTGTTGAAACCACACTAGGATGGTTTACTAAAGTTGGCAATTTTATATCACTTTGTTGGATGGTTCCGAGTGCACCGCAGTTCTCTGGGGAAGTTTAGTACTTCTCGACAACTGCCAGGCAGATCCTTTCCTCAAAACATTCAAGAGGGATTCTGCAGCGCATCTTTGGTGTACCTGGCTGTGGCGTCAGGAAGTTACAGACCATCGTAATTTTCCATATATCCCTGTGGTGCCCTGTGAAATAGGTAGGTGTGGGTTTTTGTGTTGGAAGATAGTTTTTGTATTTCAAGTGAGTAAAGCAAAGTATGAAGTTTATTTTTCCTCAAAAGTAGTAGCCATAAAAACAACATGAAATATTATAATATTCTGGGAATGGGACTTCCATAGAATTTAAGAACAATAGATTTGAACATGAAAGAGAAAAAATATATTAAAGAGAGGTTGGAAGCTGTTTGAATAGGAGTGGTCTTGATATCCTGAAGAATTGTGCTGTGCTTGAAGAAAGTTGTGAAAGAAGCAGTGGGAGTCTCAGCCACCCTCAGGGAAAAGTGTTTTGGCTGCAAGATTTTGACACCAGTCATGGATTTCCATTATCGAGTGAAATATGTCCCCTGTAGCAGCAGTGGATGCTTTGTGATACTCTTTTCTTATTTTTTAAATATATTTTATTACAAATGTGTACCAAACCAGGTTACAGCGAATAAACACCCTGGGAAACTTACTTCCCAGCAATCAACTCTGCAGTCTGTACAGATTTCCCCCTTTTTTTTTTTTGCCACCTCCCCTGCGACGAACAGCCCTTCAAACACGGTCACAAACATCCCCCACCTTTCCTTAAACCCTCCTGAAGAGCCCCTTAACTCATACTTTATCTTTTCTAATCGCATGTCACCCATCCAAGCCTCTACCTCTGTGTGGCGATGCCGACCGCCACGCCAGCAATATTCGCCGCCATGTAATCTGAGGTGAAGGCCAAGACATCGGCCTTCCTCCTCTACGTGAGCTCCGGCTTCTCTGAAACCCCAAATATCGCCACCATAGGGTCCCGGTCCATCTCCTCCACTATCCTGGCTAAGACAGTAACACACTCGTCCAGAATTTTCCCAATTTTTCGTAACCCCAAAACATGTGCGTGTTATTCGCTGGCCCCCGCCCACACCTCTCGCACTCATCTGCTACCTCCTGAAAGAAGCCACTCATTCTTGCTCGCGTCATATGCACCCTGTGCAGCATTTTAAACTGTATCAGGCTCTTCCTTGCACAAGAGGAGATCCCATTTACCCAAGCAGTGCTTCACTCCATACTCCCCAATTGATCTCCCCTCCCCAATTCTGCTTTACATCTCTCCTTGATCTTCACCACCCACTCGCCTCCCTGCTTCCCCAGCCACTTGTGTATATATCCCCAATTCTTCCCTCCCTTTCCACATCTGGAAGCAGCAGTCGTTCCAGCAGGGAGTATGGGAGTATCCTGTTGCAGGGAGTATCCTGTCAACCTAGGAGCCCCCCCCCCCCCCCCCCCCCCCCCCCAACTTTTGCACAAAGTCCCTAACCTGCAGATACCTGAACTTGCTCACTATCGGCAGCTCTATCCTCTCCCTTAGCTCCTCCAAACTGGCGAACCCTTCCTCCAAATACAGATCCCTCGCCTTGACCAGCCCCAATTCCCTACATCTCCTGTATACATTATCCATCTGCCCCGGCTCAAACCCATGATTCGCACACAGCGGCATTAGCACCAACATCCCTTCCATCCAAAAATACCTCCTCAACTTATTCCATGCTTTCACTGTGGGCTGCACCCCCGGGCTCCTTGGCAATGCTGCCTCCACCATAGCCCTCAAACTAGACCCTTACAAGATTTCCTCCTCCATCCTAACCCACTCTACCCCTTTCCTTCCCACCACCGCTATACCTTATCCACATTGACCACCTAATAATAATGAAACGAGTTCGGCAATGCCAAACCCCCTTCTGCCTCTGTGGCAGGGTCCTCCCCATCCTCGGCACCTACCCCGCCCATATAAAGTCAGAAATGATTGTGTACACTTTCCAAAAAAATTATTTTGGTATAAAGATCGGGAGGGCTTGAAAGATGAGCAAGAACCTTGCACGGTAGCATTGTGGATAGCATAATTGCTTCACAGCTCCAGTGTCCCAGGTTCGATTCCGGCTTGGATCACTCTGCGGAGTCTGCACAGCCTCCCCGTGTGTGCGTGGGTTTCCTCCGGGTTCTCCGGTTTCCTCCCACAGTCCAAAGATGTGCAGGTTAGGTGGATTGGCCATGATAAATTGCCCTTAGTGTCCAAAATTGCCCTTAGTGTTGGGTGGTGTTACTGGGTTATGGGGATAGGGTGGAGGAGTTGACCTTGGGTAGGGTGCTCTTTCCAAGAGCCGGTGCAGACTTGATGGGCTGAATGGTCTCCTTCTGCACTGTATATTCTATGATTCTATTCTATGAACCTCGGCAGAATATTCATTTTCACCACTTCACATACAGGTAGGTTTCACCTACCCTCCCCGCCAGCGTTAGTGCAGTGTGACCCATCTCTCAAGATCCTCCCTAGCCTCCTCCACCAGCTTCGTTAAGTTCCACTTATGGAGCCCCGCCCATTCCCTCGCTACCGGAATCCCCAAATACTGAACCTATCCCTTGCTACCGTAAATGGCAATTCCCCCCCCTAAATTAGCCTGCTGTGCCAGCTCATTCACTGGGAGTACCTCGCTTTTCTCTACATTCAGTTTGTACCCTGAGAACCCTCCAAACCTCCCCAGCAGGCCCATAATCCTTCCCATACTCTACAACGGATCCGAAACATACAGCAAGAGGTCATTGGCATAAATCGACACCCGATGCTTCCTCTGTCCCCTCCTAATCTCCCTCCACTCTGGCAATCCCCTAGAGCCATCGCCAATGGCTCTATGACCAGCACAAACAACAGCAGTGACAGTGGGCACCCCTTCCTCGTACCCCTGTATAAGTTAAAGCTCTGTAAGCTCACATCATTCGTCCCCACTCTCTCCCTTGGTGCCACATACAACAACCGTACCCATGTCACAAATCTCGGCCCAATCCCAAACCGTTCCAAAAACATGAGCAAGTCCCGCCACTCAACCCTATCAAATGCCTTCTCCGCGTTCATGGACACCACCACTACCAGTACCAGAGCCCCCGATGGATTCATCACCACATTCAATAGCCATCTTGTAATACTCGCGAGCTGCCTGATCTTCACAAAGCCTGTTTAATCTTCTGCCACCACCCTGGGGATGCACTCTTCTATCCTCCCCGCCAACAACTTAGCCAATATTTCGCATCCGTGTTCAATAGTGATATGGACATATACGACCCACATTCCACTGTGTCCTTCCCCTTTTTCAGGATTAGTGTGATTACTGCCTGCGTCATCGTCTCTGGCAACTCCCCCTTCTCCAGTGCTTCATTAAATGCCCCCAACAGATGTGGTGCCAGGTTCCTTTATAAAATTCTGCCGGGTACCCATCCGCCCAGAGGCCTTCCCCGACTTCATACCCCTGTTACCATCCAGCACCTCCCTCAGCCCCAGAGGCTCTTCTAACGTCTGCCTCTTTGCTTCCTCCACCTGGGGAAATTCCAGCTTGTCCAGAAACCGCCCCATGTCCCCTCCTGTCCTCCCAGGTTTGCCTCCGAAAGTTCCTGGTAGTACTCCCTAAATGCCTCCTTTATCTTCCCTGGCTCTGACACCACATTTCCCTGGATGCAGCCTGCCTCCGCAGCTGGCGTGCCAGCATGCGGCTCGCCTTCTCCCCATACTCCTATTGCACCCCCCTTGCCCTTCGCAGTTGCCCTACGGCTCTCCCTGGTGTCAGCCTGTCAAACTGCCCCTGCAACGTTTTGTCGTGTGGTACTCTTAGTGGAATTTTTACAGATTAAAAATCTAAGGACTGAAAAGGAATGGATTGAACTGCTCTGGATTTAACTAAACAGAAAACCGTTGGAAATGTTTGTAGAAATACTTCCAATTGTATAAATTTAATCTTGCGGGGTTTTTTGCAATTATTTTAGTTTCATATTTAAAATCTCAAATAGTTTTGCAATTCTTGCTCATGACTTCAGAGCACATACATCCTTGTAATAAAATACAATCTGCAAATTATTGTGAAAGCTTGTCCCCTTTGGGATTTGGGCAGCCTGGCAATTACCACCTGCCATATTATAATAATTTTGGGGGAGAGAAACATGCCGTACTTGGTTTGTCCTCTCCATGACTTGAGTCATGAACAATACGATTGCCTCTCAGTTATTCTTTGAAGTGGATTATTAAGCTACATTGTTGTATCAAGCTACTTTCAGTATAACTAGGGATGGACAATAAGTACCCACTTTTCCAATGACTTCCTCCTTAAATGAACTAAATCATGAGGGAAATGTAACAAAGCTTTGAGTAAAACCTTTGGCTTGCATATAATTCTACAGCTTAGAATTAAACTTAATGAAATTACTTCATCAACTCCGATTCGATTAGTGAAGAATGCTTGTTGTAGCATTGCATCTTTTTTATTCAAAAGGGGTATTATTTAATGTTGTGGTGATTTATGCAATTTGGCCATTAGCCCTTGCTGTTCTGTGAACTTGTGGATAGTCCATTTTTGAGCCTTCAGCATATGCGCAGATGCTGCAAATAGCCTTGGTGCTATGCCCATTTTATTTATGTCGGGTGCTGTTTTATTACAATGCTGAGTATTTGGACTATTGTTTACACTTGTGGCTCCCTCCCATTGTTCTCTTGCTCCTAATTTTATTTTTTGCTGATGTCCCTAATTCTGGTTATTTAATGGTTCTGGTTGTTAGCTGTAAATAGGAGTTCACAGATTGATCCCTTCCAACACTGAACCTGAGCGAGATAACAGCATTTTTTTTAACGTATGCATCTTGTAGGGGAATTTGTGTTTAAAATTTTAAAATATTCCAAGTATATTGGGCTGTCAATGTTTAGATCTCAACTTGGTAACTTGGCTTGTTTATTGACTTTAAACCAAATTACATGCATAAGTCATTGCATATTCAAAAAATAAATTGTGAAACATGTTCCTTCACTCTTTTTTACTGAGTTTATATCTATATAATTGCTCCCAAGTTTTTCTTTACCCTTTCAAATCATTAACCAGGCTCAAAATAATACTGACAGTATGCTGCAGCCATATTTAATTGATCATTTGTGTGCTTGGGATGGATCTTTTCCAACTAGGACAAGTTTTAGATAATAACAGATCTTGATAAAATTCCCATTTGTCAGTGTTTTCTTGTTTGCTTTGCATCACCAGTTTCTTTTTCCTATCAGTTTCCTTTTGAATTGCGTCTTTAAGCATGTGATGAACTTTATACATAGTGAACTTTGTTTCTGAAAGAAAGAGTATAGTGATGCAATCTGTATTTTATAAGCACCAGTGATGTAGATTTCATTTTGTATGTATCGCTGAATACATGAAACCTCTAATCGGCACCAATAATGTCGTCTTGTTCAGACGATGATTCATTTTGTACAAATTACTAATCCCAAACTGAGCTACTTTTTTTGTTTGATGAAATTTCTTAGGCTTGTTCTTCTTTGCCTCTTCATTAACACCACCTGGTGCTCTGATGTGGTGTCCCTAGCGTGCCACTGCTCCCCAGACCTAAAATACCTGACCGTGAAGTGTTGCTCTTTCTACCTCCCACGTGAATTCACCTGTGTACTCATCACAGTAGTCTACATCCCACCCCAGTTGGAAGTGAAGAAAGCACTTTACGAACTACACCACCATCAACAACCAAGAAACAAATCGCCCTGAAGCCCTGACAATTGTGGCTGGAGACTTCAACCAGGCCAACCTCAGGAAGGTTCTACCCAAACTCCATCAACATACCTCCTCCATTCAGACTGGGCTTTTTTTCACTGGAGTTTAGAAGAATGAGGGAGGACTTGCTTGATGAAGAATATTAGATCCTGAATGGTCTCAACCAGGTGGATGTAGGAAGGACGTGTCCTCTTGTGATTGGGTCCAGAACTAAGGAGCACTGCTTTAAATTTAGGGCCACCCTGTTAGGATTGTGATGAAGGCGCACTTTTTCTATGTGGGTTGTGCGACTTTGGAACTCTCTGCCTCAGAAGGCTATGGAGGCAGGATCATTGAATATTTATATTTTCAAAACAAAGGAAGATAGATTCTTGTTAGGCAAAGGAATCGAAAGGGATAGATGGGAATGCAGAACTCAAACGGATCAGCTATGATATTGAATGGCAAAGCAGCTCGAGAGGCCAAATGGTCTACTCCTATTTCGTATGTTCATACACTCCTGGCTTATGCTTTATAGATTGTGGAATTAATCGCTGTTGAATTTACAGCCTCTGCTCTTGAAGCCAAAGCATTTGTATGGCCAGACCAATTAAAGGAGAGGTTGTTAGACTATCTCTTGGTAGTGTTCGGAAAACAGAGGGTAGCTTTAAACGGCTTATATTTGTTTTGATAAACATTCAAAATAGGGTGGGTTTAATTTAATGTTTCTGTGCTTGGAAGGGTAAAAGCTATAGTTTGATTCATGTTGGATGAAGGTGTTGTTTATGTGAGGGTTAGTTAAGTTCCAAACTGTTTCTATTTTCTCAATAGAACATGCTGGTTTTGTGATAAAACAGTTTTAAAATTTATGTTAATACTCTTTTATACTGGTGCAATTAACAATATAGAAAAGTTATTAACTTTTTTTGTGTGGAATGTCACCTTGAAGATCAACTGGCTTGAAATTTAACTTCAAAGTTAGAACTTTACAGAAGCAGGAGAAACGTTCCCTGTGCCTAATGTGTGACAGGTTAGGGGCATTGCTCTCTACGCTGGCCTAAAACCGTGGCCAAATTTGGCATTGTCTCCTCTGAATGGATATGATGAACTCTGGGGTCAGGTTCTTTGCCATTTACCTGCCTGCATCAGGACCATGGGCTATATTGAATTCTGTGTAGCTCCCTATAGGTAGATCCTTAGAAACCATTTCCTGCGGTGGTTCAAACCAGTCCAGGAGATCACATAATGACTGTTATGTTAACTGTTAACCCACTTGAGTATTTCATGATGCAATCTCCATACAATCCCAGGCCACGGCTTCCTCTTTAAGGCTTGCTCAGGTCTGCATCCTTTGGATTTGTGAAAGCTTAGCCAAGACTGAATGAGAGATTTTGCAAGCAAGAGCGTAAAGTAATCTTTGATGATCAAATGAACATTTTAAATGGTACTGTGGAGAGTGAAGATCCAAGGATAGACATTTGGGACTTTGTAAGTAACTTGAGGGATTCTTTTTGCCCTTGGGATGGGGTGGGTTCAAAAGGAAATTAGGTTGAAAGAATGTAAGGGAATGATGGTGGTGACAAAGTGGTTGAATAGGCATTGTTGCTCGTGGAGACCAGTGTCGAAGAGAGGATAGCTGTGAATATGGGTCAGAAAGTTTCTGCAATAAGTTTGGGTTTCGACTTGTGAACCTTCCCTTTCCTGGATTTTTATTACCAGTGGACCTAAATACCCCAAGGGTGCCTCTGATAGCTATTGGTTCCTCAATTTGACCCATTTGTATTAACAAGAAACAACTTGCTCCAATAAAAAAATTTTTTTTGGTGGGGGGAAAATGTTTTTATTCAATTTTCACCATTTTTATATTAAATTACAAAACATACAAACAAAAGCTCGTAATCATACACGAGCCCCAAACAAATCTCCACCGCAACCTTCCAACCCGTGAAACAACAAAAACAAAAAAGAGAAACACCCCCACCCCCTCAACAGCTAACGGTGATTAATTCTCCAAAATACAATATAAAGAACCGCCATCTCTGGTTGAATCCTTCAATTGACCGCCTCGTATTTTACCTTTCTCGAGGTGCAAATATCCCGTCAAATCCCTCAGCCACGCTGAGGCGCACAATGGTGTGGACAACCTCGGGCTCAGTAGGATATGCCTGTGCATCACCAACGAGGCGAAGAGAAGGACATCCTCCCCCACACCCATTCGAAACTCCGGCACATTGAAACCCCAAAACACAGCCACCAGAGGGCAGGGCTCTAGCTCAATATTTATGATCGTCAGCATGGTGTTTAAAAAGGACCCCCAGAAACCCACCAGTTTAGAACAGGACCAAAATGTGTGTGTGGTGTGCAGGTCCACTCTCGCAACTCTTGTACCTAACCATGCCAGCTGAAACAGGTGGTTGGCACAAATGGGAGCCAACCTTGAAGAAGCCACACCCAACTTAAGATGCTGGCAAAGTTGCTTCCATACCTTTAGTGTGGACACCACCATTGGGTTTGCCAAGTACCTTGCCAGTGCCAACAGAAGTGGCAGTTACCAATGCCCCAAACTTGTCCCCTGAGATGAGCCCAACTCCATCTGAACCCAGAGAGCCCCGGGTCTCCGCACTACCCCAAATACCTTCTCCGCATCACCCATCCGTCGCCTCCCCATCCACATGTGCCTTAAACATAGAACAGCACAGAACAGGCCCTTCGGCCCTCAATGTTGTGCCGAGCCATGATCACCCTACTCACACCCACGTATCCACCCTATACCCGTAACCCAACAACCCCCCCCTTAACCTTACTTTTATTAGGACACTACGGGCAATTTAGCATAGCCAATCCACCTAACCCGCACATCTTTGGACTGTGGGAGGAAACCGGAGCACCCGGAGGAAACCCACGCACACAGGGGGAGGACGTGCAGACTCCACACAGACAGTGACCCAGCCGGGAATCGAACCTGGGACCCTGGAGCTGTGAAGCATTTATGCTAACCACCATGCTACCCTGCTGCCCCAAACGCTCTGATCTCTCCCCTAATCACCACCTTCAGTGCCTCCCACGAAACGAGGGGGAGCCATCTCCATTATTATGTTCCACATATTTCCATTTAACCCTCAATCCTCACACAACCCAAAATCCAATAGCAGCCCTACGTCGAACCACCACCCCTTATGCCCCCGACTGACCTCAAACACCAGGTCCACCCATGGGGCATGAACTGACCCATAACAAAATAATCAGTCCTCGAATATATCTTGTGTAGCGAAGAAAAACAAAAACGGGAACTCCTTCTCCCCAGGATGCATAAACTACCACGGATCTGCCACTCTCGTCGCCTTCATAAACGCAGGCAATACCTTCTCCGTGCCAGCTGGGACTGGCGATTTTGGCCTAGAGTGATCCACCTTCAGGTCCAACACACAATTTAAGTCACCCCCCAAAATCAATGAAAAAATGAAAATGAAATGAAAATCGCTTATTGTCACGAGTAGGCTTCAATGAAGTTACTGTGAAAAGCCCCTAGTCGCCACATTCCGGCGCCTGTCCGGGGAGACTGGTACGGGAATCGAACCGTGCTGCTGGCCTGTTTGGTCTGCTTTAAAAGCCAGCGATTTAGCTCAGTGAGTGGGTATCCAAATCCGGCACTGTAGGCCAGCAACTATTTCATAAATGATACATCATCCCAATTCGGGTGTACATTTTCACTAGAACCACTGACTTCCTCTCTCATGCCCCAACTGCCATCACATACCATCAGTTCAGTTCTAACTTTTTGTTTTTCCGTCTGGCACCAAACTCTCCTTATTAATTAAGATTGCCCCCCCCCCCGCCCCGCCCAGGTAGAACACGAGGTTTACTCAGGCTTTCCAGAGTCCAGTCTGGTCCACCCAAAAATGACCACATTAAAGGTGCACAACCCCATCTCCCAAGCCTATACTCCCTTGTCCCCATCTCGACATCCTTGCCATGCTACTCTCTTCCTCCAATCACCATATCAATCCCCCCCAGCTCTACCATCCCCATAACTCTAGCCCCTAGAAGAAAAAAATACCAACCTCCCAAGAAAAAGAGCAAAAACACAGCACCCAACAATGCAATATTTACAGCCACCCCAACCCAGTTTTCAAAGTCCCACCAGCCATCCTCGAGCCAGTTCCAGTCCTGTCCTTGAAGGCCTCGGCCGCTCCGGTGTGTCAAACCAGCAATCCTTCGAGTCCAGCATGACTCAGCATTGCTCGATCACCACCCGAACTGCACACCCTTATTGCACAGCAGCACTTCGCCTTATTGAAGGCCGTCCGCTGCTTTGCCAGTTTGGTACCATATGTCCTGTTCAATGCGCACTATGTGCGCATTCCAATTGATGTTCTGACTATTGGCCCACTCCAGGACCCCCACCTTCCTCTGGTAACTGAATCCAGACGATGGAGGCTCGTTCGACCGAGGCGTCTGCTACAGAGCCCAATGCGCCCTGCCCATTTCTGGAACAGACAACACTTCGCCCCACCCACCAATCGAGATAGCATTTCTGAAAAATATTCAGTTGGCCTCGGGGCTCTCCACTCCCTCCAGCAATCCTACCACACTGAGGTTCATGCACCTCAACCTCCTCTCTGGATCCTTCACTTTGTCCTTCATGCCCTTATTCCTATTCGACATGAGCAGCATCTCGGCTTTCAAGAAAGCAAGCTGGTCCTCTGCCTGGGCAAGGTCTCCTCCATGCCCTTCAGCATCTCCCCTTGCTCCTTCACAGCATTGATTGTCTTGTCCGGCTCCTCTTGTATCGGTCTCAATGTCTCCTCAATGGTGGCTTTAAATGACTCCTTAATCTTCTCTTGTCGCTCAAATTGACCATCCATCTACCTGCCAAATTTCTCCAACTCCTGCTCCAGCCAGTGTTTCCAACATGATGGGTGTGGCCGCCTCTGCCATCTTTTCTCTTCCAGATTCCTACATTGGGCTACCAGCTGGGGGTTTCTTTCCTGTTATTGTAGAAATTTACAGATTAGCTGTTGCCAAGAAATAAAGTTTATAGACAAGCATATGTTATCACACTTGAAATATTTCAACATGTTTTAGATGTCATCATCTTTGTAAAACAGAATTGTTGCACTCAAAAGGAAAAGTTTATTTGAATAGTCAGAAAAATTGCTGCTGACAAAATATTGGGTGGTTGCAATGTATTTCTCACTAAGATCTTTGAAATTTTCAACTACATTGCTTCATGTCATGTCTAAAGGTGAGAGCTCTCATCTTGGAATGTAAATGATCATTTAATGTTATGAAAATGTTTACACAATAGTGTTAGCTCACCTTATTTACATTGCAGACTTGTTTTGTCAACAGCTAAACAGTTGTGCATGAAGACCTCAATTGTTGAGTGGTCACAAATGCACGCATACCATAATACACAAGGCCTACAAATCAAAAATTAAACTTTTTTCTCAAACTGAAATATGATTAAAATCTTGTGATTACCTGTAGAAATTGTTATATGCCAACCATGAGAGCATTTCATTTGGAAGCCATGACTTGAAAAATTGTGGAATTATCTTTTGAAGGCCCAAAGTTGCCTATGTATTTGGGTTTGTACTTTACCAAAATCCACGTTGGTGAGTTGGGAAAATGTTATCAGGTTGCCTCATGTAATACTCAAGGTACAGGGGAGTAGAACGTGGCTTGCGCTGTAGACTTCATACCTCTTTTTATCTTTTGCTATTTTAGAGGAAAATCCCCCCCCACCCCCCCCACCCAAAACAATAAAGGGGCTGGCTGTTAAACCAAACATTGCCTTTTCAGATGTGCAATAAAATTACGTTAAAACGTTTCTAGAGTGAGGGAGTTATTTTAGTTCTGTATTTTTCCACTTTAAGTAGAATGTTTAGACACTTAAACATGTATTTTAAATACTTATGAGCGACAGTATTGTAAAGAACATAAGTATATTTCACCTTTCAACAGGGCAGCCTCTTGTAATGGGGGAAATAATGATATGCTGAAGAGTTGAGACTTTTTATTAAAAAGTCTGTCAGAATTTTCATGCAGGTGAAAAGGCTGTCGTCTTTGCGAAAATGGTGGCAGAGGACTCAAATCAGAAGTCCAGTCCCTGAATCAGGTGTCTACCATTTTCATAGGGGGAGGAATTTATGGTTAGTTCTAAACATAGAAACATACAGTACAGAAGGAGGCCACTCAGCCCATTGAGTCTGCACTGACCCTCTGAAGAAGCATCCCACTCCCCCGTCCTATCCCGTCACTCCACCTGATCTTTTGGACACCTTGGGGGCAATTTAGCATGGCCAGTCCGCCTCGCGTGCACATCTTTGGACTGTGGGAGGAAACCGATGTACCCGGAGGAATCCTACGCTGAACATGCAAACTCCACACACAGGCACCCAAGGCCGGAATTGAACCCGGTACGCATCTATTATTCATCGAGGCAACTGCTTATGTTAAAGGGATGCTGCCTTAATCCGGTTTCATTTTGGCTAGTGGGATGTCCAAAGCATAACTTGCACAGTTTGGATCTGTTAAGAGAAAGCCTAAAGCTACTGGACTCCTTTGGAGTGGAGGAGTATTCTTCTGGAGAAGTACGGTACACTTTTGAATATGGTCCTCTGGGAGAGGTTTGATGCCTCTCTGGAAGATACGAGTTGCACTTTGAGATTGTTAAAAGTAGTCATGAATGTCGGTAAAAAGTGCATGAACTGACTTAAGTGCCTTAACAGTTTCAATATCCTGGAGGGCTGCGGACATTGGAGCCTGGTTAGTAGATTTCGATGGGCCTGCGAGGCGAGCGGGAGGGTGGGGATTGATGCTGGGAGATGTTTTTTCGAGAGGAAATGTAGGGGGGGATTTTGGGGGGAGGGGCTCAATATTAATAATGGATAGGGGTGGGTCAGGCTCATGGGGCAGGGCTCGGTGGTATGATGGTGGTGGATAAGAAGGGGGGGGGGGGGGTGTGTGAGACCCCCAGTTAGGATAGTCATGTGGAACGTGAGGGGGTTAGCAGGTTGGGTCAAGGGTGCTTGTGCATCTTAAAAATTTGAAAGCCGATGTAGCAATGCTTCAGGAGACTCGCCTGAGGGTGAAGGACCAGGTGAGACTTAAAAAGGGCTGGGTTAGTCAGGTGTTTCACTCTAGATTTTTTTTTTTTAAATAATTTTTATTGAATTTTTCAAAATACAAACATTTTAACCCCCCCTACATTTACATTTAAATTATAACAAAACAAAGTCAAACCCCCCTACTTAACAAGAAAAAGAAAAAGAATCCCCCCCCCCCCCCTACCCGCGCATCCCCCCCTCCCCCCCCCCCCCCCCGCCGGCGAACCGACAGTCAGACCAGCTTATCATTTCTAGCAGCGTCCTCGGGCAGGCCTTGCCCGTGCCACCGCCGCTACCGTACTTCCCTTCGTCGTTTTCCCCCCTCCCCCCCCCCCTCCCCCCCTCCCGCCCTCCCCTCCCCTCCCGGGTTGCTGCTGTCATGGCCTCAGTTTCTATCTCTGATCCAAGAGGTCTAGGAAGGGTTGCCATCGCCTGGAAAACCCCTGCACCGACCCTCTCAGGGCGAATTTGATCCTTTCCAATTGGATGAAGTTTGCCATGTCGTTTAACCAGGTGTTAACACTCGGAGGCCTTTCGTCCCTCCACTGAATCAGGATCCTCCTCCGAGCCACCAAGGACGCAAAGGCTAATATTCCAGCCTCCCTCGCCTCCTGTACCCCCGGTTCCACCCCAACCCCGAAGATCGCAAGTCCCCATCCTGGCTTGACCCTGGACCCCACCACTCTCGACACCGTCCCTGCCACCCCCTTCCAGAACTCCTCCAGTGCCGGACATGCCCAAAACATATGTGCATGATTCGCAGGGCTTCCCGAACATCTAATACACCTGTCTTCACCCCCGAAAAACCGACTCATCCTTGTCCCCGTCATGTGGGCTCTATGCAGTACCTTAAATTGAATGAGACTTAGTCGCGCACATGACGACGACGAGTTAACCCTCTCCAGGGCGTCTGCCCATGTCCCGTCCTCTATCTGTTCCCCCAGCTCTAACTCCCACTTATCTTTCAGCTCCTCTACTGGTACCTCCTCCACCTCCTGCATAATCTTATAGATGTCCGAGATCTTCCCCTCCCCGACCCAGACCCCTGATAGCACCCTCTCACTCACCCCCCTGTCGGGGAGCGCGGGGAACCCCGCTACCTGTCGTCTGGCAAATGCCTTCACTTGGAGGTACCTGAACGTGTTCCCCGGGGGGAGCCCAAATTTCTCCTCCAGCTCTCCCAGGCTCGCAAACCTCCCCTCTATAAACAAGTCCCTCAGTTGTCTAATACCCGCCCTCTGCCAGCTCTGGAATCCCCCTCCTGTGTTTCCCGGCGCAAATCTGTGGTTCCCTCTTAGTGGTGCCCCTATCAGACCTCCCACTTCCCCCCTGTGTCGCCTCCACTGCCCCCAGATCTTGAGGGTGGCCGCCACCACCGGGCTCGTGGTATACCTCGTGGGAGGGAGCGGCCATGGTGCCGTTACCAGTGCCCCTAAGCTTATGTTGCCGCAGGACGCCCTCTCCATGCGCTTCCAGGCTGCCCCCTCCCCTTCCATCATCCACTTTCGTACCATCGATGTATTTGCCGCCCAGTAATATCCGGAAAGGTTGGGTAACGCCAGCCCTCCACTATCCCTACTCCGCTCCAAAAAGACCCTTCTAACTCTCGGGGTACCATGTGCCCACACATACCCCATGATACTACTCGTTACCTTCTTGAAAAAGGCCCTGGGGAGGAAGATGGGCAGACACTGGAACAAAAACAAGAACCTCGGGAGGACCGTCATTTTAACTGACTGCACCCTCCCTGCTAGCGACAGCGGCACCATGTCCCACCTCTTAAACTCCTCCTCCATCTGCTCCACCAGTCTGGAAAAGTTCAACTTGTGTAGGGTCCCCCAGTTCTTTGCCACCTGCACCCCCAAATACCTAAAACTTTTAACTGCTCTTTTGAAGGGGAGCCTCCCAATTCCCTCCCCTTGGTCTCCCGGGTGTATTACAAAGACCTCACTTTTCCCCAGATTTAATTTATATCCCGAAAAATCCCCGAACTCCGCTAGTATCCCCATTACCTCCGGCATTCCCCCCTCCGGGTCTGCCACATACAACAACAAATCATCCGCATAGAGCGAGACCCGATGTTCCTCCCCTCCCCTTGTCAGTCCTCTCCACCCCCCTGAACCCCTCAGTGCCATCGCCAACGGCTCAATCGCTAATGCAAAGAGTAAGGGAGATAGGGGACATCCCTGCCTAGTACCTCGATGGAGCCCAAAATATTCTGACCTCCTCCCGTTTGTTACCACACTTGCCATCGGAGCTGAATAGAGCAGTTTTACCCACTTGATAAATCCCTCCCCAAACCCAAACCTTTCCAACGTCTCCCACAAGTATTCCCACTCCACCCTGTCAAATGCCTTCTCCGCGTCCAGCGCTACCACTATCTCCGCCTCCCCTTCCACTGCTGGCATCATAATCACATTTAACAATCTCCGAACATTTGTGTTAAGTTGGCGTCCCTTCACGAACCCCGTCTGGTCTTCATGGACTACCCCTGGCACACAGTCCTCTATCCTGGTTGCCAGGACCTTTGCTAACAGCTTGGCATCTACATTTAAGAGGGAGATAGGCCTGTAGGACCCGCACTGGACCGGGTCCTTGTCCCGCTTCAAAATCAAGGAGATCAGGGCCTGCGACATTGTTGGAGGCAGAACCCCCCCCTCGCGCGCCTCATTGAAGGCTCGCACCAGCACTGGACCCACCAAGTCCACAAATTTCCTGTAAAACTCCACCGGGAACCCATCCGGCCCCGGCGCCTTCCCCGCCTGCATCTGGCCTATCCCTTTAATTAGCTCCTGCAGCTCTATCGGCGCCCCCAACCCTTCCACCAGCTCCTCCTGTACCTTTGGGAACCCCAATTTGTCGAGAAAGTTCTTCATTCCCCCTCTCCTCTTCGGCGGTTCAGACCTATACAATTCCCTATAGAAGTCCCTAAAGACCCTATTCACCTCTTGCCCCTTCTGCACTACATCCCCACCCCTCTCTCTCACTCCCCCAATCTCTCTGGCTGCATCTCGCTTACGAAGCTGGTGTGCCAGCATCCTGCTCGCCTTTTCCCCGTACTCATACGCCGCACCCTGCGCCCTTCTCCACTGCATTTCCGCCTTCCTAGTGGTCAGTAGGTCGAACCTGGCCTGCAAGCTACGCCGCTCCCTTAATAGCCCCTCCTCTGGCGCCGCCGCATATTTCCTATCTACTTCTAGGAGCTCCCCCACCAGCCTCTCCCTTTCCTGCCTCTCCTTCCTCTCTCTGTGTGCCCTTATGGAGATCAGCTCTCCTCTAATCACTGCTTTCAAGGCCTCCCAGACCGTCCCCACCTGCACCTCACCTGTGTCATTCGTACCCAGATAGTTCTCAATGCCCGTTCTCACCCTTCTGCACACCTCTTCGTCCGCCAACAGCCCTACATCCAGGCGCCACAACGGGCGTTGGTCCCGCGCCTCCCCCATGTCCACGTCCACCCAATGTGGTGCATGGTCCGATATCGCAATGGCCGAGTACTCCGTGTCCTGCACTCTCGGTATCAGCCCCCTGTTCAATACGAAAAAATCGATCCTAGAGTACACTCTGTGGACGTGGGAGAAAAAAGAATACTCCCTCGCCCTAGGCCTACCAAATCTCCATGGGTCTACCCCTCCCATCTGCTCCATGAACCCCCTTAACACCTCTGCCGCTGCCGGCCTCCTATTCGTCCTGGAACTCGATCTATCCAGCCCAGGGTCTAACACCGTATTAAAGTCCCCTCCCATGATCAGGCCCCCTGCCTCCAGTCCCGGGATGAGGCCCAGCAGGCGCCTCATAAAACCCGCGTCGTCCCAGTTCGGGGCATACACATTTACCAGTACCACACTCTCTCCCTGCAGCCTACCCCTCACCATCACGTACCTGCCCTCCTTGTCTGCCACCACCTCTGCCGCCACAAACGACACTCTCTTTCCCACCAAAATCGCCACCCCCCGGTTCTTGATATCCAAGCCTGAGTGGAACACCTGTCCCACCCACCCCCTTCTCAGGCGGACCTGATCTGCTACCCTCAAATGAGTCTCCTGCAGCATTGCTACATCAGCCTTCAGTCCCTTCAGGTGTGAGAAGACCCTTGATCTTTTGACCGGCCCATTCAGCCCCCTTACGTTCCACGTGATCAATCGGGTCGCGGAGCGACCCGTCCCTACTCCCTGTCGATTAGCCATGTCTTGTCCCTTGCTCGCCCCGGGTCATCCCTTCTTTTCTGACCCGCTTCCCATAGCGATGGCCCCCCCCCCCCCACCCCCCCCGGCTCTCCCCTTCTCGTCCCTGGTCTTTCTAGCAGCAACCCGGTGTCCCCCCCCAGTCCCCCCCCCCTTCCCCCCCCCCCCCCCCCCCTGGCTAGGACCCCTCCTAGCCGCGATGTACCCCACATCGTACTCCCGAGAGTCAGCTGGTCTCCGCTGACCCGGCTGCTCCTGCCACATTCCGACTCCTCCCGGTTCACCCCATCTGCGCCCGTGAAAGATCCCCTTAAAACCCCCGAGAAAGACCCGCATAATCAACCCGCTCCCCCCCGTCCCGTCTCCCCAACTTAACGATATAAATACAAATACCCAATGGCAACTAAATACATAAATACTTAACTACATACTTAAATAACAAAATAATTAACTAACTATCAACTAACCGCGTGCCCAACCATCACCCTCCATCAAGCAGTATAAATAACCGCAGATAACCATAACCCGAAAAGAAAAAAAAGAACCAAAAAACCCCCCCAAGCACCCAAAGAAAAAGGGTAGGAGGGGTAAATAACTAAGGGAAATTGGAAACGGGAGAAAACACCCCATAAGAAGCCAACGACCCACAATAGAGATTTCAACAGTACAAATATACAGAAACACCCAACAACTGTTTCACTCTAGATTTGATGGAAGGGCTCGAGGGGTAGCAGTAATGGTCAGCAAAAGAGTATGCTTCCAGATGGAGGTGGTGGTGGCAGATCAGGGGCGTAGATATGTGATTGTGACGGGCGCCGGAGGGCAGGTTAGTGTGGGGTGGGGTGGGGGGGGGGCGAAGGCGTTGGCTGGGCTAATGGTGGAAATGGGAAGTGTGGACCCTTGGAGGTTTCTGCACCTGAGGAAACGGGAGTGCTCCTTTTTCTTAGCAGTCCATAAGGATTGATTTTTCGTGGTGGGGAAGGCTTTGCTGGCTGGGGTTAAGGGGTCGGAATACTCTGCAATTGCAGTGTTAGATCATGCGCAGCATTGGGTGGATATGGTGCTGGAGAAGTGGGTAGCGCAGAGGCCGGGGTGGAAATTAGATGTGGGGCTTCTGGGGTACCAAGTGTTATGTGAGAAAAATTGAAAAGGTAATTAAGGAATATGTAGGTTTCAACTGTACGGGTGAGGTGTCGAAGGCAGTTGTCTGGGAGGCTCTAAAGGCGGTGGTGAGAGGGGGGGGGGGAGGAAGTGATTTTGTTTAAGGCCAGGGTGGATAAAGAGGAGAGGTTGGAGCGGCAGAGGGTAATAGATGGGATGTTGGAGGTAGATAGGAGTTATGCAGAAGATGGGGACCTAGCAAAGCTGGAAAAGTGGAAGGAACTACAGGCGAGCCTTGACCGACTATCTACCAGGAAGGCTGTGCACCAACTAAGACGAGCAAGGGGTGCAGTTTACGAACATGGAGATAAGTATGTTAGCAGGTCAGCTCCGGAGAGAAGCAGTGGCAAGGGAAATGGTGCAAGTGAGGGATAGGGCAGGGAAGTTGGTGCTGGCTCCAGATCTGATTAACAAGGTTTTTGAGGAATTTTATGAGAGGTTGTGCAGGTGAGAGCCACCTGGGGAGACCATGAGATGCAGGAATTTCTAGATGGCTTAGAGTACCCGAGGCTAAGGGAGGGGGGACAGGGCTACATTAGAAGGAGCAATACTGGAGCAGGAGATAAAGGATGCAATTGGGAGGATGCAGTCAGGGAAGGTGGCAGGGCCGGATGTTTTCCTGGTGGAATATTATAATAAATTCAAGGATAAGTTGGTACCCCTGATGGTGGGATGTTTGAAGAGGCGATAGGGGAGGAGGTGTTGCCACAAACTTTGGAGCAGGCATCGATTTCCCTGTTGCTAAAAAAACATAAGGATCCGACGGAGTGTGGGGTCGCTTCGGCCCATATCGCTTCTGAATATGGACACAAGTATTGGCGAAGGTACTGGCAGGTAGGCTGGAGGAGTGCCTTCCGAAGGTGATAGGTGAAGATCAGATGGGGTTCGTGAGAGGGAGGCAGCTCTTTTCAAACGTTAGAAGTGTATTGAACGTCGTTATGGCACCGGCTTGGGGGGAAGGAAACAAAGGTGGTTGTGGCATTGGACGCTGAGGAGGCATTTGACTGGTTAGAATGGGAGTACTTGATGGCAGTTCTGGAGGGGTTTGTGATTGGACCAAGATATGTGAACTGCGTAAGGAGACGAGGACTAGTGTCCGCACAAAGAACATCTGCTCGAGATACTTTTTTCTCCACCATGGGACTAGGCAGGGATGTCCCATGTCTGTGTCGTCCCCCCCCCCCTGCTGTTTGCACTCGCGATTGAGCCGGTGGCCATTGCATTAACAAGTTTGGGGGGTATGGAAAGGAATAGTGCGGGGAGGCCGGGGGGGATAGAGCATAGGGTGTGCTTATATGCCGATGACTTGCTGTTATACGTGTCGGAACCGAGTGTGTCGATAGGGGGAATATTGGAGCTGCTTAGTGTTTGGGTCTTTCTCGGGGGTACAAACTAAATCTAGCCAAGAGTGTGTATTTTGTGGTGTCTCGGGTGGGGGGGCTGCCATTCCGCAGGGCAGTGACTCACTTTAGGTACCTGGGGGTGCACGTTGCCTGGAGTGTGGTTGGGGGGGGGGGGGGGGGGGGGCGGTTCTGCAGGTACAACATTTCTAGTCTGGTGGGGAGAGTGAAAGCTGATCTGGCAAGGTGGGATGATCTCCCTCTGTCACTGGCGGGTTGGGTACAGGCGGTTAAAATGACGTGTTGCCACGATTTCTGTTTATTTTTCAATGCCTGCCGATTTTCTTGCCAAAGGCTTTTTTCAGAGAGTCACGGGAAGGATTACGTCGTTCATATGGGGAGGGAAGGTGGCCAGAGTTAGAAAGGTGCTGCTACAGAGGGGAAGGCAGGCAGGAAGTTTGGGTCTTCTGAACCTGATGTATTACTACTGGGTGGTGAATGTGGAGAAGGTGCGGAGCTGGGTCAGAGGGATAGATTCCCAGTGGGTCAAAGTGGAGGAGAGTTTGTGCAGGGGGTTGGGATTGAAAGTACTAACAACAGCTCCGCTTCCGATAGCCCCGGGGAAGTACTCAGAGTCCGGTAGTAATAGTTTCATTGAGAATTTGGAGGCAGTTTCGCCAACACTTTGGGTTGGGGGCCCGGTCAAGGGAAATGCCGATTTTGAGGGAACCACAGATTTGAGTCAGGGAGGTGGGATGGAAATTTTCGGAAATGGGAGGAGAAGGGGATTAAGGACACTAAAAGATTTGTTTCTTAAGGGTCGGTTTGCAGGACTGAAGGAACTGTACGCGAAGTAAGGGCTGGAGCAGGGGGTAATGTTTAGATACATGCAGGTTTGAGATTTTGCCAGAAAGGAGAAACAGGGCTTCCTGGTGGAGCCGGCCTCCACATTGCTGGAGGAGGTGCTGACGACAGGGGAACTGGAGGAGGGGGTAGCGTCAGCGGGTTACGGGGCTATTTTGGAAGAGAAGGCACCACTGGAAGGGATCAAAGCAAAGTGGGAGGAAGAGTTGGGAGAGGATATGGAGGAGGGGTTCTGGTGTGAGGTGCTCCGGAGAGTGAATTCCTCCATCTTGTGTGCGAGGTTGGGACTGATACAGCTGAAGTTGGTATACAGAGCACACCTAATGAGGGCGAGGATGAGCCGATTCTTTGAAGGAGTAGAAGATGTGTGTGAACGTTGCCGGAGGGGGGGGGGGGGGGGGGGGGGGTGGCTAATCATGTTCATATGTTTGGTCCTGTCCAAAGCTAGAGGATTACTGGAAGGAGGCTTTTA
Organism: Scyliorhinus canicula; assembly: GCF_902713615.1. Lineage (NCBI taxonomy): Eukaryota > Metazoa > Chordata > Chondrichthyes > Carcharhiniformes > Scyliorhinidae > Scyliorhinus > Scyliorhinus canicula. Next base: position 53,852,838 of record NC_052165.1, on the reverse strand, counting down.
GGGTCATATAGAATCATGGAATTTACAGTGCAGAAGGAGGCCATTCGGTGCATTGAGTGCACCGGCCCTTACAAAGAGCCCCCTACTGAAGCCCATGTATCTACCCTATCCCCATAACCCAGTAACCTCCTCTTAACGTTTTTTGGACACTTAAGGGCAATTTAGCATGGCCAACCCACCTAGCTCGCACATCTTTGGACTGTGGGAGGAAACCGGAGCACCCGGAGGAAACCCACGCAGACACTGGGAGAACGTGCAGACTCCGCACAGACAGTGACCCAGCCGGGAATCAAACCTGGGACCCTGGAGCTCTGAAGCAACTGTGCTAACCACTATGCTATCGTGCTGCCCTTTCTAAAATAGTGCACGTGAAACGACCCGGGCCTCCAGGAGGCCATATTCGGGGTGTCAGACCAGCCAGGGTTGGAAATGGGTACGGAGGCAGATGTTGTAGCCTTTGCCTCGTTGATCGCCCGAAGGTGGATCCTGATGGGTTGGAGAGCAACCTCCACCCTGTGCCGTGGTGTTTGGGGAGGGGGGGGGGGGGGGGGGGGGGGACTGTTGGAATTCTTCACTCTTGAGAAGGTTAAGTTTGAACTGAGGGGAAGGATCGAGGGGTTCTACAATTCTTGGGCATTATTCATTATGCACTTTCAAGAATGGATAACATCGAACATTAGTTGAGGGGGGAGGGGGGGGGGGCTATGTGTGTTAATGGCGACTATGGGTGATCCCTAATTCCTTTTTGTCATTTGTTTATGTGAACATGCGGGCCAATGTTTGGGATTTGTCAGGAGGATGGGATCGTTGTTATTGAGATGGGGATTGACATATTTGTTACTGATTGTTTATTGTTGGTGGGTCTAAATTTGGGAGAAAATGTGAAAAAGGAGGAGAATTAAACAAGTTTCAATATCCTGTCCTTTAAATATTAAAAAACAGCAATGTTTCTTAAAAAAGAATACTGCTTACTTCACTGTCCATTGACATTAACCTGACTGGAATCATTATAGGATTAATGCTATATGGCTGATTTTGCAGCCTGTTACTATCGCAATGGGGCGCCTGTCAGTTCACAATTTGATTGACAGCTGTAAGTGGTTATAAACTGTTTGAAGTGTGACTATAAATCCAAATACTTGCTTTCATAAGGGATTAAAGTTTAAATGTAGTAAATGAGTTTTTATCAATATTGTTTTTTTTAAAAATTGTATTCGTCAGCAGACGCTTGACAACTTTATCTAATATCAGCATGGTTCCTGAGATGTTCCTGCAGGGATAATTTATTAGACTCTTCAAAGACTGGTGAAATAAAAAAATAGTTACATTGCTGGGTTTACTATAGACTCTTGAGTAGTTGGAAAGAGATAGAGGATGAATCTGTCGGCAAATTAAAAGAAATTTAAAAGAAATCCAGCATTTGAGGTCGGGGACTGCAAGTGCCCTAATACAGACTGTGAAAAACACAGTAATGAGAAAGGCAGGTGAGTATATCCTAAAATGTGTACAGAGAACTTCTTTAATCTGTATATTTCTAGCTCAATGAGGAAGTAAACCGTGCTGGGTCGAGGAATGAAGTAGCGCAAATGAAATAAGTTTCAGTGGGAGAACATCTGGGTAATGATGACCATAATAACTTCTGGTTTAAAGAAGTTACAGAAAGGGACCAAGAAAAATCAGTGGTGAAAATGCTCAACTGAAAAAAGCTAATCGTAGAAATTTGAGAAGGACCTAATGCATGTGGGCTGTAAACAACTTGTATTCATAATATGCCCTTAATGCAATGACACTTCCAAAGCACTTCACACATGTGTTATGCAGTAAGGTTGGTATTGAGCCCCATAAGGTCATATGAGGGCAGTTGGCCAAAGTCTTGGTCAAGGCAGTAGGTTTTAAGGAGTATCTTAAAGAAAGGTTTAGGGAGGGAATTGCAGACCTTAAGGCCTCAGCAACTGCAAGTATGGCTCCTAATAGTGACAGAGTTGTTGAGGCCAGAATTAGATAAGCTTTGATATTTGCGATGAAGGAGATTATAGAAATAGTGAGGGGTGAGGCTATAAAAGGATTTGAAAATAAGGATGAAAATTTTAAAATTAAGTTTTATTAGGAGCTAATGTAGGTCAATGAGTGCAGTGGGATAGGTTACTGGGATTTGGTGTGAGGTTGGATTTGCGCAGCAGAGATTTTGATGGCCGCAACATTATGGAGGGGTTGAGGATGTGAAGCCATCCAGGAATGTGTTGGAATAGTCACGTCTAGAGGTAATAACAGCATGAATAAACGTTTCGGCATGGGACAAATGGCAGCCAATGTTGCTAAGGTGAGTGACGACAACATACGTGGCTAGAAGCTCCGCTCCGGTTCAAATTTAACACCGCAGTTCTGAACAGATCTGTTTAATCGTGGACGGTAGCTAGGGAGATGGATGGCGTTGACAGCTACAAAACAGAATGCGACCTGAAGGTTCTTTCCTAATAATAATTAATTGCTGGAAGGAAAAAAAGATTTGCATCTACACGGTGCTTCTCTCGGCCTCCAACTTGGCAAAGTGCGGCACAGCCAATAAAGCACTCCTGAGGGACAGCCACTACTGCAGTGCATGAAACAAAGCAGGCAACCTGCACTAATTTGGTGGGTTATGGGGGAAAATGCTAGTTGTGGTAGTAAATTCGATAGCTCTTTCAAAACAGCTGGCACAAGCACAATAGGCAAAATTGCCTCCTTTTGTGTTGAAAGATTCTATGATCCAGGCTAATCCAGTGCAGTATTCATTGCTGATGGCTTGTAGGCTGATCTTTAAACTAAAGCCACGCCAGTCTGTTATGATAGTTGAGGTAGATGTTAAAACGTTCTTTTCAGTCTCCCCAACTAGCACCATCAAAAATAGGTTAATTAGCCACTTGGCATGATCCCACAAAAGCATGGAGTTATGTCCAAAATGGCTGCCAGATTTGCCACACTGTAATGACAACTCTGACGAAAGATCGTTGACTGAAAATGCTAACTGTTTCTCTCTCCAAAAATGTTTTTGGATCTGCTGAGTATTTCTGCCATTTTTCCTTTTTACTTTTTTCAGCATTCATAGTATTTTTGCTTTTGCACTATAAGGTTGGTTCCTGGCACTCAGCAGCATTACAAATTGGATAAAATGTTCAGGATACATCAACATTGTTATGTCCTCTGATTTTGCTCTTCAGAAATAAAATAATTACTTCCAATAACTGTTTGTGATGGACTCTTGTACCATCCATTTTAGCTTTGCAACAAATCTGGTTTATCACCATCAAAATACACAAAAACTGAATTCTCAAGGAAGCCACAATACATGTTATTTGCTAACTCTGAAAATAATTTGATCGCAGCAGAAATAAGTTGCTGCAATCAAACTTTTTCTGGAAAGGTTCACTTTTGTAGTAATTAATAGTCTAGTTTTGTCACTAAATTGGTGGCACAGTGGTTAGCACTCCTGCTGCACGCGCCAGGGACCTGGGTTCGATACAGATTGAGTGGCTGTCTATGTGGAGTTTGCATGCCCCCCCCCCCCCCCCCCCCCCCATCTGCATTCTTTTCCTCTGGTTTTCTCCCACAGTCCAAAGATGTGCAGGTTAGGTGGATTGGCCATGCTAAATTGCCCGTAAGTGTCCCACAGTTAGGTGGGGTTACGGGGTGGGCTTAGGTGGGGTGTACTTTTGGAGGGTTGGTGCATACTCAATGTCGAATGGCCTCCTTTTGCACTCATGATTCCATGAAATAAATTTTGGTCTTGAATATCTTTCCAGAATAGCAACCCTTCTGCCTACAGCAAAATTAATGGAGGTACTGAAATACTGTGGCCTAGAGTGTTATATTTCATATGACTGACTCATTGAAATGTGGTGTACATGCCATAAGTTATGAAATATACCACCTTTGCTTTGAATGAAATCTTGCTGAACAGCTTTATTATTATTCCCACCCCGTATTATTATGTGCTACTTAGTATGACAGAGACAGCAAAGCATGCTTAGTGTTTTGAGGGCTGGTTAATAATTATGTTGGTGAGGGACCATTTTATTTAACAAAACTGCTTCCTTATTCAGCTGATCCTCCAATATGTGTGGGAACATGTCCTTCGGTTAGATTTACAGTAAAGGCCTAACGTATCCAGGTTTGATAGACAACTATCAATTGGGGAGACTGTAGTATGATCATTTGTATCATTTTGGTATGAACAAGATCAGAATTTCCAAGACGTGTACATGTGAGTAAAGGCGTCTCTGAATGGATTGTGATGAGGAGCTACTCGGTGAATTTGTATGGAGTGGGGGAGGGGCTTCTCGGTGAATTTGTGTGGAGTGGGGAAGAGGTTTGGGAAGAGGGGCATTTGATGCGTGTGGTGAAGGAGAGGGACTGACTGTGTGTGGGAGAGATGGGCTTCACTGATTCTTCTGCCACCAGGGAATATTGAGAGCATGGTTGAAACTTCCATGAGTACTCAAAATAAAATTTTTACAAACTACTTTAAAACTCGGGTTCTCATATTTATATGGTGTATTATTTGTTGATCTGTAATACGTTGTATTACATTGTATTACATAAAATTGTATACTGAATGTTACTATGCTGCTTTTTTTGCTCTCAATTTTGCTAGCCTTTGGGACCATGTTCAGTTTGTGCCTTAAAATGGGAAACATTGAAAAATAGTTTGATAAACTGGCTTGGAGGAAACATTGGTTGCAGGGCACCATTTATGCAAATGAGGAACTTGACCTGCAAAGAGTGAGGTGTACTTTTTTAGTTGAAAATTCCTTCAAAAGGATATGATTATTGTTTTAAAAGTTACCGTTTTCACCTTTTTCAACATTTTCAACATTGCTTTCTTTGCATATTTTTTCCTAGTATTTGTGGCTTGACATAAGCATCGACGTAGTCTTAAACAAATCTCTTGTTTCTTGAACACATTGCAATGAGAGTTCACTAAGTTAATTTCTGTGATAAGTGAATTGCCCACATGGGCTGTTTGGGTGGCCTGCCCAACGGTTCCTAGAATTTAGAAGGATGAGAGGTGATCACATTGTTTTTTTTTCTTTGATAAACAGTGTCTAATTATTTTTTCCAATTAAGGGGCAATTTAGCATGGCCAATCCACCTACCCTGCACATTTTTGGGTTGTGGGCGTGAGACCCATGCAGACACAGGGAGATTGTGTAAACTCCACACGGACAGTGTCTCGGGGCCAGGATCGAACCCAAGTCCTCAGTGCCGTGAGAGGTGATCTCATTGTAACAATTTTGCAGTTTGCGATAAGAAGACTTTTTTTTCCAATGAGGTTTGTGAATCTTTGGGACTCTCCCTCAGGGAACTGTGAATGCTCAGTTGTTAAGTATGTTCAAGACGGAAGTTGATAGTATCCAAAATCTACGGTGCAGGGATAGTGTGGGAAGGTGGGCTGGTCTAGAGGATCAACCAAGTTGGAAACATGGAATGATTTACAGCACCAAAGCAGGTCATTCGGCCCGTTATGGCTGTACTGGCTGAAAAAGGCAGCTGCATCCCACCGTTCACCTCTTAGTCCATATCACTGTATATTCACTGTATATTATGGCACTTCAAGTGCATATCTAACGGTTTTATAATTGCAGTGTGGTTTCTGCTTCTACCACTCTTATCAGGCAATGAGTTCTAGACCCCCACCACTCTTGGTGAAAAAACTACTCGACTTGCCTCTAATTCTTCTACCAATTACTTTAAATCTGTGCACCATGGTTATTAACCTGTTTGCTAATAGAAGGGAGGGGCAAAGGGAAGACCTGCTTTGAATCATTTATATATGCTTTATCTCACATATTTATCCCATCTGGTGCGGCTGGACGGAGAATCCCGCTCAACGCATTTACTTTTGTGGGCAGAATAGAAGTGCTAATTTTTTTTGAATGGTGAGACATTTCTCCATGTTCTAAGAGATTGGGTGTCCTTGTCAGAAATTCTCAATTCAGCTAAACTGATTTGATTATAAATATTACTCTAAAATTGCTCTTCAGTGGGATTAAGCAGATTTATGATTCAAACTAGGCCGTGCATCAGTCGCTGAAAGTAAGTGCACAGGCAAAGTAGGCAGTTAAAAAGGCAAATGGTATGTTGGCCTTCATAGCAAGAGGATTGGAGAATAGGAATAGGGGTGTTTTACTGCAATTGTATAGGGCATTGGTGAAGCCGCACCTGGAGTATTGTGTGCAGTTTTGGTGTCCTTATCTGAGGAAGGATGCTCTTGCTATGGAGGGAGTGCAGTGAAGGTTTATCAGGCTGATTCCTGGGATGGTGGGATTGTCATATGAGGAAAGACTAAATCGGTTAAGATTATATTCATTGGAGTTTAGAAGAATGAGAGGGGATCTCATAGGAACTTTAAAAATTCTAACAGGATTAGGCAGGGTAGATTCAGAAAGAATGTTCCCAATGGTGAGGGAGTCCAGAACGAGGGGGTCATAGTTTGAGGATAAGGGGTAAACATTTTAGGACTGGAGTGAGGAGAAATATCACTATCCAGAGGGTGGTGAATCTGTAGAATTTGCTACCACAAAGTAGTTGAGGCCAAAACATTGTGTAATTTCAAGAAGCAATTGAGATATAGCTCTTGGGGCTAAAGGGCATGAGGGAAGGCGGGATCGGGGTATTGAACGTAATGATCATCCATGATCATAATGAATGGCGGGGCAGTCTTGAAGGGCCAAATGGCGGCCTCCTGCTTCTATTATCAGAAATATTTTCTTGGAGTTTGTTTAAAAAGTAGAGGCAAAATTGAATGGGGTGCCTCATCTCTACACAACTATTTCTAATTTACACATGCAACCTGGATTCAGAAATCCAATAATTCAATACAAAATAATTGAAATTGTTAACCAAATTAGAGGGGCGATGAAAGAGGCACTGGAATTGGAAGAGGCAGCGATTACCATACAGATTGTGCAGAATATATACCCAATACCTAAACCAAACAACAATACAAACAAGAAGCATGAGTAGGCCATTCAGCCCTTGAGCCTACTTTGCCATTTAAGAAGATCACTGCTGATCTGATAATGAGCTCATCCCATCTATACCCAATAGCCAAACACCCCCTTTCTTACCAATAATCTATTCACCTGTGCCTCAAAAATATTCAAAGACTCTACTTCCACCGCCTTTTCAGGAAGAGAGTTCCAAAGACAACCCACAGAGAGAAAATTTTACTTAATCTCTGATTTAAATGGGAGACCCCTTATTTTTAAACAGTGACCCCTAGTTCTGGATTCTTCCACAAGAGGGAACATCCTCTCCACATCCACCCTTTCGAGACCCCACGGGATGATCTTGTATGTTTCATTCAGGTTGCCTCTTGCTCCTCTTAACTCCAGCAGATAGAAGCCTTGCCTGTCCAGCCTTTCCTCATAAGACGACCTGCCCATTCCAGATATTAATCTGGTAAACCTTCTCTGAACTGCTTCCAATGCATTTACATCCTCCCTTAAGTAAGGTGACCAATACTCCAGATGTGGTCTCACTAGTGCCCTGTATTACTGAAACATAACCTCCATACTTTTGTATTCAGTTTCGCTCACAATAAATTATAACATTCAATTAGCTTTCCTAATTACTTGCTGTACCTGAATATTAGCCTTTTGCAATTGATAGATCCCTTTGGATCTCACTATTTAAACCGTATGCTTTTTAAATTTTGAAACCAAAGAGAAAATGCTGGAAAATCTCAGCAGGTCTGGCAGCATCTGTAGGGAGAAATAAGAGCTAATGTATCAAGTCCAGGTGACCCTCAGTACTCCACGGAAGTGTTGACCTAGATTATGTGTTCTGAATAGAGCTTGAAATCATTAATCTTAGAATGGTTACAGCACAGTTTTATGATCATAGCTGATGTTCTGACTGGACAAGTCAGATCCCAGAATGGAAACTAGCTTGGTAGACCATAGCTTTTTGTATTTCTTTTCAAACTGTGGAAGGTATTTACTGAACCCATTCTGAGGCTACTGCTGACTTTTAACAAAAAGATAAAACATTTATTAAACAAGAAACCTTGTGTTACACTAGACAACAAAAATGTTAGAAAGATTTCAACACAGGCACCATGGAAAAATTATTCAAACTCACACTATCCTTTTTATCCCAACCATCTCCTTCTAGCCCAACACTGCAGCAAAGAGGTACCAGTATTTCCACACCAGGGGTAGAGCTGATTCAGTTATAAAGTGATTTATTTTCCAGTAGACTTCTGAACATTCACTACGATTCCTTCCACATTTGATATCTGCCTTGGAGAAAACTCACTAAATTCGCTATCATTTTTAACTTAAGAGCAATATATATCCCTAGAATTCCTGTAGTGTAGAAGGAGGCCATTCAGATTATCAAATCTGCACCAACCCTCCGAAAGGGCACTCTACCTGGGCGCACACCTGCACGTTTTTGGACTAGGGGAGATAACCGGAGCACCCGGAGGAAACCCATGCACACACTGGGAGAACATGCAAACTCCACACAGTCACCCAAGGCTGGAATCAAACCCGGGTCCCTGGCACTGTGGCGGCAGTGCTAACCACCATGCCATCCTTGATGTTCCTTTAAACTAATTTCTTCAGTATCCTGCCATCAGTTTCAGCTAGAGACATTCTTGAACCTTTTCTGTATTCACTCCCAGGTATATTCATACCAGCTGAAACGAAAACACCTTTTCTTGCCTCTCCCTGTCTGTGTGGGTCTTTTCTCTGATTCCCCCCCCCCCCCCCCCCCCTCCTTTCTAGGTAACAGCACAGTTTTTTCTACTTTGTGTTTAACTATCCTAAATGACTAACCCCTTAGTAACCCATCTCTTCACTTCCAAGAAAACCTCAAGTCAAAAATTAACATAAAGAAACCAGGCCCCAGAGCTGCTGGCTGCAGCTCACAAAACACTAAAGCTGAAACCAAACCCAGGTTTCATCTTTCTCAACACATAAATAAAAAAATTTAATTAAATTTCTATATCTTGTTCCTAACACCCATAAATACAGCTATACCGTAAAATTATATCTAATTCCCATCAACAGAAGGAAGCATTTTGGCCTGCTATGTTTGCTTGTTCTCTGGAAGAGCAACTCTCTTCCTTCGCCCCCAAATAGCTCTGCAGATCTTTTTGTGTCAGCAGATAATTCATTTTCTTTTGAATGCCTCAATTGACTTTGTCTCCTGAGTCGGGTAAGAATACTAGCAATCGAGACAAATTGATTGTGGAAGGCTCGTCTGTTTGCAGGAGCATCTCCATCAGTTTCTGTCAACCACTTTCTCTCTCTTCCCTCTCTCTCTCTCTCTCTCTCTCCCTCTCTTTCTCCCCCCCCCCCCCCCCCCCCCCCCCCACAACCCAAGCCCTGGCCTTTGTTTAAAGGAAGGAAGAGTGAGCATTCATTTGGAATTTGGAGATGATTGGAAGAAATATTAACATTATAAGAATTGTAAGGGGCCTGGATTATTGAATGGTTGTGTGGATACCGCTACCATGTTTCGGACTGTCAAACTGTTGATGAAAAATGAACCGAAAAACTCCTTTGGTGGTTTCACATCCGCAAGTAAGGTCAGACAATTCAACCTTGCCAAAATGGTTTTGCAGGAAGAAAAACAAACTGATATTTGGCACAGATTCACCAGGTTGTTGATGCAAACTTGGTCTTTGGAAAACAATTGACAGCATTATTTTTAGATTTATTTTACATGTGACAATACTGTATCTTACATGGGGATGTTTAGTGCTGACACTGGATGCTAATATTTGAAGGGGGTGTGTAGGAGTGTGGCTGTCAAGTGATTGTCAGATTGTGCATGACTATGATATTTCTACTGTCAATCTCCTTTTGATTGTAAATTGTACTCGAAAGCTTTCTGATGTGTTCTCTACCCATACTATCGCTATGTGAATGGTTCAAGAATGAGTAACCTCTGGTTCCTAGTGTGTATTTTAATTAATATGGCTAATTTCACAATTGCCCAACATCAGGAAAAAAAAATTAAAGCTGCAAAACTGCAAACTAGTTTTGGTTCTGCATTGTGCTGAATTAATTGTGTACAATTTCTCAACATTGCACAATACATTCTGCAGGTGTTACATGCCATTACAGAGACACTGGAATTGAGGCTGGATGTTTGCTAGTGACTTGTTAGCATTATTGTGAAATGCAATTCTAATTTCCTGACGATGCATCAAATGCATCATTCTAATGCATTTGGTTAACCTCAAATAACTTGATATATTTCTGCTGCATGTTTGATTCAGAAATTGTCCAACATATTTGACTAACTTTTGGCAACTGTTCACATTGCTATCTGTTAGATGATCTGATTTAAGCTTACTCCAAATAAACAAAAGCACTTGGTCCAGCTACTCCGTTGCTAGAAAACCATCCTTGGTTCGGAGTATTGTGCAAATTGTTCTTTCCTAGGTTCAGAGCCCACTGATTTTGAATGATTTGACCAAGAAGCACACCTCCTACAGTGAGGAATCCAATGCACGTCCATTAGTGAATTGTACAAACAGCATTCTAAGCAAGGTGCCCAGGTCAAGCAGAACATTCCAAGCAATGTGCCCTGGTGAAGCAGTGTACTGTTGTTTTATCTGGGCAGAAACTGAGAACTTTGGTGCAATTATTTTAAATCTAGATTTGAAAGTACATGCAGTACCTATAACCTTTTTACAAGCTCACTATTAATAATTAATGCTATTTGATTCTTTTCACTTTTTGTAAGCACTGTCATGCATTTTTGACCTTGCATTGCTGTGAATGTCTTGCCTTGAGTCCATGGTTAGGACAAATGGTCTTGGTGAAAAGCAGTTGAAGTAGAAGTTCTGAATGTAAAGAGATTTTGAAGGAATGGGGGAATCCTGATTCACCTAATGGGCTAAACTATGCACAAGTAGGGTTTAACAAACTGCTTGCTGCTAAGAGCTAACTGGAAACTAGCGTTTTTTTTTGTATTTTTGAAAGTATGCTGTTATCTTTCAGAATAACATGGAATCTGAAGAAAGTGAAACTGTTGAAGAAGAGGGTTTCATGAGCATTGCTCCACTGCTACAAGCCCACCATGCCATGGAAAAGATGGAAGAGTTTGTTCACAAGGTAAATTAATCTAAATCTGTCATTCTGAAATAATAATTCTCAAGTATTTTTATAATTACTTTCTTGAAATGTTTGTGTTGGTTCTTTAATAAACCTTTTTTGCCCTTGGATGTCATTGGTATTGTCAGAAAAGATTTCTGTTACGTTATATTCTTGTGTACTCTTAACTATAAATTTGTGCAATAAAGAAAAATATTTATGTATCTAATTTTACTTTGTAATAAGTTTTAACAAAAAGTTAATTTTGAAGATAATTGATGAAAGAAAGTTTAATGTATTGCCAAGACTTGCCTATGACTTGATTTTTGGGAAAGTAGTCTGGGGCTGAAGTTGAGGAAAAATGGTGGAGAGATATAATTAGGTATCATTAGAACACAGACCATCTAGTCCAGGGGTGGGCAAACTACGGCCCGCAGGCCGCATGCAGCCCGCCAAAGGTCTTTATGCGGCCCACCAAGATCAAGTCATTAAAAAAAATTTTAAAACAATTTTTTTTTTTAAATTTTAAGGTTAATGGGGGGGGGGGGGGGGGGCGGGGGGGCTGTTGGGTTACTGGTATAGGGTGGATACGTTGACTTGAGTAGGTGATCATTGCTCGGCACAACATGTGTTTCATGTGAAGTTTCTACTTTAAAATATTAATTAATAAAAATTAATTGCTTTTTATTTCTTTAAAAACCTTTTATTTTGGCTATTTTAAATATTAATTATTTTACTTGATATACTATGCGGCCCTTTAAAATTGTGAATTTCTGAATGTGGCCCTTGCACGGAAAAGTTTGCCCACCCCTGATCTAGTCCATTCATGTGAATAGTGTTGCCAAAGAAACCGTAAAAATTAAACTAGATCCATACAGGATCCCAGAGGTAACATTTTCAGGGTAGGTAAAGAAGTAATTGCTGGAGATGTGATAACTCGGATAACTCGGGAGGGAATGCTGCAAGAATAGTTCCATTGAGCTGGAGAGCGAAGGAGACATTTGGGAGGAGGATAGGATTGTGAACTCAATGGATCACTAGAAAGGTGGAGAAGAACAAGGGCAGGCAGATCACCAGAGTGTGTTTTCTTTGATGTTTGGCTGTTTTGGTGTAATTAAGGTCAGAATTGGGCTGGACTGAGATGCACACAGATAGAAGTACTAATCTGTTCGAAGACTTTGGAGAGGAAATTTAGTTATGAATGTGGCAGTTGCTGGAGAGGGGTTAAGAGTGTGATACTGACAATTGTATTGAAGGAGAGACCAAAAGTGCCTGAAAAGAGTTAATCATTAACGACATCCACTTCGCATAGGGGCCAAGAAGGGAAGTTGAGTGGAGAAGGGATTGAGGGAGCAGGGGATGTTTAATGTGAACAAAATGAACTTGTAATGTTGGGGGAGGTAGTGGAATATGGGCAAGAAGCTAAACAAGACAAGAGTATTTATCTGTGTGCAAACCTGACTGTGGTTGGGATTTGGGATGGGGAGGAAATGATAGTCAGAAGTACAAATGGCCGGGTTCTCAGGGCACGTGGTGAGCCAAGGGAGAGCTATGGCTGACCAGCGCAGAGGGAAGGGGAAGACCCCCCAGATTCGGCGGGTCACATGGAATGTGAGGGGGCTGAATGGACCAGTGAAGCGGTCCTGGGTCTTGGTGCACCTGAAGGGGCTGGGAGTGGACGTAGCTATGCTCCAGGAGACGCACCTTAAGGTGGCGGATCAGGTGAGGCTGAGGTGAGGCTGAGAAGAGGCTGGGTGGGGCAGGTGTTTCACTCGGGGCTTGATGCGAAGAATCGAGGGGTGGTGATCTTAGTTGGCAAGAGCTTGTCGTTTGTTGTGTCGAATGTGGTGGCGGACAGTGCAGGTAGATACGTAATGGTGAGTGGTAGACTTCAGGGGGAGCGGGTGGTTCTGGTCAATGTGTACGTCCCCAACTGGGACGATGCAGGCTTCATGCGGCAAATGTGGGGGTGGAGTATTCGGCGATAGCCATATCTGACCATGCTCCGCATTTGGTGGAGCTGGGGGAGGGGAAGGATCAGCGCCCACTGTGGACGTTAGATGTGGGGCTTCTGGCAGAGGAGGAAGTATGTTGGCGAGGTCCGTAGGGGTATAGAGGGGTATTTGGAAGCCAACGATAATGGGGAGGTGCAAGTTGAAAATGAAAATTGCTTATTGTCACGAGTAGGCTTCAATGAAGTTACTGTGAAAAGCCCCTAGTCGCCACATTCCAGCACCTGTCCGGGGAGGCTGGTACGGGAATCGAACCGTGCTGCCAGACTGCTTGATCTGCTTTAAAAGCCAACAATTTAGCCAAGTGAGCTAAACCAGCCACATAAATTTAGAGTACCCAATTATTTTTTCCAATTAAGCAGCAATTTAACGTGGCCAATCCACCTAACCTGCACATCTTTGGGTTGTGGGGGCGAAACCCACGCAGACACGGGGAGAATGTGCAAACTCCTCACAGACAGTGACCCAGGGCCGGGATTCCAACCCAGGTCCTCCGCTCCGTAGGCAGCAATGCTAACCACTGTGCCACCGTGCTGCCCCCACTGTGCCACCGTGCTGGGTGTTGGGGTGGTTTGGGAAGCGTTGAAGGCAGTGGTTAGAGGGGAGCTGATATCCATTCGGGTGTACAGGGAGAGAGGGGGAAGAGGGTTGAGAGGGAGAGGCTGGTGGAAGAAATGGTAAGGGTGGACAGGAGATATGCGGATGTCCCGGAGGAGGGGCTTTTGAGGAAGCGTCGCAGTCTCCAAGCGGAGTTTGATATACTGACCACCCGGAAGGTGGAGGCGCAGTGGAGGAGGGTGCAGGGGACGGTATATGAGTATAGGGAGAAGGCAAGTCGGATGCTGGCCCACCAGCTCCGGAAGCGGGAGGCAGTGAGAGAGATAGGGGGAGTCACAGATGCAGGAGGGAACTTGGTGCGGGGTGGCAGGGACATTAATGGAGTGTTCAGATCCTTTTACGAGGGGCTGTACCGTGGAAGGGATGGACCGCTTTCTGGATAGGCTGGAGTTCCCAAGAGTAGAGGATGAGCGGGTGGAGGGTCTAGGGGCCCCAATCGAGTTGGAGGAGCTGATGGAGGCGCTGGGGAGCATAAGAACATAAGAACTAGGAGCAGGAGTAGGCCATCTGGCCCCTCAAGCCTGCTCCGCCATTCAATTAGATCATGGCTGATCTTTTGTGGACTCAGCTCCACTTTCCGGCCCGAACACCATAACCCTTAATCCCTTTATTCTTCAAAAAACTATCTATCTTTACCTTAAAAACATGTAACGAAGGAGCCTCAACTGCTTCACTGGGCAAGGAATTCCATAGATTCACAACCCTTTGGGTGAAGAAGTTCCTCCTAAACTCAGTCCTAAATCTACTTCCCCTTATTTTGAGGCTATGCCCCCTAGTTCTGCTGTCACCCGCCAGTGGAAACAACCTGCCCGCATCTATCCTATCTATTCCCTTCATAATTTTTAATGTTTCTATAAGATCCCCCCTCATCCTTCTAAATTCCAACGAGTACAGTCCCAGTCTACTCAACCTCTCCTCATAATCCAACCCCTTCAGCTCTGGGATTAACCTAGTGAATCTCCTCTGCACACCCTCCAGCGCCAGTACGTCCTTTCTCAAGTAAGGAGACCAAAACTGAACACAATACTCCAGGTGTGGCCGCACTAACACCTTATACAATTGCAACATAACCTCCCTAGCATGCAGGCAGGGAAAGCACCGGGACCTGACGGGTTCCCGGTGGAGTTTTGCACGAAGTTTTCAGATCTGCTGGGCCTGCTGCTTGTGAGGACCCTGAATGAGGTGAGGGAAGGGGGGGCTCTGACCCCGACGATGTCTAGAGCAATAATTTCACTGATCCTGAAGCGGGATAAGGACCCCCTCCAGTGTGGGTCTTACAGGCCGATTTCACTCCTCAACGTGGGTGCAAAGTTGTTGGCGAAGGTATTGTCCAGAAGGGTGGAAGATGTGGTCCCGATGGTTATCCATGAGGACCAAACGGGGTTTGTGGAGGCAGCTGAATGTCAATGTACGGCGGCTTAATGTTATGATGATGGCGTCGGCGGCTGGGGAGGCGGAAATAGTAGCATCGATGGATGCGGAGAAAGCTTTTGACAGGGTGGAGTGGAGCTACCTGTGGGAAGTGCTGAGGAGGTTCGGGTTTGGTGAGGGATTCATCAGCTGGGTGAGGTTGCTGTACAGCTCCCCGGTGCCGAGTGTGGTGACGAATGGGAGGAGGTCGGAGGACTTTCGGCTTTCCCGGGGGACGAGGCAGGGGTGCCCCTTGTCTCCCCAGCTCTTCGCGTTAGCGATTGAGCCCTTGGCCATGGCGCTGAGGGATTCGAAGAACTGGAGGGGGATTGTGCAGGGGGGAGGGGGATTGTGCAGGGGGGGGTGGGGGGGGGAGCACCGGTTGTTGTTGTGCGCAGATGATTTACTGTTGTACATCGTGGATCCGGGGGGGGGAGGGATGGAGATGGATGCCAGAGGTGTTGAAGATACTTGGAGTTTGGGGACTTTTCGGGCTACAAGCTCAACCTGGGGAAAAGTGAGCTGTTTGTGCTGCACCTGGGGGATCAGGAGAGGGAGATAGGAGAGCTCCCGTTGAAGAGGGCAGAGAGGAGCTTTAGATATCTTAGGGTCCAGATAGGTAGGAGCTGGGAGGCCCTGCACAGTCTAAACTTTTCGAGGCTGGTGGAGGAGTTCAGAAGGTGGGATGCGCTGCCACTCTCTTTGGCCGGCAGGGTCCAGTCGGGTAAGATGACGGTGCTCCTGTGCCTCCCCATATTGATTCCGAAGGCTTTTTTCAAGAGGGTGAATAAGAGGATTCTGGGGTTCATGTGGGCGCGGAAGACCCCGAGAGTGAGGAGGGTATTCCTGGAGCGAAGGAGGGAGGCAGGCGGTTTGGCGCTGCCCAACCTGTGTGGGTATTACTGGGCTGCGAACGTGGTAATGATTCGCAGGTGGGTGATGGAGGGGGAGGGTGCCGCATGGAAGAGGTTGGAGGTGTCGTCCTGTGTGGGTACGAGTTTGGAGGCATTGGTGACTGCCCCGCTTCCACTCCCCCCTGGCAAGATATTCCACGTGTCCGGTAGTGGTGGCGTCCCTCAAAATTTGGGGGCAGTGGAGGCGGCACAGGGAGGAAGTGAAGGCCTCCGTGTGGGCCCCGATACGGGGCAATCACCGGTTTGCACCAGGGAGAATGGATGGTGGGTTTTTGAGTTGGCATAGGGCAGGCATCAGGCGGATGGGGGACCTTTTCCTCGACGGGAAGTTTGCGACTTTAGAGGAGTTGGAGGGGAAGTGGGGCCTCCCCCCGGGAATGCTTTCAGGTATATGCAGATTAGGGCGTTTGTTAAGCGGTAGGTGGCGGAGTTCCCGCTGCTGCCGCCGAGGGGGGTTCAGGATAGGGTGCTCTCGGGGACATGGGTCAGTGAGGGGAGGATCTCGGCGATTTATCAGATGATGCAGAAAGAGGAGGAGGCCTCGGTGGAGGAGCTGAAAGCGAAGTGGGAGGAGGAGCTAGGGGAAGAGATTGACGATGGGACGTGGGCGTATGGCCTGGGGGGGGTGAACTCGTCCTATTCTTGCGCACGGCTCAGCTTAATTCAGCTGAAGGTGCTGCATAGGGCGCACATGACTGGGGCCAGGATGAGCCGTTCTTTTTGGGGGGGGGGGGGGGGGGAGGACAGGTGCGGGAGGTGTTTGGGAGGCCAGGCGAACCACACCCACATGTTTTGGGCATGTCTGGCGTTGGAGGGGTTTTGTGAGGGGGTGGCGGGGACTTTGTCCAGGGTGGTCGGTTCCAGGGTGGAGCCGGGCTGGGGGCTCGTGATCTTTGGGCTAGCATCGGAGCCGGGAGTGCAGGAGGCGAGAGAGGCCGGTACCCTGGCCTTTGCGTCTCTAGTAGCCCGGCGTAGGATTCTCTTACAGTGGAGGGACGTGAAGCCCCCGAGCCCGGAGGCCTGGATCAATGACATGGCCGGGTTCATCAGGCTGGAAAAGGTTAAATTTGCCCTGAGTGGGTCGGTACAAGGGTTCTTCTGGCAGTGGCAGCCTTTTCTCGATTTCCTGGCGGAGGGGTAGAGGGTGGTCAGTCTCAGCAGCAGCCTGGGGGGGGGGGAGTGGGGGGGGTTTGGGGTTTGTCTTCGTGACGGTGTGTTTTCTATTTGTTCTTGTATTGTTATTAGTTACTAATTTATTACTTTGTATTGGGGGGATTTCTTTTTCTGTTTGTTTAGTTTTACACCTTCTTTACTTTAACTGTTGGGAGAAAATTTATTGTTGAAAAATTTGAATAAAATTATTTTTTAAAAAAAGTACAAATGGCCTTTAATCCAGAGTCTGCTTGAAAGGGGAAGTTGACCAGGTAGCTGTGGTCAAGGATATCACGTGGGGTGAAACTGCTGGGAAGTCATTCTACTTGGCAGGGTGGGGCTAGGGACTTCCATGACCGTTTGCAAGCTTTTTGTTGAGGTGGATGGTGAAAAACCGCATAACCAGATTATATTTTTAGATGTGTATATTTGGCTGTTTCAACTTCTGTTCCTCTTAATTTGGCTAGGTTTGACACAGCTGTTCAACTCTGTTCCATATGTATACTAGCCAATCAAATTTTTCCTGAATCCAATCTAACTGGAGAAAAATTTCAACCCATCTCAAACATTTTTCAGCTCCGTCTCTTTCAAAATGCTTCTCAAGATACACAATCATTTGATCCCACTATACTAAAGGATAAATGATCTGGGATAGGCAGAGAAAGAAGGAGCAGCTACTTCAAATTTAGTCTGTAGTCCGGTGAGACACGTATGGGGATCCAGAGGGTAGTATTGGAGGAGCCTCAGCCCTTGCAAATCCAACTGGTCTGAGGTTCTTGTAGCCTGTGTGGATATGAGCAGGAATTGCAAGGAGGATGAGTAAACTGACTATATCACTTTGGTAAAGGAGGCTAATCAAGTTGGGAGAAGGATTATAGTAGTGCTCGGGGACAGTATAATTATGGGATAGATGGTGTTCTGTCTACATAAGAAATATGTTCTGATGAGGGATTATGAGCAGCTAGGGGCTAAATTAATGAACGGAACCTCCAAGGTAATCTCGATGACTAACCTGAGCCATGATCAAATTTATACAGAGTCAATAAAATCAGAGTTGAATGCATGGCTCAAAGATTGCTCTGGGAGAATTAGATTTCTGTCATATTCCTGTGCCATCAGTCATGACACCTATACTGGGGATAAAAGGGAGCTGTTCAGTTGGGATGGTTTTCACTTGAACTGTGCTGGCGAATCATAGCTAGAGCTGCAGATAGGGCTTTAAATTAAATAGTTGGGGCAGGGGGCAGGATTCAGTTGAGGGAAATAATTAAAGAGAAACGGCTACGCAATAATGCAGGGTAGCAATATGGGTAATAGCAACCAGGAAGTGATAGAGCATGCAATCATTTGAATGCACCAGCAAATGTGGTCAGAGCAGGGGAAAAGGGCAAAAAGGCACATGTGTATCTGAATCCATGCATGGGTACAATCTGACAGCCATTACAGAGATGTGGTTGCAAGGTGATCCAAGTGTGGGAACTAAATATTCAGGAATCCTTGACATTTTGAAAAGGTAGGAAGAAACGAAAAGGTGGTGTAATTCTGTTAATAAAAGCTGAAATCAGTAGTGTAAGAAATGATCTTGGCTTGGAAGGCAAGATGGCAAATCGTTTGGATGCCGATAAAAGATAGCAAGGGAAAGAAGTCCCTGGTGGAAGTGCTCTGAAGGCTCCCTAACAGTATCTATATTGTAGACTGATTATATTGAAGAATAATGGAGGCTTTTAAGAAGTTTACTGCAATAATCGTGGGTAACTTTAATCTTCCTCTAGATTGGACAGATCAAATTTGCGAAAGTAACCTTGTGGGTGAGTTCATAAGAGAATATTAGTTTCTTAAAACAATACATTCTGGAATCAACCAAGGAACAGGCAATTTAGACCTAGTAATGTATAATGATGCACGTTGAATCAATGATCTCAGAGTAAAGAATTCTGTTGGAAAGTGTGATCATAACAGAGAATTTATCATTTAATTTTGAGGGTGAGAAACATGGGTCCAAAACAAATGTCTTAAACTTAGACAATTACAAGGATATGAAGACTGAGTTGGCTAAAGTGGACTGCGGGTGAGTTAAACAGTGACAGACATTTAAGGAGGCATTTCGTTTTCAAAAAAGGCACATACCATTGAAAAATAAATACTTTGAGAAGGATGCACCATCTGTGGCTAACTCGGGAAGCTGAGGATGGTAGGGAGTGGGCCTAGGTGGGGTGCACATTCGGAGGGTTGGTACAGACACTATGGGCTGAATGGTGGTGATTCTATGAAATGGATCATTTTGTAGTTTGGAAAGCTGTAACTAATGGAATGCCATGGGAGCAGTGTTGCAGCCTCAACTATTTATGTTCTATATCAATTATTTGCATGAGACGACCAAATGTATCGTGGCTAAATTTGCCAATGACACCAAGATAGATCGGAAAGTAAGTTGTCAAGAGGAGGTAAGGAATCTACAAAAGGATGTACATAGGTTGTGGAAATTAAACAATGGAATATAATGTGGGAAAACGTGACCTTGTCCAATTTGGCAAGAAGAATGCAAAAACAGTATACTATTTAAATAGAAGGATTGCAGAGCCTGGTGGTACAAAGAGATTAGAGTCTCTTGGTACATGAATTGCAAAAGTTTATAAGCAAGTTATTAGGAAGGCAAATGAAGGTTTTTATTGCAAGGGGAATGGAATATAAAAGTAGGGAGGTTTTTCTGCAACTGTATAGGACATTGAGGAGACCATAATCTAGAATACCATGTGTAGTTTTGGATTTAAATTCATTCGAAGCAGCTCAGAGAAGGTTCACTCAATTCATTCCTAGGGTGAAGAGCTTATGAAGAGTCTTTGTTTGGGTGGGAGAGGGTGAGGTCAGTGGGAAGCCGCCTTCTCAGAACGGAGAAGTGAGGGCGAGGGGGTGGGGATCAGCAGGAGGAGCCTGGCAGGTAATGCTGATGAACGGAAGTCAGGTGGGGGAGAAGGCCGAGAGAAGGGGGTGGGGGAAGGGGAGTTGGTGTGGAGGAGGATGATGAGGTGAGGTTGGAGAAGAAATATGGTCAAGGGAGGAAAAAGGGGGCATCTTGGATGGGCCAGATACAGGGTGAGATTAAAGGGGGTAGAGCTGAAAGGTGAGGATGGTGGACGGTAGAGGGGAAATGAGGCGTAAGCCCCCGATACGGCTGATAACATGGAACGTGCGAGGACTCAATGGACCGATGAAGAGATCTCTGGTCTTTGCACACCTAAGGAGTTTAAAAGCTGAGGTGGTCTTTCTGCAAGAGAGACACCTCTGCGTGAAGGACCAGGTTAGGCTGAGGAAGGGCAGCATGGTGGCGCAGTGGGTTAGCCCTGCTGCCTCATGGCGCCGAGGTCCCAGGTTCGATCCCGGCTCTGGGTCACTGTCGGTGTGGAGTTTGCACATTCTCCCCGTGTTTGCGTGGGTTTCGTCCCCACAACCCAAAGATGTGCAAGGTAGGTGGATTGAACACGCTAAATTGCCCCTTAATTGGAAAAAAATGAATGGGTACACTAAATTTAAAAGAAAGTCAGGCTGAGGAAGGGATGGGTGGGTCAAGATTTCCACTTGGTGTTTGATTCAAAGTCTGGCGGGGGGGGGCAATTTTAATGAGTAAGAAACCAAGATTTGTGAGTGCGAAGGAAGTAAGGGACCCGGGTGGGAGATATGTGATGGTGAGTGGGGTATTAGAAGGGACGCTGGTGGTATTGGTGAATGTGTATGCACCAAATTGAGATGATGTAGGTTTTATAATAACCTTTATTAGTGCCACAAGTAGGCTTACATTAACTCTGCAATGAAGTTACTGTGAAAATCCCCTCGTCACCACAATACGGTGCCTGTTTTGGTACACTGAGGAAGAATTCAGAATGCCCAATTCACCTAACAAGCACGTCCTTTGGGACTTTTGGGAGGAAACCAGAGCACCCAGAGGAAAACCACGCAGACATGGGGAGAACATGCAGACTTCGCACAGACAGTGACCCAAGCCGGGAATCAAACTCGGGTCCCTGGCGCTGTGAAGCAGCAGTGCTAACCATTGTGAACCGTGCCACCCATACTAGGACCCGAAAAGACAGTAGAATCAGCAAAAGCCTAGAGAGGAAGACGGGACATCGTCTGAGTCGGCCACACCCGAGTAACTCATCCGTAGACTCCCAGAGCCTGTCCACCATCTACAAGGCACAAAACAAGAGTGTGATAGAATACTCTTGCCTGGCTGAACACTGCTCCAACCACACTCTAGGACAAAACGGCATGCTTGGTTGGCACCCCACCCACCACCTTCAACATTTACTCCCTCCGCAATAGATGCACAATCCCTCTCCAAACCCCATACCATCCTGACTCATTCCTTTATTGTTGCTGGGTCAAAATCCTGACACTCCCTAACAGAACTGTGGGTGTACCTGCACCATATGCACTGCAACAGTTCAAGAAGGTGGCTCACCACCTGTTTAAGGGGATTTTGGGATGGATAATAAATGCTGCCCTAGCCAGTGATGCCCACACCCATGAAGGAAAAAAAGAGGAGAACTTGAGCCCATACTTGGTGAAGTTTAGAAGAATGAGAGGTGATCTTAAAGAAACATGTAAGATTATAGCAGGTATTGACAGGATTGGTGAGGATGTTCCCACCAGGGTTACCCATTTACTATTGAGATGAGGAGTTATGTCTTCTCACATTAAGAAGTCTTACAACACCAGGTTAAAGTCCAGCATGTTTGTTTCAAACACTAGCTTTCGGAGCACTGCTCTGAAAGCTAGTGTTTGAAACAAACATGTTGGACTTTAACCTGGTGTTGTAAGACTTCTTACTGTGCTTACCCCAGTCCACGCTGGCATCTCCACATCATGGCTACCTTCTCTCACGATCGTGAACCTTTGCAATTCTGGACCCCAGAGAGCTGTGGACGCTGCGGCATTGAATACATACAATGCTGAGATAGACAGATTTTTAACCTATAGGGGAGTTGAGAGATATAGGGAACAGGATGGAAAGTCGAATTGAGGCCAAGATGAATTCCACGATGATCTTATTGGATGACAGAGCATGAACAGAAGGCAGAATAGCCTCTACTGTCTCTTATTTTTCAGTGTTAACAAAGGTCAAATTAAATTGCATTACCAATTGAGTTTCCTGAATCTGCATTTCCATGAACAGGCTTCTTTTGTGAGTAGGCACCATGACTATTCACTGATAATTAGAATCTCATTGCATCTTTTAATATCCCTAATGAAGTAGCAATCTATGTGTAAACTGTTCCTATAGTCCAATAGTTTATTTCTGTTTGCAAATGAACTTGTGTGTATGATCAATCATTGTGGAGGCTTGTATGGTAGTAAATCTAGTGCAGATTACTTGTCTTTAGGCTGCAGTCAGTTTGCCGATGGTGGTGTCAATTTCCTCATGCTGCAACTGCCTCAAGTTCACTTATCAGTCACAGCACAATGAGTCCAATTCCATTCAGTTTCTCTCCACTTACATCACTGCTTCCAAAGGAAAATAGTCTGTTATTGGTTTTGAGTCTTGCAGGCGCACAAACTGAAATGTACCAAAATGACGTATGAGCTATTCATTTAAACTTTGGGACGTAATGTGCCTAAAGTTAAAAGAACTGCCAACTGAATTTGTTCTTTCATTTTTGTAATTCTCACTTTTTTTTAACTGAACCTCCATGTGCTGGTTTTCTGATTTATGCACTGGGCAAGTATTTGTTTATATTCGAACTTGTTTGGCATGATCAGTAGAGAGAGACAACGTTGTCAGAATACCAGGAAGGAAATTGAGTCGATTACAATTAGGTTTCATTACCTAATAGAATAGAGTTAAAAGTCGAGGTTCTTTTAACTAAAATATGATTGAACTCCTGATAAAATTTATTTTGAGTTGCTCCTCTGTGTCATAACCATGTAACCAGTTTTTTTTTTTTAAAATCACTTATCGTCACGAGTAGGCTTCAATGAAGTTACTGTGAAAAGCCCCTAGTCGCCACATTCCGGCGCCTGTTCGTGAAGGCTAGTACGGGAATTGAACCGTGCTGCTGGCCTGCCTGGGTCTGCTTTAAAAGGCAGCGATTTAGCCCAGTGTGCTAAACCAGCCCCTGTTTACCATAGGTGGTATACATAAGTATAAGTGGTGCTTAAATCTATACACTATATTCCATACCAAAGATGCCATTCTATTAAAGTAAACATTTGGGGAGGGGGAAAATTAAATTTGGATTGCCATCTGATAAGCACGATTCTTAGGAGGCATTATAATTAATAATACCATGATCCAACTGTCATGAAACAAGATTGAGCGACTGCATAGCAATTTTGGCCCTCTTTAATACATAATCTATTCAATTACCACTTATTTTAACAGCAGTTTGAGGCTCACGCCTATCCGTATATTTGAAAGTGGGGACTAGCACAAAGCAGATCATTTCATGTTCAGAAACCCCTATGTATTTCTTCTTCGCAATTAGAGCACTCCTGATGAGGCAAGAAGTAAATGGCCCTAATCTGAGACCTTTAATTGCTTATATCGAATGCAGATAGATATGGTGGGAAATAACTCAATTTCCCATTCAAGTATAGTAGAAAGTTGTATTTATTCTGATAAGTGCAGCACGGTAGCACAGTGGTTAGCATTCTTGATTCACAACCTCAGGGTCCCAGGTTCGATTCCCAAACTTGGCTTGCTAACTGTGTGGAGCCTGCATGTTCTCCCTGTGTCTGCGTGGATTTCCTCCGAGTGCTCTGGTTTCCTCCCACAAATCACGATAGACACGCTGTTGGGTAATTTGGAATTTTGTATTCTCCCTTCGTGTACCCGAACACGAAATGTCGGAATGTGGCAACTAGGAGCTTTTCACAGTAACTTCATTGCAGTGTTCATGTAAGTCTACTTGTGACAATAAAGATTATTATTAAAGTGCTCATCTACACTGGCAAAAGAGAACCCAAACAGCCTGGAATAGTCCTACAGAAAGTAGTATCCAAAAGTTTGATGTGCTTTTAGTGAAATTGAAAGCCAACATTTTTAACTTAAGCCTGATTTAACTGAGCACACGAGCAACAATTTGTAAAGCTGTACTGGAACAGTTGTACAAAGTAGTTAAATTAGTGCCGAAAATGGTAATAAGCAGGTGATTCTTTTTTTTTTTAAATTTCAAAAATCAATGACGTGCAAATAAGAAATGAAGGTGAATGAGGAATGTTAGGAATTTATGAAGCTCAGTCCACGTGTTATTTTATACTGTAACCCTGCTCACAGCACAGAAGTTACAGAAACAAATATTAAACTCCAGATTGCCAACCAGAGCACAGGATTTGCTTGATTTTAAACATGACTGAGGCTTGAGATGTTTGATCGGATACCAGAAATGGAAGAAACTATTATGCAATTTTAAAACTGACTTAATTAAAATAGTTAGAATGTTGTAGGCCTGGAGTTATGCAAAGGACTGATTTTAACATTGTTGTCTCTTTTGGATAAATTCTCAGAGCACCAAAATCTGTAAATTTTAATTTAACGCACAGGACCACATATAAATTTTAAATCTAAAGATACCCAAGTACATAATCAATCTGGCTCACAAAGACACAAGCTTGGACATATTATCCAACCCCCAGTACAAATGTTCGCCACAGGACAGTGAGGAACCATGATGGCCTACATTGTATTCCATGTGGGTTACCCATTACTAGACTCTTTGAGTCATGACTTCGATCTCCGGCAAGTCATACAAGTGAGGTACCCCAAATATGTGCTGCGTAACACCCCCGCCAACCCGGGAAGGATTACATGGCAATAGCTCGAAGTTCAGACTTTTGGGAAATTACCATGCACTCAGAACCATCCAATACTCCAATTTAAATTGCAACCTTCAGATGATTTGGACTGTCTTACCCAACCCCCAATCATCCCACACTGACCACCCAATCCCATTCCACTTGTCCTCTTTCCCGCCACCCTCGTGCATCGTGCCCACTTGCCTTACACACTCCCTGTTTCTCAAAGTGACTAGACCTTTTAAACGTACCTGCTTTATGGCTGCTAAGTGTTGGGGCGGGGGGGGGGGGGGGCTTGTCTTCCTTTTGTCCATTCATTGCACTTTCTCACTTGGCCCAAGTTGAAAGGTTTAGTGGGAAAGATTTTACTGTATGTACAGGAGCAGAGTAGCAATCTGACTGCTACTCCATTCAAGTTTATGGCCCAATCTTAAACGGTAGGTATTGTTGATCTCGGCACTGAATTCTCAAGACTCTCTGCTTACTCCCTTTTAATGGGAAGGGGGGGGGGACCCCCTATCCTACAAAGAACATAAAGTAAAGGACTAGAAGTAGACAATACAAACTCTAGGGCTTGCTCTGCCATTCAGTACATTTATGGCTGTTCATCTACCTCAACTCTACTTTCTTGTGTCCTCTGCACATCCATCTATTGTACTTTTAAATGTACTCTCTGATAGAGCATAAATGATTGACTCTTTATCCTGAGATTATGTCTCTCTGTTCTAAATTCCCCAGCCAGGAAAAAAAAACCTTGTGTGTACCTTGTCAAACCCCTTCATAATCTTGTATGTTTCAATTAAATCGGCTCTCATTCTGAACTCGAGAGTATCGGCCCAATTTACTCAGCCTCTCATCGTAGGACAGCCCTCTTATCCAAGGAAACAATCTAGTGAGCTTTTGCTTTCATCTCCTTTTAAGCTGCATGCACTACTCCAGATGTGGTCTCACCAAAGCCCTAAATACAGTTTAGGGAGATTCCTCAAAGAAAATGATTAAAGACTGCTAACACTAATGTCCATGATCTTATGACCTTTCACAGTCCCCTGGCTGTTGCAGCTCGAGATCAATTTATTCCTACATTTCAAAATGCTCACTAATTTGAGCAAATTTTGATTGAGATTGACCAAAACTGATCGACTAACTGATAAGTTCTGTTGTTTGTCATTCTCGCCTTTCTTGAACAAGTTTGTTACGTAGATTCTCTCCAATCAGAAAACGATTTGCATATGTAAGGAGGGTTGAAATATCTTTTTATCTCCTCTCTATCAATGGCTTAGGATGAATGCCATCAGGGTCCTGTGACTTATCTACCCAGAGCTCTGCTAATTGTTTTCAGAGTCAATTCCTTCCAGTTCTATATTCCCATCTGGCACCACTACACACTCTCACTGACTATCAGATAAAGCTCAATTTCTGTAGCACATAGGAATAATAATAGCAGGAATCCAGAACTGCAGTATTGGGAAGAATCTGAACATTTTTATCCCTCTGGTCTTCAGCTGATATGTGTAAGTACACATTTCACCATTTAAGCAATGAGCTCTCCAGTTTCTTCAAAGCAGCCACTGAGATGTTTTAACACAACTATGTATTATATACGTGTTACACTTTATTTTTGCACATTGATCTGATTTGTGCAGAAAATGTCGTTTATCCAGTTGACAGTAATGTGGTAGACATTTCTTCAATCTGTAAAATTTTGTTTCCTATCAGTTTATCTGTAGTGGTTGCATGTTTTGCTTAAAATATACAGCAGAATTTGCAACTTACAAAGTTCACTAGCTCCAGTGATATTTTGTAATGCTGATTTTTAAATTGATCCAACAATTGATGAGAAAACATTGCTTTTTGACAGAGGTAATATTCAACTCTGCCACCTGGATGGTAGCCTGGTGGAGGGGATCACCTACCTGATTTTCATTCCTTTGATTTTATTGGAGCTAAAATCAGGCGAGTTGAACAACAGGTGGCCATCTGCTCAACCAGTTCAGTTTAAATTACACTCATAATCTCAAATTTAGAACTCGGAAATATGCTATTGGGTTTGTTCAATACAACTGTTCCTGTTACAGGTATGGGAGGGGCGATGGCGTGTCATCCCCCATGATGTGCTTCCTGATTGGCTGAAGGACAATGACTACCTCCTGCATGGCCACAGGCCACCAATGCCATCTTTTCGTGCCTGTTTAAGAAGTATATTTAGGATCCACACGGAAACCTTGAACATTTGGACACATCTCATAGGTACAGTATGCAGCAAAGCTGTTGACTCAGTACTAACCACTGGTGCATGATCTTAGAAGCGGCTCTTATAAGAACTAGGAGCAGGAGTAGGCCATCTGGCCCCTCGAGCCTGCTCCGCCATTCAATGAGATCATGGCTGATCTTTTGTGGACTCAGCTCCACTTTCCGGCCCAAACACCATAACCCTTAATCCCTTTATTCTTCAAAAAACTATCTATCTCTATCTTAAAAACATTTAATGAAGGAGCCTCAACTGCTTCACTGGGCAAGGAATTCCATAGATTCACAACCCTTTGGGTGAAGAAGTTCCTCCTAAACTCAGTCCTAAATCTACTTCCCCTTATTTTGAGGCTATGCCCCCTAGATCTGCTTTCACCCGCCAGTGGAAACAACCTGCCCGCATCTA
Organism: Scyliorhinus canicula; assembly: GCF_902713615.1. Taxonomy (NCBI): domain Eukaryota; kingdom Metazoa; phylum Chordata; class Chondrichthyes; order Carcharhiniformes; family Scyliorhinidae; genus Scyliorhinus; species Scyliorhinus canicula. Next base: position 53,825,195 of record NC_052165.1, on the reverse strand, counting down.
TCCTATCTATTCCCTTCATAATTTTAAATGTTTCTATAAGATCCCCCCTCATCCTTCTAAATTCCAACGAGTACAGTCCCAGTCTACTGAACCTCTCCTCGTAATCCAACCCCTTCAGCTCTGGGATTAACCTAGTGAATCTCCTCTGCACACCCTCCAGCGCCAGTATGTCCTTTCTCGGGTAAGGAGGCCAAAACTGAACACAATACTCCAGGTGTGGCCTCACTAACACCTTATACAATTGCAGCAGAAACTCCCTAGTCTTAAACTCCATCCCTCTAGCAATGAAGGACAGAATTCCATTTGCCTTCTTAATCACCTGTTGCACCTGTAAACCAACTTTTTGCGACTCATGCACGAGCACACCCAGGTCTCTCTGCACAGCAGCATGTTTTAATATTTTATCATTTAAATAATCCCTTTTGCTGTTATTCCTACCAAAATGGATAACCTCACATTTGTCAACATTGTATTCCATCTGTCAGACCCTAGCCCATTCACTTAACCTATCCAAATCCCTCTGTAGGCGCCCGGTATCCTCTGCACTTTTTGCTTTACCACTCATTTTAGTGTCGTCTGCAAACTTGGACACATTGCACTTGGTCTCCAACTCCAAATCATCTATGTAAATTGTGAACGATTGTGGGCCCAACACTGATCCCTGAGGGACACAACTAGCTACTGATTGCCAACCAGAGAAACACCCATTAATCCCCACTCTGCTTTCTATTAATTAGCCTATCCTCTATCCATGCTTCTACTTTACCCTTATTGCCATGCATCTTTATCTTATACAGCAACCTTTTGTGTGGCACATTGTCAAGGCTTTCTGGAAATCCAGATATACCACATCCATTGGCTCCCCATTATCTACCGCACTGGTAATGTCCTCAAAAAATTCAACTAAATTAGTTAGGCACGACCGGCCCTTTATGAACCCATGCTGCGTCTGCCCAATGGGACAATTTCCATCCAGATGCCTCGCTATTTCTTCCTTGATGATAGACGCCAGCATCTTCCCTACTACCGAAGTTAAGCTCACTGGCCTATAATTACCTGCTTTCTGCCTACCTCCTTTTTTAAACAGTGGTGTCACATTTGCCAATTTCCAATCTGCCGGGACCACCCCAGAGTCTAATGAATTTTGGTAAATTATCACTAGTGCATTTGCAATTTCCCTAGCCATCTCTTTTAGCACTCTGTGATGCATTCCATCAGGGCCAGGAGACATGTCTACCTTTAGCCCCATTAGCTTGCCCATCACTACCTCCTTAGTGATAGCAATCATCTCAAGGTCCTCACCTGTCATAGCCTCATTTCTATCAGTCATTGGCATGTTATTTGTGTCTTCCACTGTGAAGACCGACCCAAAGAACCTGTTCAGTTCCTCAGCCATTTCCTCATCTCCCATTATTAAATCTCCCTTCTCATTCTCGAAAGGACCAATATTTACCGTAGCCACTCTTGTTTTTGTTTTATATATTTGTAGTAACTTTTACTATCTGTTTTTATATTCTGAGCAAGTTTACACTTGTATTCTATCTTACTCTTTATAGCTTTTTATTGCCCCCTAATCTTTGCCACTTTGTATGCTTTTTCCTTCAATTTGATACTCTCCCTTATTTCCTTAGATATCCACGGTCGATTTTCCCTCTTTCTACTGTCCTTCCTTTTTGTTGGTATAAACCTTTGCTGAGCATTGTGAAAAATCGCTTGGAAGGTTCTCCACTGATCCTCAACTGTTTCACCATAAAGTCTTTGCTCCCAGTCTACCTTAGTCTTCTCTCGTCCCATTATAATCTCCTTTGTTTAAGCACAAAACATTAGTGTTTGATTTTACCTTCTCACCCTCCATCTGTATTTTAAATTCCACCATATCATGATCGCTCCTTCCGAGAGGATCCCTAACTATGAGATCATTAATCAATCCTGTCTCATTACACAGGACCAGATCTAGGACCGCTTGTTCCCTCGTAGGTTCCATTACATACTGTTCCAGGAAACTATCACTGGTACATTCTATAAACTCCTCCTCAAGGCTGCCTTTACCAACCTGGTTAAACCAATTGACATGTAGATTAAAACCCCCATGATAACTGCTGTACCATTTCTACATGCATCAGTTATTACTTTGTTTATTGCCTGCCCCACCATAATGTTACTATTTGGTGGCCTGTAGACTACTCCTATCAGTGACTTTTTCGGCTTACTTCCACCCAAATGGGTTCAACCTTATCCTCCATAGCCCTGATGTCATCCCTTACTATTGCCTGGATGTCATCCTTAAATAACAGAGCTACACCACCTTCCTTACCATCCACTCTGTCCTTTCGAATAGGTTGATATCCTCGGATATTTAACTCCCAGTCTTGACCATCCTTTAACCATGTTTCAGTAATGGCCACTAAATCATAGACATTCATGATGATTTGCTCCATCAACTCATTTACCTTATTACGAATACTACAAGCATTCAGGTAAAGTACACTTATGTTGGCTTTTATACTTCTGTTTTGAATCTTAACACCTTGATCAGTAACCTCTCATAAGTTATATTTCCTCTTAACTTTTCTCCTCGACGTTGAACCCATATCTTCATGTAACAACCTGCCACATCGCTTACCATTTACGTTTTTACTTCCCGTTTTATTCCTTTTAGTATTACTGGGCCTATTCATTGAGCTCCCCTCAGTCACTGCCTTGTCTGTCGCCCTTTTTGATTTTTGACTATGGCTTCTCTGCCTTACACTTTCCCCCTTACTGCCTTTTGTTTCTGTCCCTGTTTTACTACCTTCCGACTTCCTGCATTGGTTCCCATCCCCCTGCCACATTAGTTTAAACCCTCCCCAACAGCTCTAGCAAACACCCCCCCCCCCCCCCCCCCCCTCGGACATCAGTTCCAGTCCCGCCCAGGTGCAGACCGTCTGGTTTGTACTGGTTCCACCTCCCCCAGAACCAGGTTCAGTGCCCCATGAATTTGAATCCCTCCCTCTTGCACCATCTCTCGAGCCACGCATTCGTCCTATCTATCCTGACATTGCTACTCTGACTAGACCGTGGCACAGGTAGCAATCCTGAGATTACTACCTTTGAGGTCCTACTTTTTAGTTTAACCCCTAACTCCCTGAATTCAGCTTGTAGGACCTTGTCCCATTTTTTACCTATATCGTTGGTACCTATGTGCACCATGACAGCTGGCTGTTCACCCCCCCCCCCCCCCCCCAAACAGAATGTCCTGCAGCTGCTACGAGACATCCTTGACCCTTGCACCAGGGAGGCAACATACCATCCTGGAGTCTCGATTGCGTCCGCAGAACCGCCTGTCTATTCCCCTTGCAATTCAGTCCCCTATCACTGTAGCCCTGCCATTCTTCTTCCTGCCCTGCTGCGCAGCAGAGCCAGCAACGGTGCCATGAATCCGGCTGCTGCTACCTACTCCTGGTGAGCCATCTCCCTCAACAGTATCCAAAGCGGTATATCTGTTTTGCAGGGAGATGACCGCAGGGAACACCTGCACTGCCTTCCTACTCTTGCTCTGTCTTTTGGTCACCCATTTTCTATCTCCCTCAGTAACTTTCACCTGCGGTGTGACCAACTCGCTAAACGCGCTATCCACGACGTCCTCAGCATCGCGGATGCTCCAAAGTGAGTCCATCCGCAGCTCCAGAGCCGTCAAGCGGTCTAACGGAGCTGCTCTCGAGGAATAATCTCTCCAGGAATCAAGGGGTATGAATGTTTATTGGCATGGTTTGTTGGATTTGGTCTGTTTCGGCATTAATGACTTAATCTTATACAGGAGGAGTTTCAGATTTTTATAGAGGAATGGCATACTGCCTCTTTGCAGGGAATTGCTCAGCATGAGCAAATGGCTCTAAAGATGGACATTCCTTCTAGACTTGGATGCCAGTTGAGAGGCAACTGAGGGGGAATTTTCAGTACTATGTGCAATGCACTGGAGGAAAAAATTCAATTCAAAGATGTATGCTCCGAGGTGAAAGAACTTTTAAAAATTCAATAATAGGTCACCGTTAAGTTGAAATAATGTATCCATCCCTGTTATTCCCAAGGCATACATGCAGGCATTTGTCAATGTCCAGTGTTACTGCTGAACCGTCTGCTGGGAAAAATCCAGCAATATCTTGGGAACTGTTTTATCATTCTTGCCATTCTCCTTATCATCTCCAATTCCTCATGCTCAATAAGGCTGAGATCTGAACGGGGTGTAATAATAATAATGGCTTATTGTCACAAGTAGGCTTCAGTGAAGTTACTGTGAAAAGCCCCTAGTCGCCACATTCCGGCGCCTGTTCGGGGAGGCTAGTACGGGAATTGAACCCTCGCTGCTGGCCTTGTTCTGCATTACAGCCAGCTGTTTCGTTTGAAGCTCATTTATTCATTGAATTGTGAGCTAATCAATTATCTCAAACTTGAGTGAGCAAGAGAGAACGCTAAAAGACTTCACTCACAGGACTACCCTGTTCCTCTTTTGAGGCCATTGACTCTGAATCGTATTGCTCTCCAGTGCCTTGCCTTCATGCTGTCAAGCCCATTGTTGTCCCCACACTGCAGTTGGAGGTGAAAAATAAGAAATGGAAGTTAGCAGAGCAAATCACCCCCTCCTCATCAGATGTCAATGCACATCAACTTCCACTGGACAGGAGCAGGAACCCTTTCTTTTCTCTTTTCCCTACTCCCCTAAAATCTCCCATGGCTGTGTGCCATTTGTAGTTGTAGAGCTGCACAGAATCTTCTGCTCTTTCTGGTGGCATGCTTTGATCCAGAAAAAGCATTTGATTTGGTCCCTTGATCAAAGGCACTGGTTGATCGAGGGACTGAACATTGGGAAGGGGAGCCCAATGAGAGCCACTACCCTTCCCTTTCTACTGTCTGCCCTGCATCCTCCTCTCCACAGCTAAATGGTTGAAGTGATTAAGACATTTAAGAGACACAAAACATCAAATAGATTCAGTACACCTGAACTGCTGGGTATTTCTTGATTTTATTTTGTTTCTTTTTCCAATTTCCAGCATCTGCAGTATTTTGCTTTTGAGATGAGAAATTAGAAACGGAAAAAGCTGGTAAATGTGAATGGAATCTAGAGCTCAAGAAGAAAACAACAAGCTGTAACCAAAGGTGCAGACTACCCTATCAGCGTTGTGTCCCAATGTAGGGATCCTATCCAGGCTGAAGTGATTTGGGGGACCATGTTCACTTCCCGTTAATGTGAAAGGGTGACCTGTTTTATCCTCTCAATCTCACTCCAATCAGGTTCACAGAAAGAGAAGACAATGTGCATATCAGGTGCAGAGTTCAGCCAGTTCCTTTGTGCCGTCTTCTTCATTGTGAGAATGGAAAATCCAACCTTGCACATGCAGGTCATTGTGAAGGGCAATAGCACAAAGTTTGTTTACTCAGAACTGGCTACCCCTAGGAGATGCTACTCCTGGGAGATGCCACTCTAGAACACAGCCTCATGGGCTTTTGTTATGCTTTAATCTGCTATCACAGTTCCGGTACAGGAGCATAGTTTTTTCATTTGGAGTCAGCTGTAAGTTAATGACTAACTCTGGGGTTTCAACCTCAATAAATTTTACACCCACCGTTTCTCTGTCAAAATTTGAAACGTCTGCTCTCATTTGCCAATGCTTCCCTGCCTATGACACATGGCTTAGCATCATAATTTGCATTGGCACAATTGACAAAACCATATCTCAAGAAATCCTCTTTATACTGCCTTGACCCTGTGTTAAGTTTCTTCTTTGAGGTTGTTAACCAGAGGCTATGGAGCTCTACAGAGCGAACACTAGCACTGCTCTATCCTGCCCTGGATTCTCCTGTGCAGCTCTCCCCAGCAAATTCAGGTTTGAGAGATTCTGGCCAGTAGGCACACTGTCTATTTGTGTCTCTGGCTGTTTCTTACCTGTAAGAAAATGATTCACCTTCACAGTCCTCTTACTTTGCTTGCTAGAAAATGGAAGGAGCTTTCCTCTGTGATTTGGAAACAACAGGTATACACAAGGCGCTTGACGTCAAATGTACATGCAGAGCATGTGCCCTGCTCACAGCTGCCGCTTCTGGCTGGATGATTGCACACAGCCTAATTTCCTTATCATCTAAATGGCGGCAGCCATTCTCAATAAAAATGCCAGTCATAGCCGTTGGGGACTTCTCCTGCAATCAGGACCACTGCAGGAACGCTGCGACCGATCACTCCGCCACCTTCCTGACACTGCCTGCGACCCATCCGTGGGTCACAATCCACACTTTGAAAAATATTGTTACATGTGATGTACTATGACCTTAGCTTAGGTCACTTTTGACCCCATCTTTTCCTCCTTTTCATCTATGCTCACTTTTCTGCCTTAAGGGTGAGACTTTTTATCTGATGTGGGTGAGGAGGGCTGTATAAATTACAGTTCCTCAACTTTCTATATAACAAATGATATAGATGCTGGTCAGATGGATAGAACAGCAGCAAATGGAATTTAACCCTGAGGTACTGCAATTTGGGAGGACTAACCAGGTCAGGGAATACCCAATGAACAGTAGGATGCTAGGAAATACAGATGACCAGAGAGACCTTTGGGTGCATGCCCATAGATCCCTGAAGGCAGCAGGACAGGTAGATGTGGTTAAGAAGGCCTTTGGGATATTTGCTTTTATCAGACAAGGAGGTTATGATGGAGCTGTATAGAACAGCTAGAGTACTGTGTGCAGTTTTGGTCACCATACTTGCTATAGGATGGATGTGATTGCACAGGAGCTTCAACAGGATGTTGCCTGGGCTGGAGTGTTTCAGTTATGAAGAGAGACTGGTTAGGCTGGGGTTATTTTCAAAAGTAGAGAAGGCTGAGGGGGGACCTCATTGAGGAGTACAAAATTATGAGGGTCATAGATGGGGTAGATAGGGGGCATCGATTTAAGGTAATGCGGCAGGAGATTTAGAGGGGATTTGAAAAAACCTTTTTCATTCAGAGGGTGGTGGGAATCTGGAACTCTGTCTGAAAGGGTGGTAGAAGTGCGAACCCTCACAACATTTAAGAAGCATTTAGATGAGCACTTAAAACGCCATAGAATTCAAGGCTACAGATAGGTGCTGAAAAATGAGATTATAATAAATAGATGATTGGTGGTCGGCGCAGGTGATGATCAAAGGATCTCTTTTTGTGGTGCAAACCTCTGGCTCTCTACTAATTATTCTGCCGAGTTATTTATGTTTCTGGTATGCTTATAAACCCGTCTCCTATTTTCAGTAGCTAGGTTGTTGGCTCCAATAAAACATTAAATTTGGTTCCAAAAATGTTTTTAATGTACCATGAAACATTAATCAACTAAATTTCTTTATTAAGTGTTGATACATGATGCCACTGATTTCTTTGATTCAAATCATTTACTACACAAATCGATCTTTTCTTTCTCAGGTTGTCTTTTCTTCCTGGGTCTTGGCATTTTCTACATGTTTAGGCCGAACATATCCTTTGTGGCTCCGGTGCAGGAGAAAGTAGTATTTGGGGCGTTCTTCCTGGGAGCAATACTCTGCCTGTCTTTCTCTTGGTTATTTCACACATTCTACTGCCATTCAGAAAATGTTTCACGTGTATTTTCCAAGTAAGTAACCATTTGTAAACCAGTAAACCTGGCATTCATAATTTGAAGTTATGTTTAAACTGTACAATTGAAATAAAATGAAATGAAAATCGCTTATTGTCACAAGTAGGCTTCAAATGAAGTTACTGTGAAAAGCCCCAAGTCGCCACATTCCGGCGCCTGTTCGGGGAGGCTGGTGCGGGAATTGAACCGTGCTACTGGCCTGTCTTGGTCTACTTTTAAAGCCAGAGATTTAGCCCTGTGCTAGAGGGATATTTTATTCTATTTACTTTGAACGGGTAAGGATAATTTTTCTTTTTCTGAAATGAATCTTGAATTTTGAACCCATACAAAGCCTGCCTGATCCTCCGAAATTATACTTGGAAGGCAAGGCTCCAACTGGAGTGCAAAACTTTAGTGAGCTGCGTTTAAAAGTGTTTAAAAATCAGTGTTTAAAAGCGAGATGGTCAGTATGAACTGCACTTGGTCCAACTCTTGTCCCTCTTAAGGATCAAGGAAATTGAGTCTCAAGGAGGCAATGAATCATGGGATAGGGAGTCAGTAAACCTACCTAATCACAAGGGTGCGAACTGTTCCAAGAACTACTTATAAAATTTGATTGTAAAGTCATCGGCTCAGAGGCCTTACCTGGGTCAGCCAATGCATTTTAAAATCTCGTCGAGCTGTAACGAGGAGTCCACCTCAACTATTGTCTGCATCGACAGTTGCGATGGGAAGATGTCCAGTAAATCAGACCCGCTCGACTTGTCCGCAGGAGGCTCTGATTTATACAAGTCACAGTAATAAGGTTTAAAAGCCGCATTGACCTAGATAGGCCAAGGTTGTCTCCTGGGTTAAGTATCTGAGGGATCTCACGGGTGGTTTAAGTTGGTGAGCCAGAAGACAACTGGCCTTCCCATATTCATACAAAGTACTTCTGCTGTACCTGATGCATAACCTCGCAGGTGCACAGGGTGTGCACCCTCGCAGGTGCACAGGGTGTGCACCCTCGCAGGTGCACAGGGTGTGCACCCTCGCAGGTGCACAGGGTGTGCACCCTCGCAGGTGCACAGGGTGTGCACCCTCGCAGGTGCACAGGGTGTGCACCCTCGCAGGTGCACAGGGTGTGCACCCTCGCAGGTGCACAGGGTGTGCACCCTCGCAGGTGCACAGAAAACATCGCGGGCCATAGGCGATTACGTTGGTAACAACCAGAATGTGGAGGTCTCACCCTCCACATTCTGGGAGGCACTGAAGGCCGTGATTAGAGGAGAGATCAAAGCCTACAACGTGTGCAGAAAGTACTCCGAGGCCCCGACCGTAGAGCTGCTGGTGGAGTGGAAAAAGTTACAAATGGACTTTAACCTGCTATCCACCAGGAAAGCAGTGCACCAACTCCACCAGACATAGGGGACCTTCTATGAACACGGGGACAAGGCTGACCACCTACTGGATCGCCAGATGAGGAAGCAGGCTGCCACAAGACAAATAGCACAGGTAAAGAACAACAGAGGCAGACTGGTAGCAGAACCAAAAGAGGGCAATCAGGCATTCGAGACCTTGTCTGAGGACTGTAAACCTCCGGGCCCCCAACAGGGAAGTGGGGATGAAACAGTTCCTCGACAGACTGGAACTACCAGTTGTGGCGGAAGACAGATGGGGCTGGAAGCATCAATAGATCTAGGAGAAATCTTGGGAGAGCATCAGCTCCATACAAGCGGGGAAGGAACCAGAACCTGACGAGTTCCCGGCGGACTTCTATATAAAGTTCGCCCCAGCCCTGGCCCCACAGCTAAGGGATATGTTCGCGAACTCGCTGGCAAGGGGCACTTTACATTCTACGCTGGCACAGGCCACAATCTCACTGATACCCGAACAGAATAAAGGCCCGATGGAATGCGGATAATATAGATCAATTTCACTGTGGAAATACTCGCAAAAATCCTGGCCAAAAGGCTGGAAGGCCGCATACCAGAGGTGGGCGCAGCGGACCAGACGGGCTTTGTCAAGGGTAGGCAACTCACTGCGTATGTCAGGCGGCTTCTGAATGTAAGCTGGGGGCGGGGGTAGAACACCAGCACCAGAAGTGATCGTCTCCCTGGATGCAGAAAAGACCTTTGACAGAATCGAATTGAAGTACCTCCTCGAGGTACTGGAACGGTTTGGGCTAGGAGTGGGATTCACCGTCTGGGTGAGACTCCTGTACAACATGCCCAAGGCGAGCGTTCAAACCAACACACCAGCTCTGAATACTTCCAGCTACAAAGAGGCACAAGGCAAAGATGTCCGTTGTCCCCGCTCTTATTCCCGCTAGCAATCAAACCCCTGGCGATAGCTCTGCGGGACGTGAAAAGCTGGAATGGCATCCAGAGAGGAAACAGGGAGCACAGAGTCTCACTCTATGCGGTTAGCCTGCTCCTGTATACCTCAAAGCTGCAGGAAGGACTGAAGGCAATCATGAAGATCCTGAAAGAGTTTGGAACCTTCTCTGGTTACAAACTCAACCTGGGCAAAGTGAGGCATTCCCAGTGAACCCAAACGGGGGTGGGGCAGAACTGGAGGGGCTCCCATTTAAAACAGCCCAGAGACTGGACAGATCCACAATGGAACCTGAGCAGCCTGGTGGAGGAAGTTAAAAAGGATGTTCTGAGGTGGGGCGCTCTCTCACTCTCCCTGGCGGGGAGAGTCCGGATGATCAAGATGAACGTGCTGCTGAGATTCCTCTTGCTGCTTAGATCCATACCGATCTTCATCCCCAAGGCCTTTTTTCAAAACGTAGACAGTTTCATCATGGCGTTGGTGTGTGGGTGGGGGGTAAGAACCCAAGAGTGCGCAAACCGACACTACAAAGGAGGAAAATTAAAGGTGGCCTGGCATTAACAAACCTGCAGTACTACCAATGGACAGCAATGGTGGAAAGAATGAGGGGATGGGTAAAAGAACACAACTCAGGGTAGGTACAGATGGAGGCCTCCTGCAAGGGGGTGACCCCCTGGGCCTTGGCTACAGCAGCACTTCCATCCCCCTCGGCAAAATACACATCAAGCCCAGTGATAGCGACCACACTGAAAACGTGGGCCCAATTAAGGTAGCACTTCGGGCTAACTAGGATGTCTCCCATGGCTCTCATCTGCGGCAATCACAAATTTCCTCCAGCTATTCTAGACGCCACCTTCCGGAAATGGAGATGGGATGGGGGCACACTGACAGTTGGGGACTTTTACGTAGGGCACAGACTAGCGATACTCGACGAACTGACAGTGTGGGAACTTCGACAGGACAGGAAATGAGACACCTGCAAATAAATCACTTCCTCCGTAAGCAATAGTAGAGTACCCCGGGGCCCCAGAAACTATTAGAGGACTTGATAAACACAGACAGACAGTTAAGAAGGGGACTATGTGGGAAAATATATGGACAGCTACTGGACAGAGCCCGAACACCACTGGACGAGACGAGACCGAAATGGGAGGACGAACTGGTGACAGAAGTGGGGTGGGGACTGAGCATGGCCAACTCCACCTCCTCCTGCGCAAGGCTTAGCCTCATCCAGTTCAAAGTGGTGCACAGCACATCTGACCAGAACCCGAATGAGCAGGTTCTTCAAGGAGGTGGAGGACAAATCTGAATGGTGCCAGAGGGGCCCGGCCAACTACACCCACATGTTCTGGGCATGTCCCAAACTTGCTGGGTTCTGGACAGCCTTTTCTGAGGCAATGTCCAACATTGTGGGGATGAGGGTGAAGCCATGCCCAAATGTGGCAATATTCGGGTATCCGAGCAGCCAGAGCTACACATGGGGAAGAGGGCTGACTCCCTAGCTTTCACTTCCTTCATCACCCGCCGGAGAATCCTGCTCGGCTGGCAATCAGCAGCACCACCCAGAGCTGCAAACTGGCTTGCTGACCTTTGAGAATTTCTCCACCTGGAGAAGATTAAGAATGCCATCAGAGGGTCGGAGGAAGGCTTCCTAAATGCATGGGGGCAGTTTGCCGACCTGTAGGCTTGGGGTGGGGGGGGGGGGGGGGGACCACACGCTGAGCCAGAGAGCGGCAGAATGTAAATAAAGGAAATCAAGGGAAGGACAAGACTAACCTTTCAGTCTAATACAGTAAATAAACACAGCTAACAATGTACATAACTATTTATAAATTTTGAAAATGGCCATAAGATTTTTAAAAAAAGGGATGGACTTCACTTGAGGGGAGGTCTTTCCTTGGCTAGGTCTGCACTCCTATCCTAACAGAGTGACCCTCCCACTTAAAATCCTGGGGCTCCCATGCCCTTCGAAGAACCAGCTCCTTCTCTTTGAAACTATGAAATCTTGCAGATCTGTTCTCTACTTCAACTACAGAAGCAAGATCGGGCTCCAGGGAGGTGATCCTATCACTATGGTCCAACAATGCCGTCTCCGTGCCCTTAAATGTGGTTCTGAGCTTCAGTGATTTGCTGGGTGATTTCAAGAACTAAAAGAATGGGGGCCAAGGTCTCCTCAGTTGGTCTTTTAAGATCTGCCGACCAAATTTTGTTGGCATTTATCAAGCTCGATCGCCATAATTTGGTGAAAGCTTTCGGTCGTTAGTGGCGTGGTTTGAGAAGAAACTGCCTCTGCCATCTTACCTCCCAATTGATCCCCGAGAGGCTTCAGAGTCAGTCGATGGGAGTCGGACCAGTTCTTTTCTGGCTTTGCCTCTCTTGGGCATCACTAAGAAGAGCGAACTCAGGGCAGCACGGTGGCGCAGTGGTAGCACTGCAGTCTCACGGCGCCGAGGTCCCAGGTTCGATCCTGGCTCTGGGTCACTGTCCGTGTGGAGTTTGCACATTCTCCCTGTGTTTGCGTGGGTTTCATCCCCACAATCCACAGATGTGCATGCTAGGTGAATTGAACATGCTGAATTGCCCCTTAATTCGAAAAAATGAATTGGGTACTCTAAATTTTTTTTTTAATTTTAAAGGGTGAACTCACAGCAAAATTTCAGGATTTTTATTTGACCTGTGGCACCAGGAAAAAGGGTAGAAAACTCAGATTTCCAGCGGGAGTCTTGCCCTCGCATCGTGCCATGGGGCAAACATTTTTTTTCTTAACTGCTACTCCATAGTATGACTTTTCTTCTAGCAAGGCTGAGAGAGATATTCTCTCTCTAATAGGGGCTGTTTAGCTCACTGGGCTAATCGCTGGCTTTGAAAGCAGACCAAGGCAAGCCAGCAGCGCGGTTCGATTCCCGTAACAGCCTCCCCGAACAGGCGCCGGAATGTGGCGACTAGGGGCTTTTCACAGTAACTTCATTTGAAGCCTACTCGTGACAATAAGCGATTTCATTTCATTTCATTAGCCTTTGAAAACCAACTGTTTCGAGCAGAGCTGCCTTCCCTCTTGCTACTGTAATCAAATTAGCCAAACTAAAACGTGAAGCTTCTCCTACCTTACAAGGCACCAGTTGCTAAACAATCACTGCTGCCTTCTTTATTCTTAATGCAGTAGCTCTCTCCAGGCACAATAGAAACAAGTTGAAACTTAACCAACCCCCACACATGCAAACACCTTCTGTGCAGCATGAATCTAACTTACAGGTTTTACCCCTCCAGGCACAGAAACATTAAACACTTAAAACTATGCATTATTTCTAATATTTACCAATACAGATATAAATCCCATAAAACTACCTTTGCTTTCCTAACGCACCGCACCATTGTTTTCATTTAGAGAGATCATTTTATGGTAGTGTAAAATTCTAGTTGGGAGGGAAGAGTGGAGAGAGAAAGAATGGGGTGTCATTGCTCCTTTTGTGAGAAATGGTACGCATCTTATTTTTCCCTCTTACCTATGATTCAGTAGCTGTCACTGATCATCTGCTAACATAAGGCTGTAATATGGAAAATTCAAACCTCGGCTGGAAATTTGATTTTTTTTTTATTCCCACTGTGCAAATAAAATGAGTTAGTATTAGAAACTAGATGTTTTGGAAATATTTGCTGCAAAATATTATAGTTCAAACTGGAGCTTCTTTCTCTTGGGTTGATAATTTTTTTGTTTGCTGTGAGTTTTATATTGCTACAATTAATCTAATTTCTTCTTTCCTCAGATTGGACTATTCTGGTATAGCACTTCTAATAATGGGGAGTTTTGTACCATGGTTGTATTACTCCTTCTACTGTAACCCTCAGCCATGTTTCATTTACTTGCTTGTAGTCTGTGTACTTGGCATCACAGCAATTATAGTTTCCCAGTGGGACTATTTTGCAACACCACAGTACAGAGGTGTACGAGCTGGTAAGTTTATCAGAATTTCATCTTTTTTTTAATACTAATTGCTGATGTAACCTCTAGAATTACTTATCATTGTCTCTTCTATAATATTGTAAGCAGAATACTCATTGAGATAATGCAAGTTTCTTTTGGCTGGGCTGTTGAGGCACATTCATTTCTTTGTCTAGTTTCAAAATGCTAGACTCAAGAAAGCATTTAGATGGGTGTGCTGTTTAATGCATAATGTAATCTTGAAATGCATAAACAAATTTTAAGTATCAAAGTCTCTTATAATTTTAAACCACTTCTATTATTGCATAATGTTGCCCCATGCCCCCTCGGCATTCCCTTTGTGACATCCTGCTGCACCTTCCTATGCCAAGACTGCTGATGAAAATCTGCCATGTTACCTTCTGCCTTCTCCCTGCCTCGAGCCCCAAGCACTCGTCTAAGGCAAAGCAAATTACTTAGGTATGATAGCATTTATGCAAGTACAGAGAAGGTGGTGGGGGGTGGTTGGAGAACAACAGGAAATGTCTCTGGTAGAGGGGGAAGGAAGGAAAGATTAAATGACGAAAAGGGATGATGATTTAGTAAACCCTATTCACTGTGTACACTGTGCTGTGCCCTCTGCACTGAGGAGACCAAATGTAGATTAAATGTCTGCTTTTTAGAACATGTCCGATCCGTATGCAAGTGTTACCCTGAGCTTCCAATCACCGGTTATTTAATTCTCCATCCACCCCGCTCCACCTCCGATCTTTGTCCTTGGCCTCCTACACTGTTGCAATGATACCCCACATACACTCGAGCACAACATCTCTACCTTTTCTGTTAGGCCTTCCAGACTCAATGTAGAGTTCAACAATTTCAGATCATAACCTCTGCTCATAATTTTTTGGATGGCAGCTGTTGATGATATTACGAAATAGCAGAGTCATCACCAACAGCTGCCTTCCAAACGATTGGGGGCAAAGGTTATGATCGGAAATTGTTGAACTCTACATAGAGTCTGGAAGGCTTAAAGTACCCAAGTGAAAAGACTCCGGTGTTGTGCCTCAAACTTATTTCGGTGATGATTCTGCTATTCTCATTATATCTGTATCTTTTATTTACCATTACCACTCCCTTTAACCTTGCATCATCATCCCTTTTCGTCATTTAATCTTTCCTTCCTTCCCCCTCTACCAGAGACATTTCCTGTTGTTCTCCAACCACCCCCCACCACCTTCTCTGTACTTGCATAAATGCTATCATACCTAAGTTAATCAAAAGGTCATTTGATTTGAAATATTATCACTGTTTGTCTCTACATGGATGCTTCTTGAACTACTGAATATTTCCAGCATTTTCTGTTTTCTGGTATTCGTGGCATTTTGCTTTTGTAACTGAATTTAATTGATTGCCATGCTATGAACCTGTTTTATTTACTGTGTTGGGGTCTGAAGCTAAATCTCCCTATCATGTTGGTTGGATGCTATCCTCCTAAATTGAGTGCTCAACATTTGGTAGAGGAGAGCTCTTTTCATACCCTAAACTGACACTTAGAGTGTCAGTTTCCAGATGAGTCAACTTGGACATCAGCCCAATGGCGACATCCTTTATCTTGCAGAGCCACATTAAGCAGAAAGTGATTCTGTAATAAGCTGAGACTGCTAATGCTGTGGTGCTGAGCACACTTGTATATTGCAGGATGGATTCTCAATGCCAGCAGTGCTGTGGCAGGTCCTGTGTTTTTTTCAACATTTATTTTGCCACTTTTATAATCATCCAATGGTTGTGAAGGTTTCTCTGTACCACCATAGTGAAAACCTCATTGCAAACGTGTTTTGAGTAGGATAATATATTGTTCAAACCCAATGGTACTTGTTCCCATTTGGCACCAGTTATACTGTCATCTATACAAGATAAACAAAATATAGACATTTTATAATTAGGTATCCGCATATGAGCCATAATCCAATTCTAGTCATCAGGCCACCTATTTTATATAGCTTAAAAGTTGCACTTGATCAGATTATCATGAATATCTAGGGATAATTCTGTCTCCAATTGCTTTCTTAGTTTCTTACTAGAATTCAAGTTGTCTAGTATTTAGCTATTGAGACCGATTTATAAATACTGATCCATAGATTTCATAGAATTTACAGTGCAGAAGGAGGCCATGCGGCCCATCGAGTCTGCACCGGCTCTTGGAAAGAGCACCCTACCCAACCCCTCACCTCCACTCTATCCCCGTAACCCCACCCAACACTAAGGGCAATTTTGGATACGAAGGGCAATCCCCCTAATTTAAGTGATATGTCTAACCAGAATATGTTTTTGGTGACAGTTGATTGCTAACTGCTAAAAATCTGTATCACTGGATTCAGAAATATCTAAACGTTCCAATTGTGTAGCTCCTTTAAATGCATGTCCTCATCATTCATGAGCTGTATTGAAGTATATCTCTGTCTATATGCTGCTCTACTCCAGTGGTAGAATTTACCTAGAATTGTAATCCACCGCAAATTTCCATTTATAGAAACTGGAGCAGTCAATTCGTCCCCTCGAGCCTGTTCTAACATTTACCGAGACTGTGGCTGATCTGTATCTTAATTCCTTCCACTAACTTGGCTCCATATCCTTTAGGACCCTTGGCTAAAAAAATCTGTTGATCTCTTAATTTGGTTGAGCTGGCATCTACCAATTTCTCTGGAGAGAGTTTTCCACATTTTGTTGACTAGCCTTTGTCTGAAAATGTGCAAGTCAGGTGGATTGGCCATGCTAAATTGCCCCTTAGTGTCCAAAAGGATAGGTGGAGCTACTGGGTTATGGGGATAGGGTGGGGTGTGGGCCTAGGTAGGGTGCTCTTTCAGAGTGTTGGTGCAGACCCAGTGGACTGTGGCTGCCTCCTGCACTGTAGGAATTCGATGATATGAATGGCTTGGTTCTGATTTTAAGGTTATATCCACATTTCATAGACTCCCCCACTCTTACCCTATAAAATAATTTCAAAACCTAAGCAGCTCCATCAAATAAACCCACAACTATCTATAATTCAGGGATACAAGCCAGTTTATGTAATCTCGCCTCATATTTAATTCTTGAAACCCTGGTAACATTTTGGTGAATCTTTGCTGCATTCCTTTCCAGACCAATATTTTGTTTCTAAGGTGTGGTGCCCAGAACTATATACAGTATTTTAGATTTGTTCTAACCAAGGTTTTGCAAAGCTATAATAAAACTTCTTCCCATCTATATGCAAACCCTCTACTTATTACGGCTAATATTCCATTAGCCATTTTGATTTTTACGTGCCTGATTACCACATTTTGGTGATCTGTATACATGAACCTGGATCTCCAATGTTCCTAGCTTTGCACTAATTAAATAATACATTTCTCTCTCACTCACACACGCAAATATATGTTTTGATTCAAAATGGATGACCTCACACTTGCTGGCATTGACATTCATCTGCCACAATTTCCCCCACTCACTCTATAAATATCTTTGTAATTTTAAGCTCCTGTCTAAACTACCTACAGCATCACTAACCTTTCAGTCATTGACGAACTTAAATATATGGCATTCGATTGTGTTACTTATGTATTTAATAAATAAAGTGAACAGTTGAAGCCCCAACACAATCATGTTGGACACTGTTACACTTCCAGTTCAAGCATACACCCATTATTCCTAATCTTTCTATTCTACCATCTAACCAACCACCTAAATAGGTCAATAATTTGTTTTCAATTTCATGAAGCTATCACTGGGGATATTATCAAAGCAGCAGGTTTGAGGTCAAATTGATTTAACTGCCTCGTTTTCACAATTTTTCTCAAATCTGCATATTTCAGTTCTTGTTTCTATTAATGCATGCCTGTAGACAGATCGGTTTTGTGCATTATCATGGCATTTATACGGTCATAACACTCATTCGATGTAATGTGTCAATGTAATTAACCAACTTCAAAATAGTGCTCTAAATTGGAAAGAAGAGATTTATTTGAAAATTGTGTATTTGGTACACTTTGTGGTTGAGGCAGCCGAATGTGCCAGTGAGAACAAACAATTTATAATTGTGGAATGGAGGCTTGATCATCCTATTGGAACTTGCCCTCTGGCAAACGCAAATGGTCTCTGGCTTCTTACCAAAATTGTTACTGTTGACAATCTAGAATGTTTTCTATAATATTTTCATGTTCTGTAATAATGCTTTGTTAAAGACAAATAAAATACTTACTTCAAATTAAGGAACACTGCTGGGCTTGTTTCCAGGCACCTGATATTGATGGTATTTGAGTAACAGGAAGCAAGCTGATTGCAATGAAGCTGTTCTAATTTAATATTTTTGCATTTAAACAGTGACTCATTGTCTGTCTTCTGTTTACGTCTAGGAGTATTTGTAGGATTGGGGTTGAGTGGAGTTGTGCCTACCCTGCACTTTATGATATCAGAAGGATTTTTCAGGGCTGCTACAATTGGTCAGATTGGCTGGTTATTCCTGATGGCAGCATTGTATATCACAGGAGCTGCCTTATATGCTGCCCGTATTCCTGAGCGTTTCTTTCCTGGAAAGTGTGATATTTGGGTGAGTAATTAGTGATTACTCTTCTTGGCCTTCTGCTCAATTTCTGACTTTATGAATCTTTGACATACTGGATAACGTGCTGCTAAAATGGAGTGGGCAGGTACCGTGTAGAAAGAAAACTAACATTCCAGAAAACGTCTTTAAACTGTTCAATTTTTGTTGTAAGCAATAAAATCTGAGTCCTCCCCTCCTTGTTTTTGATATTTTCTTTAAATAGCATCTCCTATTTGCAGAATGATTTGGAGCTCTAACAATCACAATTCATAATCTTACTAAATAGGCAAAATAGGTGTTCTTCACCTTTTTATTTGTTTTGATAAATATATCAGTAACTACAGACATCTAAATTATTATAACTTGTGGTTTATGTAAAGTTCAGATAGATACTCTATTTTAAGATGTTCTGACACTAACTTTTAGTAGAAAATCTGCAGATTTAAAATCGGTGTGCGGGTTAATCGGTGAGAGACATTGGTGTCTTGTTTATGTTCTGGATCGTAACATTTTTGATTCTTTTGTTTTGACAGTTCCATTCGCATCAGTTATTCCATGTTCTGGTTGTGGCTGGTGCATTCGTCCACTTTCATGGAGTCTCAAACCTTCAAGAGTTTCGTCATGGTGTTGGCGGTGGATGTTCCGATAATGACTTGCTATGAAACTGATCACTGATTAGATGTGCAGTGAAACTTTGATCAATGGAAATGGAGATAGAATAACTGAAAGACTATTCTGATAATACGTACCACAGTTGTAATTTGGGTCAATCAGTCCAATATTGTGTGTTTCACGACTAGTGATCAATTTTCTCACCTGTTTTGGATGATGCTGTAATATCCATCCATGCCTATAAACTAATGGTAATCAGATGAATGGGATCCAACTGGAAGGATGAATAACTAGTTTGAGCTTCATCGGGAATACAGGACTACAGCTGCGTCAGAATGATGTTTTTCCACGGTGATCATGGGTGGTCAAAGGAAGTAACGCTGATAGTAAAGAAGGACAAAGCCACTGTTCTTGAAGTCAACAAAGGGTTGCCCATGCAATCGCCCGAGTTATAAAATCCCAATTAAAATATGTAAATTATAAATTATAAGCTAGTATGTAATTTACATAATTGCTGAATCTGAAGCAAAGTTCTGCTTTTACTGAATACTGTATTTATTTCTATGAAAAGATATAAAGTGAAGAAGAATTTGAAGGAATTAATATTTCTGAGCAGGGTCTGCTGCTTATAACAAAAAGGTCCTTGTAAATAAGATTTCTAACTTTCAGTTAATTAGAAAATTTATATTATAAAAGACTTTTGTACAGAAAGCATTCGCAAGAGTACCACACACTGTTAACTTACATTGCACAAATATTGGTAGACATCACTTCAGGTAGTAGAAAGATGCTAGTATAAGAAGCAATGCAAAAAAGCCTTCTCTGTGATGGCTTGCCCACTAAGTGTGCTCTGAGGCCTGGTAATTTTATTTTCTATTCTGCCGTGTGCTATGCTAATAGATAGCAGTGACCGGTGAAATCAACTTGAAACAGGCATGCACAAATTTCTACTGATTGTGCACCCAGCTCAACCTGTAAGGAATTATATGTATACATATGTTCTATAGACATATTCATGCATATATGAGCAGTTTTATTTTTATTGTTGTGATGTTATGTGCATGGGTTGGGGATAGTAGGACTTGTCACTACATTTGTTGGTTAGTTTGTAAATGGTTGGTGTAAAGTGATATAACTGGACTGATGCAGTTTGCTTTCAGGTTCAGTTAGAATTGGAAATCATCAGCTTTAAAACATATTTTCAGTTTATTTTGTCACTGTGGATATTCCGGTAAATCTAAATTACAGAAATGGGTCTTTTTATGGTTTCCCTTTATTATTGAAGGACTGGTGAAAATTGCTTCTTTCCTCATTTCAGAGCAATAGTGATGAATCTAAGCACCAAGGTTTCCATTTAAGATACATGCTTTGAACAAATAAATCTACCCACTTTGTACCATTTTAACTCATTCACTGCACTTGGGTGCAACAGCTTCTGTTATCTGCACAGCTGTAATGATGACAGTTACTTTTTTATGGCTGAAATTTTTCAGTGGAAATGGTGGTGAAATTTTTTACTCTTGACAAAGGATAGGCAAGTTACTCAGTATTAATTAGTGCTCGCTTTAGCACTGAATTACCATGGATAATTTTATCTTTCTTTACTGGCCCCACTCTTCCCCCTCCCTAAATTATTAAAGTTGCCCTCGTGTTTGGATTGGTTCAAACTGGACTGTTGATTGAAGTGTTTACCATGGAGGAGGAAAGACAAACTTAGTTTCTGTTTGTTGAGTATGAAGTAATATTGACTGCAGTATGAAGAAGCTTGCAATACTAACTGAAGTGACGCATTATGGCAAAAGGGAAGAAAAATACAGTAAATGACTGAAGTCTTACCTCAGCTCCAACAATAAAAAGCCACTCTGAGGTACTCGTATTCAAGTTCCACCATTTAACAGTATCGGGTTCATGAAACTAAAATAAGACAGTTATAGTGCTCTTGAAGGGGAATTTTTCTTGATTATTCTAATTTTTAATATTGCTTGATTCTTATTTCCTTCCCCGTCCACCTCACCTCAAAAAAAAAAAAGACCAGTATATTATCCTTCCATGCAGCTAGAATGAGTGCTGGTGAAAGTATCAAACTTGAAATGTAGTCTTTAAATCTTGCCATACAGGGACAAAAGTTGTCATGTTTTGGCAAGAGCAGATATGTGAATCCAAGCTTTAAATGTAAAGGATCAGTTTCTTATATTGTACATAATTAATTTTAAATGAATTATTCAGTGATATCTTAAGAGATGGGTAAAAATGTCCACTATCTGCTCAAGTTTCACGCTCGTGTGCACAGACAAATGGCACCTTGTCTTCCTGTGAATTACCTAAGAGAGAGAATCTGAATCTTTCAAATCTAGACTTGTGGTGTTTTGGAATGTCACCATGCTGTTTCCATTAGAGCATCTGAATGATTGGAATCCTTTGGGATTCTAATTTTTCTTTTTATCTGACTACTTGGGGGGGGGGGGGGGGGGGGGAAATACATGAACACACCTGGTCAAACTGGAATACCTAAATTATCAAAATGAGAAATCTTCTTAAAAACGCAATCCTACTGTACTTGGTTTTCTTGTATTACTTACACAGCACCTGCTGCTTAGCTCGGATAAGAGTTCCTAAGAGTTTGCCCTATGCCTTATTTGGATCAGTTTTTTTGCTTGCTGTGAGGAGTGTTTTAAAGTCAATAATATTTCATTTTCAAATAAAAGGAGGCCTTGTTTATTTTATTTTCCACTGCTTTACTTCGAATGTCTCTAGATTATATATTGGCTGAGGGTGCATAATTGGATTTTTACTTGATGTAACATTAATTCATCTAATAAAAAAAGTATAATTTTTTTTGCCTGGTTTCATTGCATCAATTTGACTTCATAGCTACCAATACTAATATACCTGATAATTACTGAACTTGCTTTATTGTCCAAGCTGTTGGTTTCCTCCTCTCTCCTCCATCATATACATTTGAGCTTGAGCAAGAAATTAATTCCCAAGTCTCAGTGTTGTAGGGAGTAGCGACATGAATAGGAAAAAATAGATCAAAGTTAATAAGTCACCCAGTCCAGATGGGGTGCATCCTGGATTACAGAGGGAAGCTACAATAGACATTCCAGAAGCTCTGACGACAGTTGTTCAATCTTTGGATATCGGAGTGGGGCTGTAGAGTTTGGAGGATCGCTGGACATACCTAGCCATAAGAAAAAAAGTGTTAAACCAGGTACTTCCAGGCCACTCATTCTAACAATAGTGGTGGGAAAACTGCGAGAGAATATTGTCAAGGATTAAAATTATTCTCACTTACTCCGAATAATGCTATCCCCCAGCTTGGCTTGACCCGGGTGTTCACCACTTTGGACATAGTCCTCGCAAAGCCCCTCCAGCGCTGGGCATGTCCAGAACATATGGGTGTGATTTGCTGGGCTCCCCGAGCACCTCACACACCTGTCCTCCACCCCAAAAATTCTATTCATGCTCGCCCCTGTCATATGCGCCCTATGAACAACTTTGAACTGTATTGGGCTGAGCCTGGCGCAAAAGGAGGAGGAATTAACCCTACTCAGGGCATCAGCCCACAGATCCTCATCCAGCTCCTCCCTAAGCTCCTCCTCCCACTTGCCCTTTAACTCCACCGAGGCCTCCACTTCCTGCAGTTCCTGATAGATCGCCGAGATCTTGCCTTCTCCAACCCATACGCCTGAAATCACCCTGCCCTGAATCCTTCGTGCTGGGCGCAGCAGAAATTCCCTCACCTGCCGTCTCACAAGCGCCCTCACTTGCATGTACCTAAAAGCATTCCCGGGTGGTAACCGTGCCCCTAGGCTCGCAAAAGTCCCATCGATGAATAGGTCCCCCATTCTTTTAATCCCTGCCTGATGCCAGCTCAGAAACCCCCCATCCATCCTACCCAGAACGAACCTGTGGTTCTCTCGTATCGGGGACCAGACCGAGGCCCCCACCTCGCCCCTATGTCACCTCCACTGCCCCCAGATCTTCAGAGTCGCCAATAAGGTACACCATGAGTCCGGTGGTGGCGGCAACGGTGCCGTCACCAGTGCCCCCAGACTCGTACCCACACAAGACACCACCTCTAGCCTCTTCCACGCCGCCCCCTCTTCCTCCATTATCCACTTACGGATCATCGCCACATTAGCTGCTCAATAATAGCCACACCGATTCGGCAGCTGTCCCTGCTGCACTCCAAAAACACCCTCTTCACCCTCGGGGTCTTATTCGCCCATACAAATCCCATAATGCTCCTGCTTACCCGTTTTTAAAAAAAAAAAGCCTTGGGGATTAGGAACACAAACAGGAACCTCGGGAGGACCATCATCTTGACCGACTGCACCCTACCCGCCAGGGAGAGTGGCAGCATATCCCATCTCTTGAAATCCTCCACCATCTGTTCCACCAACCATGCCAAATTGAGCATATGCAGGGTCCCCCAATTCCTAGCTACCTGGATCCCCAGGTATCGAAAGCTCCTCTCCTCCCTCTTCAGCGGTACCTCGTCTGTCCCCCTTCCCTGGTCCCCTGCATGCACCACAAAGAGCTCACTCTTCCCCACGTTGAGCTTATAACCCGAAAAGTCCCCAAGGATCTGCATAACTTCCACCATCCCCTCCAATGGGTCTGCAACATATAACAGCAGGTCATCAGCATATAATGACACCTGGTGTCCCCCCCCCCCCCCCCCCCACCGGACCAATCCCCTCCAGTTCCTAGACTCCCTCAGTGCCATGGCCAGCGGCTCAATTGCCAGTGCAAACAACATGGGGGATAAGGGACACCCCTGCCTCGTCCCAGTGTACAACCTAAAGTACTCCGACCTCGGCCGGTTCGTAGCCACACTCGCCACTGGGGCCCTATATAACAGCCTGGCCCACCTTATGAACCCTTTCCCGAACCCAAACCTCCTAAGCACTTCCCAGAGATACTCCCACTCCACCCAATCGAAGGCCTTCTCCGCGTCCATGGCCGCCACTACCTCCGCTTCCCCCTCCACCGAGGGCATCATGATCATATTTAAGAGCCTCTGCACATGCGTGTTTAACTGCCTGCCCTTCACAAACCCCGTCTGGTCCTCATGGATCACCCCCGGGACACAGTCCTCAATCCTCGTAGCCAGAACCTTCGCCAGTAACTTAGCGTCTTCATTGAGGAGCGAAATCAGCCTATACGATCCACATTGCAATGGATCCTTGTCCCGCTTCAAAATCAGCGAGATCAGTGCCCGGGGCATTGCCGGGGGCAAGGTCCCCTCCTCCCTCGCATCATTAAAAGTTCTCACCAGCAATGTGCCCAGCAGGTCCACGTACTTTCTGTAAAATTCAACCGGGAACCCATCTGGTCCCGGAGCCTTCCCCCGCCTGCATGCTCCCCAATCCCTTAACCAGCTCCTCCAGCCCAATCGGTGCCCCCAAACCAGCCACCTGCTCCTCCTCCACCCTCGGGAACCTCAGTTGATCCAAGAATCGCCGCATCCCCCCCCCCCCCCCCCCCCCCCCTCCGGAGGCTCAGACCTATACAGATCCCCATAGAAGTCCCTAAATACCTCATTTATTCTCACCGCACTCCGCACCGTATTCCCCCCTCTATCTCTAATTCCACCAATCTCCCTCACTGCCTCCCTCTTACGAAGCTGATGTGCCAGCATCCGGCTCGCCTTCTCCCCACACTCATATACCGCCCCTGCATTTTCCTCCACTGCGCCTCTGCTTTTCACGTGGTCAATAGATCAAATTCCATTTGGAGATTTCGTCGCTCCCTAAGCAGCCCCTCTTCGGGGGCCTCTGCATAGCTCCTGTCCACCCTTAATATCTCCCCCATCAATCTCTCCCTCTCCCTCCTCTCTCTCTTCTCCCTATGGGCCCTTATGGAAATTAGCTCTCCCCTAACCACCGCCTTCAAAGCCTCCCAAACTACCCCCACCTGCACCTCCCCATTATCATTGACCTCCATGTATCTTTGAATACACCCCCGGATCCACCCGCACACCACCTCATCTGCCAACAGTCCCACATCGAGGTGCCATAACGAGCGCTGGTCCCTCTCCTCCCCCAACTCCAGCTCCACCCAATGCGGGGTGTGGTCCGAGATGGCTATAGCCGAATATTCCGTTCCCTCCACTTTCGGGATTAGTGCCGATTATTGTCATTATTAAGAAATCTATCCGGGAATAGGCTTTATGGACGTGGGAGAAAAAAGAAAATTCTCTGGCCACCGCCCTGGCAAACCTCCACGGATCCATTCCCCCCATCTGGTCCATAAACCCCCTGAGCACCTTGGCCGCAGCCAGCCTCTTACCCGTCCTGGACCTGGAACGGTCCAGTGCTGGGTCCAGCACTGTGTTGAAGTCCCCCCCACATTATCAAGCTCCCTGCCTCCAGATCCGGGATCCGACTCAACATATGTTTCATAAATCCGGCATCATCCCAATTCGGGGCATAAACGTTCACCAGTACCACCCGCGTTTCCTGCAACCTACCACTCACCATCACGTATCGACCTCCATTATCCGGCACAATATTCATCGCCTCAAACGACACCCGCTTCCCCACCAGTATCGCAACACCTCTATTCTTTGCATCCAGCCCCGAGTGAAAGACCTGCCCTACCCATCCCTTTCTCGGCCTGACCTGATCTGCCACCTTCAAGTGTGTCTCCTGAAGCATGACCACGTCTGCCTTCAGTCCTTCTAAGTGCGCAAACACCCGGGTCCTCTTAACCGGCCCATTCAGGCCCCTCACATTCCATGTTATCAGCCGGATCAGGGGGCTACTCCACCCCCCCCGACTAGCCATCGGCCTTTTTAGGCCAGCCACGTGCCCGCACCTCCCACTCCGTCCAGTCCCCCAGGCAGCGGACCCCCGCCCCGACTCCCTCTTCTACCTCCAGCTCCCCTTTGGCGAATACAGCAACAACCCAGTCCCCCCCCCCCCCCAACCCCCCAGCCAGACCACCGTCCAGCCAGCCATTCTGCTCCCCCCATTACGCTCCCATAAGTCAGCTGACTCCTGCTGACCCCGGCCACTCCCACCATTCCAACGTCCCCCCCCAGTGTGGGAATTCCCCCCGCCTCCCCCTGCCAATCAATGTGCGCTCTCCTCCAGCACCGCCCTTCCCCCCAGGCCCCGCCCCTCCCTTCCTTAGCGCGGGAAAAAGCCCACGCTTTCCATCCGAGCCGGCCACGCCCCCATGGCACAGCTCCCTTTTCTGCGACCTCGCCCCAGCTCCCCGACCCCGGCCTCCAACCCCCCCCTTCATCAGCAGGGACCTGCCCCTACAGTACCGGCGCCCATACTCTCACACAGCCCCCACATCATATCCACTCATCCCTTCCCATGCCCCCGCTTCCCAACCCGAAACCCGAAGAACACCCCCACAATACAGTAAACACCCCCCAACAACAAACCCTCAGTTTGAGTCCAACTTTTCAGACTGAATAAAGGTCCACGCCTCATCTGGCATTTCAAAATAGTGGTGACGGTCCTGAAACGTAACCCACAATCGCGCTGGCTGCAGCATTCCAAACTTCACGCCCTTCCGATGGAGAACCGCCTTGGCCCGATTAAAACCAGCCCTCTTCTTGGCCACCTCCGCACTCCAGTCCTGGTAGATACGGATCTCCGTATTCTCCCACCTGCTGCTCCGTTCTTTCTTCGCCCATCTCAGGTCGCACTCCCTGTCCATAAAGCAGAGGAACCTCACCACTACAGCCCTTGGCAGCTCGTTGGCTTTGGGCCTCCTTGCCAGGACTCGATGCGCCCATCCAGCTCCAGGGGCCTCGGGAAAGCACCCGCGCCCATCAGCGTGTTGAGCATTGTAACTACACGTGTCCCAGCGTCAGACCCCATCCACTCCTTCAGGGAGACCCAGAATCCGAAGATTCTTCCTCCTCAACCTGTTTTCCAGGTCCTCAAACTTCTCCTGCCACATCTTGTGTAGCGCCTCGTGCGCCTCCACTTTCACCGCCAGGCCCAAAATCTCGTCCTCGTTCTCTGAGGCCTTCTGCCACATCTCTCGAATCGCCGCCCCTTGGGCCTGCTGGGTCTCCACCAGCTTTTCTATCGACGCCTTCATTGGCGCCAGCATTTCAGTTCTCAGCTCCGCCAAGCAGTTTTTGAAGAACTCCTGCTGCTCCTGCGACCACTGCGCCCACACTGCTTGATCTCCACCCACCGCCATCTTGCTTTTCCTCCTCCGCTCTCTTCGCTGCTCCAAAACCACTCTTTTGATCGCTCCACTCCTGGTCTACTCCATACAGTGCTGGGGGAACTTTACTATCACCTTCCACACTGGGAACCGTCGTACAAGTGCCGCTGGAGCTCCTCAAAAGGGCCCAAAGTCCGATCTTGGCGGGAGCTGCCGAACGTGCGACCTAGCTAAGCATGGCCGCAACCGTAAGTCCTCATCAATCATCTTTGTGACCTCCTCAAAAACCTTTATCAAGTTAGTGAGACACGACCTCCCCTTCACAAAACCATGCTGCCTCTCACTAATGGGAAGACAAATGACAAATACAAGTTACTGTTGGTAAAGATGAGGTAATGCACTTTTGGAGAAACAGCAGTGTAATCTAAATGGTACTATTCTGAGAGTGGGTGCAACAGTAAAAGGAGTTGTAAATATGTATTCAAAGATTTTTGAAGGTTGCAGAACAAGAGGAGTATAGAGGAGGGGTTCTGGTGTGAGGTGCGCCGGAGAGTGAACGCCTCCACCTGGTGAGGTTGGGGCTGATACAGCTGAAGGTGGTATATAGAGCACACGTCACAAGGACAAGAATGAGCCGGCTCTTTGAGGATGTAGAAGATGTGTGTGAACGTTGTGCCGGGGGGGGGGGTGGGGGGGGGGGGGGGGGCACGCTAATCACGTTCATATGTTTTGGTCCTGTCCAAAGCTGGAGGATTACTGGAAGGTGGTTTTTCAAGTAATTTCTAAAGTGGTGGGCGTATTCGGGGTGTCAGACCAGCCAGGGTTGGAAACTGGTGCGGAGGCAGATGTTGTAGCCTTCGCCTCGTTGATCGCCCGAAGGCGGATCCTGTTGGGATGGAGAGCAACCTCTCCACCCTGTGCCCTGGCGTGGCGGGGGGAACCTGTTGGAATTCTTGACTCTTGAGAAGGTTAAGTTTGAACTGAGGGCAAGGATAGAGGGGTTCCACAATTCATGGGCGGTATTCATTATGCACTTTCAAGAATTGGATAACATCGAACATTAATGGGAGGTTGTGGAAGGGGAGAACCGTGGCGGGGGGGGGGGGGGGGGGGGGGGGGGGGGTGGAAGGGGGGGGGGGGGGGTGGGTGGGGGGGGGGGTGGGAAGGGGGGGGGGATCTGTATGTGTTAATGGTGACTGGGTGATTCCTGATTCCTTTTTGTTAAAAGTACATAAAATGCTAAAAGAACATATGGGCACTTTTGGAAATAGGAGCATTGAATACAAAATCAAAGAAGTCCTGTTTAAATCTGCAAATAAATAAGGCCTCAGATGGATTGTTGGATTGGATTGGATTGGATTGGATTTGTTTATTGTCACGTGTACCGAGGTACAGTGAAAAGTATTTTTCTGCAAGCAGCTCAACAGATCATTCAGTACATGGAAGAAAAGGGAATTAAACAGAATTCAAGAAAATTGTTGCATACTATCCTCAGCATCACACTTTCAAAAACATGTCAAGACGCTGGAGAGAATGCAGAGAGGTTTATCATTGTACTGGCATGAGGGATTACAGTCATGTAAAGAACGATTGGAGGCCTAATAGAGGTTTTCAAAATGAGCCATTTTCATTGGGCAAGTAGGGAGAAACTAGCATGCGAGATTGGTGCTACAAGGGGTGTGGCCTGGGAGGCCCTGGGGGGGCGAATGACCTCTTCAGTTCGCCAGTAGGAAATTCCTCTAATTGCAGCCTCTATTAGGCCTCCCCTTGTTTCCCCAGTGCAGAAAATTGAGTTTGTCCAATCTTTCTTTATATGACTGTAATCCTCCGAGGCTTATGGGGTGAAAAGCTGAGGTATGGGACCTAAATGGGAAGACATTTCAAACCGAAGAATCCACCATGTCGAGCCCCTTCAGGATATTTCAATGAGCTCACTTCATTTCGTCTAACCGCAGAGAGATAGACCAATTTATTCAAGCTCTTGTAATAGGATAACTCTCTGATGCCAGGGACTAATCGAGTGAACCTTCACTGTACCGTCTCCAAGCCAAGCATATCCTTCCTTAAATAAGGAGACCAAAGCCCTCTATATGTGTAACATATTGCAACTGGATCCTTGACTTTCTGACCAACAGACCACAATCAGTAAGAATGAACACCAACACCTCCTCCACAATAGTCCTCAATACCGGTGCACCGCAAGGCTGCGTACTTAGCCCCCTACTCTACTCCCTGTACACACACGACTGCGTGGCAAAACTTGGTTCCAACTCCATCTACAAGTTTGCTGACGATACGACCATAGTGGGCCGGATCTCGAATAACGACGAGTCCGAATACAGGAGGGAGATAGAGAACCTAGTGGAGTGGTGTAACGACAACAATCTCTCCCTCAATGCCAGCAAAACTAAAGAGCTGGTCATCGACTTCAGAAAGCAAAGTACTGTACACACCCCTGTCAGCATCAACGGGGCCGAGGTGGAGATGGTTAGCAGTTTCATATTCTTAGGGGTGCACATCACCAAAAATCTGTCCTGGTCCACTCACGTCGACGCTATCACCAAGAAAGCACAACAGCGCCTATACTTCCTCCGGAAACTAAGGAAATTCGGCATGTCCACGTTAACCCTTACCAACTTTTACAGATGCACTATAGAAAGCATCCTATCGGGCTGCATCACAGCCTGGTATGGCAACTGCTCGGCCCAGGACCGCAAGGAACTTCAGAGAGTCATGAATACCGCCCAGTCCATCACACGAACCTGCCTCCCATTCATGGACTCCATCTACACCTCCCGCTGCCGGGGGAAAGCGGGCAACATAATCAAGGATCCCCCTCCCACCCGGCTTACTCACTTTTCCAACTTCTTCCATCGGGCAGGAGATACAAAAGTCTGAGAACACACACGAACAGACTCAAAAAAAGCTTCTTCCCCACTGTCACCAGACTCCTAAATATCCCTCTTATTGACTGACCTCATTAACACTACACCCTGTATACTTCATCTGATGCCAATGCTTATGTAGTTACATTGTATATCTTGTGTTGCCCTATTATGTATTCTCATGTATTTTCTTGAATTTTGTTTAATTCCCTTTTCTTCCATGTACTTAATGATCTGTTGAGCTGCTTGCTGAAAAATACTTTTCACTGTACCTCGGTACACGTGACAATAAACAAATCCAACCCAATCCAATCCAACAAGACTTTATTGCAAGTGGATTGGAATACAATAAAGGTCAACATACCATTTGCCTTTCTTCTGCATGCCAACTTTGTGTTATATGTATGTGTACACCTGAACATTTACAAGCTTCTCATCTTTAATAAATATTCTGCTTTTTATGCTTACTATCAAAGAAAATAACCTCACTTTCCCACACTATGCTCCTAACTGACACTTTGTTGCCTCTATCTCTGCAACTTCATTGTGTCTTCCTCGCATCTTGCATTCCCTTTTTAAAACATTTTTAAAATTCTCCTCCTTTTTCACATTTTCTCCCGAATTTACACCCACCAACAACAAACAATAATCAACAACAAATATGTCAAACCGCATAACAATAACAACGGTCCCAGCCTCCCACCAACCCCCAAACATCAGCCCGCATGTTAACATAAACAAATGACAACAAAGGAATCAGGGATTACCCATAGCTATCTTTAATATACACAGCCCCCCTCCCCACAACCCACCCACCCATCCCCTCCCAACTGATGTTCGATGTTATCCAGTTCTTGAAAGTGCATAATAAAGTGCCCATGACTTGTAGAACCCCTCCGAGCTTCCCCTCAGTTCAAACCTAACCTTCTCAAGGGTAAAGTACTCCAATAGGTCCCCCCGCCACGCCAGGGCACAGGGTGGAGGGGCCGCTCTCCATCCCAGCAGGATCCGCCTTCGGGCGATCAACGAGGGCGAAGGCTCCAACATCCTCAGCCCAACTCTCCCCTCACCTCCGTTCACTAGCTGACTTTAGCTAGCTAGTGCGGGTGGCTCCCCCCCGCCAAGACATATCATCCCCTTCCACCCAGTCCCAGAGAAAGAAACAAAACAAACCCAACAATCCAAACCCTACAATTCACTAACATAACATTTAACTGTCGCAACACAGAACGCCCATCAACCCACTATTAATTTGAACTCTGTAGCAATGCAAAGAGAAGTAAATTACAATACAAATCCGTAAAAAGAAAGTTATAACATTTATACATTTTCCAGCTGTTCAAACACAGTCCACAGTCTCTCTTCCAGTTCCGCTCTTCACGTCTGCCTTCACGAACGCCTCAGCCGCATCCGCTGTCTCAAAATAAAAGTCTTTGCCGTTATACATTACCCTCAACTTCACTGGGTACACCATACCAAATCGCACCCCCTTCTTGTACAACGTCTGCCTTCACTCACCCAAACGCCGCTCGTCTTTTTGCCAACTCCACCGTCAAGTCCGGGTAGATCCGAACCGCAGTACCATCCCATAGCACCTCCCGCTTCTGCTTCGCCCAGTTTTATACCTTATCCTTCATGCAAAACTTATGGAAGCAGATAATTACTGCCCTTGGCAGCTTGTTCACTTTGGGCTTCGGCCTTAATGACCGATGAGCTCGGTCTAGCTCGTACCGGGAGGGGCTCTCCACCCTCCCCCATCAGCTCCACCAACTTCTTAGCGAAGTATTGTGTTGGCCTTGGGCCCTCTGTCCCTTCGGGCAAGCCCACAATTCTCAAATTGTGCCGCCTTGAGCGGTTTTCCAAGTCTTCAAGCTTTGCTCGGAGTCCTCTGTTAACCTCTGACAGCAGGCGTCAATGGGCCGACAAGGCGAATGAGAGGAGGGGAAGGGATGGATGTTGTTTCAGGGGGAAATATAGGGGGGGTTCTCGGGAGGGGGAGAAGAGGTTCGATGTTAACAATGGACATGGAGCGGGTCAGGCTTATGGGGCAGGGCCCGGGGGTATGATGATGGTGGATAAGAAAGGTGGGGGGGGGGGGGGGGGGGGGGGGGGGTGAGAGACCTCCAGTAAAGATAGTCAGGTGAGAGGGCTAGGAGGTCTGGTCAAGAGGTCAAGGGTGCTTGCGCATCTTAGAAGTTTGAAAACCGATGTGGCAATGCTGCAGGAGACTCACTTGAGGGTGAAGGACCAGGTGAGACTTAAAAAGGGTTGGGTTATCCAAGTATTTCACTCTGGATTTGATGGAAGGGCTCGAGGGGTTGCGGTGTTGGTCAGCAAAAGGGTACGCTTCCAGATGGAGACGGTGGTGGCAGATCAGGGGGGTAGATATGTGATTGTGGCCGGGGCATTGGGGGGGAGATTAGTGGCGCTGGTAAGTGTAGACGGTCCCAACTGGGACGATGCGGGATTTGCGAGGAAGATGTTTGGAGTCATTCCTGACTTGGACACACATGAGCTGATTGTGGGGGGGGACTGGAACCTAGTGCAGGAGCCAAGATTGGACAGATCACGGCCGTGCTCGCTGGTCCCATCGGGGGGGCGAAGGCGCTAGCTGGGCTAATGGTGGAAATGGGAGGGGTGGACCCTTGGAGCTTCCTGCACCCTAGGGAACGGGAGTACTCGTTTTGCTCAGCAGTCCAGAGGGTATACTCGCAGATCACCTTTTTGTGGTGGGAAAGGCTGGCTGGAGTCAAGGGGTCGGAATACTCTGCAATTGCTGTCAGATCACGCGCCACATTGGGTGGATATGGTGCTGGAGAAGGGGGTAGTGCAGAGGCCGGGGTGGAAACTGGATGTGGGGCTTTTGGGGAACCAAGTGTTTTGTGAGAAAATTGAAAAGGTAATTAAGGAATATGTAGGTTTCAACTGTATGGGTGAGGTGTCGAAGGCAGTTGTCTGGGAGGCTCTAAAGGCGGTGGTGAGGGGTGAGGTAATTTTGTTCAAGGCCAGGGTGGACAAAGACAAGAGGTTGGAGCGGCAGAGGCTAATAGATGAGATGTTGGAGGTAGATAGGAGTTATGCAGAGGATGGGGACCCAGCAAAGCTGGAAAAGAGGAAGGAACTACAGGTGAGCTTCGACCGACTGTCCACCAGGAAGGCGGTGCGCCAACTGAGACAAGCAAGGGGTGCAGTTTATGAACATGGAGATAAGGATGTTAGCAGGTCAGCTCCAGAGGGAGGCAGCGGCAAGGGAAATTCTTCAGGTAAGGGATAGGGCTGGGAAGTTGGTGGTGGCTCCGGAGCTGATTAACAAGGTTTTTGAGGAGTTTTACGAGAAGTTGTACAGGTCAGAGCCACCCGGGGAGACCGTGAGATGTTGGAATTTCTAGATGGGTTGGAATACCCGAGGCTAGGGGAGGGAGACAGGGCTACATTAGAAGGAGCAATACTGGAGCAGGAGATAAAAGATGCGATTGGGAGGATGCAGTCGGGGAAGGTTGCAGGGCCGGATGAGTTTCCGGTGGAATATTATAAAAAATTTAAGGATAAGTTGGCACCCCTGATGGTAGGGATGTTTTGAAGAGGCGATAGGGAAGGGAGTGCTGCCGCAAACCTTGGGGCAGGCATCGATTTCACTGTTGCTTAAAAAAGATAAGGATCCGACGGAGTGTGGGTCGTATAGGCCCGTATCACTTCTGAATGTGGACGCAAAAGTATTGACGAAGGTACTGGCGGGTAGGCTGAAGGAGTGCCTCCCGAAGGTGATAGGTGAGGATCAGATGGGGTTCGTAAAAGGGGGGCAGCTGTTTTCGAATATTAGGAGGGTTTTGAACGTTTTTATGGCACCGGCGCAAAGGAAGGAAACAGAGGTGGTTGTGGCATTGGATGCCGAGAAAGCATTTGATCGGGTAGAATGGGGGTACCTGATGGCAGTGCTGGAGCGGTTTGGGATTGGACCAAGATTTGTGAACTGGGTAAAGTTATTATATAAGGAGCCGAAGGCAAGTGTCCACACGAACAATATCAGTTTGAGATACTTTTCTCTCCACTGTGGGACGAGGC
This sequence comes from Scyliorhinus canicula, assembly GCF_902713615.1. Classification (NCBI taxonomy): domain Eukaryota; kingdom Metazoa; phylum Chordata; class Chondrichthyes; order Carcharhiniformes; family Scyliorhinidae; genus Scyliorhinus; species Scyliorhinus canicula. The sequence continues at coordinate 53,791,084 of NC_052165.1, read as the reverse complement.
AGGGATGTCCTATGCCCCCCCTGCTGTTTGCACTTACGATTGAGCCGTTGGCCATCGCATTAAGAAGTTTGGGTGCATGGAAAGGGTGTGGGAGGGGATAGATCATAGGGTGTCCTTATATGCCGACGACTTGCTGCTGTATGTGTCGGAACCGAGTGCGTCGATAGGAGGAATATTGGAGTTGCTGCAGGTATTTGGGTCTTTCTCGGGGTACAAGCTGAACCTGGACTAGAGTGAGTATTTTGTGGTGTCTCGGCCGGGAGTGGGGGCAGGGGTGGGGGGGCTGCCATTCCTTTGAGCTGGGACTCATTTTAGGTATCTGGGGGTGCAGGTTGCCCGGGAGTGGTGAAGGCTTCGCAGGTACAACATCACTAGTTTAGTGGGGAGAGTGAAAGCTGATCTGGCAAGGTGGGATGGTCTCCCTCTGTCACTGACGGGTCGGGTGCAGGCGGTTAAAATGAATGTGTTGCCGCGATTCCTGTTTATTTTTCAATGCCTACCGATTTTTCTGCCAAAGGCTTTTTTCAGGGAGACTGAGGGAAGGATTACCTCGTTCATATGGGGAGGGAAGGTGGCCAGAGTGAGGAAGATGCTGCTACAGATGGGAAGGCAGGCAGGGGGTTTGGGTCTCCTGAACCTGATGTACTGCTACTGGGCGGCGAATATGGAGAAGGTGCGGAGCTGGGTCAGAGGGGTTGATTTCCAGTGGGTCAGAATGGAGGAGAGCTTGTGCAGGGGGTCGGGGCTGAAAGCACTAGCAACAGCGCCACTCCCGATAGCTCTGGGGAAATACTCAGGGAGTCCGGTAATAATAGCTTCATTGAAAATCTGGAGGCAGTTTCACCAACACTTCGGGTTGGGGGCAGGATCGAGGGAAATGCCGATTCTGGAGAACCACAGATTTGAGCCAGGGAGGTGGGACGGAGGCTTTCGGAAATGGGAAGAGAAGGGGATTAAGACGCTAAAAGATTTGTTTCTTCGGGGTCGATTTGCAGGATTGAGGGAGCTGGAAGCGAAGTATGGGCTGGAGCAGGAAAAACTGTTTAGATATATGCAGGTTCAGGATTTTGCCAGGAAGGAGATACAGAGCTTCCCGGAGGAACCGTCTTCCACGTTGCTGGAGGAGGTGCTGACGGCAAGGGGACTGGAGACGGGGACAGTGTCAGCGATATACGGAGCTATGTTGGAAAATGATAAGGCACCACTGGAGGCGATCAAAGCAAAGTGGGAGGAAGAGTTGGGAGAGGTTATAGAGGAGGGGGTCTGGTGTGAGGTGCTCCGGAGAGTGAATGCCTCCACCTCATATGCGAAGTAGGGGCTGATACAGCTGAAGGTGGTGTACAGGGCACACCTCATGAGGGCGAGGATGAGCCGATTCTTTGAAGGAGTAGATGTGTGTGAACGTTGCGGTGGGGGGGGAGGGGGGGGGGGGGGTCGCTAATCACGTTCATATGTTTTGGTCCTGTCCAAAGCTTGGGGAGTACTGGAAGGAGGTGTTTAGGGTAATTTCCAAAGTGGTGCATGTGAAACTAGACCCAGGTCCCCGGGAGGCCATATTCGGGGTGTCGGACCAGCCAGGGTTGGAAATGGGCGCGGAGGCAGATATCATAGCCTTCGCCTGGTTGATCGCCCGAAGGCGGATCCTGCTGGGATGGAGAGCAGCCTCTCCACCCTGTGCCCTGGCGTGGCGGGGGGACCTGTTGGAATACTTTACCCTTGAGAAGGTTAGGTTCGAACTGAGAGGAAGCGCGGAGGGGTTCTACAAGTCATGGGCACTGTTTATTATGCACTTTCAAGAACTGGATAACATTGAACATTAGTGGGAGGTTGTGGAAGGGGCGAACTGTGGGGGGTGGGTGGGAGGGGGGGAACTGTATGCGTTAATGGTGACTGGGTGACAAAGGCATTGGAAAGCCCTGCAAAGAGTTGTTATAAAAACAGAAGATATGCTGTGTTTTTGAGATGCTGTGTGCGATTCAGCGGATTGAAGTTAAAGTCCACTAAAAGTTGTGTTTAGTTGGGTGTTTCACAGCAGCTGCAGCACCGAGAAACATCCAGTTATCCACCTGAATTTTGCTGTTTCTTCTGGCCTTGGGGAGTTTCTTCTCACTGAGGTCGCAATTAGAGGAATTTCCTGCTGGCGAACTGCAGGGGCCTTTAGCCCCCCCAACCTTGGGGAGGCACCCAGGACCTCCCAGGCCAGACCAGGCATCCTATCAGTGCCACATAGGCACCTTGGCACCGCCAAGGTGTCTGGGGTGCCAAGCTGCTCTGTCCTAGTCCAGCCGGGAGTCTCCATTGGCCTGCAAGACCCTCCGAGGTGCTATTACACCTGTTCCACGTTTGTGTGGACCAGTACTAAATGGCTTCCTGACTAGGTCTCCCAGGCGTGATCGGTGAGTCGCCGACGCTGGGTATTTGACCCATTCAGCTTATTTCAATATGCAGAACCGGATCTCACCCAGTGTGAGCAAGATCCAGATCGTGTCAGGCAGAGCAAGTCGCATGAATTGGCGCAGAGCCTGATTTGGAGCTTGCGCACGATTCACCCGTTGCTCTTGATTGGTTCAGGGCGCAATGGGGTCGCTCAATTGCACCCGCTGTGTTGATCCAATATTGTTGATCATTATGGTCGCTGCCACTCAAGACATTTGTTTATAATGCAGTCATTAATGGCCAATGACGATAACCATTGACTTAACATTAATTTTAATGTCGCTAGTTACATTTCAAAGTATAAATGGTTTGCCAATCTTGAAGTACTCTACAAACTGCATTTAATTTCTCCTTTTAAAAGTTGAGAAGCAATGCATGGAATGTCAATTCTAAGGAACTGAACACAGCACTCAGCGAAGGGAAATGCATCTTGTACTTGTTGGGCTAAAAAACAGTGGGTGGAACATTCCAGCCCTTCTTGGTGGCAGGATGTTCTGGTTCCGCCCAGGTCGACTTCCACCGCAGGTTTCCCGTCAGCCACATGGCAAGGAATGTAAGTTGCTGGCTACATTGTAGGTATCAGAAGATCCTGTCGGCGGCTGATGGCAAGCCGCATGCATCTAGGGAAAACCCCTCCAGAATTCTCCCCTGTGTAACTGGTGGACTGGCATTAAAAACGGGACTAGTTCATTAAATTTCCTTTGGGGGAAGGAAATCTACTGTCTTTGCCTGATTTGGTTGCTGTCTCATGATTGACTTCTAACTCCTAAAGTGGCCTCGCAAGCAATTCTGGCCTTTCAAACCATTAAAAAGATATAAAAGAACAAAATGAGACTGACCTTGGTTATGGCCTGGCAGCAAATTAGGATCTGATGATGGTAAAACCATCCCAGTTGACCTTGCAAGATCCTTCTCACTAATATTTGGGGCTTGGTACCCATAGTTGAGAGAACCATCGCGTAGATTAATTAAGCAATAGTTTGTCATAGTCATACTTACAGAATCCTATCCATCAGCAAAATGCCCCAATGGCAGGGCAGACGAAGAAGTGCAGGGTGGTCTTCAGCCAGGTGGGAGTGACTCTGGGAGACCTCAACACTGACACATGACCATGCTTTGGTTCCATGCTTTCAGCCAAACATGGGAAAGGAAACATACCACCGATGAACCCACTTTGCCCCCCCTCCCCAATTCAGTTAAATTTCCCATTGTCAAGCACCGATTGGTGAATGCACTGAGGATAGCAAAGGTACAGATTTTACAGATGGATTGATGATTAATACATGCCTTGCTAGCAAACACTACATCCTGAGAAATTTAATAAAGATTTCTAAATTGGCTGCCCTAATATTTTGTGAATTTCTTTCCATCATGCAATCTTACACACAGGAGGCTGCAGGTCTCATCCGACCCACGCTGGCCATTTAAAAAGGCAATCTCACTCCTCTCTTTTATTGCCCTCCTGTTAGTGAAGCACCACTCAGCATTCCCACTCTTTTTGATCCTTTTTGGCATAATTAATGGGCAATAAATGCAAGCTTGCCAACCACCCAAGAACAAGTTTAATACCTTGCATTATTATTTTGAAAGAGACACCTTCAGTGAAGCATAGTAAACTAGCCAAATATTTTGTTGTCTATCTTTCTTCTTCATCAAATTTATTGCAAACTATGGTATGTCAAAGCCTTACTTGTCTATCAGTCTGAGATAGATCAGGAGTAAATGGCCCCAAGCTGTTCCAGGAACAAGATTACCGTTTAGCACGTTATATTGGGATTGTGGAGATAGTGAACAATAACCTTATATTGTAGGTGGAGATTATAGGGACATGTTACCCTGATAACATATCAGTTCATGAGCGGTGCCTGGTGCAGTGATGGTGCCACGTTCCTTGTTCGTGACCAGTAGGTTATATTAGTTGGGTGTTCAAATTGAAAAATGCAAGAGGTCACACAATTAGCATGTTAGCTGGCAGCAAATCAAGAACAGTAAATGGTGCAGTGGTGTCATTTGCCCAAAGGGCAAACGCAAACATTGTGATGCCATAAGATAACAGCAATAGCCTGTCATATGGGCACAAGACTGTAACAAGCAAAGGGTTCTTGTGGAAATTGTCTTTAACACATGATTTCATTATTTACTAGAATATGTGTACCAAGGAACATAGGACTTAGGAGCAAGAGTAGGCTATTCAGCCCTTTGAACCAAATCCATCATTCGATAAGGTCATGGCTGATCTGAATGTGCTGTCAACTCCACTTTCCTGTCTATCACACCATGACCCTTGACTCCCCTATCAAATTTCAAACTTACTCTTGAATAAATTCAATGACCCAGACTGCACTGCTTTGTAGGGAAGATAATTCCTCAGACTAACAAGCCTCTGAAAAAATGTTTTTCCTCATGTCTGTCTTCAACTGTGTCCCTTTGTTCTAAATTTGCCCACAAGAAGAAACATCCACCCTATCAAGTCCCCTCAGAATCTTATATTGCTTCAATAAGATCATCTCTCATTCTTCGAAACCCCAATGGGTATAGGCCTGACCTGTTTAACTTTTCTTAGACTCTTTACTTCCTTGTGGCAACTTACTTTCTGACCTATCTTGGTGTCATTGATAAATTTGGTTACCATACATTCGGCCCCTCCAACTCATTGATTATAGATCGTAAATAGTTTAGGCCTCAGCACTGATTCCTGTGGCACTCCACCAATTACAGCTTGCCAACCTAAACCTGGCCCTTATCCACCCTATTAACCCTGACATCATAAACTCTTATTTTGTGTAGTATTCTTTGATGTGGCACCTTTTCAAATGTCATCTGGAAATTCAAGTATGCCACATTTACATGTCCCCTTTACCCACTTTGCTTCCTCAAATAACTCTTTTTTGTTGCAATCTTATTATTGGCATTTTCAAAAATTGTAAACAATTATGTACATTGCTGGCCATGTTCGTCCACTGTACAATATCCTCAAATAACTCTAATGAATTAAACATGATTTCCCTTTCACAAAACCATGTTGACTCTGCTTGATTCCGTTACAATTTTCTAAGTATCCTGCTATCGTCGGCTTAATAATGGATTCTAGCAATTTCCCTACAACAGATGGTGGGCTAAATTTCTTATAACTTCCTGCTTTCTGCCTCTTGTCATTTCTTCAATAAAGGTGTTACATTTGCCATATAGCAATATGCTATGACCTAATCCAAGGATTTCTGTAAGATTATAGCCAAAACCTCTACTATCTCTTCAGCCACTTCTCTTAACACCCTTAGATGCAGAGCATCAGGTCTGAGGAATTTGTCAGCCTTTAGATCTTTTCAAAAAATATATTTTATTCAGGACATTTTCCATTTTGCAATATACAGAACAATCACTCAACTTTGTACAATTTTTATAATAAACAAACAACCCATCTACCCATCCCATATGTCCCTCCTTTGTGCAACTCCTTTGTGCAACTCCTTTGTGCAACTCCTCCCCCACCCCCTATCTACCCCCCAAAAAAAATTTGTTGATGACTACCAGTTCTTAAAGAAGGAGGTAAACAGCTTCCACCTCAAATAGAACCCCTCCTCCGACCCCCTGATGGCGTACTTGATTTTCTCCAGATTGATTCCCCCACCCAAGTCGTCGCCCTAGGTGACTCCGGTACCTGCCATCCTCGCAAAATCCTCCTCTGGGCCTGTGCCGATGTGGTCGGCACCACCCCAGGTTACTGAATTGTTGAACATCCCCAGTAGATGTGGCCCCAGCTCCGTTGCAAACTTTTAATAAAATTCCACTGGAAATCTGAGCCTGGAACCTTCACAGACTGTGCAGAACCAATGCACCTTATAATTTCCTCCAGCCTGAGGAGCCTCCAGCCCCTGCACTTTCTCAGTCTACGTCACCGGGAAGTCAAAACCATCCAAGAATTGTGTAATATCAGAGCCACCCTCCGGGGGCTCCAACCTGTACAAAGCCCGATAAAAGGTCTCAAACACCCCATTTATTGCTTTCCCCAGGACCTTAATTTGCATTATATTCCGAGAGGTCAACTGCTGCCTCAACTGGTGAGCCAGTAACCTCCTGGACTTCTCCCCACACTGATAGACGCACCTGGTACACAGCAAAGTTGGCCAACCGATACCAATTCGACCTCTATCTGGAGCTTCTTCCTCTCTGTCAACAACTCCTCCTTTGGGGTAGCTGGGTCCAACATCAGAATAGCATTCACCAACCTTTGACTCTCTAACCTTCCCGCCTGATACCCCCCACCTGACACTGGCGCATTTGATGGATAGTGGGCAGAACAGTGTGGCACATTATCACCTGTGACACCCGAATGTCAGCTGGCCCCATCCAGGTCCAGGTCTCCAGAGGACCATCGCTGTTATAACCCACAAGTATCTTTACAGGGTGAGAATAATTAGCTTCCCTGTGAACCTTGCAGAATACGAGCTCCCCTGGAAAGGGGGTGGGGGACCTCTAAACAATGTATAGTTGGAGGGTGTATGAATCCGGCCAGTTAGGCACCGGCAAGGCAGACCCAGTTGGGGTCTACCTGGTGATGTATAGTATAGTAATTGTAAAGAAACTAAGCTTCTTTGAACTACTTGGTGTGGACTCCTTTGTGACCTTCGAAAAGTTGCCAAAGGCATCTCAGAGGGTAAGACATGGAGCAGGATGACTCTACGTCTGATGTGCTGTCTGGGGTAACACCTAGAAGGAACATTAGAGCATGGAAAATTAGAAAGATATACATCACTTAAGTTGGCATGGGTGTAGCACATAAGTGATAGTTAAGTGTCAGGGCACAACAATGTATATAGCCACCAGTAAACTCTTCTTCACCAACATTCCACAGTAACTTCATTGCAGTGTTGTTGTAAGCCTACTTGTGACATTAATAAAGATAATTATTATTATTCCGACCTGCATCTAACCTCTGTCTGAAGGCTGTTAGGGATGGGCTAGGGCTGGGTGTAGAGGGTGTGCCGGGTGGGAGTGGGGGATGGGGGAGGTTGGGAGGGGGCTTGGTTTGAGGGTAGGGAGGTGGGGGATGTAGGATGAAATGGAGAAGGGTCCCCATGACATGTCGCTTAGTTGTCCCACCTGAGAACACCCTCAGTGAGAGGTGGCAAGGACCAGGTCAGAAATTTGAGGCCGTCTTTTATGACATCTTACCCAGTGAGTGACCAGTCACCGTTCACCAACTCCAGAATCTTTGCTCCTCCTTTCCCACGCCACCCCGAAGGATATATGAGCCCGTGAGATAGATTGGCCAGCTAGATGACCCAGGCGGATAGTAGAAGGCAATCCTAAAGGCAGGACTCAGACTTTGTCAAATGATGAGGAACACCAGAGCTCATCTCACAGTGAGTCATCATCATCCTCCGTCCAATGGAGAAGATCCGCTGATACTGCCTGCCCAGGGCCAACACCCTGTGGTGATGCTGGTTGGACCCTTCAAGGGGGGAGGGAAGGGAAGTTGAGGTAGTGGGATGGAGTGATGGGCTGTGGGACAGGGAAGATGGAGTCAAGGGCTGTGGATACGGAAAGGAGGAGTGATAGGGAAGGAAGGAGGGACGGGAAAGGTGGAGCGAAGGGAGGAATGATAGGGAAGGTGTGAGTGGCTATGGGGAAGACAGTGGTGGAAGAGTGGTGGGGGGGGGGGAATGGAAAGATGAGACAGGGCAGCAAAGCTGCCGGTGGCCAAGCCTCTTAGTCTGCAAATTGGGATTGACGGGGTTGTCCTGTTGATGACATCCTTGGGCTCCATGTCCAGTTCTTCCTCCTCGTCAGATGAGTCCTGGCATTATTCCTCCTCCTGTAGCATGTGGTGTCTCTGCTGTGTGATGTTGTGCAGGATGCAGAAGGCCATCATGATGCTCGAGACCCTCCTGAAGCTATATTGGAGAGCACCAGCAGAGCAGGCCAGGCATCGGAAGTGCAACTTCAGTCAGCCACTGAACTGCGCAATGGGCGCCTGGTTGCTGCATGGGCGTCGTTATAATGGGTCTCCATGTCGGTCTGGGGCCTCTGGACAGATATCATTAGCCATGATCAGCGGGTAACCCTTGTTGCCCAAGAGCCATCCCCTAACCCAAGGGAGTGCCTCGAAGTTTCTGGGAACCTCAGAGTGTCAGGATGTAAACGTTGTGCACATTGCCTGGATATTGTGCACAGATGTGTATGATATGCCGCTGGTAGTCATACACCAACTTCACATTCAAGGAGTGGAACCCTTTCCAATTGATGAAGGGCACCCCGTGATGGGCAGGTGCTCGAAGGGGGACATGCGTGTCATTGACCTCCTCCAGATCTGGGGCATGCCAGCAATGGCGGCTAACCTACTCCTCGGACATCCTGGTGGGCCTGGTCCAGACTGAACGTTATATAGCCTGCTACCGGACCCTGTCACAGTGCGGACAAACCTGTGTGTGGATGACTGTGAGATTCCACACAGGTTCCCGCTCAGTCCCTGAAAACACCCAGAGGCATAAAGATTCAGGGTGACCATTACCTTGATGGCCGTCAGGAGTGGGTGTCCTTTCCAAATACAAATGGTGCCAGGTTTGCCACATCTGCCACAGGTGATGCATGGTTTCAATGGTTAGCTGAAGTCTTCAGCAGCACAGGTGGTCCGCCTTTTTAAAATTAATTTCCGGGACGTGGACATCACTGGTTAGATGAGCATTTATTGCCCATCCCTAGTTGCCCTTCAGAAGGTGGTGGTGAGTTGCCTTCTTGAATTGCTGCAGTCCTTGAGGTGTAGGTACACCTATTGTGCTGTTAGGGAGGGAGTTCCAGGGTGTTGCCCCAGCAACAGAGAATGAACGGCGATATATTTCCAAGTCAGGGTGGTGAGCATCTTGAAGCGGAACCTCCTGGTGGTGGGGTTCTCAGGTATCTGCTGCTCTTGTAGACACGGCTGCCAGTGTTTGTCAGCGGTGGAGGGTTTGAATGTTTGTGGAAGGGGGAGCAATCAAGCGACTGCTTTGGCCTGAATGATGTTGAGCTTCTTGAGTGCTGTTGAAGCTGGACTCATCCAGGCAAGTGGAGAGTATTCTATCACACTTCTGACTAGTGCCTTGTAGATGGTGGACAGACATGGGGGGGGTCAGAAGGTGAGTTACCCGCCATAGGATTCCTAGCCCTTGACCTGCCCTGGTAGCCACAGTATTAATATGCTAATCCAGTTCATTTTCTGATCAATGGTAACCCGCAAGATATTGATTGTGGGGGATTCAGCGATATTAATGCCTGGCACTTGTGTGGCACAAATGTAACTTGCCACTTGTCAGCCCAAGCTTTGATATTGTCCAGGTCTTCCTGCATTTGGGTATGGACTACTTCATCATCTGAGGAGTCGTGAATGGTGCTGAACACTGTGCAATTGAACATTGGGATCTGCAAATATCCCCACGTCTGAACTTATGATGGAGGGAGGTCATTGATGAAGCAGCTGAAGATGGTTGGGCCTAGGACACTACCCTGAGGAGCTCCTGCAGTGATGTCCTCAGATGATTGACCTCCAACCACCATACCCATCTTCCTTTATGCCAGGCCAGGTATGACTCCAGCCAGTGGAGAGTTTCCCCCCTGATTCCCATTGACTCCAGTTTAGCTAGGGCTCCTTGATGCCATACTCGGTCAAATGCTGCCTTGATGTCAAGGGCAGTAACTCTCACCTCTGGCATTCAGCTCTTTTGTCCATGTTTGAACCAAAGCTGTAATGAGGTCAGGAATTGAGTGAGCCTGGTGGAAGCCAAACTGAGCGTCCGTGAGTAGGTTACTGCTAAGTAAGTGACGCTTGATATCACTGTTGATAAGTCCTTCCATCACTTTGCTGATGATAGAGAGTAGACTGATAGGGCAGTAATTGGCTGGGTTGGATTTGTCCTGTTTCTTGTGTACAGGATATACTTGGGCAATTTTTCACATTGCCAGATTGATGCCAATGTTGTAGCTGTACTGGAACAGCTTGGCTAGGGGTACGGCAAGTTCTGGAACACAAGTCTCCAGTACTATTGCCGGGATAGTGTCAGGGCCCATAGCCTTTGCAGTATCCAATGCCTTCAGCCGTTTCTTGATATCACGTGGAGTGAATCGTATTGGCTGGGGACATCCGTAGAAGACCGCGATGGATCATCCACTCGGCACTTCTGGCTGAAGATTGTTACGAATGCCTCAGCCTTGTCTTTTGCACAGATGTGCTGGGCTCTTCCATCATTGAGGATGGGGATATTTGTGGAGCATTCTCCTCCAGTAAGTTGTTTAATTGTCCCCCACCATTCAGGGCTGGATATGGCAGGATTACAGTCTGTTGTGTTTGTTATGGAATTTCTTAGCCGTCTATTACTTGCTGCTTATGCTGTTTGGCACACAAGCAGTCCTGTGTTGTAGCTTCACCAGGCCGGTACCTCATTTTTTGGTATCATTGAATCAGGGTTGATCCCTTGGCTTGGTGACAATGGTAAAGTGGGGGATATGCTGGGCTGCGAGGTTGCAGATTGTGGTTGAATACAATTCTGCTGCTGCTGATGGCCCACAGCGCCTCATGGATGCCCAGTATTGAGTTGCTAGATCTGTTCGGTCTATCCCATTTAGCACGGTGGTAGTGCCGCACAACACGATAGAGGGTATCCTCAATGTGAAAACGAGACTTTGTCTCCACAAAGACTGTGCAGTGGCCACTTCTACAGATACTGTCATGGACAGCTGCATCTGCAGCAGGCAGATTGATGAGGATGAGGTCAAGTATATTTTCCCCTCTGTTTGGTTTCCTTGCCACCTGCTGCCAGTGTAGCAGCTATGTCCTTTAGGACCCGGCCAGCTCGGTCAGTACTACCGAGCCACTCTTGGTTATGGACATTGAAGTCCCCCACCCAGAGCTTATTCTGTGCCCTTCCTCCAAGTGCTTCCTCCAAGTGGTGTTCAACATGAAGAAGTACTGATTCATCAGCTGATGTTGGCTGGTATGTGGCAATCAGCAGGAGGTTGCCTTGCCCATGTTTAACCTGAAGCCATGAGACTTCATGTGGTGCAGAGTCGATGTTGAGGACACCCAGGACAACGCCCTCCTGACTGTATACCACTGTGCGGCTACCTCTGCTGGGCCTGGGCCTGTCCTGCTGGTGAGACAGGAATGGTGATAGCGGTGTCTGGGACATTGTCTTGACTATATTAGGTTGTTGTTTAACTAGTTTGGGAGACAGCTCCCAACTTTGGCACAAACCCCCAGATGTTAGTAAGGAGGACTTTGCAGGGTCGGCAGGGCTGGGTTTGCCGTTGTCGTTTCCGGTGCCTGGCTCGATGCCGGGTGGTCTGCCCGGTTTCATTCCCTTTCTGTGTTTTTACACCATTTCAGTGGGCACTTAAGAGTCAACCACATTGCTATGGGTCTGGAGTCACATGTAGGCCAGACCAGGGAAGGATGGCATGTTTCCTTCCTTAAGGAACATTAATGAACCAGATGGGTTTTTACAACAATCAACAATGGTTTCATGGTCATCATTAGACTTTTAATTCCAGATATTTTATGGAGTTTAAATTCCATCACCTGCCGTGGTGGGATTTCCCCAGATCATTATCCTGGGTCTCTGAATTACTAGTCCAGCGACAATACCACTACGCCACCACCTTCCCAAGGGCCCCTCAAAGCCGGGCGCTGATGATATATATGTGCCCTTATGCAGCGTTTCCTTGGCCTACTGAACAGCTGGCAATCGAACCTCACCAGCTGGCCCCTGCTCTTCTGGGGCAGGCTCCTCTTGTACAGGGTCCTCCCTAAGCTGACCCTTCTCCAGCCTCCGTGCATCTGCAATGGCAGCAACAGGCAGGTAGATTGCAAAGGGGGGTGGGGTGAGAAGAAAAGACATGTTGGCAAGACGAGTACACCCTTGCCCATCCAACACCACCAAGTTACATGGTGACCCTGAGTTGTACTTCGGCACCACCCTCAACATGACCCCCCCCCAACCCCACCCCACCCCTCAGCCGGTCCTCCTGATATGTTGCCAACCGCACTGCATCCCTTTCCCCATCAGTGAGTGGCACCGGGGAGCCCCTATCCTCATCACCCATCTCTGTCAACAGGGGTACCGGTGGCTGTGCAACCCGTGTTAGCGATAGGCTCTACATCTCCTGTCCTGCCTCACCAGGGGGGTCTACTGTGGGTGTCCTCACTGGGTGGGCCGTATGTTATCTTGCCAGCAGGGTGGCACCTGGTTGTGTGGTGGAAAGGGTCACAGTGTGCCGCCAATCACCTCCATGCCTAGAGGCTTGTGTGTGGGCAGGTCCTACAGATGGGGGTGAGTGAGGGAAATGTGCATCTGCTGGGAGCATAGCTGCAATGTGATGTGGGTCCTGGGTGTGACACACAGGCTGTGACAGCTTGACCTGGGGCCGGATGGATGGGAGAAGGGGCGTGGTGGACAGGCAGGGCTTGGATAGGGAGCTGGTGGTCCTGCGGAGTGGACTAACTGATAGTGTGTCTGTTGATGCCTCTGCCCTGAGGGCGGCAATGTGCCAGGCAGGGTGCCAAAGGCCACAGTGCATGTGTCCTTTGTTTAGGGTGAGCTCTGCTATTCCCCTGCTTCCCCTGCAAATGGGGCAGCTATTCTGATGAGTGAACTGAGGAGTGGCAGCACCTGGTGGGTCAGTGATTGAGCTTGGCCAAGCCCATCCTGTTGATGATACAGCTGGGGTCAGAGGATTTTGACTGGAGACCTGGTAGGGCTCCCAAATAACCAGAGGCGCTCTGAACCTTTACAGGATACAGTGAGCACTCAGCAGAGTGAACAGCCAGGATCCTGTAAGTTGCATCAAAGTGTGTATTTAAAACACATACTGCACACCCAAAGTCCACAGAGTTGTCACCAGGTCGGAGCACCCTGAGGAAACCCCAAGCAGACACGGGGAGAAAGTGCAAACACACCCGAGGCCGGAATTGAATCCGGGCCCCTGGAGCTGTGAGGTAGCAGTGCTAACCACTGCCTCACCTTGCTAGCCTGCTGGTTCATTATTATCCAAAGGAAGTTGCAATTAGCTTGCGATGCCTCACCTTAGGGGTTAGTACAGACGTCTCGCATATAATGCCTTCAGGAGAGGAATGACCTGCACATAAAAATCAAGCCAGACATTTGCTTCACGCACTCCTATTAGCACAGAAATTAATTACACTTTTTTCACTTCAGTATATGCTTTCTCATATTCTTCTGAACTGTGCTATGCCTGTTTGACACATTGCAACGTGTGTAAAGGCTTCAATTGTGTTGCTACATTCAGCACAAATTTACCATAATAATTCATCAATCTTAAAAACAACCTTAATTATGTCACATTTTGAGGACATGGTGCTCCGAAGATTGCTGACATTTTCTTCGCTGCTTTGTGTAAACTGTCTCTGTCGATGGTGTGATCAAGGTAATTCACGGGTGACTTGAAAAAGTCACACTTTTTCTTCTCAATTCTCAGGCCCTGTAACTGCTTTCAAATTCTACAAATGTTCCTGTTCACATGGACCGGTGATGAGTATGTCATCTAAATAACATTGCACTCCATTTAGCGCATTTAGAATTTGATCTATGTTATTCCCAAAGGAAGTCTTTTGTGATGAAACAGACCATTGTGCATTATGGTGGTAATTCGCAGGAGTGATTTGGCAGCCATATTCATCTGCAGATATTCCTGTGAAAGATCAATTTTACTGAATTTCTTTCCAACCAGTGTGCAATGGTGACATGGTTGCACTTTTGCTGCCCTGTTCCTTGATGTAGCTCTTTTATGTATCATCGCTCTAGCCTCTATCTTGCGAAGCGTCTCTTGTATCAAGCTCCATTGATGATGTAACTTCCACAGTAGCTTTCGGAGTTAAATCACTTACAGTAAGCAGCTTCCTCTGAATAGCTTCACTGTGTAACCCACACACCACTCTGTCTCGAAGAGTAACATCAAGTGTTGTACCAAATTCACAATGTCCAGCCAATCTTCTTCAGGACGCTACAGACTGAAGACATTGTTTCACCCTCTTCCTGACTACGGTGGCGGAATCAGAACTTGTCTGCAATCAATAACTGTTCAGGAGAGAAATGTTCCTGTGAAATTTTAATTAATTCACTGAAGGACTTGCCTCCTGGTTTTGCTGATTGAACAAGATTCTGTGACTGCATAAACATTTCACGTCCAACTAAGCCGAGAAATTATTGGAACCCTTCAGTCCTCTGATCTCTGATTAACTATTAAAAACAGGGCTGCATGGTGACGCAGTGGTTAGCACTGCTGCCTACAGCGCTGAGGACCCAAGTTCAGTCCTGGCCCCGGGTCACTGTCTGCGTGGCGTTTGCACATTCTCACCGTTCCTCCGTAGGTTTCACCCCCACAACTCAAAGATGTGCAGGTTGGGTGGATCGGCCAAGCTAAATTGCCCCTTAATTGGAAAAAAAAATAATTTGGTACTCTTAAATTTGTAAAAAAAAACTATTGAAAACAATTGGAATCTTTCTTCATATGAATTCTATTTTTCATAACCCTCATCAAATGTGTCCATGGTGTGCACTTTTCATGCTATTTTTGAAGCCCGGCTCCTAGATTCTACACTTCCTCCCTTCCGAATATGTTGATAAGTATTGCAATTCCTTGAATAAGCAACTAGGAAATCTTTCCCCTTTTTGCCTGAGTATTTCAACTTTCCTCCCGACCTGTAGCACATTCAGAGTCGACAGACTACAAAATTCCCATTCCCTGCTTTGCCACATGTGCAGTCCCTGCAGCCCAGCTCCATCTACTTCATCGCAGGCAAGTCTTCCCTGACTGTCGGTCTTCTTACTCGCTTTTGAAAATTTTTGTTAAACCTTCACTTCGGTGAAAGTGCTTCGCCCAATGTCTATGTGCATGTGACTCCGGACCCAAGACTCTTCTGTTGCTCCCAATGCCATTGCACAATTAGTCAACGAAAATCTTCTTTCCAGCTTTTTTTTCTTGCCTAATTCCTCGTCGCCAATTTTCTTTCCTGTTATAATTGTTTGTTGCCGCAAAGATAAATGGTAAAGAGATGCCCACACTCTGGATAAATGGTAAAGAGATGCCCACACTCTGGATAAATGGTAAAGAGATGCCCACACTCTGGATTCTTGTAAAACAAGATGAGAGGTTTATTCAGGATGTTA
Source organism: Scyliorhinus canicula (assembly GCF_902713615.1). Classification (NCBI taxonomy): domain Eukaryota; kingdom Metazoa; phylum Chordata; class Chondrichthyes; order Carcharhiniformes; family Scyliorhinidae; genus Scyliorhinus; species Scyliorhinus canicula. The sequence continues at coordinate 53,775,491 of NC_052165.1, read as the reverse complement.
CTCAGACAGTCAACCTGCTCAAAGTCCGTGCAAACACTCTGCTGACATCACTACACCTGGTGACGCAGAACCAGTAAGATCGTATTCCCAAATACATAATGATGTAATTGTCTTCTAACTGGTTTTCCCGCATTTTATTCTTGCAATACAGTAGCCTGGTCATTGGTTCAAATCTCACCACAGCAAATTGTAGTTCTGAATTCAATAAATCTTATAATTGGTGACGAGCCCCAGGAAAATGTCCGATCACATTTCAGGATTGTTGTCCCTGTATCTCCCAGTTTGGGAAAAGGATTGAAAGAAACAGCCCTGGCTAGTACTCTTTATTGTGCCAATAATACTGCTATGGAGAAATTTGAGTGGCCACATTACACTGGCGGTTAATTCTCTCGGTGCTGACTGCTCGGTTTCCGGCCACGGTACTGGCATCATTAGCCAGGTCCTCAGTGGGTACCCCATATTCCCCCAAGAGACAGCCACCCATGCTGTGGTGGCCCTTGAAGAGGCCAGGGTTGACCGACTGCCCCAGGATGTAACTGTCGTGGACGCTCCCCGGGAAACGTGCACACACGTGCATGATCTTCATGCAGTGGTCGCACACGAACTGTATGTTCAGAGAGTGGAACCCTTTCCTGTTAACATAGGGCACTCCTAGATGGCCCGGTGAGTGCAAGGCAACATGCGTGCAGTCTATCAGCCCCTGGACATGGGGCATCCTGCTGATGTCAGAGAAATCTGCTGCCCATGCATCCAGTTGGGCTAGGTCCATGTCAAAGTTGATATAGTTTTCCGCCGGGCAAACAGGGGATCCGTGATCTGTGGGCTTTGGCCTGCGAGATGTCGTACAGGTCCCCGCTCAAGACCTGGAATGATCCGAAGACATAAAAGTTCAGAGCTCGGCCCTGGGTCACTGTCCGTGTGGAGTTTGTACATTCTCCCCATGTTTGCGTGGGTTTTGCCCCCACAACCAAAAGATGTGCAGGCTAGGTGGATTGGCCACGCTAAGTTGCTCCTTATTTGACAAAAATGAATTGGGTACTTAAAATTTATTCAAAAAAAGATAAAAGTTCAGAGCTGCAGTGACCTTAACGGCCGAAGAGGGCGGGTGTCCTCCCCCTCCATGGTGGTACCAAGTCTGCAAGGACAAGGCACAGGTGCCGTACCATCTCCTTGTTGAGGCGGAGCCTCCTGTGCCATGCGCTCTCGGTGATCTGTTCAAACGACCAGCGACGCCTTTATGCCCTGGGCCGCCACAGGCCTCCCCCTCTGGCTTCCTCCCTGGCCTGATGAGCAGCTGGGTCCTCAGAGTGTGGGTCGGTGTCCAGCACGTGGGCTGCCACCTCGTGTATCTGCTGCCACTGCTGCTGTCGCCGTCTCCAGTGTCTGGCTGCCCAGCCTACCAGCAGCATCACTAGGGCAAATTCTGCTGGGTCCAAAATCCCTTCCATAGCGTTCAGTATCTGTAATGCATTGGGAGAGGGTATGAGACTGTCAAATAGCGGTGGCTCCCATCCCGGGACCCTCCATTTCGCCCATCGATCACCCCCCCTCCTCCCCACCCGGAACGTTCTCCCCACGCAATCCCAGCCGCTGCGGGCCTCCCTCACCGGACCACAGACCCTGTACCCCGAACACCCGCTCGGAACGTCATTTAGCCCAGGCACTGGTTAGCTCCCCATGGCACTCACCCACCCTCCGGCTGTGGACATGTCCCCGGAGCTGTGTCCCATCCCCTGGGTGTTCGGATGTTGGCTGCTGCGTGTGTGGTGTTAACTCCCACTGTGTTCAGGCACAGTGTCCAGGCATCACATCTGATAGGGTTGCTGGGCAATGACTCCCACATGCTACATGGCCCACCCACCCAGGGGAATCCACTTGGGTTGTGCTCACTTAACTACGATTGCCAATTCCCTATTAGCAACAGCCTTCAGCTGCACGGCTGAGGCCTTGGCAGTGGGTGGGGGTTATGGGTGGCCGGAGGGGCAGGCGGACAGGGACAAGGGTTGCTCCCAGAACAAATACACATGATCCAGGGGTTGGCATGGTGGTGCCGCACACGGTTGCCCCCACCCAGCGCCTCTCCCCCACATTCTCATGGCTGCCCACCTTTGCGGAAGGTCCCCCACTCCCAGCCGGCGGTTCCGATCCCCTGTTGAGCGCTAGGGTGGCAAGCCCAGCGCCCCCGACTCTTTGCCTGTGAGCAAAGATGGCTGCTCACCTCCTTGGCTCCCCTACAGAAGCCCTTCCGCCAAGTCCACATTTTAAAAGAGGAGTATTAATTGACCACTTGCTGGGGAGGCCGTTGAATTAAGGGTAGCTATTGGATAATTGATTTCTCGCCTCGCTAAGGCGAGATTCTGATTTTGTTTATGGGAGCGGGCCGGTTGCATCACAAACTGTTTGGCACCTGTCGTGGTTCTCATTTTCGGCCTCTCCCGCTATTCGCTGGCCTCGTTTCGTTCAAACGAGAGCGGAACGAGGCCGGAGAATCGCACCGGAATGTTTTACTTATGCATTGCAGACTGATAATTAGTCAAGTTCTCAGTAACATTCCTCTGTAAATATTCCTGTAGTGACAAACTCTTCATAATCTTAGGAGAAACAAAAAAATAATGCAGCCAATGCAACCATTCAGAATTCATTGCACCAGACAGGTAAATCATCTGAGAGTAATTTCACTTGGGAATGAAAGGAAACTGTAAAGAAACAATAAATAAATACTTGATCGCTTTAATGAAAATTAATCGCATAAACAACCCATCAAGCCCCTGCCTCAAAAAATAATTTAAACATCAAGTTCCAGCCTATGTGTAAATCATTTGAAAAAATGTTGTGTTGCAGCACAGATCTGCACGTGATAATGTTGTAGCATCCTGGGAACTGGAGATATGTTTATAATAACTTTCAGCTGAAGGTGATAACTTTGACCTTTGGAGTTAAGCTAACGCCTCTAATTAAAGATTGTTAAATGATAATTTTATAATTAAGGTCAGTATGCTATGTTGAAACATGTTTTTGGAATACTTGAAATCCCATTTTGAACCCTAGAGATTTGAAGGGACAGCAAGTGAAGTGACAGGCATAAGGATTCGAGAATCTATTTTGAGCAACTTGGATGAGTTTCTGTTCTTTTATTTTTTTTGGAGGATGTTTAAAATCATTTATCTTGGCTCCAGGGTTCTAATTTATTGTTTTATGGAAATGAAATTGGAATGGATCAGAAGTGTGACATCAGAGGGAAAGTATTTATTGGTATTGCACATGCTGACCCACAAAATGGGTTTGAAAATAACTGGCGTCTGCCTCATACATAGCATAGCTGTGGGTCATGTTGGAACCAATGGCTTCGGAAAGAATCACATTAAAGTCCATCAAACTGACTTTTGGAATGGATTAAACAGCAGTCCATTAAAGGGTAATTATGTCAGGATTGCTATTGCTGTTATGTATTTGTTTGCATATGAATAGTATGATAAGGGAGATAAATTTGTGATGGAGAGATAATGGAGAAATAAATGATTCCAAAACCACAGTGGTGTGTAGGTCACAGAGCCTGCAAGTGAACACAGTTAAAGAGAGAGGAAAATACAAAATAAAGAGGCAGAGAGAGAGGGTACTGCCACCTAAGATTCCTTTAAAGCATTAGAAAGTAAGGTATTGATGGATAAGTCATTTAATTTAATCATTTGGTGAGAGTTACGGAATTAGAAAGGAACTGTAAAACTTTGGGAGTTACATATTTCATTCACCAACCTACCCAAAGGCCCATTAGATATCTCTCCCTCTCAAATACTGAGGTACATATAAACTGTAGGTTTAGTACTGGTATCCCGCCACTTATATTTAAATAAAGCTGAATGACCAAAATTGATTTGGTATCATTGGGTGTGTGAAGTGGAAACCTCACCCAATATTCACTACAAATAAGATTGTCCCACAATATCTTACCAGTATCAATGACAGAAACAGAATCCTTTCTTGCATCTGAAAGGGTTGTGGATAATAAGTATTTGAAATTATTAAGAAAAGAATATGCGGAGAGAGCCGAAGTGACTATCTCCGAATTGAAAGGTCCAATCATTCAAATTGTAAAATTTTATGATTCTACTTCTGGTTTCATTTCATATCCTCTTACACAGTGACATGCATTTAAAATCCATCTGTGGGCTTTAGCTGGAATTATATAATGCCAACAGGCGTCCGAAAAATGGTAATAATTCTAAGACTGTGGAACTCAGAGTTTGTCTCAGTGACCAAATGCATACCTAGCTGAGAGTACAACAAAAACAATTTGATGACAGATTGAGCCAGCAGTTGAGCAAGTAATCAGCAGTTATACAGCGTGCACTTTGTTCACAGACAATGTTCAGTGCAATTGCTATTTGGGGAAATATTGCTGATAACAGTTTTCACACCCTTGCATTTTCCTTTCTAGAAAGACATTTCTAGGAGTTCCCTTAATATAAGGTTGCAGGGGGAGATCAGAAGATCCTCGCAGAAGTTCCAGGTACCATGATTTAGACTGTTTCTCAAGTTAACATTTGACGTTTACTGAGCCATGAGATCTCAGGTTCAATCCCAGGGCTGTGAAAATTTAGATTATTAGATTTACATCACATGGGGCAAGGGAGATCAGATGAGAAGCAAAATGCCTTGGCCATACTAACTGTGTGGAATTGTGAACTCTGGCATGTAGAACAGAGATAAACCTGGCTGAAATATCAGCATAAGAGTTCAGATAGTTCGGAGTTGGATTCTCCACAGCCCCGCGCCAAAATTGCGTTTGGCGTGGGGGCGGAGCATCGAAGTTCCCGACGGAATTGGGCCCGGCGCCGCTCCGGCGATTCTCCGGGCTCTGAATAACCGTGCGTCTGTGAATTACGCCGCACGGCTAGGGGGCCATTGTCAGAGAACCGCTCATCGCTCCCGACTGGCAGAGTTCCCGACGGCGTGGAAGTAATATGGTATGGCCAGTCGGGACTCTCGTGTGGTGGCTGCGGACTCAGTCCGCGGCCGCCCTGGTGAGTGGTGGGGGGATCAAGCACGGCGGAGGGGGGGGGGGGGGCCTTACGGGCGGTCGGGGCAGCGATCGGGTCAGAAGGATCATCGGGCGTGCGGCTGATTGGGGGGCCTAGTTTGTTTGTGTTGGTCCGAGTCCGCCATGGCGCTCAGCGTGGCTGCTGGAGGCCGCTGCCGTGCGCATACGCGGACTCGGAACCGGAGGTGCGAGGGCCCGTATCCGCAGCCAAAGCTGCGTGAAGCACTCCGGGTCCCTGCTAGCCCCCTGAAGGTAAGTGAATCAGGTTGTTTTTTTCCAGGAAACTTGGGAGCGTTACGGCTGCGTTTTTACGCCGGCGTTGGGACATAGCCCCATTTTGGGAGAATCCAGCCCAAGGTACATGTCCAAAGTTCTTTTCATTTGTTTGTCCACGTCACTAGATGCTGCTGATTTCAATTTCATTAAAGCAAGTTTGTCTATCCTTCTCGCATGGGGGAAAACCACACTCCCTCACTCAAGTGGCCAATAAGCTAACTTCGGAAATATAAGGTTTGGCAGAATATTAAACATGAATTTTCTTTTAAAAGCTGAGGCTTGAAAAGAAACAACTTGCCAAGCAAAAAATAACAATTTCAAAGCAATAAATGAATGATTTTTTTAAATGAGTAAAGAAAGATGACATTTTGAGTGTGAGAGTATGTGTATCCAGCTCACAACAAGGCTCAGGGTTATCACTCACTCACCCTCACCCACTGGGGGTGGGAGGGAATGACAGCCCTGAAACTGGGAGTGAGTCAGACTTATGTTACGTTCCAGTGTGTGGCAATGATTAAGTCAGTGCACCAAAGAACGTCTCGTTTGTGACTAGTTAAGAGTTATTAAATTACAATTACGTGGGTGGAAACAATACTAATACTACTACAAACTGTAAACTGTTAACAACTAGAATACGAGATCTAATACTAAATACGACTATTCACGATGACTCCTCACCCAGACTCCTCTAGCTCGCGGTGTCACGTGGTGTAGTTCTACTGCCACTTGCTGGTTGGAGGTCTAACATTAACATACAGAATTGCTTATGTATCTTATTATTACTTAAGCATGCACTCTCCTCTCTCTCACTCACACATATGCACAATCTTCCCTCTCTCTATCAATCAAACACTCACACTCCCACTCTCACACCCTCTTCTCTCCCTCACACACACATTCTCTCCCTCCCTCTCTCTCTCTACCCATACTCGTACACACAGGGCTGGATTCTTCCACCCCGCCTGCCGCAAGATCGCCACGGGCGGGATGCGGACTATGTAAATGTTCATTGACCTCGACGGGGTGGGGGGGGGGGGGGGATTTCCAGTCCCTGGGGTGGATGCCGCTGGAGAATGCTGCCCACACTCTCTCCCCTCTCACACACACTCTCCTCTCTCTCACTATCCCACACAAAACACACACACACACACTAACACATACATTCTCCCCTGTCTCACACACACTCTCTCCCCTCTCTCACACACATTGTCCTCATTGTCCCCTCTCTCACACAAACACATACATTCTCCCCTGTCTCCCACACACTCATGGGGTGTACTGTTAGTTGCGGTGCACAGTAGTGATCGAATGGAATGGAGTGCGTCAGGGAGGACCTGCTGCCAGCGAGCGGCTGGGAGGTTTCTGGACCGTAGGGCCAGCTGGACGGCCCTCCATACCGTCCCGTTCTCCCTCTCTACCTGTCCGTTACCCCGGGGGTTGTAGCTGGTCGTTCTGCTGGAGGCGATTCCCCTGCTGAGCAGGAATTGACGCAGCTCATCGCTCATGAATGAGGATCCCCTGTCACTGTGGATATAGTCGGGGAAACCGAACAGGGCGAAAATGGAATCCAGGGCCTTGATGACGGTGGCAGACGTCATATCTGGGCATGGGATGGCAAAGGGGAACCTAGAAAATTCATCGACCACACTAAGGATGTAGGTGTTGCGGTCGGTGGAGGGAAGGGGCCCTTTGAAGTCCACGCTGAGTCGTTCAAAGGGGCGGGATGCTTTCACCAGGCGTGCGCGATCTGGCCGGTAGAAGTGCGGCTTGCACTCGGCACAGATCTGGCAGTCTCTGGTGACTGTCCGTACTTCCTCGACGGAGTAGGGCAGATTGCGGGCTTTGATCAGATGGTACAAGCGAGTGACCCCCGGATGGCAAAGGCTGTCGTGCAAGGCACGGAGCTGGTTCACTTGTGCACTGGCACATGTACCTCGGGAGAGGGCGTCTGGGGGCCTCGTTGAGCTTGCCGGGGTGATACAAGTTCTCGTAGTTAAAGGTGGAGAGCTCGATTCTCCACTGCAAGATTTTGTCATTCTTGATCTTGCCCCGCTGCGTGTTGTTGAACATGAAGGCTACCGACCGTTGGTCAGTGAGGAGAGTGAATCTCCTGCAGGCCAGGTAATGCCTCCAGTGCCGCACTGCTTCAACGATTGCCTGGGCTTCCTTTTCGACAGAGGAATGCCGAATTTCGGAGGCGTGGAGGGTGCGTGAAAAGAATGCCACGGGTCTGCCGGCCTGATTCAGCGTGGCAGCAAGGGCGACATCTGAAGCGTCGCTCTCTACTTGGAAAGGCAGAGTCTCGTCTACGGCGTGCATCCCCGCCCTGGCTATGTCAGATCGAATGCAGGCGAAGGCCTGTTGTGCCTCGGCCGAGAAGGGAAAATGTGTGGACTGGATAAGTGGCCGGGCCTAAGTATTGCGGGACCCACTGGGCGTAATAAGAGAAAAACCCAAGGCAGCGTTTGAGGGCCTTGGGGCAGTGGGGAATTGGGAGCTCCATGAGGGGGCGCATGAGGTCGGGATCGGGTCCCAGTAGTCCGTTTTGGACTACGTAGCCAAGGATGGCTAAGCGGTCTGTGCGGAACACGCATTTCTCCTTGTTGTACGTGAGATTAAGGAGAGATGCGGTGTGGAGGAATTTATAAAGGTTGGCATCATGGTCCTGCTGGTCATGGCCGCAGATGGTGACATTGTCGAGGTACGGGAAGGTGGCCTGCAATCCGTACCGGTCAACCATTCGGTCCATTTCTCGCTGAAAGACCGAGACACCATTCGTGACGCCGAAGGGAACCCTCAGAAATTGGTACAGACGACCGTCCGCCTCGAAGGCAGTGCAGGGACGGTCCGATTTACGGATGGGGAGCTGGTGGTAGGCGGATTTCAGGTCAATAGTAGAGAAGACCCGGTACTGTGCAACCTGATTGACCATATCAGAAATGCGGGGGAGGGGGTACGCGTTGAGCTGCGTGTACCGGTTGATGGTCTGGCTGTAGTCCACGACCATCCTGTGCTTCTCCCCGGTCTTAACCACTACCACCTGGGCTCTCCAAGGGCTGTTGCTGGCCTCGATGATACCCTCCCGAAGCAGCCGCTGGACTTCGGACCTGATGAAGGCCTTGTCCTGGGTGCTGTACCGTCTGCTCCTGGTGGCGACGGGCTTGCAATCCACAGTCAGATTAGCAAAGAGGGAGGGGGGCTCGACCTTGAGGGTCGCGAGGCCGCAAACGGTGAGGGGAGCTAGGGGTCCACCGAATTTGAGGGTGAGGCTCTGGAGATTGCACTGGAAATCCAGGCCTAGTAGGAGTGAAGTGCAGAGGTCGGGGAGAATGTACAGACGGAAACGGTCGCATTCCACACCCTGTACAGTGAGTTTAACCAGGCAGAAACCCCGGATCAGGACAGAGTGGGAACCGGAGGCAAGGGAGATCTGCCGGTCGGCGGGATGGATCGCAAGGGAATAGCGCCTTACCGTGTCCGGGTGGACGAAGCTCTCGGTGCTCCCGGAGTCGATGAGGCAGGAGATCACATGGCCGTTGACCAGCACCGATGTGGAAGAGGGTGCCAGGTTGCGAGGACGGGACTGGAGTAACGGAGGCGAGCAGTGGTTGGTCGGCGGTTGAGTCAGATGAGTCCGACGAGGAGCGGTAGCGACCCGTGTCCCGTGATTGCAGCCCCTGGAGACGAGATGGCGGCATCCGCAGTACCTGTGGGTAAAATGGCGGCGTCCATGGAGCGCACGTTATGGGGTCGGAACAAAATGGCGGCGCCCATGGAACGCACATGGCTGTGGTGGATGAAGATGGCGGCGCCCATGGGGCGCACGTGGCGGGGGCGGCAAAAGATGGCGGCGCCCACTGATCGCACGTGGGGTCAGGGGAAGCGGACGGCGGGGCCCATTGAGGGAGCGGCTGAGGCGTGGGGACCGGCGGCGCGATAGCGGCGACCGTCCGGGACGGACACACCGCTGCAAAGTGGCCTTTCTTTCCACAAGCTTTGCAGGTCGCTGTGCGGGCCGGGCAGCGTTGGCGAGGGTGCTTCTGTTGGCCGCAGAAGTAACAGTGGGGACCCCCAGGGGGTGCGGTGCGGCGGGCAGCGCAGGCATAGTGCGCGGGGGCGGCTGCTGGGGGGGGCCGTTTGCGGGGTCCACGAGGGGTAGGACGGATGGGCCTGGGGAGCCGTTTGCGGGGTCCACGAGGGGTAGGACGGGTGGGCCGAGTGGCTAGCGGAGTAAGTGTGCGCACTACGGGAGGCGGCCATCATGGAGAGCGCCAGGGCCTTTGCGGCCGCGAGGTCGGGGGCGACCCCTTCCAGCAGTCGTTGCCGGATGGGGTCCGATGCAATGCCTGTAATGAAGGCATCGCGCATGAGTAAATCAGAATGTTCCATGGCTGTGAGGGCCCGCAGTCGCAGTCTCATACCAGAGGTATAAGGGCCCTCCAGAAGTCCTCAATCGACTCACCCGGCTGCTGGACGCGAGTAGAAAGTTGATGCCTTGCAAACAGGGTGTTCGCCGATGGTGCATAGTTCTCCTTGAGCAGTTCCATAGCTGCGGTGTAGTCGGTCGCATCTCGAATGAGCGGAAAGACGCTGGAGCTAAGTCTGGAGTACAGGAGTTGCTTTTTCTGAGCCTCCGTCGGGGGAGGGTCTGCTGAAGAGATGTAGGCCTCGAAGACTGCGAGCCAGTGATCAAAGTCTTTTCTGGCGTGAGGCGAATGCGGATCCAGCTGCAGACGGTCAGGCTTGACTCTGATGTCCATGGTGACTGGGAAATCGTACAGCAATAAATTGTGGCGCTAACAATTATACTCAAAGCCGAGAGACTAGTACAATAGAGGCTTTATTGCTGTACGATGTTGTCCCTCCATCTGCAACAGTAGACTAAGGGTCTGAGCAGCTCTCATACATTTATACATAAGCTCCCTGTGGGCGGAGCTAGCCGACAGGGGCTGACCGGAGGAACCTGTATTACAGGTACAGGCATACATCCCCCTACTGCAGTACACATAACTACAGTGGTTATCTCACCACATCCTCATTGTCCCCTCTCTCACACAAACACACTGTTGGTCGTTCTGAGTAGTGTGTTTAACACTCCTCCAATAGAGGCAGTGTGCTTAACACTCGTTTGGCTCTGTTTCTTATTTCTATGCTCTGGAGTCGCCAGGTGCCATAAGAGTCACCGTCACAGGTGCTAAGGTCAGGTTCAAGTCAATAAAGTCATACACCGATTAGTAAGTCCAAAACAGTTAGAGTTTATTATAACAATTATGATAAATACTCATGCACACGCTAAAAGACTAACTTACTTCTACTATTAAACGACTAATACTTATCTAAGTAGGAACAAGCAAGGTCAGGGAACAAAGCCTTTGTTCCTTTCTGGTCTGCAACTTCTGTTCGCTAATAGTCGGCAAGAGTACAAGCAATGCCTGGGTCACGTAGCGATCGTCGTTTTGGCACTTACTTATAGATGGCTGCTGCTCAACGGCTGGTGTAAAAGACAGGATCTGGAGGCTGGAGCCGGAGGCCGGAGACAAAACAGGCCGAACCATGTGCGGGACCTTCTTTTTATAGGTCCCCAGACGTCCGTGCCCCTTGGGGCGGGCTCTCTCACCTGCTGGGGATCGATTGGGTCTTTGCCAATCGATACGTTTTGAACTCCCCTATCCTGGGGTCGTTTCTCGATGGCTGGGGCGGTTCCTAGGGCTCATTGTTCTAGTTTCTCTGGCGCCATCCTGGCTGGGTAGCTATAGAAAAGTATCGATTGATACTTAAATGTATCTATTGTATCTGGGACTGGGCCGGTATCACCTCATTAGTATGCAGATCATTTTCCTATTTGCACCTTTGGCTGAGTTTCTGCAGCTGCTTTGAAACCGGTTTTTGTACACGTGCTAAATGCTAAATGCTTCTGCAAGCTGTGTGTCCTTACTATGGCTGTTTTTCCCTGTATTCTTTGCGGTTCTCCATTTTGTAGACTGGTGTCCATTTCAGATGGCTACACTCCTCTCTCTCCTCTCTCACACAAACATTCTCCTCGCTCTCCCCTCTCTCACACAAACACACACATTCTCCTCTCTCTCCTCTCACACAAACACACACATTCTCCTCGCTCTCTCCTCTCAAACACAAACACACACATTCTCCTCTCTCTCCTCTCTCACACAAACACACACATTATCCTCTCTCTCCTCTCTCAAACAAACACACATTCTCCTCGCTCTCTCCTCTCACACACAAACACACACATTCTCCTCGCTCTCTCCTCTCAAACACAAACACACACATTCTCCTCTCTCTCCTCTCTCACACAAACACACACATTATCCTCTCTCTCCTCTCTCAAACAAACACACATTCTTCTTGCTCTCTCCTCTCACACACAAACACACACATTCTCCTCGCTCTCTCCTCTCAAACACAAACACACACATTCTCCTCTCTCTCCTCTCTCACACAAACACACACATTTTCCTCGCTCTCTCCTCTCTCACACAAACACACACATTCTCCTCGCTCTCTCCTCTCAAACACAAACACACACATTCTCCTCGCTCTCTCCTCTTTCACACAAACACACACATTCTCCTCGCTCTCTCCTCTCTCACACAAACGCACACATTCTCCTCGCTCACTCCTCTCTCACACAAACGCACACATTCTCCTCGCTCACTCCTCTCTCACACAAACGCACACATTCTCCTCGCTCTCTCCTCTCTCACGGAAACATCCATGTTCTCTGTCTCACACAGATTCTCCTCCTCGCTCTTTCCTCTCTCACACAAACACACATTCTCCTCGCTCTCTCCTCTCTCACACAAACACACTGATGCGACCATCAATTCACTCAGAGACACGAGTTGAAATAAACTGTTGCTTTAATCAGCTTACAACTGAGCCTGCCTGCGACTATGCTGAACTGAAGGCGGGCTCGCAGGATTGCAGCACTTATACTTCCTGAAGGGGGTGGAGCCGAGGGCGGAGCCCTGTACATGCTCCTCATCTCCCCCTGTGGGCAGAGCCATGCAATGGCTCACAGATGGAGCCCACAGGGACACAGTAACGTACAGTGTGAATTATAGTGGTTACACATTCACCACACACACACATTGTCCTCTCTCTCGCCTTTCTCACACAAACACACACATTCTCCCCTGTCTCACACATGCTCAGGAAACCCATGGAAAGCTCTCGCCACAGACTCTCTCCTCTGTTATAAACACGCACACTCGGGTGGCCCCGCTCTCTCTCTCTCTAGGCTCACTGGCCACACCGCACCCCCCCCCCCCACCACCTCCCCCCAAGCCCCCCCTGCACTGCCCCAACCCCACTATCTCCCCAGAGCCATGGCCCCCCCTGATCTGCCATCATCCCTCTCACCCCAGGCCTCCTGGCTCCACTGCTTCCCCTCTCGCTCCACCCGCCCGCTTCACTGTGTCTCCTCAAACTCCAGATCCCCAGCGCCACTACACCTCCCTCTTGGTCAGGGCCTCCCTCTCGCTCTGGGCCCCACTACACCTCCCTCTTGGTCAGAGGCCTCCCTCTCGCTCTGGGCTCCACTACACCTCCCTCTTGGTCAGGGGCCTCCCTCTCGCTCTGGGCCCCCCACGGCCCTCTCTTGCTCTGGGCCCCAGCACTTACCTTGAGACCTTACCTTCCCACTATTTTATGCTCATCCAAACTTAGCCTATTTCCCCCCCACATTTGTTGTTGATGGGCTCACTGATGACCTATCAGGAGCATATGTAGTGAGGAACCAGTGTGCGAAGATGAGCAATTTCCAGCATTTTTCAAACCATAATCAGTCATTTGTCCAACGGGTTTGGTGGGCTGAGTCTTGGTGGGGATTTGGGGTGTGTGGGGGTTTTGGGGTGTGTGTGGGGGGCTTGATGGGGTTGTGGGGGTGGGTGGTTGTGGGGGGGGGGTGGTTGGGGCAATGGAGGGGGGTGGTCATGGGCTGAAATCCAGCTCCCAGTTGGACAAGCCTGCATTAAAGAATATACTTGGTCCAGATTCTGGGGGGGGTAACGTGCTGTTGGAGTTTCAGTCATGTCGTGCCTCATCCCAATACTTCTCAAGCGCAGGAATCAGATCACACGATGGGCCCTGATCCCAAATTGTACAATCTGTATACTGTGCCTTGAGTACTGGCTTTAAATGAAACTTGAATTAACATCGACAATTAAATGCTGATTAAATACAACACATATCCAGATTGCCCTGTAGGTCAGATGGTGAACAATAAATCGTGCCTTGTTAGCAATCCACAACCTGGCAGCAAAAAAAAATTGCCTGATCATATAAAGTCAATTTTCTCTTGACAAGTGACGTAAGTTACTGTCACCTTTCGCACACCCTTCATATTTTCTTTGCTCATAACTGTATGAATCTGCACAATTTCTAATTGGCAGTTAATGATCCAGTTTGTCAAAACAGGCTTTGTATTGCTGGGGTGAAACAATTCTCTAATTCAGCACCAAGGCAAGCAAAATAGAATCTATTTTTAGAAGTTAAGTGCTCTGCAGGGACAGCTGTGCACATGCAGAGGCATACACACATTTGTTGACCAGTGCCCTTGTATAAGCACATTATAACTGCTCAGCACATTCTGATATCCTCTTTCAAAATGGATATCGCAGATTTCAATCAAGTTGACTGGTAAGAGGAAAGAGTCATAGCCAACCTCTCAATCATTCCAGGAACAAATTCCTGCACCACAATCAAAAATATAACACCATGGGTCTTAACTTAGTGTGGAGCCACAAGCATAAATAACTGCTAAGTTATAAATCAACCAGTGGGCTGCACTGTGGCACAGTGGTTAGCACTGCTCCCTCATGGCGCTGAGGATCCGGGTTTGATCCCGGCCCCGGGTCACTGTCTGTGTGAAGTTTACTCATTCTCCCCATGTCTGTGTGGGTCTCACCTACACAACCCAAAGATGTTCAGGATAGGTGGATTGGCCACTCTAAATTGCCCCTTAATTTTAAAAAGTTCTAAATGAACCAAGAAACATATATTTTGCTTTTTATTGTCAATAGCATGGATCGCACCCTTACTGTTGGAATTAACTTCAACCACAGCTTAATTTATTAATGGACAGTCCTATCAGCTGAACAGGTAAATATTCTACATTGTCTGAAATGTATCTGTGCACTCACTACCATCTTATAGCTAAGGGCAGCACGGTAGCGAGTTGATGTTTAAAAGTTCACAAACCTAACTCCTTATTCTACTGCAGTAAAATTTTACTCCTAACTTGGCCTAACTACTCATTATGCCTTTCTGTTCATTTCCTCATTCCCTCCTTTTATCATTTCATGATAACCTATTGGTCCAATCCCTAGCTGTGCTCAGGATTCCCCTCTCGCAGAATTCTGCTGAGGCTGCCCGCACGCAGAGGCGCAGGGGTCTGTGGGAGGGACTAGAGTCCCGATAGCGATTTGGCGGGGAAATGGAGGTGACAAAACATTGGTCGCTGTGCCATTAAAGAAGTAGTATCCTTGATCCGTATACAGGCTAGCATCACAATCAGCATATTGGTTGAGCAGGAATTCCCCAGTAGCCCGGAATTTCTAATAAAGTTAAATTATGGGAAAGGATCATTATGGCAGCACCTCTATTGGACATCTCTTTGGCAGTCTCTCAATTTCAAGTCAGGACAGGGGCGGCATGTTGATGCAGTGGTTAGCACTGCTGCCTCACGGCTCCAAGGACCCGGATTCGATCCCAGCCCAGGGTCACTGTCCGAATGGAGTTTGCACATTCTCCCCGTGTCTGCGTGGGTCTCACCCTCAAACCCAAAGATGTACAGAGTAGGTGGATTGGTCATGCTAACTTGCCCCTTAATTGGGAAAAAGGGAATTGGGTAGAAATTTTAAGTCAGGACACTCTGAGACAATAGTGAACCTTAACTTCAGTACTGACTGAACGTATGACAGTTTTTGGCTTTAATACACTAGACCAGGAGCCCAGCAGAGAGGAGCAGCATACTTAATGGAAAGTCATTATGGCTTTTCCCAGGTTGCGAGCCTCGTGGCGTGCCTCAGGTTTCAGTCCTGGAGAAAACCTGTGCTACTGCTTTTGATACAAATTTAAATGGTAATAAATGAAAAACCTCCTGCTTTCCCTCTTTTTAATTGGTCTTCAGGCATGTAATGTGATAGCTTTGCGCAGGTGCTGGAGACACATCCTGAGTGAGTGAGACACATACAGAATGGGAACTGGACCTTGGTAATTTGGTGCAGTGAGGTAATCAGGAAAGGTAAGTGGTAAGTCTAATTCTGCTGTTTTTCAGTTAAAAATGCAGTGTGTAGCTTAGTGTCTGATTGGCTGAAGCTGCCCCACCCTAATTGCTGAGAGGCAGTTATCTGTCAGTCACCTGAGGCCTGTTTAGGGGCACAAGGGTGTACATTGTATTCTTCGGTTTGAAGCTTAAATAGTGTCAGTCACCCTGGTTAGCTGAGGTCTGTATAAAAGACAGACAGAAAGTGCACTCAGTAAGCTTTGTGTAGGTGAAGGAGATACATCCAGAATGGGAATTGGAATTTGGTAATTTAGTGCAGTGAGGTAATTTGGCGCAGAGTGGGAGAAGGTGCTTTTTCTGGACCATTTTGTTCTTTCTTCTGGCCTGTAACTGTACATCTGCAGAGGGAGAACCAGAGAGCATCCTGGGAAGGTAACTGATTTTTATTACCTTTTCAAATTATGTGGAAGTGATATCACAGTAAAGCTGTGACCTGATTGGCTGGTTGGGAATCTTTTAAATTTGAAAAAAAAATAATATTGCAAAACAAATCTCATTGATTAACTATATGATGGAGTAACTAAACCTGAGGCCAGTATTTTGTATTTAATTTTGCAGTAAAAATCATCTAGCATCAGGGCCATATGGTAACTCAATCTAACAATAATTCAATCGTTTTATTTTAAATTAATTAATTAGTGCTTAAATGTCACTCAGTGGGATGCAGTGCTCCAACTGTGAGATGTGGCAGATCTGTGACGCTTCCAGCGTTCCGGTCAACTACATCTGCAGCAAGTGTAATCAATGGCAGCTCCTCACAGACTGTGTGGCTTGGTTGGAGCAGCAATTGGATGCACTTAGGAGCAAGCAGGTGGCAGAAAGTGTCATAGATATGAGTTATAGACATGTGGTCACACCCAAGGTGCAGGCAGAGAGATGGGTGACCACCACAAGGGGCAGGCAGTCAGTGCAGGAATCCCCTGTGGTTGTCCACCTCCTGAACAGGTATACCCCTTTGGATACTGTCGGGGGATAGCCTATCAGGGGAAAACAGCAGCAGCCAGAGCAGTGCACCATTTCTGGCTCTGATGTTCAGCAGGGAAGGTCAAAGCACAGAAGAACAATATCATAGGGGACTCTATAGGCAGGGGCATAGATAGGCACTTCTGTGAATGTGAAAGAGACTCCAGGATGGTATGTTGCCTCCCTGGTGCCAGGGTCCAGCAAGTCTCAGAACGGGTAGCAGGCATTCTGAATGGGGAGGGCAAACAGGCAGAGGTCGTTGTACATATTGGTACTAACGACATAGGCAGGAAGGGGCATGAGGTCCTGCAGCAGGAGTTCAGGGAGCTATACAGAAAGTTAAAGACAGGACCTCTAGGGTTGTAATCTCAGGATTACATCCTGTGCCACGTGCCAGTGAGGCTAGAAATAGGAAGATAGAGCAGCTAAACACGAGGCTAAACAGTTGTGTAGGAGGGAGGGATTCCATTATCCGGACCACTGGGAGCTCTTCCGGGGCAGTTGTGACCTGTATGAGAAGGATGGGTTGCATCTAAACTGGAAAGGCATAAATATCCTGGCCGCGGTGTTTGCTAGTGTCACACGGGAGGGGAGTGGGGTGTATGGCAGTGGGGTGGGTACCGGAGCAATAGGTCAGAATGTGAAAACATTGAGGGAGAACTAGGGAATAGGGCCAGTATGCCTCTGAGGAAGAGCAGACAGGGAGATGTTGTTGAAAACAGCGGGACTGGTGGCCTGAAGTGCATATGTTTTAATGCAAGAAGTATAACGGATAAAGCAGATTAATTTAGAGCTTGGATTAGTACTTGGAACTATGATGTTGTTGCCATTACAGAGACCTGGTTGAGGGAAGGACAGGATTGGCAGCTAAACGTTCCAGGATTTAGATGTTTCAGGCGGGATAGAGGGGGAGGGAAAAGGGGTGGCGGAGTTGTGCTACTGGTTAGGGAGAATATCACAGCTGTACTACGGGAGGACACCTCAGAGGGCAGTGAGGCTATATGGGTAGAGATCAGGAATAAGAAGGGTGCAGTCACAATGTTGGGGGTTTACTACAGGCCTCCCAACAGCCAGCGGGAGATAGAGGAGCAGATAGGTAGACAGATTCTGGAAAGGAGTAAAAGCAATAGTATTGTTGTGATGGAAGTCTTCAACTTCCTCAATATTGACTGGGACTCACTTAGTGCGAGGGGCTTGTTCAGGGCAGAGTTTGTCAGGAGCATCCAGGAGGGCTTCTTAAAACCATATGTAGATAGTCCAACGAGGGAACGGGTTGTACTGGACCTGGTATTGTGGAATGAGCCCGGCCAGGTGGTAGAAGTTTCAGTAGGGGAGCATTTCGGGAACAGTGACCACAATTCAGTAAGTTTTAAGGTGCTGGTGGACAAGGATAAGAGTGGTCCTAAGGTGAATGTGCTAGATTGGGGGCAGGCTAATTATAACAATATTCGGCGGGAACTGAAGAACCTAGATTGGGATGTTTGAGGGTAAATCAACATCTGACATGTGGGAGGCTTTCAAATGTCAGTTGAAAGGAATTCAGGACCGGCACGTTCCTGTGCAGAAGAAGGATAAATACGGCAAATTTCGGGAACCTTGGATAACGAGAGATATTGTAGGCCTCGTCAAAAAGAAAAAGGAGGCATTTATCAGGGCTAGAAGGCTGGGAACAGACGAAGCCTGTGTGGAATACAAGGAAAGTAGGAAGGAACTTATGCAAGGAGTCAGGAGGGCTAAAAGGGACCACAAAAAGTGATTGGCAAATAGGGTTAAGGAAAATCCCAAGGCTTTTTACACGTACATAAAAAGCAAGAGGGTAGCCAGGGAAAGGGTTGGCCACTGAAGGACAGGCAAGGGAATCTATGTGTGGAGCCGGAGGAAATGGGAAAGTTATTAAATGAATACTTTGCATCAGTATTCACCAAAGAGAAGGAATTGGTGGATGTTGAGTCTGGAGAAGGATGTGTAGATAGCCTGGGTCACATTGCGATCCATAAAGACGAGGTGTTGGTCGTCTTGAAAAATATTAAGGTAGATAAGTCCCCAGGGCCTGATGGGATCTACCAGAGAATACTGAAGGAGGCGAGAGAGAAAATTGCTGAGGCCTTAACAGAAATCATTGGATCCTCACTGTCTTCAGGTGATGTCCTGGAGGACTGGAGAATAGCCAATGTTGTTCCTTTGTTTAAGAAGGGTAGCAAGGATAATCCAGGGAACTACAGGCCTTACATCAGTGGTAGGGAAATTACTGGAGAGAATTCTTCGAGACAGGATCTACTCCCATTTAGAAGCAAATGGACGTTTTAGTAAGAGGCTGCACGATTTTGTGAAGGGGAGGTCATGTCTCACTAACTTGATAGAGTTTTTCGAAGATGCCACAAAGATGATTGATGCAGGTAGGGCAGTGGATGTTGTCTATATTAACTTCAGTAAGGCCTTTGACAAGGTCCCTCATGGCAGACTGGTACAAAAGGTGAAGTCACACGGGATTAGGGGTGAGCTGCCAAGATGAATACAGAACTGGCAGGGAAGGGTGCTTTTCTGATTGGAGGGCTGTGACTAGTGGTTTTCTACAGGGATCAGTGCTGGGACCTTTGCTGTTTGTAGTATATATAAATGATTTGGAGGAAAATGTAACTGGTCTGATTAGTAAGTTTGCAGACAACACAAAGGTTGGTGGAATTGCTGATAGCGATGAGGACTGTCAGAGGATACAGCAGGATTTAGATCGTTTGGAGACTTGAGCGAAGAGATGGCAGATGGAGTTCAATCCGGACAAATGTGAGGTAATGCATTTTGGAAGGTCTAATGCAGATGGGGAATATACAGTGAATGGTAGAACCCTCAAGAGTATTGACAGTCAGAGATCTAGGTGTACAGGTCCACAGGTCACTAAAGTGGCAACGCAGGTGGACAAGATAGTCAAGAAATCATATGACATGCTTGCCTTCATTGGCCGGGGCATTGGAGTATAAAAATTGGTAAGTCATGCTGCAGCTGTATAGAACCTTAGCTTGGCCGCACTTTTTTTTTTTTATAAATTTAGATTACCCAATTATTTTTTCCAATTAAGGGGCAATTTAGCGTGGCCGATCCACCTACTCTACACATTTTTGGGTTGTGGGGGCGAAACCCACGCAGACACGGGGAGAATGTGCAAACTCCACACAGACAGTGACCCAGAGCCGGGATCGAACCTGGGACCTCAGCGCGTGAGGCGGTTGTGCTAACCACTAGGCCACCGTGCTGCCCTAGCTTGGCCGCACTTGGGTATAGTGTTCAGTTGTGGTTGCCACACTACCAGAAGGATGTGGAGGCTTTGGAGAGGGTACAGAAGAGGTTTACCAAGATGTTGCCTGGCCTGGAGGGCATTAGCTATGAGGAGCGGTTGAATAAACTTGGTTTGTTCTCACTGGAACTATGGAGGTTGAGGGGTGACCTGATAGAGGTCTACAAAATTATGAGGGGCATAGACAGAGTGGGTAGTCAGAGGCTTTTTCCCAGGGTAGAGGGGTCAATTACTAAGGGGCATAGGTTTGAGGCGCGAGGGGCAAGGTTTAGCGGAATGTACGAGGCACATTTTTTACAGAGGGTCGTGGATGCTTGGAACACGCTGCCGGAGGAGGTGGTGGAAGCAGGGACGATAGTGACATTTGAGGGGCATCTTGACAAATACATGTATAGAATGGGAATAAAGGGATACGGACCCAGGAAGTGTAGAAGATTTTAGTTTAGACGGGCAGCATGGTTGGCACAGGCTTGGAAGGACGAAGGGCCTGTTCCTGTGCTGTACTTTTCTTTGTTCTTTGTTCTATCTGCCTTCATGTTTCCTTCTAACCTGAAGGAGCAAATGATGTTCCAATGCATTTTGTATTTATTTTCTCTCGATCTGCATTTCAGATAAGGATACATTCCTTATTAAAAAAAGCTGCTTCAACCCTGGCTTGCCCAAGAAAACATACTACCTTTTTACTAATGTTATGATCTTCCTAGAGACCAATAACTTTAAAAAAAAAAGAATCTTAAAGCAAAGAAGAGAATGCCAACGGCAAGAAAACAGACAGTCAAGATTGCACTTTTAAAACTTTTATTTTACAAACCAGCTAAAATCAATAAAATTCAAGCATTAACATGGACATGAAACTTCAAATGAAAAGGCAAATTTCACTTTAATGAGTCACTTTAATAAAGGTATGCCTCATGCGCTGGTATCATTTTCTGCACAAATGTGGTTCCATGTGTAATTTTGCATCTTTCCAACTTGACTTCAAGTATGTAGGATTTCTCACTGCCCACTCAATGGATTTTACCCTCGAGTCACTTTCGCCAGTAATCATAGAAGGAACAAAATGGATGCTTATGGCAAATATAGGGGGATCAAGGCAGAGGATGTCCTTGAGGAGTATAGAAGGTTCAGAGGCGTAATTAAAAAATAAATTTGGAGAGCGAAGAGGGGGCATGAAAAATCACTGGAGGACCAAATGCACTAGGTACACAAGTCTCTCAAGATGACACCGGAGCGTGGTAACTCTCTGCGAGCTCCCTCATTCAGATCCTCTTCTTACATCTCCGTACTAATCTCTTAGAACTTAATTCTAACACTGACATATCACTAACGTTTCTTTTTTCTATGTATTTACATTGTGTATTTTATGTTTGCCCTATTATGTATTTTCTTTTCATGTACGGAATGGTCTGTCTGAGCTGCACGCAGAACAATACTTTTCACTGTACTTCGATACATGTGACAATAAACCAAACCAAAATAATGCAAAATTCCAAGGTGCTTTATAAATATAAGCCAGCGCTCACTGAAGCCACCTTTCAAAAGTGGAGACAGGACGGGGGGCACTGACAGTTAGGGACATATACACTGACGGCTATGTCACAACACTGGACGAACTGACGGCGAGATTTGAGATAGCTAGTGGCAACGAACTAAGGTACCTGCAGCTTAAAAACTTATTGCAGAAGGAGACAAGGACATACCCATGTCCACCATGATAGACACTACTAGAGGAGTTACTTGACGCAAACATTCTAGATAAAGGAAGCTGTAGCGACATGTACGAACGGCTGGTAGAGAGGGCCGACACGCAACAAGGAAGAAATGGGAGGAAGACCTGGGCCCCAAATTGGGTGGGGATTTTGGAGTGAAGCACTACATAGGGTCAACTCCACCTCCACGGCTGCAAGACTCAACCTAATGCTACTAAAGGTGGTACATAGAGTCCACTTAACAAGAACCCGAATGAGTAGGTTCTTTCCGGAGGTGGAGGACAGATGTGAACGGTGCCAAGGGGGCCCTATCAATCACACCCACGTTCTGGTCTTGCCCCAGATTTGTTGGGTATTGGACAGCCTTCTTCGAGGCAATGTCCAAAGTGGTAGGGGTGAGGGTGAAGCCGTGCCCAAAAATGGTGGTCTTCAGGGTATCAGACCAGCCAGATCTATTCCTGGGGGGAGGGGGGGATGCCCTTGCCTTTGCCTCCCTGATCACCTGCCATAGGATTCTGCTTGGCTGGTAGTCAGCAGCACCACCCAAAGCTCCAGACATGGCTGTCCAACCTATCAGAATCTCTCCAAATGGAGAAAATCAAATTCGCCATCCGAGGGTCGGCCAATGGTTTCTTCAGAACGTGGGAGCCATTCACCCAACTGTTCCAGGGTGCTTTTAAAAAAAAATGAAAGAATAAGCAAGGTATACTTCAATTGTCTCTCCAGTACATCAATGTATATCTTCCCCAGTTTTTACCCCCACACCTTGTTTTTCTTTACTTGTTATTTACGTGATGTTAATTATATAGCATTATTGTTTTAATCTGGTTTGTTTTATCTTCTCATTCTTTTTTTCTTTGTGTACACCTGTAAATATAGTGTGTTCGAAAACCCAATAAAAAAAGTAAAAAAATATATTAAGAACAAAAGGGTAACCAGGGAAACGAGTGGTAAATAGCGAGGAGGAAAGCCTTACATTACAGGATGAAATGATAGTTTAGGAAGGATCAATATGATGACACTTCTGTTGTGCAAAAAAGTTGTATTTCCTTATTACGCATTTTCCTTTTAATTCTAAAGTGAAACAGAAGAGTATTCTAAAAATTGGACTTCTTAGCCAGCATTTTAGTTCTGAGAAATGGCCATGTGACTGAAGTTGGGATGGGGATGAAAGTTATTAAGTGGGAGTGTTATAACCTGCCCGGATCCTATTGGCTGGGAATAATTGATTATCCCATGATGTATTATAGGACCAATCAACAAAATAGAAGAACAGAAATTAACTGAGGGATAAATTAATATGGGCCTTTCCTAAAAGGAGCACAGCCCAAAAGAACAAAGAGGAATGGAAACTTAAAAAACATTGAATCAAAATGTGAAAACTGGGGTCAATAAAGCAATCCAACCCCTCGGTGTCCACCGAGCACGGAAGGCTGGTTATCCCATGACACTTGGGGAATGTGAGCTTCCCCAATAAGGAGGGGCGCTAGTAGTTGCAACTGCATAAATAGAGCTGGTCAGTGTGCTACCGGCTGGAGAAGGAAGTATATGCTGTGTACATATTGCTGTAAATAAAGTTACTTTCTGTTTGACTCTACAAACTGGTCTTCACAAAAGGGAGTAAACCCGATGAACATGGGAAAAGAAAGTCAGCTCCTTATCACTCTCATGTCTAAATCGCCACAGGTCTACCCATGAACACTAACAGTTCCTTTGCCACCCCCGGTAAAGGACTTGTGACTCGACCTGTCCAGCCTAGGGTCCAGCACACAACACACAACTGAAGTCCCCCTCCATAATTAACTGATGCATATGGAGATCAGGAATAGACACTGGCACCCTCTGAATAAAATCCGTGTCATCCCAATTTGGCACATATACATTAACCAAAACCACCGACATGCCCGCTAAAACCCCACTTATTATTACATACCTCCCTCCTGACTCCGCCATAATATTGACTGCCTAAAAAGCTACCTTCTTATTAATCAATACCCCCCCCATGTCCTGGCATCAAAGCTGGAGTGAAAAACCTGTCTAATCCATCCCTTCCACAGCCTTATCTGATCTCTAACCCTCAAATGGGTCTCTTGTAAAAAGACCCACATCAGCCCTCAAACTTTTCAAATGGGCAAAAACCCAGAACATTTTAACTGGTCCATTTAACCCCCTCACATCGTTAACCTGGGCTCTTTGAGTGTACTTTAAAAAACCATTCTGTTAAAGATCAGGGCTGGGATTCTCCGTGCTGCAATTGCCCCCGACAAGGGGGCGGAGACTGGGGCGTCGGACCAGCGACGTCTTCCCGGGAGAATCGGCGGCAGTCGTGCACGCGCGGTTGACGTGACACCGGTCGGGATCCGTTGAAAGAAGCCCCCGCGATGATTCTCCACGGACGACTGGCCGAGTTCCCACCGGTGTGGTTCACGTATGGTTCCACCCAGCGGGAGCTCAGAGTCGCAGCTGCGGTAGCTGTCTTTGTGGGGGGCAAAGGTATCCGTCACCGGGAAGGGTCTCCACGACGGCCAGGCCCACAATTGGGGGCTACCGATTGGCCGGCGCACACGATCTGGGGGGTGGCCAACTTCTTCGGCGCGGCCCGCTGTGTGGGTCCGCCATGTCTTGCGGGGCCCCGAAACGGCAGCCGGAGCTGCATGGAGCACTCCGGGGCCCTGCAAGCCCCCTTACAAATGGAGAATCACTCCGGACTTACTAGAAAAAAGTTTGGAGTGATTCACGCCCGTTTTCTCGCGGCCGTTGGGACATAGGCCCATTATTGCAGAATCCCGGCCTAGACGGACAGGAGGCCAAATTAAATGTGAGGGAATGAGAGCAGCAAGAGGGCGTAAAGGGCCAGGATATGGGGAAATTAGAAATGGAAACTGACAGATCGGAGGGGGCATGAGGAAGTGACATGAACACTGAAAACCTGCAGGGCAGCTTTGCTCCAACTTTGCCCCCTAGTCCCTGATGTCATATTGAGTGGCATTTACCAACACATTTAGTGAAAGAGTAACCATCTTAATAAAGCATCTTCATATTCCCTCCGTTATAAGCTTTTAGACCTGAACAAAAATATGTTAAGTCATCCTGAGGGGATTTATTCAGTGAAAAGTGTTATACTTTCAAGTCCACTCTTCAAATATTGCCATTGAAAACCATCATAATTTGGGATTAAATTAACATTCATCAGGTGGATATATACAATGCTATGACAGGATTTAAACATGAGGATGAGAGTTTTAAATTGGTTCTTTTGCAGCACTAGGATAGTGATGGCAGCTGTAATGGGCACGAATTTTAGCAGCCCCCTGGAGACAGGCTAGGAGGAGAGAGGACTGGTATAATGGCAGTAAAAAACCCAACAACTTCCTGTTGCCATAGGATATTTCCAGCAGTGGAACAGAAGCGACTTGGCTGCCCTCATCCAGATGAGGGGAACCAATCAATTCAATTAACCTGCCGATTAGTGGCCATACTACAACACCCGCCCCACCCTCTGGTGGGGCCAGAAGTTAAGGGACATTTGAATGGCTCAGTCATGGATAGGATGAGTTGAAAAATATGACCTTGGTGGACCGGAATTTTCCGGCCATTCACGTCAGTGGGATTTTCCAGGCCCGCTGATGGTGAACCCCCGCCATGGGTTTCCTGGCAGCAAGGGGTACATTCAATGGGAAATTCTGTTGTCAACGATGGGACCAGATGTTCTCGCTGCCGATCAATGGTGGGCTTGAAATGAAATGAAATGAAATGAAATGAAAATCGCTTATTGTCACGAGTAGGCTTCAATGAAGTTACTGTGAAAAGCCCCTAGTCGCCACATTCCGGCGCCTGTCCGGGGAGGCTGGTACAGGAATCGAACCGTGCTGCTGGCCTGCTTGGTCTGCTTTAAAAGCCAGCGATTTAGCCTTGTGAGCTAAACCAGCCCCTGTAGGCTTCCTGTAGGAGGCTTCCTCCTGCTGCTTAAAAACATACGCCGGGTTTCCTGGTAAGTTACACCCATGGTCTTTGTGATAGAGGGAACAGCTTGTATGTGAATAGGAAGCCAAGATTGTGATGAGTTTGGTTCAGTCTGACAGACTGGGTGAGAGGGGAATGGAATCATTGGTAAGCCATGAGATGAAATTTGTGGTGCGTTTTGAAGATAATGGTGTTATGTTTTTAAGTAGTACATCTCTGCTGGTAGAACATCTTGTGATCTGTAGTGATGTCAGCAGAGTGTTTGCACGGGCTTTTATTATTCTTTTCATCTTAGTCTTGTAATACAGTGTACTGGGCTAATGGTAAGATTCTTGGTAGTGTGGATGAGCAGAGAGATCTCGGTGTCCATGTACATAGATCCCTGAAAGTTGCCACCCAGGTTGATAGGGTTGTTAAAAAGGCGTACAGTGTGTTAGCTTTTATTGGTAGAGGGATTGAGTTTCGGAGCCATGAGGTCATGTTGCAGTTGTGCAAAGCTCTGGTGCGGCCGCATTTGGAGTATTGCATGCAGTTCTGGTCGCCGCATTATAGGAAGGAGGTGGAAGCATTGGAAAGGGTACAGAGGAGATTTACCAGGATGTTGCCTGGTATGGGGGGAATATCTTATGAGGAAAGGCTGAGGGACCTGAGGGTGTTTTCAATAGAGAGAAGAAGGTTCAGAGGTGACCTAATAGAGGCATACAAGATGATCAGAGGATTAGATAGGGTGGACAGTGAGAGCCTTTATCCTCGGATGGTGATGGCTAGCACGAGGGGACATAGCTTTAAATTGAGGGGAGATAGATATAGGACAGATGTCAGAGGTAGGCTCTTTACTCAGAGAGTAATAAGGGTGTGGAATGCCCTGCCTGCAACAGTAGTGGACTCGCCAACATTAAGGGCATTTAAATGGTCATTGGATAAACATATGGATGATAAGGCAATAGTGTAGATGGGCTTTCGATTGGTTTCACAGGTCGGCGCAACATTGAGGGCCGAAGGGCCTGTACTGCCCTGTAATGTTCTATGTTAAGCAACATCCCCAGAATAAACATGTTTGTTTTTAAGAAACCCCAAGTATGTGGCAGCCCCATACTTTTTCTCTTTGCGGCAATTTAAAAATATAATTAAAGAGAAAACTGGCAACGAAGATTGAGGCGTTAAAACTGTCACTGGGAAAATTGAAAATGGGTGAAGAGAGACTGTGAAGATTCTTAGGACTGGATTCAAATGACCCCTTGCTTCATACACAAAAATAAATGGAAAGGAGGAAGGCTAAAAGAAATATAGACCCTGAGAGCAGGTATTCTGAAATGGCGGGCAAAACTGACCCCCCCCCCCCCCCCCCCCCCCCATTGGCAGTGATTATGAACTATGCCCTTGAGGTCAGATGATTTTGAGGACCGGTCAGCAGAAGGCCTGTCTTCATTCATGGGGTTTATAATTCTGGTTCCTCTTGGGCTGCTGTACAATAGGACATGGAGCATAGGTAGCCGAGGGGACCAGCTGTTAGCAGAGGGAGGAAGATGAGGGTGCTAAAGATTTTCAGGTAAAAGCACTCTTGCCATCACCTCAGCCAGGAGTAGTGTGAAAGGGCTACATTTGCCATAGAATTGCTGTGTCACCTCCTGCAACTGGACCGACAGCTCCACAACAAGGCAAGGTTGTTGTAGCCAGTGGGCTGTGAATGTCACCGTGGTCTCCAAATGTTATGCCAGTGGCTCCTTCAAGGGGAAGGTGACAACGCTCAAAGTTTACCTTCCATTGCTGTATCAGGGAGACATCAGAGACCCTGTGCAGCAGCAGAAGGAACTTTGCTGCCTTCTCTCTGACGAGACAGAGCAGGTTCGTGCTTCCTGGAACCATTGTCTTGAACTAGCTCTTCAGCAATCCTAGTAAGCTGCTGGCTCATGGATTGCTGAACTGCTGCTGGACTCTGAGAGACAGCAAGCCCTTGTGAGCACTGGTATCTCCATCCACAATGCTCTGTGCCAAGTTGGAGCTGAACTCCTCCTTGACAGTGACAACAGGCTCTCTCGCAGACCTGGCAATGTCCCAGAATCAATACAATAGTGTTCAACTATATTACACTCCATTGAAGCTCTCATCTGTGTTCTCTGCAGCAGAACCTGTTTGTAATGGCTTGTGCCCCTCAGCTTGTGCTTAAATGCTATTAGCACAGTGAGCACTGTGGCTTCACAGCACCAGTGTCCCAGGTTCGATTCCCCGCTGGGTCAGTGTCTGTGCAGAGTATGCATGTTCTCCCAGTGTATGCATGGGTTTCCTCCGGGTGCTCCGGTTTCCTCCCACAGACAAAAGATGTGCAGGTTAGGTGGATTGGCCATGATATATTGCCCTTAGTGTCCAAAAAGTTTAGGGGGGATTATTGGGTTACGGAGATAGGCCGAATGGCTTCCTTCTGCACTGTATGTTCTATGTCTATGTCTATCCCTCCCTACAATATCTGCCAAATCCAACACCACACTACCCTCCTAAAGTGCAAGCATCAAGTCAAAGCATCGTGGGCGGGATTCTCCCAGAGACAGCTCAAATATCATACACTGTACAGACGGATGAAAAAAGAGTTTGCCGATGTACTACTGATCAGTTACTTACTGCACAAAGTGAGTTTGCAGAAACTTCTCAAAAAGTTCCACCTTTAGAAGATCTAGAGAGCTTTACTTTGGAATGGAGACCAGAGAGGTTTGACCCCGGCCCTGGGTCACTGTCCGTGTGGAGTTTGCACATTCTCCCCATGTCTGCGTGGGTCTCATCCCCACAACTCAAAGATATGCAGGTTAGGTGGATTGGCCACGCTAAATTGCCTCTTAATTGGAAAAAAATAATTGGGTACTCAAAATTTATTTAAAAAAAATTTTTTTTAATAAAGGAAAGGAGACCAGAGAGAGTGACGATTCAGATTCTGTTTCCGAGGACTTTTCAATGCTGATAGTGATAGAAATGAACCAGCTACTCAAAAAGGACCACCTACAGAAAGGAATGAGGACACTTCTGAGTTGAAAGTAGCCAAGAAATAAGATACCAGGGGATCTGTTGTATAAATGTTAATTGTCATTGCACTAGGCAGACAGTGGCACAGTGGTTAGCACTGAAGTCTCACGGCGCCAAGGTCCCAGGTTTGATCCCAGCTCTGAGCATGTGGAGTTTGCACATTCTCCTGTGTTTGCGTGGGTGTCACCCCCCCCCCCCCCCCCCCCACCCCAAAAGATGTGCAGCGTAGGCAGATTAGTCCTTTAATTGAAAAAAAATGAATTGGGGGCTTTAAATTTGTTTTTTAAAAATGGTCATTGCACTAATGAAGTAAAGAGGGAGGGGTGTTATGTATCTGGGAATACATTCCTGCTGGTTCTGTGTCATGTGATGTGTAGTGAAGTCAACAGAGTGTTTGCACGGGCTTCGAGCAGATCACCAACTTGATTGTACGAGCAACACTTTTAATAAACCTCCCATCGTGTTTTTCCTCTTTGTGGCAACAAAGAAATATAACACTTATGGAAATGACCTCTCTTCACCCTTTGACCTTGTAACCTTACTTACCTTTGTATTGCAGGGGCAGCATGAAGTTTGAGAGCTGCCTGCCTGAACTCTCCTGGGTGTCATGATCTCTGCACCCACCAACAGGTCAAACTAAACTTTTAGCTCTTGGTTTTTGTCCTATGGTAACATTCCATGCTCTCTGCATAAAGGTGTTTCTCCTAATCTCTGATCTTCCTTCCTTCCTAACTATTTTGTTATGCTGTGCAGTTGATTTTTCCTTTTTGTTTCATTGGTATAAACATGATAGCTGCTTGTAAATATTTCTTGGCTTTACATCTTCGTGGGGTTGAAAATAGCAGAACACTACCTCTGCAACCTTGTTTCTAAGGACCTCTGCTGGGGAGGTGAGGAATTTTCCGATGGTTCTCAGAATCAGACTGGAAAACAGGTCAACATGCGGTATTTTGTAACAATTCATTTGAATTGCACACATTTACACACTTTCTCAGGTTGTGCTACATTGCGCCACTTTCAGATAGGTATGTTTTAAGAACTTTTCTTCATCTGGCCTGTAGCAGTCTTTTGTTTCGCTGAACACAGCGAGCCCAGTGTTGGCTGTGTTTAGGGAAAACCAGTTGAATAAAGGAGACCTCAAAAATACATGAGAACCTTTATTTGCATATGCAAAGAGTCCAATGCCTATTTTAGAAGTGGGTCCTGGGAGCCTCTTTTGAAGCCAATGCCAACATGGTGGGAGATGCAGTGTTAGCTCAGAATGTACGTGCATGCCACCACATTGGATGCTTCCACATAAATTTATGCCTTTAAAATGTAAAGTGTGCAGTGAAAGGTTTGAAAGTTTGTACAATGGATTCGCGCACTGCCAATCCAAAACTGACGAATAAAACTCTTATTATGTAACTTGGAAGAGCCTTCATCAATAGTGTCAATCTACAATTCGTTGTGGAGCTGGTTGGAATCGCACGTGGCTGGTTCCACTCTTATCTATTGAATTGTAGTCAGAGAATCACCATCAATGGCTTCTATTCCCATTCCAGCAGTTACATTGATGTCCCCTATGGAACCATCCTCAGGCCATTCCCATTTCTCATCTCAATGCTGTCTCTAGGCAACAGAATTCGAAGATCCAACATGGTCCTTTCGGATAATGAACCATGGCTGGTGTGGCTGTTCCTGATACCACCCACAACACAGCTCCACGGAATAGGTGGCATTAAGCTTCCAGTTAAAGGTATGTTGCAAGCTACACTCCAATAGAAAAATAAATGAACAAGGAAGTCATTTTCCTTTTTGTGTCAACCTCAACCTCCTTGAGAAAATTAATGAGGTTAACCAGCAAGGGCCTGATTCCAATTGTAAAAAAACCCTTTCTGAAACTTTCCACTGGGTTGGGATGACTGATGAATGCATACGGGATGAAATGAAGGGATGGAGGATGCCAAGCCTGTGTACCTGTTCGAACCATGGGTAATACCCCACCCGCTGGTGGCACAGCGATTAGTACTGCTGTCTAACAGCGCTGAGGACCCGGGTTCGATCCTGGCCCCAGGTCACTGTCCATGTGGAGTTTGCACATTCTCTCCATGTCTGCACCCCCACAACCCAGAGATGTGCAGGGTAGGTGGATTGGCCACACTCAAATGCTCCTTAATTGAAAAAAAAGAATTGCATACTCTAAATTCTTAAAAACAAAATACCCCACCCGGTAATAAAGCAGGTAGAGCAACAACTTGAAGAGATGATCAAGAAAGGTGCCATCTTAGACAACAGAATGGTGTTCCAAAATGGTTCCTGATTCAAAGCCAGATGCGTTGTATTTGCATCTGTTTTGCCCCGATGCAACTCAACAAGGTAATGGTGCGGGAAATCCACTCGATGTCATTGGTGGTTGACAACTTGATCAAATTCTTCAAGAGCAATGTTGTTGAGATTCAATGCTAACAGTTGCTTTTGGTGACTTCCACGAAATGGAAACTCCAGAATGTTGATTACATTTCTCATCCCATTTGACAAATTATGTTTCAACTGCTTACCCTTTGGCAATAACTGAGCACTCAAGATTTTTCAATGCACAGTGTAGCCATGTTCCGAGGCCTGGAAGGTGTCACCTGTCGTATTGATGATGTTTTGGTCCATATTCGGCTGCTGAGGAACATAACAGAAGGTTGCTTGCAGAAAGCAAAGCCAATACTGAACGAGAAATGTAAGTTCTCTAAGACTCTATTTGGCTCTTAGGACATATTGTGCACTTTGGCAGACCTTCCTCAAATGAAGGCAATCAGCGAATTCCCAACGCCATCATCTATCTCAGATCTCCAGCGATTCTTGAACATGCTGGTGAAATTTCGGCCTAACTTGCTGCCAGTCTCAGAGCACATGCGGCACCTTCTCAGAAAGGGCCAGATGTGGTGTTGGGATGTGCATGAAGAGCAAGCATTCAGTCACATAAAGAACATACTGTTCTCACCTCATATCGTGGCTCACTATGACCCACCCCTGCCCATTACTATAGCAGCAAATACCTGGTCCACAGGCTCAGGGACAGTTCTGTTTCAGGAGCAACTGGATGGATCTCACCAACCAGTGTACTTTGCATCGAGAGGACTTTCAGACACAGAATGCTGTTACTGAAAAGGAAGCCCACACAGTCTTGTGAGAAATTCTCTGACTACATTATTGGCCTGAAAATCACCATCGAAATGGATCATAAACCACTGGTCTCATTGTTGAGGTCGCAGCAGAGACCAGGTGATAACTTGTTTTGAACAGCAGAAACTCTTCACCATGATATTTATTTATATATAAATTTAGAGTACCCAATTCATTTATTTCCAATTAAGGGGCAATTTAGCGTGGCCAATCCACCTAGCCTGCACATCATTTGGGTTGTGGGGGCGAAACCCACGCAAACAAGGGAAGAATGTGCAAACTCCACACGGACAGTAACCCAGAGCCGGGATCGAACTTGGGATCTCTGCGCCATGAGGCAGCAGTGCTAACACTGCACCACCTTGCTGCCCATTCACCATGATAGATGATCAGCTGGGACGTAATGAGCTGTTGGTCATTCCAGTCTCCTTTTGGCCAGAGATTCTCCAACAATCCAACATAGGCTGCCTGAGCATCACAAAGTGTAGGGAACGGGCCCAGTTTGCAGTGTGGCAGCTGGGAATATCAATAGCAATTGAAGAAATGATCTCAAACCTGTGCAGAGGGAGCCCTACCAGCTCATGGGAACGGTTGGGAATGGATTTGTTCATGTTTAAAGGCAGGTCCTTCCTCATTATGGTTAATTACTCCTCCTGATGCATCGAAATGAAGCAATTACACACAACAACCACAGAGCTGACTGCAGGTTCTTGAAGGAAGCATTTGTGAAACATGGCATCCTGGACCTAGGTGGTTTCCGATAATGGCCTGCGATTGACAAATAAATGCTTCACTCAATTTTCCATCAGTTACGGTTTTCAACACCCACCAGTTCCCTAAGGTATTCACAATCAGATGGTGAGGCAGAAAGAGACGCCCATGCCATTAAAACTCTTTTGAGATAAAACAAAGACTTCCCAAAGGTGCTTTTAACATATAGATCTGCCCTGCTATAATGTAGATTGGCCCCACCAGAGCTTCTGATGGACAGAAAACTTTGCACTCAACTCTATCATGATGATGGAGATAAAAACCCAAATTATATGTGGACTTATTGAACTTTTAAATAAGGCAGGTGTTTTTAAAAATGGATATGTAAGCCAAAGATGGCTGAGGGTGTAAATTCTGGCAATGTTAAATTCAGTCACTGTGTGAATGGCTCTGATGTGGGTAATACGCAGAGAGAGACAATGCAATGTTCGCACCCTGTCTCAGACAGTCATTTGAAAAGAAAAAGTCATTCCAGTGTATACTGGCATCTCATGTGGAGATAATAGAAGCTGATTACCATCTCAGCAGGAATGGTTTTCTGCAAATAATGTCGGACACCGGTTTGTGGATTTTCGACTTCCAGGAAAAGACAAGAGACGGGGATAAAAGCTAACTGGGAAACTTGGTCAGTGTGGACTAGTGGTGGGTGTGCCAGAATGTGTGACACAGAAACAAAAGTCAGCAGCAGTCAGCCCCGCAGTTCTTACAGGTAAATATACAAGTCTCATTCTCTCTGATTGCTGAAACAAGTCAGGTTGCGACAGTTGAAAAGGAAGCGGGACAACTCCTCAGCTGAGCTGCAGGACCCGAGAATCTTGAAACCATCTACTCAACTGCTGAAGTCAGCCCGACTGGAATCATAAATCTCAAATGGCTGAAATGTTTCATTTTCTAATTCTCACGGAAAAATCAAAGTCTGATTCGTAAATCGTTGCTTTTCTTGTTTTTGGACTCACTTCCCATTTCTTTTTTAAAAAAAGTATTTATATTCAACAGATTTTCAAAATTTCCACAAAACAACAACCCCAAACAAACAACCCCCCCCCCCCCCCATCCCACCCCAACAATCAATAGTAACCAACTCCCGAAAGTGCATGATGAATAAACCCCAACAATTGTCGAGCTCCTCCCCCCCCCCCCCCCCCCCCTCCCCAGCTCAAACTTCATCTTCTCCAGGGTCAAAAACTCCAGCAGGTGCCCCCGCCACACTGAGGCACAGGGTGGAGAGACTGACCTCCACCCCAATAGGACCTGCCTACGAGTGATCAGCCAGGCGAAGACTAAAACATCCCCCCCGCTTCCACCTATAAATCGGTGGTCCGACACCCCAAATATGGCTTCTAGGAGACTGGGCTACACATTTACACGCAAGACCCACGGGAGTGTACTGAACACCGTCCTCCAAAACCTTCGGACAGGACCAAAACATATGAACAATGTTCGCAGGGCCCCTCTATATCGTTCACAGACATCCTCCACCCTCTCAAACAGCCGGCTCATCCTTGCTTTTGTGAGGTGCGCCCTATACTCTACCTTCAATGGGCAGGGAATTCCATAGATTCACAACCCTTCGGGTGAAGAAGTTCCTCCTAAACTCAGTCCGAAATCTACTTCCCCTTATTTTGAGGCTATGCCCCCTAGTTCTACTTTCACCCGCCAATGGAAACAACCTGCCTGCATTTATCCTATCTATTCCCTTCATAATTTTATATATTCCTATAAGATCCCCCTGCATCCTTTTAAATTCCAACGAGTACAATCCCAGTCTACTCAACCTCTCCTCGTAATCCAACCCCTTCAACATAGAACATAAAACATACAGTGCTGAAGGAGGCCATTCGGCCCATTGAGTCTGCACCAACCCACTTAAGCCCTCACTTCCACCTTATCCCTGTAACGCAATAATCCCTCTTAACCTTTTTGGTCACTAAGGGCAATTTATCATGGCCAATCCACCTAACCTACACGTCATTGGACTGTGGGAGGAAACGGGAGCACCCGGAGGAAACACACAGGGAGAATGTGCAGACTCCGCACAGACAGTGACCCAGCGGGGAATTGAAGCTGGGACCCTGGTGCTATGAAGCCATAGTGCTATCCACTTGTGCTACCGTGCCACTCTGGGATTAACCTAGTGAATCTCCTCTGCACACCCTCCAGCACCAGAACGCCCTTTCTCAGGTAAAAAGACTAAAACTGAACACAATACTCCAGGTGACTCCAGATTTTCAATGTGGCCACCACCACCGGACTCACTGAATACTTTATGGCACCATCCGGAGCAGCACTATTGCCAGCGCCCGCAACCCAAGCCCCTACAAGAGCCCGTCTCCACCTTTACCCACAAAACACCCCCTTCTTGCTGCAGCCCCGTACCGTTTACGCTATTGCTGCCCAATAATAATACAGCAAGTTTGGGATGCATCGCAGCCCCCCGTCCTCCTCCCATCCCCTCTGCAGTACCATCCTCCTAATCCCCATCTTCCCCACACAAATGAACAAAGAGATCAACTTGTCCACTCCCCTGAAGAAGGACTTCGGTAAAAAGACCGGCAGACATTGAAAGAAAAACAGGAATCGTGGCAAAACATTCATTTTAATTGCCTGAACCCAGCCCGCCAACGAGAAAGGGAGATTGTTCCACCTCAACAAATCGACCTTCACCCTCGGCCTTCACCCTCCCCACCAAGCTAGCGTAATGAAACTGAAGTCCTGCCCAATCCCGGGCCATCTGCACCCCAAATACCAAACGTGGGTTGCCGCAAAGCGGAATTATAGATTTTACAGTGCAGAAGGAGGCCATTCGGCCCATCGAGTCTGCACTGGCTCCTGGA
Source organism: Scyliorhinus canicula (assembly GCF_902713615.1). Classification (NCBI taxonomy): domain Eukaryota; kingdom Metazoa; phylum Chordata; class Chondrichthyes; order Carcharhiniformes; family Scyliorhinidae; genus Scyliorhinus; species Scyliorhinus canicula. The sequence goes on along the minus strand of NC_052165.1, from coordinate 53,740,171 downwards.
AAGAGCACCCTACCCAAGGTTAACACCTCCACCCTATCCCCATAACCCAGCAACCCCTCCCAACACTAAGGACAATTTTGGACACCAAGGGCAATTCATCATGTCCAATCCACCTAACTTGCACATCTTTGTACTGTGGACTGTGCACACACGGGGAGGATGTGCAGACTCCGCACAGACAGTGACCCAAGCCGGAATCGAACCTGGGACCCTGGAGCTGTGAAGCGATTGTGCTATCCACAATGCTACCGTGCTGCCCCACACCCGCTCCTACTCCCAGTGGGGGGACCATAAAACACCCACTTCCCCCTAGATTCAATTTATACCCCGAAAACGTACGTCCCGAAACTCTGGAGCGGCTCCATTATACTCCTCACCGACACGCTCGCTTCTGAAGTATACAAAGCAGATCATCAGCATATAGGACACCCTATGCTCCACTACTCCCCTCACTATCCCCTTCCATAACTCTGAGCTCCTTAGTGTAATGGCCAAGGGCTCTAAAGCCAATGCAAACAGAAGGGGGACATAGGACACCCCTGCCTCATACCCCGGTGCTATGTAAAAAACCCTGAATTCATGTTGTTAGTGCGCAAACCTACCATCGGTTCCTTATACAACAGCCACTACCATGCCACAAACCTAAGCCCAATTCCAAACGTCTTCAATACCGCTATCAGATAACCCCACTCTACCCGATCAAACACCTTCTATGCATCCACCCCCTCCATCTCCCTTCCCTCTGCCAGAGAAAGGATCACATTCAGCAACAAGAGCAACTGACTTCCCTTCACAAACCCCGTCTGGTCCTCCTTAGTCACCTTTGGGAGATATCCCTCCAACCTTAACGTCAACACCTTTGCCAGTATCTTGGCATCTACATTCAGCAGAGATATGGGCCTAAACACCCACACTCCACTGGTTCCTTATCTTTCTTTAGTAGCAACGAGATGGAAGCCGGTCCCACCTTTTACGGCAAGACACCCCTGCCTAACGCATCCTCAAACATTCCCACCATCAACAGTGCCAGCTTGTCTTTAAATTCCTTATGAAATTCAACCGGGAACACATCGAGACCCCCATCTTCCCTGCCTGCATTCTTCCAATCACCTTCTTCACCTCCTGCTCTCCACTGGCTACTCCAACCCTGCCCTATCCTCCTCCCTAGCCTCTGATACACAGCCTGTCCAGAAATTCCCTCATCCCCGCTCGTCCTCCGGTGGCTCCTACCTATTCAGGTCCCTATAAAATTCCTCAAATACTTTATTAATCCACTCTGGAGCCACCACCAACTTCCCCGTCCTATCCCCGTACCCAAATTATCTCCCTTGCCGCTGCCTCCCTCCGGAGCTGGCCAGCCAGCATAGGTCCTGACTTCTCTCCACACTTGTAGACAGCCCCCTTGCCCTTCTCAACTGACGCACCACTTTCCCTGAACAATTGATCAAATCTCACCTGCAACTCCTTCCTCTTGCCCAGGAGACCCGGGTCTGGGTCCCCTGCATACTTTCCACCCACCTCCAAATTCTCCTCAATCAGTCTTTGGTGTTCCTCCCTCTCCTCCCTATCCATCTAAGCCTTGAAGAGATCATCTCCCCCCTCACTATCACCTTCAGAACCTCCCAGACACATGACAGTAAACACAGTTGCACGGAGAGACTCAAGTAGAAGCCAACATGAAAGTAACTCCTATCCTGCGCTATACTTTTTAAATACTTTTTTAATTGTTTGAGTTAAAGAAAGAGTGAGTTTATGTGTTACCAGTGAACACTGCTGTTCAATCTTATAAGCCTCTGAACCTCTTCATGAGATCTACTGAACAAACCCTTACAACAACATCCAGTACTGGATGTAAAAACCCTGGGGGCTGGATTCTCCGATTTCCAGGCTATGTCCGGAGGATCCGTGGTGCCGGCCCAGCACCAATCCTCCGACCGGTGAGGGGCTAGCAGCCGTGCAAAGTAAAATGTACGGCCTCCATGCCAAAAACGGCCTGGAGAATTGCCGGATCCTTGACTGCGCATGCGCACGGCAATGACCGGCAGCAGTCGCGCCGTACAACATGGGGCCCGCCATGCACAGGCCCAACCTGCCAGATAGTGCCCCCCTGGACACGCCCTCGCCACCCTTGGCAACTCCCCACCATTACCCCCCCCCCCCCGGCCCTCGCCGAAACCACCCTGACCAGCAGCACAGCCCCCGCCCGACTCAATATGAGGCTGGGAGATAGCCTGCTCCAAGGCCTGTGCCCCTGCTATCTAACCTGCCCTCTGGCTTAGAAGGTGCCAGCTCTTCCCCAGGCGGGTGAGATAATGTTGCTGAGGGAAGGAGTAAATACAAGTCTGGTGTATGGCTTCTGGATAAACTGAGAAGAAAACGACTGAGCAAAAGATATTTGACTTGCTTATTTCGAGGGTAGGAAACACATGACAAAGGCACTGCCATGAGTGAGTTCAGTCCCAGGGGAGTGAACAGAGCGCCTTACAGCAGGGGCTCTGTGAGCTGACAAAGTGCCTTTGTTTTAAACAGCTTCACTTGCTTACTGCCAGTTGGCTGTACCAGCACTCAGCTCCTCCCATGGCTTTCAAACAGCCTCACATTATTTATACCATAAATAGCCAGAAGTTAGAAAAGAAATCTGATCCTTAGGCAGCGTTTTTAAGAACCGAGCAGCTTAACTCTTTTTCCCAACACAGACTTTCAAAACATTGGTCGAAGTTGAGCAGCATGGCTGGAGTATTGTTTTATTAAAACCGAACCATATTGGACTTGTGCTGTTTTTCAATTGAAATGCGCACCATTTAATCATTAATCATTTAACTTTAACAAAGGAGGCAATAGTTATTAATAATTAACAAACCAAAGCAACACTCAGAGGACAGCCTGCGCTCAAGACGTTCGCTGTCATCGTGGGTGGGAGCAGTGACCAGTGGGTAGGAGAAAGTAAAGGGAGTGTGAGAAGATTAACAAAGATGGAAGTAGAGATAACTTCACAACAGCTAGAATTCAGCACTGTCCAGAAAGGTTTTGTCTTTGACTAATACTGAATCTCCAGCAGGGTTAAAAGACAAATGGCTCTCTGTTGGGAGCCTGCAGACTACAGTGTTTTTGAGTAATGTGATCTTTCCTTATTTTCCTTTCCCCAAGAATGCACGATTAATTTGATGGAGGATAATGTTATTTTTATAATCCAAAGTGGCTAACTCAGTCACTTGTTCAGTCTATTCCTGCTTGTCAGCTCAAGTACTGGTATTTGATAGCATACCCCATTGATTCACTTTGACAGATCTGTATAAAATACCAAAGTACTTTTAAAATTATTACCATGATAATAAATTCTGAACAGTGACGTGCCAGAATAAAACCCAGAGTTGTCAATAGGAAAATCCAAGGTTAGATTGGTCAGCCACAGATTGGCCGCATTCTCAAGGTATCACTTCGTACCAAAACATGAAAATGGTTGAAAGACATATTTCAAGGTTAAAAACTGTTGGTGCCTTAATTTGAGCTCAGTGTCTAGTTTATTTTGGTGCAGTATCTTTGTGTCCCGCCAATTCGTAAGAAATAGAAGCAGGAGTAGGCCATTCAGCCCATTGTGGTGAATCAGAATCCTAGTAATTCACACTGTGTTATATTGTATGTGTTGTGTCTCTGTAAGCTCGGTATACGAGCAGTTGCGCGGCTCTGCCCATAGGGGGAGATCAGGAGTTTGTACTGGGCTCCACCCTTGGCTCTGCCCTTGGCTCCTCCCACTAACTGGAAGTATAAAGATCTGCAGTTGTGAGCCTGCTGCCAGTTCATCTCATCGCAGGCAGGCTCAGTTGTAAGACTATTAAAACCACTGTTCACTTCCAACCACGTGTCTTGTGAATTAATGGTCACATCAATTTAATAGTCTTCGGAAACTTGAAGAAAACGACTATGGAATCAGCCCACAAACCTGATCGACTAGAACTCGACCCGCAGGCTGCAGAGGCGAAAGAAATCTTTCAACACTGGCTCAGATGTTTCAAGGCCTATCTGGCTGAATCAAGCACATCAGAAACTACAGAGGAGCAGAAACTCAGTCTACTGCACGCAAGGGTGAGCCACCGTATCTCTACTCAACTTAACAGTATTACCTCGTATACGGAGGCCCTAGCCATGCTAGATCGAATGTACATGAGGCCCATCAACGAGGTCTACATGCGCCACATTTTTATGACCCGCCGCCAGCGCCCCACGGAGTCGTTGGATGAATTCCTGCGGGATTTAAAAGCTTTAGCTTGGGACTGTAATTACCAAGCTGTATCAGCCGAACAGCATATGGAGCTCGCTGTCAGAGATGTGTACGTGGCAGGGCTCAGGTCAAACTATGTGCGCCAGTGGTTGCTTGAAAAAGGGGCCCAGAACTTGGAGGACACTGTAGAATTGGCTACTACCATGGAGGCCTCGTTCCGCAGCCTCACCTCGTTCCCCGCGGACCAAGTGACTCCATCCTGGGCCCCCGACCAGCGACTGCCCAGGCCTGCGCCGCGCGGCCACCCACCCACTACGCAGCCCCAGTGCCATTTTTGCGGACAGCCCCAGCACCCACAGCTGCACTGCCCGACCCGCAACGCGACCTGCAGCAGCTGCGGTCGCAAAGGACACTATGCCCGGGTATGCCTAGCGAAGAAATCCCCCTCTCCAAACTCTCCCGCAGCCCAGAGCACTCGTTTCCAAAACTCACAGGCCCGCAGGCCCCGAAATGCTGCGGCCTGTACTCCGACTCCGCCCCCACCCGACATGTGCGACTCATGGGGTCCGCCATCTTGGCAACCCCCCTCCACGCGGCCGGCCATGTGCGACTCATGGGGGCCGCCATCTTGGGCGCCATCTTCCTCGCCGCCCGCCACGTGCGATCCACGGGGCGGCCATCTTGGGATCCATCCTCTTCAAACGCTGAAACTCACCTCGAACACTACGAACTCAGAGGGCAGTCATCACGGGGCCACTCCAGCACAGCTGATCGAGCCGCCGACTACCCGCAACTCAGCGCGGTCACGTTGGACCAGTCGCATCCGAAACACCTCCGCAACTCAATGATGACCGTTAAAATCAACGGGTACAGGACACCGTGCCTCTTTGACTCCGGGAGCACCGAGAGTTTCGTGCACCCAGATCTGGTAAGACGCTGTTCGCTCCCTATCTTCTCTGCACGGCAAACTATCTCCCCCGCTTCGGGCTCTCACTCTGTTCACCTCCAAGGGCGCACCGTCGCGACCCTAACGATCCAGGGCACTAGCTACTCGAACTTCCAGCTATACGTACTCCCCGAACTCTGCACCCCACTCTTACTGGGACTCGACTTCCAGTGCAACCTGAAAAGCCTCACACTCAGCTTCGGTGGGCCCTTGCCCTCACTCACTATCTGCAGCCTCGCTATGCTAAAAATTGACCCCCCTCCACTCTTTGCCAATCTCACGCCGGACTGCAAACCCGTAGCCACTCGCAGCAGGCGATACAGCCTGCAGGACAGGGTATTTATCAGCACCGAGGTCCATAGGCTTCTACGTGAGGGGATCATAGAGGCCAGTAACAGTCGCTGGAGAGCTTAGGTGGTGGTCGTCAAGACCGGGGAAAAATTCCGAATGGTAGTGGACTATAGCCAGACCATTAATCGCTTCACACTCCTCCCCTCCCCTGGATTGCAGATATGGTGAATCAGATCGCCCATTACAAAGTCTTCTCCACGGTGGATCTGAAGTCTGCATACCACCAGCTCCCAATCCGCCCGGAGGACCGCCACTACACGGCGTTCGAGGCCGACGGCCACCTCTTCCACTTCCTCTGGGTTCCCTTTGGCGTCACGAATGGGGTCTCTGTGTTCCAACGAACAATGGACCGAATGGTGGACCAGTACGGGCTGCGGGCCACGTTTCCGTACTTGGACAACGTCACCATCTGCGGTCATGATCAGCAGGACCACGGCGCCAACCTCCACCGATTTCTCCAAACTGCCCAGAAACTCAACCTCACGTATAACCCGGAGAAATGCGTTTTCCGCACGACCAGGCTAGCCATCCTCGGCTATATCGTGGAAAACGGAGTCCTGGGCCCCGACCCGGACCGTATGCAACTCCTACAACTCCCTCTCCCTCATTGTCCCAGGGCCTTCAAAAGATGCCTGGGGTTTTTCAAATATTATGCCCAGTGGGTCCCTCAGTATGCAGACAATGCCCGCCCACTATTTAAGGCCACACTCTTTCCTCTATCAGATGAGGCTCGCCAGGCCTTCACCTGCATCAAGGAGGACATTGCCAAAGCGACCATGAATCCGTCCCTTTCCAGGTAGAGAGCGATGCCTCAGAGGTAGCTCTCGCAGCCACACTAAACCAGGCAGGGAGACCAGCCGCCTTTTTCTCCCGAACCCTCTCCGCTTTGGAACTTCGACACTCCTTGGTCGAAATGGAAGCACAAGCCATCGTGGAAGCTATACGTCACTGGAGGCACTACCTTGCAGGTAGGAGGTTCACCCTCATCACTGACCAAAGATCAGTAGCCTTTATGTTTGACAACTCACAAAGGGGCAAAATTAAAAACGATAATATCCTACGGTGGAGGATCAAACTCTCCACCTACAAGCACGATATCATGTACCGACCGGGGAAGCTCAACAAGCCCCCAGATGCCCTGTCCCGCGGCACGTGCGCCAGCGCGCAAGACGACCGCCTGAAAGCTATCCACAATGACCTCTGCCACCTGGGGGTCACCCGGCTCGCCCACTACGTCAAAGCCCGAAATCTGCCTTTCTCCACCGAGGAGGTAAAAGCCATCACCAGGAATTGCCCAATCTGTGCGGAGTGCAAACCGCACTTCTATAGACCAGACAGGGCCCACCTGGTAAAGGCCTCCCGGCCCTTTGAATGCCTGAGCATCGATTTCAAAGGGCCACTCCCCTCGACCAATCGGAATGTGTACTTCCTAAACGTCATAGACGAGTTCTTCCGCTTCCCCTTTGCTATCCCGTGCCCCGATATGGCCTCCCACACAGTCATTAGGGCCCTGCACAGCATCTTCACCCTGTTTGGTTTCCCCAGCTGTGTACACAGCGACAGGGGTTCGTCCTTTATGAGCGACGAGCCGTGTCAGTACCTGCTCGAGCAGGACTACCAGCTACAACCCCAGGGGGAACGGGCAGGTGGAGAGGGAGAATGCGATGGTCTAGAAGACCGTCCTACTGACCCTCCGGTCCAGGAAGCTCCCGATCTCCCATTGGCAGGAAGTCCTCCCAGACGCGCTTCATGCTATTAGGTCCCTCCTATGTATGGCCACCAATCAGACCCCTCACGAGCGGCTATTTGTTTTTTCCAGGGGCACTACCACGGGGGTTTCGCTCCCAGCATGGTTGAAGACACCGGGCCCGGTTCTCCTCCGGAAGCACGTCCGGACCCACAAAACTGACCCACTCGTGGAGAGAGTGCTCCTACTCCACTCGAACCCCCAATACACGTTCATCGAATACCCTGATGGCCGTCAGGACACTGTTTCCCTCCGGGACCTGGCGACTGCAGGATCCAACTCCGACACCACTACCGCCGAGACGCCCCTCACACTACACCCCACCCAACCCCCCGCACCCGGTGCCCCCACGCCTGCAGGTTCACTGCCCGTGCTCCGCGCGCCCCGCGCCTATGGGTTTCCGGTGCTCCCCGTCACCAGTCGAACCAGTCGGATACGAAGCTCGGACCGAATCACCCCTGGGGTCCGCCATGGTTCCCTCGCCGACCGTTACCACCCAGCCACCAGAAGAGGCTGCAACCCTGGTGCTTCGTAGATCTCAGAGAACGACTCGACCGCCGGACCGACTCAATTTGTAGACCCATCACCCCCGCTGGACTTGATTTTTTTACAGGGGGTGAATGTGGTGAATCACAATCCTAGTAATTCACACTGTGTTATATTGTATGTGTTGTGTCTATGTAAGCTCGGTATACGAGCAGTTGCGCGGCTCTGCCGAAAGGGGGAGATGAGGAGTTTGTACTGGGCTCCACCCTTAGCTCTGCCCTTGGCTCCTCCCACTAACTGGAAGTATAAATATCTGCAGTTGTGAGCCTGCTGCCAGTTCATCTCGTCGCAGGCAGGCTCAGTTGTAAGACTATTAAAACCACTGTTCACTTCCAACCATGTGTCTTGTGAATTGATGGTCACATCACCCATCTAGTCCACTGGTTAACATAGAACATAGAACAATACAGCACAGTACAGACCCTTCAGCCCACGATGTTGTGTCAACCATTTATCCTAATCTAAGATCAACCTAACCTACACCCCTTCAATTTACTGGTCTCCATGTGCCTGTCTAAGAGTCGCTTAAATGTCCCTAATGACTCTGACTCCACTACCTCTGCTGGCAGTGCATTCCACACACCCACAACTCTCTGTGTAAAGAACCTACCTCTGACATCTCCCCTATACCTTCCTCCAATCACCTTAAAATTATGTCCCCTCGTGACAGCCATTTCCACCCTGGGGAAAAGTCTCAGGCTATCACTCTATCCATGCCTCTCATCACCTTGTACACCTCTCTGTCATCTTCGCTCCAGTGAGAAAAGCCCCAGCTCCCTCAACCTTTCTTCATAAGACATGCCCTCCAGTCCAGGCAGCATCCTGGGAAATCTCCTCTGTACCCTCTCCAAAGCAGATTATTTCAGATATTTGTTTTTTACTCTCCTGCTGTACTTTCTGTAATGTTTTTCTTTCTAAAAGCTAATAATGTGAGAGATGGTAAACAAAAGCAGCATATTACAAATCACATTGTGTACTCCTCTTAACACAGAGGTGTTCAATTTTTGAAACAATTTACCTTTAACCCCTAATTTCTGTGAACTGGATTCAATTTGAACAGGCCTTAAAAATCTTCTTGTAAAGTTGGAACAATATTGGGCGAAATCCTCCGACCCCCAGCAGGGTCGGAGAATCGCCTGGGGCCACCGAAAATCCGCCCTCGCCGTGGCAGAGATTCTCCGCCACCCGGGAAGTGGCGGTGGCGGAATCTCGCCACTCCGATCGGCGAGGCCCCTGCGGCGATTCTCCGGTCCGGGTGGGCCGAAGTCCCGCCGCTGGGAGGCCTCTCCCGCCGCCGTGGTTTGAACCACCTCTGGTGGCAGCGGGATCGGCGGCGCGAGCGGGCTCCCGGGGTCCTGGGGGGGGGGGCACGGGGCGATCGGACGCCGGGGGGTGCCCCCCCTTTGGGGAGGCCCAACCCCGGAGTGGTTGGCGCCACTCCCCTACACCGGGACCCCCCGTCACACCGGGTAGGGGAGAATCCCGCCCATTGTTTCTCTTTCTAAAATAAATGGCATATTAAATATTATAAATTCACCAGCATGCTTCTCTTTCTGGAGTCTGGCTTCTTGTCCAATTCAATGGTAGGACTTTCATCGTTGAGTCTTAGGGAGAAAATGTATCAGCTAAGTAGCTGCAGCCCAACTGTGGATTGTGGAGATGAAAAAGGCAAGAATATATGATATTCACGAAAGGTCGGCATGGGAAGGAGAAGAATATATGCCAGCAACATTCAGAGTGACTCCCACTTTCTTTTCATACCACACATGCCCTGATCTATTTGTGGTAAATGTATTCACCATAATGCATGCATAATACTGTAACCTGTGACCTATGACCTGGAAGTGATGAAATGAACTGCTTCCAGGTAAAGTACTGTAACCCCGGTATGGCTCCGCCTCTGGCTCCGCCCACACCGGGGAATATATAAGCCGGCCTCTTGTAGGTGGCATCCATTCTGTACTACTGACTCTGGCTAGGCAAGTTCATGACTAATAAAGCCTACTTCTAAAACTGGACAGGCTCAAACTCGACGCCCGCGTGTCCGAAGCCAAGGAAATATTTGAATGTTGGCTCCGATGCTTCGAGGCCTACCTCGGCTCCTCCTCAACGCCTCCCACAGAGACTCTCAAGCTGTGACTCCTCTACACCCGGGTGAGCCATCGAATCTCGGTAATGATCGAAAAAGCGGCCACGTACGAGGCGGTGGCCGCAATTCTCAAGGCGCATTTCATGAAGCCCGTAAATGAGGTGTTCGCCAAATACCTCCTCACTACTCGCCATCAACGCGCCGGAGAATCGCTGGACGAATATCTCGAAACGCTGACTCTACTCGTGAATAACTGCAGCTACCGAGATGTGACGGCGGAGGAACATATGAACTCACAGATCCGGGACATCTACGTGGCAGGGGTCCGCTCGAACTATATCAGGCAGCTCCTGCTGGAAAGCGGGACCTCCGACCTGTGGGAAACGGTAAAGCTAGCGACCTCTTTGGAGGTGGCCTACTAGAACCTCAGCGCATTCCCCACAGGCCTGCCGAACCCTCGTGGATGCCCTCGTCGCGACCCCCGTGGGCCAGACTATGTCGCAGGCCTGTGCCGCGCGTCTGCCAGCCCAGTTAGGGGAAATGCAGTGCTACTTCTGCGTCCAGGGCAAACACCCCCAGCAGCGCTGCCCGGCCCACACATCAACATGTAGTGATTGTGGGGGGAAAAGGGGCACTTCGCTAGAGTATGTCTGGGCCGGCCTAAGGCCCAGAAATCGAAAACACACCAGGCCCGACCCATAGACTCGCAGCCGCACAGACCCTGCAATGCGACTGCGTGCCTGCCCGGAACGCCCCCGTCAGATGCGTCATTGGCAGCATGCGACTCGTAGGGGCTGCCATCTTGGTCACCGGCCCCAACACCGACCGACATGTGCGACTCACTGGGGCCGCCACCTTGGCCGCCGGCCACAACACCGACCAACACGTGCGACCGATGGGGCCGCCACCTTGGCCGCCGGCCCCAACACCGACCAACACGTGCGACCGATGGGGGCGGCCATCTTGGTCATCATCTTCGCCCCAGCCCGACATGTGTGACTCATGGGGGCCGCCATCTTGTGACTCCACCGACCACACAGACTACCGGCAGCTGGGCGCAGTCACCCTCGACCAGTCACAGCCAAAACAACTGAAGAACTCCATGATGGTTGTCTGGGTCAACGGGCACGAGACCCCCTGCCTTTTCGACTCCGGGAGCACAGAGAGCTTTGTCCACTCCGACACGGTAAGGCGCTGCTTTCTCCACACCTACCCAGCCTCCCAAACAATCTCCCTTGCCTCCGGGACCCATTCGGTTCAGATCCGGGGTTACTGTATCTCCAATCTTGCGATGCAGGGCGCAGAGTACGCGCATTTTAAGCTCTACATCCTCCCCACCTCTGCGCCCTCCTACTGCTAGGATTGGATTTTCAATGTAACCACCGAAGCGTGACCCTACAGTTCGGCGGACCCTTGCCTCCCTCACGGTGTGCAGCCTCGCGACCCTCAAGGTCTCCCCCCCTTCACTCTTTGCGAACCTCACTCCTAACTGTAAGCCCATCGCCACCAGGAGCAGACGGTACAGTTCGTTGGACATGACGTTTATCAAGTCGGAGGTCAAGATGAAGGCATCATCAAGGCCAGCAACAGCCCCTAGAGAGCGCAAGTGATGGTCGTCTGGACCGGGGAAAAGAATCGAATGGTTGTGGACTACAGCCAGACAATTAACCGATTCACGCAACTCAATGCGTACCCCCTCCCCCGCATAGCGGAGATGGTCAACCAGATCGAACAGTACCGTGTATTCTCCACGGTCGACCTGAAGTCGGCCTACCACCAGCTCCCAATCCGCCCGGAAGATCGCCACTACACTGCTTTCGAGGCAGCCGGCCGGCTATTCCACTTCCTCAGAGTCCCCTTCGGCGTCACTAACGGGGTCTCGGTCTTTCAGAGAGCGATGGACCGAATGGTGGACCAATACGGTTTGCGGGCTACATACCCGTACTTGGACAATGTGACCATCTACGGCCATGACCAGCAGGACCATGATGCCAACCTCCAGAGGTTCCTCCAGGCCGCCCAATCCCTCATTCTCACACACAACAAGGAAAAATGCGTCTTCCGTACTACCTGATGAGCCATTCTCGGCTATGTTGTTGAGAATGGAGTCCTAGGGCCCGCCCCCAACCTTATGCTCCGTCTCCCAGATCTCTCCCCTCCCCACAGCCTCAAGGCCCTAAAACGATGCCTGGGGCTGTTCTCCTACTACGCCCAGTGGGTCACCAACTATGCGGACAAAGCCCGCCCACTTATTCAAACAACCACATTTCCCCTGACGGATGAGGCCTGTGCGGCCTTCAGCCGCATCAAGGCCGATATCACCAAGGCCGCAATGCAAGCAGTGGATGAGTCCATCCTTTTCAAGTAGAGAGCGACGCGTCAGACGTCGCGCTGGCCGCCACACTCAACCAGGCGGGCAGGCCAGTAGCATTTTTTCTAGGATCCTCCACGCTTCCGAAATTCAACACACGTCGGTCGAGAAAGAAGCAAAAGCCATAGTGGAAGCCGTGCGGCACTGGGGGCACTACCTAGCTGGTAGGAGGTTCACCCTCGTCACCGACCAACGATCGGTAGCCTTCATATTCGACAATGCACAATGGGGCAAAATAAAAAATGATAAAATCTTGAGGTGGAGGATCGAACTCTCCACCAACAACTACGATATCAAGTAGTTGGGTATATCGTATACCTGTCCCGTGGCACATGCACCAGCATGCAAGATGACCAACTTCGGGCTATCCATGATGACCTCTGCCACCCAGGGGTCACCCGGATAAGCTACTTCATTAAGGCCCGCAACCTGCCCTTCTCCTCCGAGGAGATCAAGGCCATGACCAGGGACTGCCAAGTCTGCACGGAGTGCAAACCGCACTTCTACCGGCCAGACAAGGCCCACCTGGTAAAGGCCTCCCGACCCTTTGAGCGCCTAAGTATTGACTTCAAAGGGCCACTCCCCTCCACCAACCGGAATACATACTTTCTCACCGTTATCGATGAGTACTCCCGCTTCCCCTTCGCCGTCCCCTGCCCCGACATAAAGGCACTGCACAGCATCTTCACGCTGTTCGGTTTCCCTGCCTCCGTGACCGGGGCACATCGTTCATGAGCGATGAGCTGCGTCAGTACCTGCTCGACAAAGGCATCGTCTCCAGCAGGACTACGAGCTATAACCCGCAGGGAAACGGGCAGGTGGAGAGGGAGAATGCAACGGTATGGAAGGCCGTACTTCTGACTCTTAAGTCTAGAAGTCTCCCCATCCCTCGCTGGCAGGAGGTCCTCCCTGAAGCCCTCCACTCCATCAGATCGCTCCTCTGCACACAGTGGCGTGCAGAGGTCTGGTGATGCCCGGGGCAAATCTTGATTGTATGCCCCAAAGCCCCACGTAAATATTTCATTAAATATCACCAAAAAACCTATAGAAAACGTAGTTGCACCCGTTCTAGAGCTATTCACTGACCTCTTTATCTTTAGAACATAGAACGATACAGCGCAGTACAGGCCCTTCGGCCCTCGATGTTGCACCGACATGGAAAAAAACTAAAGGCCATCTAACCTACACTATGCCCTCATCCAATAAACTTTTAAATGCCCTCAATGTTGGCGAGTTCACTACTGTTGCAGGTAGGGCATTCCACGGCCTCACCACTCTTTGCGTAAAAAAACCCACCTCTGACCTCTGTCCTATATCTATTACCCCTCAATTTAAGGCTATGTCCCCTCGTGCTAGCCACCTCCATCCGCGGGAGAAGGCTCTCGCTGTCCACCCTATCTAACCCTCTGATCATTTTGTATGCCTCTATTAAGTCACCTCTTAACCTTCTTCTCTCTAACGAAAACAACCTCAAGTCCATCAGCCTTTCCTCATAAGATTTTCCCTCCATACTAGGCAACATCCTGGTAAATCTCCTCTGCACCCGTTCCAAAGCTTCCATGTCCTTCCTATAATGAGGCGACCAGAACTGTGCGCAATACTCCAAATGCGGCCGTACTAGAGTTTTGTACAACTGCAACATGACCTCATGGCTCCGGAACTCAATCCCTCTACCAATAAAGGCCAACACACCATAGGCCTTCTTCACAACCCTATCAACCTGGGTGGCAACTTTCAGGGATCTATGTACATGGACACCGAGAGCCCTTTGCTCATCCACACTACCAAGAATTTTACCATTAGCCAAATATTCCGCATTCCTGTTATTCTTTCCAAAGTGAATCACCTCACACTTCTCCACATTAAACTCAATTTGCCACCTCTCAGCCCAGCTCTGCAGCTTATCTATGTCCCTCTGTAACCTGCAACATCCTTCCGCACTGTCTACAACTCCACCGACTTTAGTGTCGTCTGCAAATTTACTCACCCATCCTTCTGCGCCCTCCTCTAGGTCATTTATAAAAATGACAAACAGCAACGGCCCCAGAACAGATCCTTGTGGTACGCCACTCGTAACTGAACTCCATTCTGAACATTTCCCATCAATTACCACTCTCTGTCTTCTTTCAACTAGCCAACTTCTGATCCACATCTCTAAATCACCCTCAATCCCCAGCCTCTGTATTTTCTGCAATAGCCGACCGTGGGGAACCTTATCAAACGCTTTACTGAAATCCAATACACCACATCAACTGCTCTACCCTCGTCTACCTGTTCAGTCACCTTCTCAAAGAACTCGATAAGGTTTGTGAGGCATGACCTACCCTTCACAAAACCATGCTGACCATCCCTAATCATATTATTCCTATCTAGATGATTATAAATTGTATCTTTTATAATCCTCTCCAAGACTTTACCCACCACAGACGTTAAGCTCACTGGCCTATAGTTACCGGGGTTATCTCTACTCCCCTTCTTGAACAAAGGGACCACATTTGCTATCCTCCAGTCCTTTGGCACTATTCCTGTAGCCAATGATGACCTAAAAATCAAAGCCAAAGGCTCAGCAATCTTTTCCCTGGCTTCCCAGAGAATCCTAGGATAAATCCCATCAGGCCCCGGGGATTTATCTATTTTCACCTTGTCCAGAATTGCCAACACTTCTTCCCTACGCACCTCAATGCCATCTATTCTAATAGCCTGGGTCTCAGCATTCTCCTCCACAATATTATCTTTTTCCTGAGTGAATACTGACGAAAAGTATTCATTTAGTATCTCGCTTATCTCCTCAGCCTCCACACACAACTTCCCACCACTGTCCTTGACTGGCCCTACTCTTACCCTAGTCATTCTTTTATTCCTGACATACCTATAGAAAGCTTTTGGGTTTTCCTTGATCCTACCTGCCAAAGTCTTCTCATGTCCCCTCCTTGCTCGTCTTAGCTCTCTCTTTAGATCCTTCCTCGCTTCCTTGTAACTATCAAGCGCCCCAACTGAAACTTCACGCCTCATCTTCACATAGGCCTCCTTCTTCCTCTTAACAAGAGATTCCACTTCTTTGGTAAACTACGGTTCCCTCGCTCGACCCCTTCCTCCCTGCCTGACTGGTACGTACTTATCAAGAACATGCAATAGCTGTTCCTTGAACAAGCTCCACATATCCAGTGTGCCCAACCCTTGCAGCCTACTTCTCCAACCTACACATCCTAAGTCATGTCTAATGGCATCATAATTGCCCTTCCCCCAGCTATAACTCTTGCCCTGCGGGGTATACTTATCCCTTTCCATCACTAACGTAAAGGTCACCGAATTGTGGTCACTGTTTCCAAAGTGCTCACCTACCTCCAGATCTAACACCTGGCCTGGTTCATTACCCAAAACCAAATCCAATGTGGCCTCGCCTCTTGTTGGCCTGTCAACATATTGTGTCAGGAAACCCTCCTGCACACATTGTACAAAGAACGACCCATCTAATGTACTCGAACTATATCATTTCCAGTCAATATTTGGAAAGTTAAAGTCTCCCATAACAACTACCCTGTTACTTTCGCTCTTTTCCAGAATCATCTTCGCCATCCTTTCCTCTACATCCCTAGAACTATTAGGTGGCCTATAGAAAACTCCCAACAGGGTGACCTCTCCTTTCCTGTTTCTAACCTCAGCCCATATTACCTCGGAAGAAGAGTCCCCATCTAGCATCCTTTCCGCCACTGTAATACTGTCCTTGACAAGCAGCGCCACACCTCCCCCTCTTTTGCCCCCTTCTCTGACCTTACTAAAACACCTAAACCCCGGAACCTGCAACAACCATTCCTGTCACTGCTCTATCCATGTCTCTGAAATGGCCACAACATCGAAGTCCCAGGTACCAACCCATGCTGCCAGTTCCCCTACCTTATTTCGTATACTCCTGGCATTGAAGTAGACACACTTCAAACCACCTACCTGAACACTGGCACCCTCCTGCGAAGTCAAATCTGTGCTCCTGACCTCTATACTCTCAATCTCCCGTACCCCAAAACTACAATCCAGGTTCCCATGCCCCTGCTGAATTAGTTTAAACCCCCCCAAAGAGCACTAACAAATCTCCCCCCAGGATATTGGTGCCCCTCAGGTTCAGATGTAGACCATCCTGTCTATAGAGGTCCCACCTTCCCCAGAAAGAGCCCCAGTTATTCAGAAATCTGAATCCCTCCCGCCTGCATCATCCCTGTAGCCACGTGTTTAATTGCTCTCTCTCCCTATTCCTCATCTCACTATCACGTGGCACGGGCAACAACCCAGAGATAACAACTCTGTTTGTTCTCGCTCTGAGCTTCCATCCTAGCTCCCTAAAGGCCTGCCTGACATGCTTGTCCCCTTTCCTACCTATGTCGTTAGTGCCAATGTGGACTACGACTTGGGGCTGCTCCCCCTCCCCCTTAAGGACCCGGAAAACACGATCCGAGACATTACGTACCCTTGCACCTGGGAGGCAACATACCAAATGTGAGTCTCTCTCGCTCCCACAAAATCTCCTATCTGTGCCCCTGACTATTGAGTCCCCAATTACTAATGTTCTACTCCTTTCCCCCCTTCCCTTCTGAGCAACAGGGACAGACTCCGTGCCAGAGGCCCGTACCCCATGGCTTAGGGTCCCTGCACAGACTGCTTCTTCCCAGTCCCTCTTACAGTTACCCATCTATCTCCAGTCTTTGGTGTAACTACTTCCCTGAAGCTCCTATCTATGACCCCCTCTGCCTCCCGAATGATCCGAAGTTCATCCAGTTCAAGCTCCAGGTCCCTAACACGGTTTTTGAGGAGCTGGAGTTGGGTGCACTTCCCACAGATGAAATCAGCAGGGACACTGACGGCGTCCCTCACCTCAAACATTCTGCAGGAGAAGCATTGTACTGCCTTCCCTGACATCACCTCTAGATTTAAAAAAAACAAGAAGAAAAAGAAACGAAGAGCTTACCTGATATTCCCTCAAACCCTGCTCCCGGTGAAAGGTAAGCAAATTTAAAGGCACTCACTCACCTTCACGACAGGCCCCAAGCTGCCTCTAGGTCATCTCTAAGGTATAGGACGGCTGCCTGAGGTTAAATTGCGCTGTAAGAGTTAGTCAATTTCCCCTTAGCGCTGGGATTCTAGGGATATTGTTCTCTTCTTCAGTCATTTTGCTTTGCAGCAATGGGTGAGATGTTATGTCTCGAAAGTTGTGCCTCCCTCCTCTGCAACCCCCATGGAGAAGGATAAGAGCAGCAACGTCATGGAAATACTGTTATGACCCTTGTGGAAACAAACTACAAACAACCCAACTAAGACCAATATACAAAACTTCACTTTTATATTAGCAATCACACCAAAATCAACGTAAATTAAACATGAATTAACAGGAAAATTGCAATAATATGACCGATAAATTACACATAGCAGATACAAAGACATATCTCACACATTTCTCAGTCAGCCCATTCAGCACGTATCACATTCATTTCAGCCACAATATCCTTCAAAACGTTGAACTTCTTCAAATCAAATTCCATCTTCATTTCTCTAAAGCTTTAGTACCAAGTCTCATCAAACAACGGCATTACTTCACCCAATTTCCACAAATATAATTTTCACAGTCGACACATTTCCAGATCCCTTCTTCTTCACAAAACCCTGGTCATGTGGGGCCTGTTTGTGCACTATGCCAGTGCATAAAGGGTCCCCAAATCCAGATATAAAGCTCTGTTCAAGATCCGAGCTCCAGCAGCTTGCAGTCAAGTAGAACATAGAACATAGACCAGTACAGCACAGAACAGGCCCTTCAGCCCTCGATGTTGTGCCGAGCAATGATCACCCTACTCAAACCCACGTATCCACCCTATACCCGTAACCCAACAGCCCCCCCCCCCCTTAACCCTTAACCTTACTTTTTTAGGACACTACGGGCAATTTAGCATGGCCAATCCACCTAACCCGCACATCTTTGGACTGTGGGAGGAAACCGGAGCACCCGGAGGAAACCCACGCACACACGGGGAGGACGTGCAGACTCCGCACAGACAGTGACCCAGCAGGGAACCGAACCTGGGACCCTGGAGCTGTGAAGCATTTGTGCTAACCGCCATGCTACCGTGCTGCCCCTGTCTCTGAGAATCTCCCATTTATAGGACCCTGGGCTTTAAGTATAAAGGGTAAGAGGGCAAAAGTTAAGAGGCCATGATGAATCTTCATAAAATACTGGTTCTGTCCCAAATGGGTGCCCCTGGCCCAAATGTCAAATTCTGGGCACGACAGTTTAGTAAATTGACAACTATAGAGAGGGTGCAGAGAAGAGTTTAAAAATGGATCAAAAGATAAAGATAAAGAATAAATAACTCACCCATGGTGGCATTGATTGCCGTTGATTCGGGAGATTTCGCGCCCTTTTTGTTCACCAGGCGCGCAGGCGCGCTCCGGCCGACCGCGGTGCGCAGGCGCGCTCCGGCCGACCACGGTGCGCAGGTGCGCTCCGGCCGACCGCGGTGCGCAGGCACGCTCCGGCCGCCCGCGGTGCGCAGGCGCGCTCCGGCCGACCGCGGTGCGCAGGCGCGCTCCGACCGCCCGCGGTTCGCAGGCGCGCTCTGGCCGACCGCGGTGCGTGCTCCGTTCTCTTCACGCTGCTGCCCCCATCCAATCGATGCCCGGGGCCAGCGCACCGTCGGCCCCCCCCTCTGCACGCCACTGTCTGCACAGCCACGAACAAGACCCCTCACGATCGTTTGTTTATCTTCCCCAGGAAGTCCATCTCCGGGGTCTCGCTTCCAGCTTGGCTAAAAACTCCGGGACCAGTCCTTTTCCAGAGGCACATGAGGAGCCATAAGACCGATCCCCTGGTCGAGTGGGTCCAGCTGCTGCATGCCAACCCCAAGTACGCTTACATCGTGCACCAGGACAGACGGCAAGATACGGTCTCCCACGGGACCTGGCGCCAGCTGGTTCCCCCGCCAACACGCCCCCCCTGCCTACATCCCCCCCTCCCCGCTGCCTGCCGCCACCCACAGCGTACTGTACACTCCCCTGGGTCTCCTGTATTTTCCTGCACCGACACTGCCGCCACCCATCACTCCCCACCCTACCCCAGCACCCCAACTGTCTCCGACACCCCGGACTGAGGCTCAAGCTCCGGACACAACGCCCCTGGAGTTACCACCTGTGACTACTGTGCCCGCTGCACAGCCAGAGCTGCGGAGGTCGAAGAGAACGATCTAGCCTCCAGATAGACTGAATCTGCAATGACACCACGCCACCCCTGCTGGACTTGATTTTTTAACAGAGGGTGAATGTGGTGAATGTATTCACCATAATGCATGCATAATACTGTAACCTGTGACCTATGACCTGGAAGTGGTGATATGAACTGCTTCCAGGTACTGTACTGTAACCCCGGTATGGTCCGCCTCTGGCTCCGCCAATACCGGGGCATATATAAGCCGGCCTCTTGCAGGCGGCATCTATTCTGTACTACTGACTCTGGCTAGGCAAGTTCATGACTAATAAAGCCTACTGTTCACTTGCTCTCTCTGCCTCACGGTGAATTGAATTAAAATGCACACATGCAGGAAAATTCATGAAGAAACCCTACAAAATATTACAAAAATATATTTTTACTGTTTTTTTTCAAAAATTATATACTTTGCCATTCGTGTTAATTTACTGTACATTACAGAAAGGTTTATCCTTCCCTGCAGAAGGTTAAGGCACTACTATAGTACTCCAAATCATGCTGGAATGCAGAGGGCTCCAATATTTCCATGGGGGACAGGGCAGCACGGTAGCAGAAGTGGATAGCACTGTGGCTTCACAGCGCCAGAGTCCCAGGTTTGATTCCCTGCTGGGTCACTGTCTGTGTGGAGTCTGCACGTTCTCCCCGTGTGTGCATGGGTTTCATCCGGGTGCTCCGTTTTCCTCCCACAGTCCAAAGACATGCAGGTTAGGTGGATTGGCCGTGATAAATTGCCCTTAGTGACCAAAAAGGTTAGGAGGGGTTATTGGGTTACGGGGACTGGGGGAAGTGAGAGCTTAAGTGGGTTGGTGCAGACTCGATGGACTGAATGGCCTCCTTCTGCACTGTATGTTCTATGTTATGGGCCCCCAAATCCTGTGTGTTAATCTGCTTCAGACACTGGGAAATGGTGGCTAGGGAAGAACCACAGCTGAGACTTGAGGCAGGGCCAGCAGACAAAGCATTTGATGGTGATGTGGAGTGAAGAAGCTGTTTTGTTCCATGCTGCATTGTGGAAACAGAGACCACCACAGGATAAGAAATCAACATCTCAGGTGGAGGGCATAAAGTTACACGCACAGGATTAAATATGGAAGCATTGGGGGAATTAACTAGATTCAATAAGAGTAAAACATGAGGATGGAGAAATAAATATTATTAAAAACAGACAAATCTCCAGGGCCTGCTGATTTCCACCCCAGTGTATTAAAAAAATTAAGTGAGAAAATTGTTGATGCGTTAGTCATCTTCCAAAATACACTCGATTCAGGATTTGTTCCCTTGCATTATTTACAAAGAGCAAGAGAGACAAACTGGGAAATGATTAACCTATTAGTTGGATGCCAGCTGTGGAGAAGTTATTCCAATCTGTGGCTTGGGCCATAATGACAAAGCATTTGGACAAAGATAGGCTGAGCAGAAGGAACCAGCATGGATTTGTAAAGAGTAAGTCATGTCGAATGAATCTTGTTACATTTTCTGAGCAGGAAACTGATGCGGAAGATAGGAAGTGGCAATGATTGTAATTTATATGGAATTCCAAAAGGCAGTCAACAAGGTTCTGCATAAGAGACTGTGAACAAAAAACAGAATGCATAGAATTCAAGGCAACTATCGGTTTAGAAAGGGAACTGATTAGGAGCTAAGAGGCAGAGTAAGGCTGATGGGTAGTGTACCCAATTTGCAAAATGTGACTAGTGGATCCATGTACACCCACATAATTTCACTATATTTACAAATTACTTGGATGAAGAAATAAAGAGCGATATATTAAAGTTTCCTGACCAAATTAATTGATGTTCTATTAGGTAGATAGAACAGTAAATAGTGCAGATGCGAGCAGAAAGTTACAAAGCTACATTGCTAGATTAATAAGTGGTTAAAACTGTGGCTGATGGAGAAGGTGGGGAAGGCAGAGGTCATCCATTATGGTCATCAGAAAAATAGATTAAAGCATTTTCTAAATGTTGCAGAGCTAGGAATGGGGATGAGCAGAAAGAATTTGGATTCCATTTCGTCATTTAAACCACGCCAGCCGTCCACACTATCAGTGCATTTTTGTTTTTTTCCATTTCTCCCCCCCATTTCCCTTCCTTTGTGCTGCTTAAAACCTATATATTTGTAACATTTTACTGTTCTCTCAAAAGGTGTTTCCAGCATTTTTCTGTGTGCATTCTGGAGGACCCTGGAGTTGGTGAAATATAAATTCACTAGAATGTTACCCGGACTAAGAAGAAGATTAAAATAGGAGGAAAGGCTGTATAGATCAGCTTATGTTTCTTTTCAGAGCTGATGGGCACGATTTACCAGCTGCGTTCCACCGGAATCGTGGCGGGATATGGCTGGTAGATGCCTCTCCTGGGATTTCCGACAGTCGTTACGCCTCGCGAGGTCCAAACAGATTTTGCGAGACGTCGCAATCTGAGTCGTGCCCACAGTCTCGCAGAGTTAAGTGAGTTTAGAAACCCATTGAACTCTGCAGACGCTGGCCCCCCGGGGAGGCCCCAGCCAGGCCCCGTTTAGCACTGGATTCCACAAACAGGGAAAGCGGAAACACACGCGAGGGAGGGTCTCCAAAGCAATTGGAGGCCTCCAGGTGGTCGACTTCTGGACAGGGTGGCACCTTGGCACTGCCAACCTGGCACCATAGCAGTGCCACCTGGGTGCCAGCCTGGCACTGCCAGGATGCCCAGGTGGCACTGCCAGGATGTCAAGCTGCCATTTTACCCATGTTGGGGATGGAGCCTGTGTGAGGCGGGGTCAGGGGGGCTCGAGGACCCCCTTACAGGTGAGTTTGAATGTTGGTGTGGGGGGGGGGGGGGGTTCAGGCGGTCACATCAGGGAATCGAGAGGTTGGGGCACCATTTTAAAAAGGTGTCCCGATCTCTTCCTGCACGGAGGAGCACCATGCAGGAAACTACACTAAGTTCGGGCTCAGGAATGTTCCTTGCATGGGCCTGAAATAGCAATAGAATATCGTTAGATAGCGGGGCAGCATCAGGACCAAATCTGCGAATCTGGCCCAGAACAAACTCTAATTTTTATTTTTGGTTACACCATGCCCGGCGTATTTGAAATGTTAAAATGATTAAAGGACCTGGTAGAGGAAGAAAAACAATTTCCTCTGGTGGGGGTGTCCAAAACAAGGGGGCATATTCGTAAAATTAAAGCAGGTCATTCAGGGCGTTGTGGGAAAGGCTTGTGGGAATCTAAAACCCTTGGCCCCCAAACAGGTTCTAAGATTAGATCAATGGAAAACGTTGAAACTGAGAGTGATTTATTTTGTCAGGCAATAATATTAAAGATTAAAGAACCAAGGGTAGTAGGTGGAGTTGAGATATAGATCAGCTAACATCCAAATGAATAATCTACATCTCTGTTCCTCTGTCCTTGTACCTTATCAAAAAACACACAGCAAAAGTTTAATCTGTAGCAAATATTCTATCTTGGGGAATATTGGTCTCCAGCAGGCAACAGTGCTGCCCTGTGGCCAAGTTATTTTACAGCAGTCTTCACTAGGAACTGACTGAGCTTACTCCTGAACCTTGGGCCCAAAAGCCAACAGTCCTCTTCAACAAAATGACAAAGCATTTGGACAAAGATAGGCTGGGCAGAAGGAACCAGCATGGATTTGTAAAGAGTAAGTCATGTCGAATGAATCTTGTTAGGCTGGAGTTTGGTAATAAAGTAGCATTAATGAGACTTATATGTTGATTGTTTTCAGTCTGCCTTTGACTCACTTGGAAGTGACAATGTGAATGTGTCTGGGTGTTTAATTCAGCAAAGTATTGGGACCCGAGAAATTCAGTTGCACAATACATGTTTTAAAATGAGTTCCTGTTTGGCAGGCAGCACTGAATGTGCACTGTCCAATTACAGAATGTGATGCTCAATAGATATCCAGGTGCACACCGGAACTATTAAAAAGCCACGTTAGGGGATTAAAATAAGGGTACTAAGCTGATTGCAGGACCGTTTTTTGAAATTGGTCCGACCCAGTACCTGACTTGCCACATGATAAACTTGGCCAATAACTCAGGGAACTAACTCCATACTGGTTATTAATAAAAACAGAGAATGGTCATCTGAAAAAGTAGTGACTGCGGAGAGTGAGGCACAGGCCGGGAGACTCCGGCCCCTTCATAGCGGGATCCGCTGCTGGGCATTCAGCGAGGCACAGCCAAAAGTCCATTGACTTTCAACAGGACCAGGCGATCCCGGTGGTGGTGGAGCCAGAAAATCCCGCTCAGAGTTAATGGGCTGGACTTTCACTTTGGAGGAAGCACCGCACTGTAAAAACTGCAAAACTGCTACTTTTGTTCAGGGATTTAGAAAGGTGGAGTCCGGGTCAGGTTGTGTATGCTAGATTCAGGCTTATTGCCCCAGGGATGGTCACGGAAGCTGCTGAGCGATGAGGCTGGTTCATTAAAAAGCCTGCATCATTTCTCTCGGCCTTGTTTGATTCAATATCAAGCCTTGAGCCCTCACCGTCACATACACTTTGAGTAAATTCAATCCAGCCAATGTTAACAATAAGGAATGTGTGCAAAACCTTTAAAATGTATAGCCGTTCGTAACTTTCTTAAAAACCTGCAGTTACTGTAACCCTATAAAAATGTCAAGCACCCAGACTTTTAATATGTTAATGACAGAATCGACCAGCAATTAAATAAAGATTGAGCCATTGACAAAATAGATCTATGAAAAGCATCTGTCAATCAAGAAATGTTTCCCCTTGTGTGCGCTTGAGCTCTCAGCTAAGCCATATTATGCATGGAGCAATATGAGACACCTCCACCAAAGAGGTTGCTACAATATCTGACACCTCAAGCCAGAGCATGAACAAAGGGCTGCTGAAGTCAATTGTGGTGAGAGTAAGATGTGCAGAGTTTATGTGGAGAAAGAGAAGACTGTGCAGTGAGTTATTTTGCCTGACCCATTACAACATACAGCGAATACAAATTCCATTTTGGTCCTGTATCCTTGTGAACAGTGCGTGCACTGGTTTTCCATCCTGATCAAATTTCATGGCCTGGTTCTTTCTATAGTGATCTCTGTATATGTACATACATAAAGGGTTAATATGTAGTCAGTACAGTTAGATGATCACTAAAGGGCAACACTAATGGGGGTATAAATACAAGCTCAAAAGATAAAATAGCTGTGCTAAGGTTTCTAGGATTCATTAACTTCTTAGACAAGTTCATATCCAACTTGTCGACGAGGACGTCAGCTCTACGAAGCTTAATCAGGAAGAACACAGAATTTGAATGGACTCCACGCCACCAAGAAGAATGGGTGGATCTCAAGGATCAACTGACTTTCTTTGACCCAACCAGAATTACAAAGATCTCCACCAACACCAGTCAAGATGGAATCAGTGCAGTGCTTCTTCAACAAAATGACCAATCAGACTGGGTTCCAATTGCATACGCATCCAGAGCAATGACCGCCACCGAGTGCAGGTATGCGCAAATTGAAAAAGTGTCTAGGCCTGATCACAGGCATCACAAAATGTCACGACTATGTGTACGGGCTTCCTATGTTTATCGTAGCGACGGATCACAAACCACTAGTCAATATAATTGAAAAAACCTAAATGACATGACTCCTCGCCTACAACGCATTATGATGAAGTTGAGGAGGTATGACTTCACACCAGTATGCACTCTTGGAAAGGACCTCAACATAGCTAACACACTGTCTAGATCTATCAATACTGAAAGCTCACCACCTGAGTCTATTGATGATATTGAAGCTTAAATGGTGTTGTGCACGGAGAATCTTCCGGCATCTGATGAGAAGCTGCAGCAAATTCGTCAGGAGACACAAAAAGATGCGACCTTACTCCGAGTAATGCATCATTTCCAGCATCTCCAGCATGGTTGGCCAAAGGGACGATGTCCACTGTATCAGAACATCCAGGCAGAATTGACAGTAGTGGATGGACCACATCGTCATTCCGCTAACTCTCAGGTCAGAGATGCTCAGCAAGATTCACAAGGTACATCTCGGAATCGAGAAATGCAAGAGAAGAGAAAGGCAGGCTTTGTATTGGCCTGGTATTAATAAACAGATAACAGACATGATAATCACTTATGCCACTTGTCAAAAACATCAACCGGCAGAATGTAAGGCACGATGTAAGGAGACACTCCAGCAGCATGAGTTAACTACGTCACCGTGGACAAAAGTAGGCATCGATTTGTTTCATGCTACAGGTCGGGACTATGTTCCCATCATAGACTACTCCTCCAATGTTCCTGATGTGATGAAACTTGGGGATCTCAGTTCTTCGTCAGGCTTATAAGGAGACATTTTCGAGACATGGGATTCCACAAACGGTTATGTCCGATAATGGTCCTTGCCTTGCGAGCTGAGAGTGGACAGAATTTGCCAATTTTAACCGTGCCACCTCATGTCCACACTTTCCACAGTCAAATGGCAAAGTTGAGAAAGGTGTGCACATTATCAAGCAACTCATAAGCAAGGCGAATAACTCGCAATCTGACATTCACTTGGCTTTGCCTTCTTATAGAGCCTCACCATGAAGCTCAGGGATATCTCCGGCTCAAATGTTTTTCAACCATGATGTGAGAACAATGTTACCCACACTTCAAATCAGTAATCCGGATCAATCGTATGTACTTAGCCAGATCAAACAGCAAATCAACAAACAACGACAATATTGTGATCTACATGCGATTTCACTAAAACCACTAATGAAGGATGATATTGTTCGACTGCGACATCGAGAAGGAGAAAGGTCTAATACTGACATAGCACTCAGACAAGCAGCACCCACTCATACATTGTCAAGTCTGCAGAGGGTGTACTTTTTTGACAAAATTGGCGAGACCTATTAAAACTACAACTTCCTAAACCTGTCTTTCCCGCGTTGAATTTACATGAATCACTAACCCGACAGCACTTAAATGTCAACCAACCAACTGACATTGATCAGAAGTAGTCTGACAACACCAGGTTAAAGACCAACAGGTTTGTTTCGCTTTTGGAGCGCAGCTCCTTCCTCAGGTGAATGAAGAGGTGGGTTCCAGAAACACATATACAGACAAAGTCAATGATGCAACCCGATACTTTGAATACGAGTCTTTGTAGGTAATTAAGTCCTTACAGGTCCAGGCGGAGCAACTGGAGAGAGGCTTAATCACGGGTTAAAGAGGTGTGAATTGTCTCAAGTCAGGAAAGTTGGTAGGATTTTGCAAGCCCAGGCCAGATGGTGTGGGGTGAATGTAATGTGACATGAATCCAAGGTCCCGGTTGAGGCCGTACTCATGTGTGCGGAATTTAGCTATCAGTTTCTGCTCAAAGATTCTGCGTTGTCGCACGTCCTGTAGGCCGCCTTGGCGAAAGCTTACCCAAAGATCAGAGGCTGAATGCCCTTGACTGCTGAAGTGTTCCCTGACTGGAAGGGAACATTCCTGCCTGGTGATTGTCGCACAATGTCCATTCATCCATTGGCTCAGTATCTGCATGGTCTCACCTTGGGGCATCGTTTCCTGCAGTGTATGCGGTAGACAACATTGGCTGAGTCGCACGAGTATATACCGTGTACCTGGTGGGTGGTGTTCTCACGTTTAATGGTGGTACTCATGTCGATGATCTGGCACGTCTTACAAAGATTGCTATCGCAGGGTTGTGTGGTGTCGTGGTCGACACCACACAACGACTTCAAACAGACCATTGTTTGCAGCAAACTACCCAACCTTCAGGAGAACAGCAACCATGACACCACACAACTCTGTCATAGAAATCTCTGCAAGACATGCCAGATCATCGACATGGATACCACCATTACACGTGAGAACACCACCCATCAGATAAGCGGTACATACTCATGTGGCTTGGCCAATGTTGTCTACCTCACATACTGCAAGAAAGGATGTCCCGAGGCGTGGCACATTGGAGAGACCATAGAGACACTGCCACATTTGATGAACGGACATCGTGCAACAATCACTGCCTTGTACCCTTATGCAACCGAAAGCACCCCAAGCTTAATGCATTTGTGAGAAAGCTTGCAGTGGGGACCTTGTACCTGGTGGGTGGTCTAATCCATGAGGGGGAACCTAGGTCCAAAGCTAAACCACTCCAGTACCTCAAAAAAGTACCCCCACTCCACCCGGTCGAACGCTTTCTCTGCGTCAAGGGCGATGATTACCTCCAGCTCGACCCTAACGAGGGTAACATCACCACGTTCAGGAGTTTCCTAATGTTGGCCAACAATTATTGGCCTTTAATAAACCCTGCCTGCTCGTCGGATATTACCCCTGGCAGGCACCCCGCCATGTGAGTCGGCAACAGCTTTGCATCAGCATTCAACAGAGATATGATCGATATGACCTACAGCCCATGGGATCTATCCTTCTTCGGGATGAAAGGAATGGAAGCCTCTGCCAATGTGGCTGGCAGTTCCCCCCCGGATCAGTGAATTGTTAAACATGTCCAGCAGATGTGGCCCCAATTCACCGCAAATTATTTGTAGGATTCCACTGGGAATCCGTCTGGGCCTGATGCCTTCCCAGACTACATGGAGCAGATACATTTCAGAATTACCTATAGCCTGAGCAGAGCCATCAGCCCCATCCCTCTCCACCCCAGAAAATCCATTCCCACTGTGCCATAGTCGAGCCTTCCTCCAGAGGTTCAGACCTGTACAACCCCCCCCCCCCCCCCCCCCCCCCCCCCCCCCGCGCAACATGATCAACTGATGTGAATCCAAGTCAGGGGTGGCCACCACCACCCTCTAATAAAATCCGTAACCTCCCAATTCGGCACGTACACATTCACCAAGACCACAGGAGCTCCTGCCAATATCCTACTCACCATTACATATCTCCCCCCTGAATCCACCACTATATTACCCACCAAAAAATCCACCATTTTATTAATCAGCACCTTGGTCACCCTCTTCCTTGCATCAAAACTCAAATGGAATGCCTGTCCCACCCACCCCTTCCTCAGCCTTGTCTGGCCCTGCACTCTCAGATGTGTCTCCTGCAAGAAAACAACATCTGTCTTCAAACCCTTTCAATGGACGAACACCTGAGTCTTTTAACTGGTCCATTTAACCCACTTACATTCTATGTGACCATCTGATTGGGGGCCTCCACTACCACTCCACCCCTCCTACCCTGATGAGCCATATCTCAACAAGGCCCCACCTCGTCAAGTCTCCTGGCCCACCCAAGATGGCCACTGCCACCCCACTCAAATCACTAGCTCAATACAGAAACCTACATCATCAGAAACCGCCCCCCCCAACCTTCCCCCCTCCCCCTAAACAGCTCCCCCCCCGAAACATCAAACCAACAACCCTCCCCTCTCCCACCCAATCCCACCTCATTCATCCCCCCTCCCAAACAAAGAAAACCCAACCATCCTAAGCTCATTACCCCACGAACAAAGAAAGCAAAATGTCCCCTCACCTCCCAGCCCCCGGAGGTAACCAGCAGCAGCTCTCTCCCCTGCTTCGCTCACATTAACTAGCACCTCTGCTGGCAGGGCAACTCTCACTTGGAGAAAAATGCAAGTTATACATTCAGCAATTCCACAAATAGACCCTTACCTGACCACAAATTTAATATTGAACAACATACAAACCCATCCCCACACCCACTCCAAAAGTGAGGTATTCCCGCTGAATGAGTTGGCACAGCGGGCTAATTTAGGGGGATTGCCATTTACAGTTGTATGGGATAGGTTTCGGTATTTGGGGATTCAGGTGGCAAGGGAATGGACGGGGCTCCATAAGTGGAACTTAACGAAGCTGGTGGAGGAAGCCAGGGAGGATCTTAAGAGTTGGGATACACTGCACTTCATGTTGGTGGGGAGGGTCCAAGTGGTGAAAATGAATGTTCTGCCGAGGTTCTTGTTTATCTTTCAGGCTCTTCCGATCTTTATACCAAAGGCCTTTTATCGGAAAGTGGAATCATTTTGAACTTTGAAGGTGCCGAGGGTGGGGAGGACCCTGCTACAGAGGCAGCAGGGGGGGTTTGGTGTCGCCAAACTGTGAATGTGGACAAGGTGCGGCGGTGGTGGGAAGGAGAAGTGGTAGAGTGGGTTGGGATGGAGCAGGAATTTTGTAAGGGGTCTAGTTTAAGGGCTATGGTGACGGCAACATTACCAATGGCTCTGAGTAGGTATTCAGGTTGCTGGGTGGTGCAGCCTACGGTGAAGATATGAGCCGGGATTATCCGACACCCCCGCCGTGTTGGAGAATCACTGGAGGGAGGCACGAATCCCGCCCCGAAGCCCCGATGCCGGCTGCCCTATTCTCTGGCACCATTTTTCGGGGGCCAGCTGGATTCCCGCTACGCCGGTCGGGGCCTCTCCCGACGATTCTCCAGGCCCCGTTGCGCCGAGTGGCAGTCCAGTTTTGGTCGGGTCCTGCTGGAGTGAATTACTTGTAGTGATATGCATATCTGTATGTACACAAGGGGTCAATGTAACTGCAATACAACTAAGCAATCACTAGACGGAGCATTGGAGATGTATAAATACAGACAGACAGGAAGTCAGGCATTCTTCACAACAACGGCAGCTGGTGAGCAGGATACAGACAGAATGCTCAGATGTAACATAGTATAAGGGTTGGAGAGAGAACAAACTCAAAATAAAGCATCTATTTCAACTGTAAGACTACGAGCTTTATTCAGACACAAGGAATAACACATGGTACCAGGTACCTTCAGACCGCTTACTAGAAGATTACACACTATGCAGACAAAGAAAGATCAAAATGACAAGAAAACTCGGACCGGACATTTGATGTGGGAAGACTTCGCTGATTTAATGAAATTTGTTGGAACTCCACCGCAGCTGAACCTAACCGGTAATTTAAGACATAACTGAGAAAGTTTTAAACAAGTGTTCGACATATATATCATAGCTTATGATTTGAAAGCAGCCTCAGAAGAAATGAAAATAGCACTGCTCCTCACAGGACATGAAGCTAGAGAAATATATAAAGGCTTTAAATACCTGAAAGGTGAAGACAACACCAAATTAGAAGTAATACTGAAAATATTTGAAGATTACTATAACACCAGTAACAATGCTGCTTTACAATGCTTGCAGACCCAATTGCACAGGAAATGAGTGATGTAAAACTCAACCAATCATTCCCAGAACAGAAAGGTTTAACACTGCAAATTGAGATTGAAAAGTGCAGATTGCAAGAAAAAGATAACTTTAAGTGCTTACTTAGAAAAAAATGCCGATAAAGTTCTTTTCCACGGGTCTAAAGCAGTTAAAATGGCATCCGAGCACATTTTAAACTGCCCGGGGAACAAAAGATGCAAATCTGGGTCTGCGCAGGAAACCCCAACCACGCATGCGCAGTTGAAAACGGTAGTTTTGGATTCAGATCGTTCTGCGCATGCACAATTGAAAAAAGAAGTTTTGGGCGCAGATCGTTCTAGTTTACAAAAGATCGGGCAGTAAAGGAACATTGATTTGCGCATGCGCAATTGATTCCTACGCTTTACATCATGACATCAAATGACTCAGACCACGCCCACTTAAAGGGGAAATGCCCGAAAATCACAAACAAGACGCTTAAAAGGCACAAAACCAACAAATTTAACCTCAAAAGGCAGAACAACGCCTGAACTTCTACAAGCAGTTGAAAATAACTTTTGCAGTACCCTGGAACAAGCAGTTTGCACCACCCAAAGTGAAGAGCACAATGACAAATCCAAAACCAAAGAAGATGATTTGTTCATTGAACATGAAGAGAACGATAACAACTCTGAAACAAATAGAGATGATTTGTTTATCGAAAAATACTACTCAGACATGGCTGAGTTATTCAGATATGCTGATCACAGCTCAACATGACTCAACTCATGGTAGATGAATCCAATACAATGATACAATGGCAGATAGTCGATACATTGGATGACTGCAACCTGTCAAATACCCAAGAAGAACACAACGCCGCACAGCGAGTACTGACCGACTCCGTTGAGAGAGCACAGATTGACTCCACAGAGAGAACACTGCATGACTCCACACAGAGAGCAGTGAAAGATTCCACAGAGAGAGCGATGCAAGCCTCCACAGAGAGCTCGTTCACAAACTCCAAAATGGAAGCAATTAAACACTCCATAGCGAATGCCATGCATGATCAAGACCATGAAGATCTACCCACCATATCTGAGCAAACAGAAGCAGACTATGACAGTCTACCAGGCTCACATAATCAACAAGAAGACAATGTAAGTCTACCCACGGTATGTGAAAACAGTGACAATGTGATCACAATCGACATACAGGATGTGCAGGATCACTGCGAGACTGACAGATCTCAGCTCGTCTGTACAGAAGCACTCAACAATCAGATTAGGGCTACTCATGAGTCCAGAGAGACCACATCAATTGAATCCTCATCCACTCTAAATGGCCCACAAGAAAATGAAATATTGAAGATTCTGACTCCAGAAGAGGACACCAAGACCCACAAGAAAATGAAATCTTGAAGATGTTGCCTCCAGAAGAGGAGCACCAAGAAACTAAAGATGATTCAAATGTACCAGAAATGACTCCAGAAGAGGAGCACCAAGGAAGCAAAGAAGAGGAATCAAAGAAGAGGGCAGCACGGTAGCATTGTGGATAGCACAATCGCTTCACAGCTCCAAGGTCCCAGGTTCCATTCCGGCTTGCCTCACTTCCTGTGTGGAGTCTGCACATCCTCCCCGTGTGTGCGTGGGTTTCCTCCGGGTGCTCCGGTTTCCTCCCACAGTCCAAAGATGTGCAGGTTAGGTGGATTGGCCATGATAAATTGCCCTTAGTGTCCAAAATTTCCCTTAGTGTTGGGTGGGGTTACTGGGTTATGGGGATGGGGTGGAGGTGTTAACCTTGGGTAGGGTGCTCTTTCCAGGAGCTGGTGAAGACTTGATGGGCCGAATGTCCTCCTTCTGCACTGTAAATTCTATGATCTAATTCTATGACATCCACCACAGGTGACTGATGTCACCAAGATCAATGCAACATCAGATCATTCTCGCAATCCTCAAGAAGAAACGCTCAATGAAACAGCAGATACCACAGAGGACACTGACACCAATAACTTGGTGAAGGACTCAAATTATCCACACGGAGCAGTCATTGAGCGCAACAAGAACAATAAAAACCTCAGGAAGCATAACAGAAACAAGAACAACAACAGCAACAACAAAAACACCAAGACGCTCAACTGGAACTAAAACTACAAGCACAACCACAAGAACAACAACAACAACAGGAAGCATAACAAAGGCAACAACAGTAACAACGACAACAACAAGCATGACAAAAACAATAACAAGAACGACAACGAAAACAGCATAGACAGAAACGACAGAAACAACAACAATGAAACTACAACCTGTACAACATGGTACAACTCTGCACATGAAGGACAATGCAACATTACACTCAAAAACAATGACAAGAGTACAAACATACCATGGCCTGACAACGAATCTCACAAATGCACATTTTCTCCAGAACAAACAAGCACACCAGGCAGATGACACACTAAATTGATACCACAAGCACAGAAAAAAAGTCCACGTCAGTCAACATCAGTGATTCGACCATTCGAACACCTCATGATGACTTGGAGGTTACTTAAACACAAGAACATTGACGACATTCACAAAGACATTACAATAGCAATATCACCACGTCAAACAGAAAAAAAACTCAACCGAACAAATTCATAAAGTTTGGACTCATAAATTTTATATTAAGATTGGACTCATAAATATTAATTGGCTTTGTATAATGACCAATATCATCACCACTTGTACAGATATACATATCATAAGTAATCTAACTGTTTTGTACAATTTTCTTTAACACTGCACAGAAAATATGTAAAAGACAAAGGGCGGGGGGGATAGAGTGATCTGCATATCTGTATATGCACAAGGGATCAATGTAAATGCAATACAACTAAGCAATCACTAGAGGGAGCATGGGTGATGTATAAATACAGACAGAAAGTAAGTCAGGCACTCTTCACAGGAACGGCAACTGGTGAACAGGACACAGACAGGCAGCTCAGATGTAACATAGTATATGGATTGGAGAGAGAACAAACTCAAAATAAAGCATCTATTTCAACTGTAAGACGAGGAGCTTTATTCAGACACAAGGAATAACGCATTACTCACCTCACGCACGGCGGGACCTGGCAGGTAAGTGTGCGGGGGCGGTCCTGGGGGGGGGGGGCGGGGAGGATCCAACCCTGGGGGGACCCCCCATGGTGGCCTGGCCCACGATCGGGGCCTACTGATCCTGCGGGCGGGCTGTTTCCATTGGGGCCTTCTTTCCTCTGTGCTGGGCCCCTGAAGGGCTCCACCATATTGCTTGGGGGTTGGCATGGAGCAGAATACCCCCGCGCATGCACGGAAATACACTGGCCAGTCTGCGCATGCACGGAAATACGCCAGCTGTTCTGCACATGCACAAGATCACGCCGACTGTTACGCACATGCACCAACTCCCGCCGGCCCTTCTGCGCCTGCTGGAGCGGTTCCAACTCGTCCGGCATCAAACTAGCCCACGAAAACTTGGAGAATTCCTCACTTTCGGGGGCTGTTAACACTGGAGCGGTTGCTGCTAGTTTTCCCGCCAGCGTAAAGACGAAGTCTCCAGAAGGGAGAATCCCGCCCAAGGAATCAGTTGAGGAGGCATTTTAGGGTGGAAGCGATGTCATTGTTGATGCGGCTGTGCGAGAATCATGGGATTGAGACGGGGGGATGGAGAGTGTATACAAGTAGTGGAGGGAAGTGGGGCTGGTCAAGGTGAGGGATCTGTATTTGGAGGAAGCGTTCACCAGTCTGGAGGAGCTAAGGGAGAGGGTAGAGCTGCTGAGGGTGAGTGAATTCAGGTATCTACAGGTTCGGGACTTTGTGTGAAAGGTCTGGAGGGAGTTCCCTAGGCTGCTGGGATGCACCCTGCTGGAGCGACTGCTGCCTTCGGACGTGGACGGGGAGGGAAGAATTGGGGTATTTACAAGTGGCTGGGGGAGCAGGGAGGCGAGGGTGGTGAAGATCAAGGAGAAATGGGAAGCGGAGTTGGGAGGGAAGATCAATTGGGGAGTATGGAGTGAGGCGCTGCGAAGGTTAAACGGGACCTCCGCTTGTGCAAGGATGAGCCTGATACAGTTTAAGGTGGTGCACAGGATGCATATGACTCGGGTGAGAATAAAAGGGAATCGCCTTTTAATCATCTTAACATACTCGAAAAATGTTTTATAGGGCCCAAAAAAAGATTTGCTGCAAGAAATCAATCTCTTTGAGGTTGGGTCTGCAAAACCTGGCAGATCTATTGAAATAAACAGAACAGAGTAGTGTCAGAGTACTTCAGACTATACCGCGGGACCAGACAGGGTTGCCCACTCTCCCCGTTGCTGTTTGGGCTGGCCATAGAGCCGTTGGCGATGGCGTTGAGAGCCGCAAAGGGATGGAAGGAAATGACCAGGGGGTGGGGTGGAACATAGGGTCTCTCTCTATGCGGACGACCTGCTCCTGTACGTGTCAGACCCATTGGCCGGGATGGAAAGTATACTGGAAACACTGAGGAAGTTTGGCCGGTTTTCAGGGTACAAATTAAATATGGCCAAGAGTGAGATGTTTGTGGTGCAGGCAAGAGGCCAGGAGAATAGACTGAAGGAGCTGCCATTTAGGCTGGTTGAGGAAAGTTTCCGGTACTTGGGGATCCAGGTGGCGGGAGACTGGGGCAGGCTACACAAGTTAAATTTGGCCAGGGTGGTGGAACAAATGAAAAGGGAGTTTCGGAGATAGGACGCACTCCCACTGTCGCTGGCGGGGAGGGCGCAGACTGTAAAGATGACAATCCTCCCTAGATTCCTGTTCATTTTTCAATGCCTCCCGATCCTTATCCCACAGTCCTTCTTCAAAAGGACTGGCAAAATCATCATGAGCTTTGTCTGGGCGGGAAAATCCCCGCAGGTGAAGAAGGCGATGCTCGAGAGGAGCGGCTGGAAGGGCTGGCATTGCCGAGTCTGATCAACTATTACTGGGCAGCTAACATTGCCATGATAAGGAAGTGGATGGTGGGTACGGGGTCTATCTGGGAGCGGGTGGAGGCGGCTTCGTGCAGGGGCACCAGTTTGGCAGCCCTGGTCACGGCTCCCCTACCGCTGCTCCCGGCCAGGTACTCCACGAGCCCGGTAGTGGGGGCGGCCCTGCGGATATGGGGACAGTGGAGGAGGCATGTAGGGGAGGTGGGTGCGTCTGGCTGGGCACCAATATGTGACAACCATCAGTTTGCTCCCGGGAGCATGGATGGGGGGTTTTAAGCATGGCGGCTGGCGGGGGTGGGGAGGGTGGGCGATATGCTCCTGGAGGGGAGCTTTGCAAGTCTGAGGGGCTTGGAGGAGAAATTTGGTCTGGTACGGGGAAACGATTTCAGGTACCTGCAGATGGTGGACTTTGTCCGTAGACAGGTCCCATCCTCCTCACGCATCCCGCCAATGGGGATCCAAGACAGAATAGTCTCTAGAGGGGAAGGAGGAGAGGGTAGAGTCTCAGATATTTATAAGGTGCTCATGAAGGGGGAAGAGTC
This sequence comes from Scyliorhinus canicula, assembly GCF_902713615.1. Lineage (NCBI taxonomy): Eukaryota > Metazoa > Chordata > Chondrichthyes > Carcharhiniformes > Scyliorhinidae > Scyliorhinus > Scyliorhinus canicula. Next base: position 53,704,063 of record NC_052165.1, on the reverse strand, counting down.
CCAGACGGAGGAACTGAAACTCAAATGGGAGGAGGAGCTAGGCGGGGAAATGGAAGACGGGCTGTGAGCAGAAGCCCTGAGTAGGGTAAACTCGACCGCAACATGTGCCAGGCTCGGCCTGATTCAATTTAAGGTCGTTCACCGGGCCCACATGACGGTGGCTCGGATGAGCAAATTCTTTGGGGTAGAGGACAAGTGCGCTAGATGCGGGGAAGGACCAGCAAACCACGTTCACATGTTTTGGGCATGTCCGAGGCTGGGGGGGTACTGGGAGGGATTTGCGGGGATCATGTCCCGGGTACTAAAAACAAGGGTGGTGATGGGTCCAGGGGTGGGGTTTCGGAGGACCCGGGAGTCCAGGGTGAGAAAGAGGCCGATGTTTTGGCCTTTGCTTCCCTGATAGCCCGGCGACGAATACTATTGGCATGGAGGGACTCAAAGCCCCCGAAGTTTTCTGGGTATGGAAAAAATTAAGTTCGCCTTGAGGGGATCTGTACAGGGGTTCGCCCGGAGGTGGCAACCATTCATCGACTTCTTCGCAGGAGAGTGAATGTCAGCAGGCGGAGGGGTGTGGGGGGGAGGAGATTAGAGTAGAGTAGGAGGGATAAATAGGCGGGTAGTGTCGATGGGAGAGGAGCGGGCTTGTGCAGTATGGTACGATTGAAGTATTGATTCTACCTTGATGTTTGCACATTTTTCCCTTTTTTGCTTTCTTTTTGTTGATGTCTGTAACTGTTTACAAGGCCGAGAAATACCTCAATAAAATTGTTTTTAAAAAAAAAAGAAAGAAACAGTTCATAGATCATAGAATTTACAGTGCAGAAGGAGGCCATTCGGCCCATCGAGTCTGCACCGGCTCCTGGAAAGAGCACCCTACCCAAGGTTAACACCTCCACCCTATCCCCATAACCCAGTAACCCCACCCAACACTAAGGGCAATTTTGGACACCAAGGGCAATTTATCATTGCCAATCCATCTAACCTGCACATCTTTGGACTGTGGGAGGAAACCGGAGCACCCGGAGGAAACCCACGCACACACGGGGAGGATGTGCAGACTCCGCACAGACAGTGACCCAAGCCGGAATCGAACCTGGGACCCTGGAGCTGTTAAGCGATTGTGCTATCCACAATGCTACCGTGCTCAGATGTAGCTGCTGCAGCTACATCTTTAAAAGTGAAACAGCATTTAAAGTTGTACTCCCCTGAATGGAAAAGCAACCATGGATAATAAATCAACCCTGCCAGAATGATTTGGGTTGATCCAAGAGCCAGACCAGGTGCAGAATTGAGGATTGTGTCGATAAAAGATTTTTTTGATAGGATTGCTTCAGGATTAGATAGGAAGGCAGAGGCTGAACAAATGAACACATTACCGTACTCAGTAGGTTCAATAGCCAATGACATAATTGCAAAGCAAGAAATAAATGAATCTTCATGCAAATTTGAAGATATTCGGAAATCCTTCAATACCTACCTTAATTTAAGAAATAATAACATTTGCGAGCGAGGAAATTCAACGTGCATCCACCAGCTTGGAGAACCCATTTCGGACTTATTACAACCAAAATCTGACTCCAGAAAAGGCCATCCAACTAGTCAGGCAGTCCTGAAATTCGCTTTGGAGTCATACGGACTAAAAACATTAACTGTTTCTCGCTTCACAGATGCTGCCAGACTTGCTGAGTTTTTACAGCATTATCGTTTTTAAAAAGATTTCCAGTATCCGCAGTATTTTGCTTTTCTATCTGTACTTTGTGAACTATTTCCCCCAATTGTCCTGCTTCTGGGCCGGCTGTGAACCTTCCTTACCCTGAAAAGGTTCTCGGAGTGGTACTGTGGTAATGTGGATTCCATGCCTCTGCTGGGTCCTGGAGTTTTTTTCAGTTCCTGTGTTGCTACTTGCTGCTTCACGCCTGTGCTTACGGTTGCTCGGTCTCCGGAGGTCTGTGTCTCAGCCTTAATTTGCTGCCCCCATGTTGTTCTGATGACTTGATGAGCCTATGCTTTTTCTTTTGTCCTTCCTTCGAGTATATCTTTTCTTGCCAGCCCTCTAAACATTTTAATGTTCACTGTGTCTTTTAATCATGTTTTTGTTGTGGTAGGGGTCTTGACAAGAGTTGTGGGATGTTTATTCTCCCAAAGTGTGCTGTTCGAGTCTGTAAATTTTCAAAACCATTACTCTTTCTTTACATCACGTATTTACACATTCGGACATCTACCCAAAGTTGGAACTTCTCTGTCTTCCAGATCCCGCTTACTTCTCAGTCATGTGATTTGATGTCATTATTACATCAGCGTCAGGAATGCTTCTGATGTTAACCCTTTATAGCACACGCTCATCCAAACCCACGCACAAACATACATGCACCAAAGCTCATCCATGCACGATCATCGCACATATCCAACCACAAGTACACACATACACACACCCATGTACATATCCTGACACACAAGTACACCCGGATACAGATACGGACCTTCATATGTACACAGTCTCACAGATACACCAACCTAGCCACAGAGGCACTCCGACACAATACACATACATCCACACACCTACATTCACACAGATTTAATTCAACAGAATGACAGGCTCATTAATCAACACTGTGATGGTTTGGCAGTTAGCTTTTCCTCCTGGGGACTTTCGCAACAACCTGCCGGTGCTAAAAATCAGCTGTTTTATGACAAGCAAAAGAATGTGAAACATTTTTAAGCCAGGGCCCACAGGGGTTTAATTTACCCAAATTTTGAGATTTAATGCCAAGGCTGGTTATGGATTTAAAATATGAGCTACGTATAATCTTCTGGGTGCAATTCAGGAAAAAGTTTGGTTTCTGAAGCTAAAGATTAACTTGCCTATCATAGAATCCCTGCAGTGTAAAAAGAGGCCATTCGGCCCTTCAAGTCTGCACCGACCTTTCAAAAGGGCACCCTACACATGTCCACTCACCCATCTACTCTGCCCTATCCCTGTAACCCCATAACTTAACTTACACATCCCTGGACACTTAAGGAGCAATTTAGCATAGCCAATCCATCTAACTTGCACATCTTTGGATTGTGGGAGGAAACCGGAGCACCCAGAGGAGACCCATGCAGACACGGGGAGAAAGTGCAAACTCCACACAGATAGTGACCCAAGGCCGAATTGAACCTGGGTCGCTGGTGCTGTGAGGCAGCAGTGCTAACCACTGTACCACCGTGGAAGATGATAGACCTGTCAGGTTGATTTCTGCAGCGCAAAAGAGTCATTTGCGGCTTGTCAGTGGTTTCCTTGTGCTGCTGCAGGTTGGTAAAACACAGATAAACACAATTAAGTTTTGCACATTGTTTGTGGTGTAAATTTCCTGCTTGTGCACGGAAGTGCTAGCTGGCAAACACAAAATGTTTGCACTCCATCTTCACCACACTTTGATCAGAGGGTAAACGTGAGACGTTAACCAGAAGATGAGTGATGTGTTGGGTATGCTGGGTCTGCGAGGACTGCGGTTACTGTAGCAGTGAGAGAGACAGACTTTCAACACTTGAAGAAATGCAACTCTATTTTATTGAACTCTTAACTATTATACATATTTTAACTGTGGGTTGACACTATGCTGAGTTGACTGGAGACCTGAGGCTAACCTGACCAGACTATCTTACTACCACATGGTGGATGTTCTAGTTGTTGCTCACGGGCTCTGACTGTCAGAGGCTGCATCCCCAGAGAGCGGGAAAACTAGTGCCCTCTGGCTTTATAGTGGTCGTGTCCTGTCTGGTGATTGGCTGCTGTGTTCTGTGTGTTCATTGGTCATCCCGTGTGTCAATCAATGCCTGTCTGTGCACCATCATATACTTGTGTGTATATTATGACAATGAGTGCACTGGAGGAAGGGCAGCGGGGAGTGGAAGCGGCCCACAAATCAGCTGAACACATCGTGGACCCAGCATACCAAAAGAAAATGGCAGCAATCCTCAGAGTGGGCTGCTTGCCAGTGAGATCAACAACAATACTGAAAAGCATGTAAGGGACCAGCTCTGACTTATACATCTCCTCTGCTACTCTCCAATAACACTAACACCTCAGGATGTCAGGCTGACAGAGTCTCTTGCTACTGGGCAGGAATCTCCTACAATTCCTGTCCCCTCTGGGCCTCAGGTGACCAGTGGATGAGCAACTGCCGAAGTGATCAGGCCAATGGGACACTGAAGTCAGAAACTTGCTTCCAGTGCAGCTGGGAGCGATGGGGGAGCATCACAGTGCACCCCCAGGAAAAAAGTTTTTAAAAACACCTACACAGGGGCCATCACGGCTGTTAGGTAAATTTGCAACATGAGTGTGCTATTGCTCAAATGTTCATGTTTCTCATGTGCACATCTCTGTCCTTGGCCTGCTGCAGAGTTCCAGTGACATTTAACGCAAACTCAAGGAGCAGCAGTTCATCTTCCAAACTTGTGAACTCAACATTGAGTTCAATAGTTTCAGACCATGAACTCTGTCCCTCATTTTGATTGTGTGTTTTTGCCACGTGCCTGTCTGATTCTTGTTTTTCATGTTTTTGTTTTCGGATCGAGCTGTTCTTTATTTTGGCAATTCGACAACCATTTTCAGCCCCTTTGCTTTTTGCTCCATGACATCTTTCTCCCTTAATCTCTCCTGCCCTCATGCCTTCCTTTTTGTTCTTCCTTCAGTTTTCACGGAGAATCATATTCGATTTGAACTCTGGTTCTCTCTCCACAGCTGCTGCTAGACCTGCTGAGTATTTCCAGCACTTTCTGTTTTTATTTCAGATCTCCAGCATTCACAATGTTTTGTTTTAATAAGTAGAGACTTGCCTGGAGATCGCATTAAATGCTGTTTGTGACTGACTGACTGTTCCTAGTGTGATTTGCTGTATGGGTTAAAGAAGTGTTGTTTCAAGTGGGTGCAAACATAAATGTTGAACAGAAAGCCCCGCTTCAGGCTAGGACCCTTACTCCATATATTTAAATGATGCCTACGGAGTGACAGCCGGTCCTCATGGACGCCTATGGAGCATCAGGCGGTCTTTCAGTGTGACATGGTGCACTGCTCTATTGACTTTGTTGGTGCTGTTTCAAGTCCAGAAAATGTGTAACTTACACCGTGATGTTCACTTGACCCTCCGTTGTTAGAGCCAGGAACATAATAAGAGGAGATTATTTGAAATTTGTTCAAGAACAGTAAAATGTAAATGAGAAGTGTGAAAACAGGGGAGCGAGCGAAGATCATCGGACAGATGTTGTCTATACATGTTACCTTCCCCTTCCCGGGAAGATGGAATCAAGCTATTGAGTTGGATGATCGGCCATGATCATAATGAATGGCAGAGCAGGCCCGAAGAGCTGAATGGCCTCCTACTGTTCCTGTTTTCTATGTTTCTATGATTCTAAATGGTAGAGTTTGAAGTTGGAGTAGGGATTACATAATTGTCAGGAGTTCCTCCCCCGATTTTCTTTCTAACTTTCCTTCTCCTGAGGACAGTCATTCATCCTGGGGTACATTTTTGTTCGGTGTGGGAGGTGAGGAGGGAGTGGGTTGGTTGTGTGGAGTAGTGTTTGATGTCTGACCAGCTCAGCACTTCACCATTCAATATGGCAATCAGGCGCTGACTGTACCAAGGCAGGCAGCAGGCACACACATGAAGAATCACAGGCGGCAAAGTAATACCATTTCTAGTCATTAAATTTTCTTTTTGAGTAAGGATGGGGGAAGTGCTCCGACTGCCAAGAAATAATTTTGGAACTTTTCGCAACCCAAGGAGTAATGAATCTATCTGTATAAGTTTGCATGATTTGTGATTGATTAGGTTTCCTTGTAATAAAGTCAAGATCGTTTTCCTGAAGGCTTCTCATTTCAACATGACTGCCACATGGATCTCTGAAAAATGTATAGCATTAGAAGTTGGATTTTATCCATGGAAAATAAAAGAAAACTGTTAATCTAAACTACTGAAGTATTCCCACTAAGCTGGAGGGAAAAACAGGAGTTAGGGTGAGGATTGAGCAAGAAAATTAGGGCCATGTGCAGGCTGAGCTGTTGTTACGACAACTCACATCATGTGTTAAATTTTGAAGCAAAAACCAAACGAGGTAGAAGCTGACGATTTTCCAGTGTATTTAAATGTCTAAACCTGAAGAATGGCAGAGCTGAAAAAAAGCAATTGCATCATGTCATGGCGAGTTGATATACCTGAAATTAGTCAAGTAAATAAAATGACTCATTGCACGTATACTAAAGCAGAAGGGATTCTTGAATCACTCCACTGCACAGCTGCTTAAAGTACAAAGCACAACACACGAATGCAAAAGTTCTAGAAATTGTTACTGCTCAAAAAGGCGATCTCCACACCCACCCTGAGCATCACGTGTCCCGTGTCTGTATATACGGCCAAGTATACAAATTAAAACGTGTATAATGTCAAATTCAGGGAGATTTGTAATAAATCCAACAAGTGTAATTAATGCAGTTACCCAGCATAGCAGGGAGAAATCCCATTCAGATGTGTGAAATCCCACAAGTGTGGGGGAAAAATAGACATTTCACAATTATATGTTATTCAAGTGAAAAATGTGCATGCCAAGAGGAAATGGACCACAAGCTGCCAAGAGAAATATCTCTAAGTAAACTGTACTTTAGCTCATTGTTACAAATGATTATGATTGGGTTAAACAAGCCCAGTGACTTGAGATGTAACAGAGGCTTCTGGGGGAGCAGTTGGGGTACCAGCGGCTTGGGGCTGGGGCTGGAGAACTCCAGAGGGATTTCAACGGATTGGAGGCCTGTTGGTTGAGCGTTGTGGGGACAGATGGAATCGGAGTTCTTGGGTAGCTTGGGCTCAACTGCCGCAACCTAAAATCGCACAAGACGTCATTGGACACGGGTCCCAGTGTCACTGTACACTTACACAATATTTTGGTTGGCAGTGCGCCCATCGACAATCAACCAACTGGAATTTACCTTCTCCTTGAGATTTTTAGGTCAGCATGTGGTAAACATGTGCAGGAGGCCATCCCCTTTCACGTTTCTCACCCAAGGGTGGGGTGAAAGCGGGCTGAAGGATTGGTTGTGTGAATTGTTCAGAATTCAGGTGAGAGTTTGATGTTGATTTAGTCTTGAGATTTCAGACATTTCCTCCGGTTTCTTCTGAAGTTAAGTTTGTTCTGAGGACTCGTATGTTTTGGCAATTCTGTTGGAGCATTCCAGCCCATTGCAGCCTCCAGTGCACGGAATAGTACCATTTACATTTCAGCAGATAGGGATTGTGTACTCCACTGGGGGCACCTGCTCTGAGGAGGAAGAGAAGGGTTGAAGAGAGAGGAGGCCAGGTGTCTGCAGGCAGCATCGCAGGGAGAGAGACATATGGCAGGGAAGATGCAGGCACAGGCACAGTGGAATGTAGGACCAAAAGGAAGAGTAAAACTTACTTTACTGGAAAATATGTCACTATCCTGCTGCTGGAGCGTGCAGGCAGTGATCCAGTGACCTAAACATTTCTGAGGTCCAGTGCCACAGGAGGTTCTGCCTTCCTGGGACACTGTGACATCATTATCGCACATGATTGGCCCAGAGGTCCAAACCAATTATGAGGATAGACACCCAATGCCAATGGCTTTGAAGTCACAGTTGCCCTCACTTTCTGTGCATTTGGTCTTTCCAGGGGTCTGTAGTTTTTTTTTTGTGGAACAGCCAATCAGCTGTCCAGCTGGCAAGCTCTGTTCAGGTGGCACTACCGGTGGTGATATGTAGAAGGAGGTCGGATGTAAGGTAGTTACCGCTGAGTCCTTGATTTTTGGTTCTTTTCACCAGATTCCCGGGGGTAATTGATGGACACATTTGTCCCATTTGAGAACCTTTGGGTGAGGATATCAAAAGGTGCAAATAAGAATATTGGAAAGAAAGTTGTGAGCAGGACCCCTTCTGAGGAACTGAGCAACGTGCAGAGTCCTGCGGGACTGAAGGTGGGGGTGCAATCTCATCGAGTGGGGCCGCACCTAAAATAGTGAACAAGCTGATAGAGGTAATAGCTGTTGAATTTGAAAGGCAGTTTAGCAAATATTTTGAAAAGCAAGAAGCTGGAGACCCTCAAATAATCAGTGAATGACCTATTGATCCCAGTAAAGGAGGGGCCTCGGAGACAAACGTGGTGAGGTGTTGAAGGGGGTGGAGGAGATGCTGCCGTGACATAGTGATCAGTTGATCTCGCTGGATGCTGAGCTGTGGAGGGTGGAAGAAAGGCACAAGGGCCTGAGAGCTAAGGGCGAGGACCTTGAGAATAGGTTGGGGCGGCAGAAGCTCATGATCATGGGATTGCCTGAGGGAGTGGGGAGTCCAAGGCTGGCTGAATATTTTGAGTTGATGTTTATGAGGTTGATAGGGGAGGCGGATCAGGTCCCCACCCATTGTCCAAGATTGGGCCCATCGATTGCTCCAGGCGAAACCATGGGCGAATGAACCACCATGAGGGGCGATAGCATATTTTCACATCTGTCGGACGAAGGAGAGGGTCCTGAAGTGGGCCAAGGAGAATTGGGAAGTTCAGTGGAAGGCAGCAGTATTTGAATTTACCAAGATGTCGTGGCAGAATTGGCAAGGAGGCGAGCGGCTTTTAACAAGGCAAAATCAGAACTTTTCTTGAGCGGTATGCGGTTTGGTGTGGTGTACCCTGCGAGGCAGCGGGTTACGCAAAATTCCAAGGGTCATTTCTTTGAGATGGCGGAGGAAGTGGAGGCTTTTATTAAAGCTCAAGGACTTGGCCTGAACTGAGTTGGTTTGAAAGGGTCTTTGCTGATGGTTGGAACGGGTTTCTATGGCGACGTTGTTGTAAAGATGTGTGCTTTTTTCTTGTTCCCCTTCTCCCTTTTTCTCTTTTGTACAAAAGCTGCTGTTAATTGAAATTGGTGTGTTTCATTTGGGGCTTCTTTTTGTTGTTGTATTTTCTCTTTTTGGTGGGTGTTTGTGGTTTGGACAGAGGATTTGATTGTGGGGAAGAGGAAAGGTGTTGAGGGGTGGGGTTGTTTCGGCTTTTGGATGTAGTGGTTTGAGTTTTGGTTTCTTTCCGTGGTTGTTCATTTGGGTGGTGTGTACTCTGGTGGGGAGGCTACCTCGCTAGTAGGCTGAGGTTGGCTAGTGAACAGAGGTGGGGGAGATGCTGCGGCTTGCTGGACCTGTTTGGGCAGCTTTTGATCCTAGAGAGTGTGAATGTTAGGAGGAAGGGAATGGAGGAGAAAGGTGTTGGTTTGAGAGGAAGTGGCTGGGGAATTGCTGGGATAAGAAAGGGGGAGGGGGTTAGAGCGGGTTGACGGTGACTGGGGGATTATTCTTTGTTCCATCTAGTGGGTGGGACTAACTGTCAGCATGTGTGGACTCTGGTTTCGGAAACATGGGTATGGAGGGGAGAAACCCCCATGATGGAAATGGCTGACTTGGGGGCGGGGTCAGAGACTCCGATTGGATTGGTTACGTGGAATGTGCGAGATTTGGGAGGCCCAGTGAAGCGAGCGAGCGTCTTCTCTCACTTACAGAGTTTAATAGCCAATGTGGTGCTTTTGCACCCACCTGAGGGGTCAAAAGTTCGGCTTCAGAAGGGTTGGGTTGGTCAGGTGTTCCAATCGGGCTTTGATAGCAGAGCCCGGGGGGCTGGCAATACTAATAAATAAAATAGTTTGGTTTCAGGTGGGCAAGGTGGTCGCGGACCAGAGTGGAAGGAATGCCATAGTTATGGGGACATTGGAAGGTAAGTCAGTGGTTTTAGCAAGTGTGTATGCTCCAAATTGGAATGATGTAGCATTCATGAAGAGGATGCTAGCTGCCATACGGGACATGGGTACACAACAGTTGATTTTGAGGGGAGATTTGAATTGCGTTCTGAACCCTAAGTTAAATTGGTCTAAGCCAAAGTTGTTCGCACCATCGGGGGCATTCATGGAGGAGATGGGGGGAGGGGGTCCATGGCAAGTTCTGTACCCTGGGGGCAGGAAATTCCCCTTTTTCTCTCCGGTGCGTAACGTGTATTTGCTTATCGACTTTCTTGCGATGGGAAGGTCTCTGCTGCCAGAGGTGAGGAAAGCGGAATATTCCGCGATAGTGATTTCATGTCATGCTCTGCACCTGGTGGATGTGGAGATGGGGAAGGTTCAGCGGCCGGCGTGGAGATTGGATGTGGGGCTGTCAGCAGTTTGGGGATTTTGTGTGAAGGTGGCTCAGGTGATTGATGAGTCTGTGGAGTTTAACAAGAATGGGGAGGTGTTGCCCTTGGTGCTGTGGGAGTCCCTGAAAGCAGTGGTGAGAGGGGAGATTATCTCGCATAAGGCGCAGGTGGATAGAGGGGCGGGAGAGGAATGCTAACGGTTGGTGGACAAGCTTTTGGAGGTAGATGGAAGGTACTCGAGTGGCCGCACTCTGGAGCTTCTGGCTAGCAGAAAGAAGTTGCAGATGCAATTTGATCTAATATGGGATGAGGAGGTGTGCCAGCTGTGGGCTGTGGGGGGGGGGGGGGGGGGGGGGGGGTAACGCATTAATATGGGGAGAAGGCCAGTCGTCCTTTGGCTTGACAGTTGAGGTGGGGGCGGCTTCCAGATGTTCAGATCTGAGATTTGGGTGGTGGACTAGTGTCTGCACCGGACAAAGTTAACAGGATGTTGAGGCGTCTTATAAGAATCTCTGTAGGTTGGAACTGCCTCAGGAGGAATCGGATATGCGGGAGTTTCTGGAGGGGCTGGAGTGCCCTAAGATGTAGAAAGATGACCGGGAAGGGTTGGAGGAGCCATTGGAGGTGGAGCAGGTCTGGATAGCTATTGGGTGAATGCAGAATGGTAAGGCGCTGGGGCCTGATGGGTTCCCAGTAGAATTTTATTAAAAGTTTGTTGATCGACTAGTGTCATTATTGGTAGAGATGTTTGAAGATTTGGTCAGCAGAGACAATGTTGCAAAGAAGGATAAGGACCCATTAGTGTATGGGTCGTACCGACTTATTTCTTTATTGAATGTGGATGCTAAGATCTTGGCTAAGGTCTTAGCGCTGAGGTTAGAGGAGTGTCATTGGGGAGGATGAGATGGGATTGCTGACGGGTCGGCAGTTGTCATCTAATGTAATGCGGCTTTTAAATGTGGTATTATCCCTGGCAGAAGGAAGAGAGCAGGAGGTTAGTGTGGTGATGGATGTGAGAACGTTTGTGATAGGGTGGAACGAGGGTATTTGCTTGCCCTGTTGGAGCAGTTTGGGATAGGGTCTAAACTCGAGTCGTGGGTTTGATTGTTCTACAAGGCACCTAAATAACGTAAGTTCTGGATACTTTCAGCTGAACAGAAGGATGAGGCAGGGGTGCCCTATGCCCCCCTCTTCTTTGCGTTGGTAATTGAGTCTTTGGCCATTGCCCTGAGAGCCTCGGGTAAGTGTAAAGGGATAAGCGGAGGGGATGGGGGGGGGGGGGGGGGGGGTGCTAATCTGGGGGCGTTACCGCCACTTAACAGGTTCCCATTTTAGCTATCTGGAGGTGCAGTATTTCAGGATTGGGGGGATCCTTAGGCTGTATGGTTGCAGATGGTGTCGGGAAGTATAGGGAGTCGGGGCAAAGGGTGTTTGTGACAGCCTCGCTGCCGTTTTCTCTGAAATTCACTGAAGATATAGAGACAATTTTGACAGCACTTTAAATTGGTGATGGTATCGAAGTTGGCGCTGATCTGTGCAAATCACGGGCTGGATTCTCCGTTTTTGGGACTATGAACCCACACCGTTGGGAAAACGTTGGTCTTTTATCCCAGGAAAACTGGTATCAAAAGGCCACAGATTCCCCATTTTGCTGGGGGGCTATCAGGCAGCTGTTGTAGAGCTCGCAGCTCCAGTTGCCGATACGGCCCCTTGCACTTTGGGTCAGAGGCCGCGCATGCACATGGTGGCAGCCTCCAGCGGTTGTGCTGTGCTCCCTGGCGGACTCAGCCCGCGGACCTGGACCGCCAAAATAGTGCCCTGCATCGGCTGCTCGCACACCCAGGACCACCCACACACATTGCTGCCAGCCCCGAATGAAGCCCCCCTGCCCGCAGATCGACCCTCCCCCGACAGCAGTGGCTCCGGACTGAGTCTGTAACCGCCACACGAGGATCACGGACGGTGGGACCATGTTAGAACCACACTGTCGGGAATTAGTTCGGTCGGGAATGGAGCATCGCGGGGCTGGCTGCAGGCAATGGCTTGAGGCGATGGATACTCGGTGCGGCGTACTCCACGAATACTCTGATTTTTGGGGGGCAGAGAATAACGGAACTGGCGCCGGTCCCAATTACGTGAGCCAAAACGGATTCTCCGCCCCGTCGCCGAATGCGATAATGGCGTCGGGCACGCGGAGAATCCAGCCTCACATGTTTGAGCTGGCAAGGTTGGATGCTAGGGTTAGAGGATGGGAGGCGAAGGTGGTGGAAAGGATGAGGGACTTGTTTTTGTAGAGGCAATTTATGAGCTTGAGGAGTTGGTGAAGAAATTTGTGCTTTCACAGGTGGATGGTTTTGGGTATGTAAAGGTTCACAACTTCACAAAAAACGTCTATCCGACATCCCTGGTGGGGACGCCGTCCTCGTTGTTGGAGAGTGTTTTGTAGCTGGCAGGGATGGAGGAGGGGATTTCAACTTCTAATACGCTTTAACTCTAGAATTGTTTTTTCTCTCTCTTCTATCCATGTTTCAGGACCAGTTAAAAAGAAGACAAAAAGGAGGATCCCCAAACAGAAAATCTTGAAAATCCTTGGTGGAGAATTCACAGGAAGGGTTGGAACTGTGAAGAGGATTGGCCTCAGTTTATAGTTCACGGTCGACTGTTTTTCCTTCTCATTCTATTCCCTCATTCAATCACTCACAAGGCAGTTACTGAAGCATTTTATCATGTTAGACTCTCTATTGCAAACTACATGTGAAGGTAGCTCATTAGCATGCCAATGGATCCTCTTTGTCTGTCTGTTGCTCTCTGTGTTGTACAGGGACTGGAGCCAGGGACCACCATATCTGGTCATTGGGAATTCACTTGGTGTCCTGGTCAAATATTTATCCTTTAACTGTCATGTATACTACAAACCGTAGCTCTTCAATGAGACTGTATGTGAGGACTCCCACAAATCTGTCCAAGCACCTGGAATGCTATAAGCAAGGAACCAAATATATGATTGGCAAAGGCTCTGGTGAATGCAAACACATCATCATACTTAGTTACACTGGGCATCTTTAAATAATGCATACGTGCAAACATGGCATAACTTTGGCTATAAACTTTAGCCTTGATTTCCTGGAAGCCATCCACTTGGCTCTGAAGGTTAAATGGCAGTGTGAGATGAACTGCCTTGAAATAAAGACACGATGGTTACAGCCCTTTAATTGAGCATTGATGTCTTGCGATGGTATTTCTAATCTGTTGAACCATTGGGAGTCCTGTCACTTTGTAAAGTTGTACACCTTACGATCCCTGTAAGAGACCGGTAATTTAAACAAGAGATTTGAATTTCCAACAATCAACGTAAAGGGCTTGCATGACCAGATTTCATGTTTTATGACTTTTACTGAAACAAACTCTCAAAAAGCAATGTTGACTAAACATTATTTAATAAGCAACTAATACTCTAAACTACAGAAAAGTTTGATTAATCCTTTAATGTGACCAACAACCCTACACCACATACACCTACATTACAACAAACTTCACAGGATTACAATCTTTATAGGAGATTGTCTACAATCACTTGCACCTTCCTATGGATTCATATCCCCTGTTTGACCAAATGACAGTTGAAAAGTGCTTCCATCAGTTTTTGGGTATTCTAAATTTATTTTAAACAACTGCCCTGGAATTGCTACAATTTGCTGAAATTATTTTTCTCTCTATTCTTTGAATGTGTGTTTAGTATTTTTGTTTGAGTTGCACGGTTAGTATCATTGGGAACTGTTTCTGCAATAATGCCATTTTAATTGTACACGTCAACTCATTTTCATCACATCATTGTCTTAGTAATTCTTCTCTATCTGTTTCCCAATGAGGTTATTGATATTCAGAAACCATGCTGATCTTAATGGAATTAAGTGATTTGATAATGATTAGGAAACATACATACAACTGGTAAAAAAAACCTTCCATGTAAAATGACCATAAAAGATAGTCTAATCATGTTCCTTTTTCAATTCTTGCTTTTTAATAGAGTCCTTCTGGGAAATCTGTAGCTTCAATGTGATATGCAAAATCAATTCTAAATTAGTTAGTCTGTCTTTAAAGAAGAAAAAAATTACATTTACATAGCATCTTTTTAAACTCAGATAAATCCCAAGTGCACCATACAGGATGAGTTACATTGTGCCATTCTTGTTGTTATGTGGGTAAACATAGCAGCCATTTTGTACACAGCAGGATCCCACAAACAACAATATAATCACTGACCATTTCTAATGGTTGTTGGTTGAGGGAGAAAATATAATTGCATTTCTTTAAAAAAAAATTTAGAGTACCCAATTAATTTATTTCCAAATAAGGGGTAATTTAGCGTGGCCAATTCACCTACCCTGCACATCTTTGGGTTGTGGGGGCGAAACCCACACAAACATGGGTTTGTGCAAAGAGAATGTGCAAACTCCACACGAACAGTGACCCAGAGCTGGGATCGACCCTGGACCTCAGCGCCATGAGGCGGCAATGCTAACCACTGCGCCACCGTGCTGCCCTATAATTGCATTTTGTACAAGCTTGAAGAAGGTTGTAATCATGGATATACTGTACAATGGAAAGTGATTTGCATGGGCTGTGCAGAGAGCAAAATATCAGCAGAATTAGGATAACTCTGGGCATTAGAATGCTGAGACTTAGAACCGTGAAGTGAGTAATTGGCAAAGGTTCTATTTGCACACTTGCTGTTTATAATGAGCTGGTTTTAGCTTTGCAACTGCTCCATCTTTGTGCAAATGGTGGATGAAACGGTGGGGAGGCAGCATGTCATCTTCTGGCTGATCATAGGTATGCTCCAAGCAGGCTAACTGTCTGCTCCCTTGGCAGCAGAAGTGTTTAGACAGGGGGAATGTACAGAACAACATACAGACCCAATGTTTTAATTGAGCTTGAGCAAACACTATCATGTTCCTTGCCTGGTTGATTCTTCTTTTTTACAGAAAGATTAGCAACGTTATTGTCCTTCGTAGACACAGGGCTTGGTACTTACTTGTGTGCTTGTATACTGCCTGATGTGACAGATCTCTCCTGGAGTAGTTTGCAAGGATCCAAGTAACATGCAAACTTGCTGCTGTCTGCCACTTCTGCTACAAAGCCCCTGATCCAGATGTTGTTTGCAACATGTCATAGTTCAGCTCATGATCCAACTTTGCAACAGCTTGTCTTGTGAAATGGAGGCACCATGGGCAGGGCCGTGGTAAGTGAGCTTTATAAATATAACTCTGTTGAAATAATTTTCCATTCTGAGTCATGCTCTTTGACTGGACTGTTGCTTAACATTTTTTCAATGTTGAAAACACTGATAAAAAGGAGAATGACAGAATAATGTTATACAATGGATTTATTCTGTGGTAAGTTTGAAACTCTTAGCAAGTGAAGATTTTCATATACATTTTCCAAATTTCCATAAAACAAAGGGGAGCAAAGGGTTTTTTTCCAAGTCCAAGCCACACGGAAGAATAATTTGTGGTAACCTCACGACACTATTGCACACTAACAGGCTCCTGAAATAAAGCCATTTGCTTATCAAGTAGATAGTACCTTCATTGGCCAACAACAAAAGTCCAGACAGGAGATGGATTTGTTTTTCAGGTTTAATTTTCACTAATTGGAACCTCGTCTTGAGATTGTTCCTCCATGTCTTTGCAGGGAATAACCTTTATGTTGTTTCTCCAATTATACTATGAATGTGAGAGGAATGTGAGTGCTTTGGTAAACAAGAAAACAAGTTGAAATTTGTCTAGGAAAGTTCTTTTCTAGCCTTAGCTTTTCATATCAGCCAGTGGCATATGTTTGTTAACAATCCAATGGACATAAGCTTGATTGATTTGTCTTAGGTGCAGCCTTCACAAAAGCTTCTAAAACAGTGTGATTTATGGTGACCATCACTTTGACTTCATCATTGTAAAACAGCGACAGCCATGCCCAGATTAAGTGCTAGCAGTGTTGCAGCCAGAGAGATGCCTGATGCCCCTCCACACTCCTCTGCATTTTCCTGTGGAGAGAAGATAACTTGTCATTACAACATGAATTTAAGGTCCTTTCTCGTTCTATTAAAACCTTCTTCCAAACATCTCCTGAAGATACTGACTTATGCCGAGAAACAGTTCTGTGGACAAAGTCAGCACCTCAGCCACATAGCTTTTCTGCATTCATCAGTCAACCAGAGCCAACTAGATCTTAAACTAAGATATTCTCATCCATGCTAATGGGGAAAGAAAATTGACAGGTAAGGTATTGTGGTTGATACAATTCCTAGCAGTTAGTTCAGAGGGTATGGAATTAGTCATTTGTCTTTCTGTCCCCCTGTCAATATTCCCGAGACTTGGTCAAATGCTCTTCTTTTTTTACGATAAATTTAAAGTACCCAATTCTTTTCTTTTCAATTAAGGGGCAATTTAGCGTGGCCAATCCACCTACCCTGCACATCTTTGGGTTGTGGGGGTGAAACCCATGCAGACACGGGGAGAATGTGCAAAACTCCACACGGACAGTGACCCAGGGCTGGGATCGATCCCAGGCCCTCGGTGCCATGAGGCAGCAGTGCTAACCACTGCACCACCGTGCCACCCTAACTGCTCTTCATCTTTTGGAGACATGACTTATTACTTAGCCCCCTATGCATGATCTTTCAGATAAGAATGAATGCACAATCTGCGAGGGAATTGAAGGATGGACAGAAAACAATGATTTACCATTGCTTTGTGTTTAATTCACCAACCTATTGCTCCTCCAGATATCCTCCAATGGTGTGCTTTAAAATTAAAATCCATGTAAGATATATAAAGCGTTATCACGCCTCACTAAATGATGGTGAAACTGCTCTTTTTTAAAATTTAGAGTACCCACTTATTTTTTTCCCAAATAAGGGGCAATTTAGCGTGGCCAATCCACCTAACCTGCACTTCTTTGGGTTGTGGGGGTGAAACCCACGCAGACGCGGGGAGAATGTACAAACTCCACACAGACAGTGATCCAGGGCCAGGAAACCAGCAACAAAGAATACTTGTCAGATTGTAAAAGTATTTCACTTAATTGCACCCTATGCATATGGATCGACTTTTTATGGTGCAGGTTTATACTGAATTACATCTTACCTCAGGATGGAATGCGTGACAGGAATCGGGTCGACGCCTTATCTTCTGTGTTCGCATACGTTCGCATTTAACTGATTTGTTATTTACACTGGTGTTAAGAATCAATACACACATGGAATACTGTGAACAGTTTTGGTCTTTTTAATCTAAGGAAAGGTACACTGGCATTGGAGTCAGTCCAGGGAAGAAACCACACAAGGCCTACGGAGGTGGACCAATTAGCCTCCCCATGGGCCTTGCTGAATATGAGTTCCCCGCTGAGGGGAGTAAATAGACTCTAGTATAAAAGCCGGCCCAGATGAGAGCCAAGCATGTGTAGTCCAGCTGGATCCTTAAATGTACTGTGTATAAAGTTACTTTACAATAAAACTGTTTTACTTAGGTCTTTCGTTTGGACTCTGCTGTGGCCACTAAAGTTCACTAGGTTGATCCCGGGTAAGGAGGAATTTTTTCATGAAGTTCAGAAGAATGAGAGGTGACCTTATTGAGATATATAGAAGTCTCAGGGCACTTGACAGAGTAGATGCTGAGAAGTTGTTTCCCCTTGCAGGAGAGTTTAGGACCAAAGGGAATAATCTCAGAGTAAGGGGCTGCTCATTTAGGACAGAGATGAGGAGGAATTTCTTCTCTCAGAGGGTAGTGAATCTGTGGAATTCTTTACCGCATGAGAGCTGTAGAGGCTGTGTCATTAAGTATGTTCCAGGCTATGATAGACACATTTTTAATCAGTAAGGGAATCAAGAATTATGTGGATAAGGTGGGAACGTGGAGCTGGGGATTATCATATCAGATCAGTCGTGATATCAGTGAATGGTGGAGCAGACTTGATGGGCCGAATGGCCTACTTCTGCACCTATGTCTTACGGTTTTATGGTCAATAGTGGAACTATTAGGGATTTTTGGCATATTTGTAGAGATTATCCATCAACACGTAACAGCACTGAGTAGTAGTAGATTACTAGATACCAATGACATCAAGGGGGATGCGGGAAGAATGTGTTGAGGCAGAGGATCAAACATAATCTAATTAAATTGGGGGAGCAGACCAGAGGGGCTGAATGGCCTACACCTGCTCCTATGGGGCCTCCATTAAGTTTGCCAAGATAAACACCGGACTCTAGTAAACTGCAAAACATGGGGCTGATTTTCATGTGTTGCAAAGTTGCTTCATTTGCTACCATGTGGTACCATCCTGATTCTAATATATTATACTATGAAATAGGGGCATGCTTGAGTTGACAGCATTCCCTAGGAGTAGCTGCCAGATCTCTGCAGCAGGCTTTCTGCTGGGCCAGACCCTGAGAAAGCAGTGTTCCCACAGTTGTTGCCAGGGACAGTGACTGGATTTTCTGCACCTGTTGCATTGAGCAGGTTTGGCGATGAGAGGGGAAAATATTGTTAGAAAGCTAAAGTAGCATTTCACATCAATGTAAAAGCAGGAAGCAAACGTCTCCTCCCCCCATCAGTGGCAGGCTGTGTTTCCCACTGTTCACCATCGGGAACCTCATTGTAATAAATTAACATACCATCCGGCCCATACAACAGAATCATACCCCTACATCAAATAATACGTCAATGGCAGTGTGGTGTCAGAATGGCACATAAACACATTCAATCCACAAGCAGCTAATGTTTACATTTGTGTTACATTTGCCACTCATGTAGTCCTTGTTAAATTGTCTTTCAGTAGAGCAACCTCGTCAAAGGAAAGTCCTTTGATGATACATCACTCTTACTCATGATTCCTTTCAGGGGGCTAATAGAAGGAATATCTCCAGGGTCAATCCTCTTGTGTGGTTCTCTAAGCAAAATACTGACAAGAAAATGTCCGTTAACTGCTTGAACAAAGTTAGTAAGAGGTCCACTGAAATAGTTTTTGTCTAAATAAGAAGTAAAGATGGCAGTTCTAAAATATTTTTGCTTTCTTATTTATAGAAGGCCAAAGTAATAATTTGATTTGCCGCAAGTTGACAAAAGGTACCATCCCCTGCCCTAGCTGTTGCAATACATGTTATGTAAAGGATATATTTCACTTCTTTTGGTTCCAGCGTGACTGGTGGGAAGATGCTGCAGTCACAGTATGCCTCAGTTACCAGGAGGAGTAGATTACTGTTTTCAATGTTCTGTATCACAAACATCCTGGAAAGGAAAAGAAGCACGTAGCAACTTTGAAATACACAAATATTAAGAGTGAATTCAATATTTTTTCAAACGAATGCTCATACACTTGTTTTACCTGATTTGTTAATAACTCTCCCCATTTTAATTTCCTATGAGAAACACTAAGGCACGGGCGGCACGCGGCACAGTGGTTAGCACTGCTGCCTACAGCGCTGAGGACCCAGGATCGAATGGTGAGTAAGTCAACAGAGGTGAAAATCTCACTGTGTTCTCGTACTGTCAAGAGCAGATCCAGGTCTGTGCAGGCCGAATGCTAAATATTGGTATAGAAATTATCAATAGCAGAAATTGGCTCAAGTGATAGTACATTCACATCTGAGTCAGAAGACTGTGCTTTAAGACCTGAGCACAAACATCGAGGCTGATGCTCCAGTGTGATGCTGAGGGATTAATGCACTGTCAGAGGTGCAGTCTTTTAGACAAGACATTAAACTGAGGACTAATATACTCTCTCAGGTGGGCACAAACATTCTCATTGTAATATTCTGAAGAATACATTGGGTTGGGCTGGATTCACTTTTCCCCAGCGACATGTTTTTCGTGATTTCGGTGGGATTGTGTCTTCCCTCTGCTTGTCAATGGGATTTCCCATTGAAGCCAGCCCATGCTGCTGGGAAACCCAAGGGCGGAGAGTGTGCTGCCAGGGGGAAAAGTGAATGACAACGGCTAAAGAATTCCTGCCATTATTGCTAGCATGCTGGCCAGTGTTTATCCCTCGGTCAACGTTCCAATAAAAAACAGATCATCTGGTCATGATCACATTACTGCTTCTGAGAGATTACCATGCAAAAATTGGCTGCCAAGTTGCAACAGTGACTGTACTTCAAAAGTATTGCATTGCTCTTGAAAGATATCGGTCAGAATTCTCAGATCACGGAATCATTGAATCATAGAATTTACAATGCAGGAAGCCATTCGGCCCATCGAGTCTGCACCAGTCCTTGGAAAGAGCACCCTGCTTAAGCTTAAGCCCACCCCGCCACGCTATTCCCGTAATCCAGGAACCCCACTGAACCTTTAGACACAAATTTAGCATGGCCAATGCACCTAACCGGCACAGCTTTGGACTGTGGGAGGAAACCGGAGCACTCAGGGGAAACCCCTGCAGACACGGGGAGAACGTGCAGACTCCACACAGGCAATCACCTGAGGCCAGAATTGAACCCGGGACCCTGGAGCTGTGAGGCAGCAATGCTAACCATTGTGCCACCGTGCCGTCCCGTCATTACGATTCACTTTTCCCACTGGCAGCGCACCCCTGCCCATGCGTTTCCAACTGGCGTGGGGTGGTTACAATGACAAGTTGCAGGAAGATAGAATCCTGCCACCAGCGAATAGCACGTAGCTGAGAAACACGTGGCTGGGCGACTGCAGAATACAGCCCATCAAATGAATGCAAGTGTTTCTTTCTTCATGCTACATGTAAGTGAGCGCACTTGGCGATAATTGCATATTAATTATGTTTTATTGTACGCAGGTGCAGAGCATTAACTGGAGATTGAATCATGTTCCTACATATTGGAACAGGCTGAGACTGGAGTTTGAAGATGCAAGTTTATAAAACATTTCTGAATGAAAATTTAGAAAAGTGTGTAAACATCAGCTCCAGTTCTATCCTTCCTTGCTGGGTTTTCTGCAGTAGAACACTTGGGACCTGTTGGACAGTTCGCAGGAAGGTGAAAAACACACAAGGAAACTTGCACCTTCCGTGGAAAACCAGAGCCTTCTTCAAACCAGAGCTTTGACAAAGTGTCATCCAGACTGGAAACGTTAGCTCCCTTCTCTCTCCATGATGCTGCCAGACCTGCTGAGATTGTCCAGTATTTTCTGTTTGTTTCAGATTCCAGCACCCGCAGTAATTTGCTTTTACCTTCTGTCACATTTTGCTACTAACAATTACTTGCCCTGATTTTACACTGAAACAATGCTGAAAACAGTGTGGAATATCTAAGCCAAGGAATGCAAGATTACAATTGATCTGAGCGATGTCATGTTGAAGATAGCATTTCACGAAGATTGGAACTGAAGCATATCAATTGGGACTGAGATGAGGGCGCTTCACTTTGTAGCAGCTCATGTTACATGTGATCTGATACTAGTTGTTGCTAAGACTTTAAATGGGAGACAGTTGTATTCTCTGATGCTAACATAGTTTACCTTGATGAGCACAAGACAATTATAAGGAATGACATAATGCATCATGCTGACTAATTCATTATATGAAATACTATTAAAGAGAGGTATGTCCTTTCAATGATTTCCTACTTATAACTGTTAACATTTAGCCACGGAACAGTAGGTGCTTCATCTGTTGTTCTCTGAGGAGTATGTTGCGATGAGGCATTCCTACAGCTGGTACATCCAATTTACCACATTAATCAGCCAGGAGGAAAGGCAATGGAATGTTGTTTCTTTTTTAACGCAGGCATCTTGTAAATGATTTTGCTGCTAGACTTTGATCAGCTGCCCATTAAGATTTTTGTTTGCAGGATGTGAGTGAAATCAGTCCAGCCACATCCTCCTGTAAACTTTTAAAAACAGATATTATTTTTACAAGCCAAGGTCCAAGGAAACTTTTTCCTTGTCGTGCCATGCTGTAGACAGTTTAGAAAATTCTTGACATTACAAACATTTTACTGGCATCTTTCTACTTTGCTTGCAAAGGGACCAGTGTTGTTAAAAGGATCTATTGCGTTGTTCAACATTGGTGCAAGAAGGATAAATCTGCTGCTACCTTTGCTTCATAAAAGTAGGTATTTGTAGCACAATTATTGACTTTACACATGATTTCCCAACCTAGGTTTATGCGGCCTGATGGACATAATGTCACAACATGGCTGTCCTATAGCTGATTGTGAATTACTTATTAATGTTTTCACCAGGTCAGCAAGCAAGTGGTTTTAGAACAAAAATATTCTCTATAAGATGTTCAATGGCCGGGATTCTTCATTTGGGTGACTCTGGGCGGATTCACCGTTGCCCAACGCCGATATAGTAATGGGTGATTGGGCAGTGAATCCCTTCCGATATCCAAATCGGGTCGGCACCAGTTTGACGCCGGTTTTCTATCCTCCATCCCCTCCAAAATGGCATCTTCACATCACGCGCCTCACGTCGTTGGAACGGCGTTAGCGCGTCACCTGATGGCCCTCCCCCGATGCTCTGCCCCCGATGGGCCAAGTTCTCAACAGCGAGGTTGACATGTGGTCTCAGCGGTCAGGAACCCGGTGTGGCGGCTGCGGACTGTGTCCAGCGCCGCCACAGTTGGCGAGGAACTGTTTGTAAATATTGTGGTTACAGCACTTCAGAGTTACTCACCCATGAAGGGAGATGAATGAAGCAAGGCTGACAGCTATGTTTCTGGAAGCTGTCAATCACAGCCCACGAAGATGAATGCATGGTTTGTAGCTAAATGATCTGAGGGGTTTAACATAGGTCACTGCTTTTCTCTTTCCACGAATGTGCTTCCCGTGTCTGAGCCAAGGTGTGTTGAAAAAGAAGTTTTTTTTCACTGTCCCAGCCTGGAATGCTCTCTAGCTTCCAGTTAGAGGTCCCTTATAGGGGGGGGATCTATAGTGGGGGGGGGTTCCTTTAGTTAGAGGCTCGGGGGCGGGGGGGGCTCCCTTTAGATAGGAGGTCTCTGCGGGGTCCCTTTAGATAGGAGGTCTCTGTGGGGTCCCTTTAGTTAGGGGTCTGTGGGGGAGTCCCTTTAGTTTAGGTCTTTTTCAATGGCCCCCGACCGCGCCACGTCAACTTTGCGCGCCTGATTGGCGGTGATTCTCTGGGGACCGGAGAACCCCCCTCACCACCCCTACCCTCCACCAACGCCCCTACCCCCTCACCACCCCTACCCCCTCCAACACCCCTACCCCCCTCCCCACCACCCCTACCCCCCCAAACGCCGCAACCCCCCAACCAAACGCCGCAACCCCCCCAAACGCCGCAACCCCCCCACCAAACGCCGCAACCCCCCCAAACGCCGCAACCCCCCCAAACGCCGCAAACCCCCCCAAACGCCGCAACCCCCCCAAACGCCGCAACCCCCCAAACGCCGCAACCCCCCCAAACGCCGCAACCCCCCCCAAACGCCGCAACCCCCCCAAACGCCGCAACCCCCCCAAACGCCGCAACCCCCCCAAACGCCGCAACCCCCCCAAAACGCCGCAACACCCCCCAAATGCTGCAACCCCCCCCCGCCAAACGCCGCAACCCCCCCAAACGCCGCAACCCCCCCAAACGCCGCAACCCCCCCCAAACGCCGCAACCCCCCCAAACGCCGCAACCCCCCCAAAACGCCGCAACACCCCCCAAATGCTGCAACCCCCCCCCCCCGCCAAACGCCGCAACCCCCCCCCAATCCACCCCTCTACCCCCGCACTCGCCCTAGGTCACTGAACGGCGTCAACCATCAGCAATGGTTGACGCCGTTTTAAAGCTACTCTGTTTTTCGCCGACGTGGCCCATGGCCACATCGGCGGGAATTCGGCCCATCCGGCACGGAGAATGTCTGTCTGTTAAAAATCAATGACATCCCGCCGGCGCCAGCTGTTTTCAGAGGCTGCCGGCGGGATTTGCACGACGCCGGTTTTTGGCCGCACGGAGAATTAAAAACCCGGCGGAAGCGGGAATAACGCCGCCGCCGGCCGATTCTCCGACCCTGCGGGGGGTCGTAGAATTTCGCCCCATATATGTATCGGCCAGAAATAAATCCTCCTAAGGCTACCGTGCAACAGATATGATAATAGGTGGCCGAATATAAATGCTCCCTCCTCTGAAAATCATACATGGAACCACATGAGGAAATGTTCCCTGGATTAAGGAAGAGTGGCAAGGTAGGCAAACCAATCCATCCCTGCACAAAGCAAGAGGATGGACGAAACAGTATGTGTACCATACAGCACTGACAATCTTACAATGATTAACTTAAATACTGAATCTGAAGCTTCACCTCCAGCTCACTAAATGTACACGTTTGTCTTTCACAGGTGTTGTCTATTTCCTCACCACTCCAGTGTATGTCTCTGTTACAAATTTGGATCTGCTTTGGAAACTTTCTTGTGAGACCAAATGATAGCAAAATATCACAAGTGGTTTGAACAGCTTTGCTTGGAGGCTGACTCTCACTGTTCTATTTCTGCCTGTTTGAGAGCAGAACCAGAGGATATATCAATACCAGTCTGAGCACAATCTCTCCAAAAGTGGACAAAATGAATGCTTGGAGAAGTGAGGTTTGATATGAATTGTTAAGTGGATCAAAGTATTTTATTTCACAGTGAATAACATGAAACAATATGGTCAGCTTCACTTAGTTTGACAAGTAAAATTTCACTTTGTGTAATGATACAAAATAAAGAATACACTTTGCTTCTCCACATCAGTATTTGACAGAAACAAAATGTGGTCAAGTTATCTTTCCACATTTCTAATTTGTTGATTCCGAAAAGCTCTTTGCAACCTCAACTTGAAGAAAACCTGACTTCCATCTCAATCTGTTTCCAACATTTTGTATAAACCAATTAGACTACATCAAACTAACTGAGGGACAAATTAAAAGGGGGAGTCCCTTAAAGGAATACTGCCTTGAACAAAAACAAATCCCAAATGAAACTTAAAACAACAAACTAAAATGTGATTAAGATACACATGGTCCACAGACTCCACAAGGCCTCAAAAATGGCAGGCATCCTGGGAGTCCGTGAACCAATGCAACCTAAGGTAGTGTGGGACCATTGCGTGCAAGACCCTCCACCCAGTTCCCCAATGTTAAGGGGCAGGACTCTTCTGTCGGGGGAGCTCCACTGAGGACCTCCACTGCTGGAAGACAATGAGGCGCACCATGGTATGTCTGGGCGACGGGCAAGGGCAAGCGAATGAAGGGCGTGCAGCAACCTTACAGGAAATCCCTCCATGCAGTACGAAAGGGAATCGAGGGCATTTCCACAAGGCAGCTTGGGCAGTGGAGCTCCAGTTCCCTAAGGGGAGTTTGGGTCTTGGGGCCAATATGAAATTCCATCTGACCAAGGGTGCGCTCAGGCAGGAGTTCACTGCACATCTACCGTTCCTTGAGACTACGTCAGGTCCGAGCATGACCGTTTTGAGGTCATGGACGATACTGGCTATGAGCTAGATACCCACAGGCAAGCAGGTTGCGAAAACCTGTCAGGTCTATGAACAGGAGCTTCATGTCATGGGCTGTGCACCTGGCAGAAATGAATTCATCTCCAGGGCACAGCATCTAGGAGAGGGCTCGACATATAGACATCACTGGAGAGGGTCTGAAGGAGGAAGGACATTATCTGGGTACAGAGGCACACCAGCGCCTGACCGCCCACCCTAAGCGGGAGATTCAGAACTCACAGCGACCCATTGCAGTCTTTTGTGCCAGAAGACCTGCAAGAGTATTCTCTGGAGTTTTGTGATAAAGTCAGGGGAAAGGGTCAAAGTGACCAGCTGGTACCACAACATGGAGGCAATCAGCTGATTCATAACCAGAACTCGATCCCTGTAAGACAGCACTTGGAGCAGTCCTGTCCAGCGTCTCAGGCGAGGGACGACTTTGGCCTCCAGCTCCTCCCAATTCGCTGGCCAGGATTCCTCAGCTGTGCAAAGATAGACTCCCAAGTAAAGGAGGCCTGTTCCATCTGAAAGGCCTGTGCTCCTCCGAGAGGGGTCCAGCTGCCACGGATGACCAGGTGTCCGGAACACTTGGCCTTGGCATAGGAGGCTAGAGAGTAGGCTAAGCCCCACAGCCTGGCACTCACGCATTCTCCGCAGGTCAGCTGGGTCTGTGAACATGAGCATGTCACCAGCGTAGGCCAAAGTGAACACCCCGATGTCTGGCTCATGCAAAATCAATCCCGACAACCTCCTCCGCAAGAGATGCAGAAAAGGCTCCATGCAGTTGGCCAGACAAGGGGCAGCCCTGGGGCACTTCTTGCCCAAAGAGAAGTGGCACCGTCAGGGACCCGTTAATCTTAACAAGACACTCTGCGTTTGACTGCAGAGATCGGATCTTGGTGACATAGTGCATTCCGAACCCAAATACCCACAGAGTTCCAAATAGGTATTTGTAATCCACCCTGCTGAACCACTTCTGGTTGAGACAGGAAAGCGCGCAACACACCAGCCTCTTGGAATGGTGGATCAGATCCCAGATACAATGGATGCCATTGTAAATGGTCCGACCCAGGACTGTGTAGGACTGGTCAGGATGAATCATGTAATCCAGTATGGTGCCAAGATAGGAAGACGTTGATGTGGCAAAGAGTTTGTAATTCATGTTGAGGAGAGAGTCGGGACACTAGTTTTGCAACAGGTGGTGATCCCCCTTCTTGGGCAGCAGGGCAATAACAACCCTGGGCCATCAAAGAGGCATCTCCCCTGTTGTGATGGTCTCCCACAGGGCCCAGGCCTAGTTGCTCCCTAGGACACCGCAGAATGCCCAGAAGAATTCCTCAGTCAGCCCGTCCAGTCCCGGGTCTTACCCCTGGAGAGGCTGTCAAGGATGATGCTCAGCTCCCCCAGGCTGATAGGAGCATCAAGATTTCCAGTGCCCTCTGGGCCGACCTGCAGCAGGTCCTCCCACAAAACTCTGCTAGCATCCTCACTGGATGGATCCGGAGATTAAGGGGCAGTGTAGAAATTCTGGGAGTGGGTCTTGATGCCCTCCGGATCCAAGACGAGGGACCCATCATCGGCCAGCAGCGTAAGGAACTGCTGACGGATCCCATGTCTTTTTTAAAGCGAGTAGAAGAAGGCAAAGTCACAGTCCAGATTCTTAAGGAAGTGGATCCACGACCTCACATATGCACCATGGGACCTGGCGAGTTGCAGGTCCCTCAGCGTACCCTTCCTCTCTCTGTACGTCAGCTGTACGTCCTCATCAGGCTGAAGCGTGAGTCCAGGTCGAGCACCTCCTTCTCAACTCCTCCACTCTGGATTTCCGGCTCCCCTTGCATACTCTTGACAGAAGACACAGACATGAGCCTTGTCCATGATCCACCCCGGCCTGAAAGGGGGGAAGCCTCCCCACTTCCTTTTCCAGCTGTATCATAAGCAATGAAACAAGCTCACGTACTGCTCATCCTCTAGAAGCAGGTTGTTAAAGTTCCAGTAAACAGACACGGCCCGAGCGCAGGACAGAACAAGTTCCGACCACACCAGATGGTGGTCCTAGCAAGGCACCTACGGCACAAAAGCCGATGGAATGCAGGACATGTATGCCCTTGAAATGTAAAAGCAGTCAATTCAAGATGCTTCGACTCCAGGCCTCATGAAAGTGAACACACTGTCCAGGTCCCTCAACTTCACCACTGCTGGCGTGCAGCGCTGGATACTGAGGTGGTCCCTGGCCCTGAGGACAATGTACTCGCCCACATCAATGGAGCCGAGAAGAGTGGGCACTTGTTCAAAGGAAGTTGTTTGCTGCTGGTTTGGCGGGGAGCACAGACATTGACAAAGTGAAGCACCACTCCCGCCCTCGTGGGCCGTTGGGTGCAGCAATCGTCCTGGCACAAGCTCCTTAACTCTAAGATCTCCAGCTAAAAGTGCGGGGCCAATTAGATAGCCACCCCGCCAGAATGGAAGGCCAGATGACTCATGTAGACTCTCCCTTCGCACTCCAGGAGCCATGTGGCTTTGTTGCCCAGAGCAGTGTGAGTTTCCCGCAGGAAACACACTGCATACCTCCTGTCCCACAGGACAGAGAAGTTCTGCCGCCTGCATAGTGCCACTCTGCTGACATTGATGCTGAGGCTGTCTATGGTCACCTTCATGTCAGAAGTATTGTTACCTTCGCCATCACCACTTTAGTACTTGGAGGGAGGAGCGGCATGTGTGCCCCTCCATTCCCTCGGAAGTCTGCCGAGTGAGCCATTCAGTCGGCACTGCAGGTTCCAGTCCATGTCCAGCATCGGTGTGGGTGGACTGGACTAGCAGCACCAGCTTGAGGGCCAGCTGGACCTTGTTCCAGTGACCGCGGTTCATTAGAAGAAAATCCCAGAGAACCCAAGGGAGATGGTGGGGTGACTTGGTGGGAGAACGAGGGAGTCCACTGCCTCACTATAGATAGACTCCACAGTGCACATAACAGGGCTATGTGCGGCGTCGGTGTCGCATTTCCCGCTGAGGACCCTCTTGAACGTGAGTGCTGTTTTATAGCGTTGCGTTTCTCGGTGATGCACGTGGCAGGAAACAGGGGCTAAACGCTCTCACTATGGGACTTTGTTCCTATTTAGTTAAATTGCACCCTAGGATTTGATTCATGGTTATATTTAGTTAAAGCTTTATTATCACACTTTGTTTTTTGTTCTAATGGTTTGTGAGTGTGACAATTGTTCAGGGGATGGAGTGATGTGGGAGGGATTTCCTGTGTTGACAGTAATCAAAGAACGTTTTGTATTTGCCAATTTTCATTATGTGATGGATCCTCTTGGCCTTGCTTTCTTTTCCATTCAATTTACTGACCCTTTTATAAAGTCTTCCGATATCAGTTCAGGGTGGTCAGGCTGGTCAGGATGGTCAGGGTGGTCAGGCTGGTCAGGCTGGTCAGGGTGGTCAGGCTGGTCAGGGTGGTCAGGGTGGCCAGGATGGTCAGGGTGGTCAGGCTGGTCAGGGTGGTCAGGCTGGTCAGGCTGGTCAGGGTGGTACGGGGCTTACGATCAGAGCAGCCACATGGAATGTTAGGGGGTTATATGGCCCAGTAAAAGGGAACAAAATATTTTCACATCTCAAGAGCCTTCACATTGATGTTGCATTCCTTCAATAAACACATCTTTGTGTTAAAAGATCACACCAGATTATGTAAAGCATAGGTTGGCCAGGTTTTTCACTCCAGTTTTCACAGCAGAACTAGGCCGACAGACCTTTTGATCAACAAAAGAATACAGTTCCCTCCCTTCAATGTAATCTCAGACCCTGGTGGATGTTATACAATAGTTAGTGGCACACCTTTCCAAACCCCTGTAGTTTTGGTAAATGTCTATGCCCTAACTGGGAAAACACAATATTTATCACATTGTTTCTATCTTCCTTCCCTAATCTAGGCACCCACCATCTTAATTTTGGAGGAGGTCTAAACTGTGCTATCATACAGTACAAAAACTTTTGCCTTCTCCAGCGTTTCCAAGGTTCTCTCCACCTTTTTATTCACCACATTTTCACATATGTACACAAAATATCAGAAGAACACATCAACTCAATAAATAGCCACAACCCTCCTGACACCAACAGCCCGTCACGTCCCGCCTTACCCCATTTTGACCCCGTTAACCCCCCACTCCCTTCCCCCACCCTTTGCTGACCCCTCATAGGATGACCACGAGAGCTCCCCACAGGAGAATGCCATCCTCCACACTGAACTCCTGCTGCTTTGCAGGATAAGCCCACAGTTCCTCAGGGAGTGTTCCTTGTAGCCCACTGTGCAAGATGACATGGCCTAATTTCACCAACACAGGGTTTCTTTGGCTCCACATGAAAATATGTATGGCCATCATGGGTAGGGTGTCCATGAAGTTCAATGTTAATATGACTTTGCCCACTACTGGTGGGGATGGGGGGTGGACTTACAGGCAGTGGGAGACGGCTGACATCTGGTCCTGTGAACTGTGCTCCTGGACGATGTTCAAAGGTGCTCGCAGTAGTGCCCAGCATTGGATTCTGGCCGAGACTATTGCTGGAATCATTAATGTCTTCTTTAAAGATGCCAAGTAAGGGCGTATAGCCTGTGATTACCGTGAAATGATGTCCATGGACATACTAGTGAGATTTTATTACTGCGTATACCACATGCCAGTCCTTCCTTCTCAATTTTCACATAGCGGCGCTTTGCATTGGCCAGGGTTCTGGAAGTGTGTGTTATCTGCTGTCCCCTACCATTGTCCCACTGGTGGGAGAACACAGCCCTAATGCTTTATTGGGAGGCATCACATGTTAGGGTGAGTGATCTTGACGGATCGTGCTGTGTCAATAGTTTAGGTGACAACAACTGCCATTTCACTCTGGCGAATTGTTCCTCCTATGGCCCTTTCCATACCCATTTTTGATTTTTCTTCAATAGTGCATGCAGGGGCGCTAGCAAGGTGGCCAGGTTCAGGACAGACGTCCCATAATCATTTTGAAGTCCCAAAAAATGACTTCAGCTTTTTGCTGCTTTCAGATGACTGAACTCCCCTGGTAGCCTGGATCTTTTCCTCCACTGTGTACAACCCCTCCTTATCAATGTATTATCAAAGGTACGTGACCGCTTTTGCCTGGAAGATGCACTTGCCCCTCTTCAGGCGGATGCCCGGGTCAGAGAACCATCCGAGGACCTCTTCCAAGTTTACCAGATGCTACTTCTCAGTAGCTGCTGTAATACACAGAACATACAGTGTAGAAGGAGGCCATTTGGCCCATCGAGTCTGCACCGACCCACTTAAGCCCTCACTTCCACCCTATCCCCGTAACCCAATAACCCCATCAAACCTTTTTTGGTCACTAAGGGCAATTTAGCATGGCCAATCCACCTAACCTGCACATCTTTGGACAGTGGGAGGAAACCGGAGCACCCGGAGGAAACCCACGCAGACGTGGGGAGAACGTGAAGACTCCTCACAGACAGTGACCCAGCGGAGAGTTGAACCTGGGACCCTGGCGCTGTGAAGCCACAGTGCTGTCCACTTGTGCTACCATGTTGCCCTCCTTAACCGGAGGATCACCACACCTCAGGCGAGGGGCTAGATTGAGGAGGCAAGGCCTTTATGAATAACCTCAGCTGGTTCGGGAATTGAACCCGTGCTGCTGGCCTTGTTTTGCATCACAAACCAACTGTCTAGCCAGGTGAGCTAAACCGGCCCAGTGCGACTACTGTTGGCACCTATTAACATCTAGATGCCCTTAGCCGACTCCCATTGCCTATAATGCCCCGTCCCGTCAAGTCGCCGCTGGAAAATAGCACATGCTGATGACACTCTGAAGGGAATCCGGGTGTACTCGTACAACCCTCTATGTGTGTTGTTTTAAAAATTTAGAGTACCCAATTATTTTTTCCAATTAAGGGGCAATTTAGGGTGGCCAATCCACCTATCCTGCACACTTTTGGGTTGTGGGGGCGAAACCCACGCAGACACGGGGAGAATGTGCAAACTCCACACGGACAGTGACCTAGGGCCGGGATTCGAACCCAGGTCCTCAGCGCCGCAGGCAACAATGCTAACCACTGTGCCACCGTGCTGCCCTCTATGTGTGTTGATGGTGTCATACTACCAGATGGCGCGTCTTACTCCAACTGAAGGTACGTATGTCGAGCTTCGCGAATGAATGACCCCGGCCAACTTTGCTTACAGATCTTCTATGCTATGGGGTATCGGTCCAAGCGGGAGGCACAGTTTACTGTCATCTTATAATTGCCACACAAACCACTGCCACTGCCTATTCCGCGAACTGGACTGGGCAACTGATGCCCAAACTCTCTAGCTGTCTCAATTTGTCATCTACATTTGCAAGCAGGGCGTATGGACTGGTCAGGTCCCTGAAGTATTTCGGCTGGGCCTCTGGGTCAACACAAATTTCTGCTCTGACCCCCTTTATTTTTCCCAGGCCCTCCTGGGAGAAAGTGTAACCTCCACACAGAGGATCATCCAAGGTCGAATTGAACCCAGGTCCCTGGCGCTGTGAGGCAGCAATGCTAACCACTATGCCACCGTGCCGCCCCCATCAATTGAAGTAGGGGCCGGAGCACAAAGATATAATCACATTATTAAATGGCTGCATAACCTGTTAAATTGCGGTTGGGAATTTTATTTAATTTATTTTTACTAGAACCTGAGAACTTACTTACTTCCATTTAAGTAGACTTTTTTCCCGCTCTCTTTTTACAGGTATTTATTTGGGAAATTTTATTTCCAATCAGGGTAAATATCGAGTACTGCAAACCAAAAACAAATTAGAATGAGAGCTATTTCAATTTGAAACACCACATTGACAGTGGTGGAAATCTGCATTTCTGAGCAGGCAGATCAATATCAGCACAGCCTGCATTCACATGAGAGACAGGCATGCAGCTGGAGAACACAGCTCTTTCCTGTCCTATATTGCTTCAGGTCTTGCTGGCATTGACTCAGCTATGAGACAGAGCAGATGCCAGCAAGGCGGCTGAGTCTAATGGAAGCTCCACTGTTATAAAACAAAATAACAATTGTTTCAGCTGAAGGGAATCCCAGGGGAACACAGACGAGGACACTACATTCTCGAGAGAAAAGCGTTCTCACCCTACGTTACATGTCTGATGTGTGCCTTTCCTATTTTTACTCCATTTTGCTGCTTCCAGGTTAAAGGAATTTCCTTCTGCTCTTTGTTCTCATTTAGATTTATTTCAATGTCTGGAAAGGAACTGGCACTAACTTGGGCAGACCAATTGGAATTTTGTGGCCTCTGATATAGACTGAAGCCTTCATATACACATTAACACACCACATTGCTGTGCAGGCCTTGCTTAACAGGTTGTGTACCAAAGGAACTAGCAGTAGAAATAGCTTCAGTTGCAGGCTGTGTCCATTCCAACAAAAGCAAGCTTTATCTTTACAGAAAGCATTATGCACCAGTTAAATTAGATTAATAACTGCAGCTGAAATTTATCTTTTATATTTTTTGTTAGAATCAATTATTTCCAGACTTTTGTTTCCATGCAACAATCAGAACAGGTTTATCTGTATGTTTACTGCTGTGGCATCCCTTTTGACTCATAGAATGCCTACAGTGCAGAAGGAGGCCATTCGGCCCATCAAGTCTGAACTGCCCCTCTGAAAGAGCACTCTACCTAGGCCCAACCCCAATCCCTATTCCCGCAATCCCACCTAACCATTGGACACTTTGGGCCAATTTAGCATGGCCAATCCCCCAAACCTGCACATCTTTGGACAGTGGGAGGAAACCGGAGCACCCAGGGGAAACGCACGCGGACACGGGGAGAACGTGCAGACTCCGCACACACAGTGACCCAAGCCGTGAATTGAACCCGGGTCCCTGCCACTGTGAAGCAGCAGTGCTAACCACTGTGCTACTGTGCCGCACTTCTCTATGCTCCTCCAATGTTGGCATCACTCTATGGTTGATGTGCTTTCAACTGCTTCTGCTGGAATACCTTCCCTAAACCTGTTCACCTCACTACCTAATAAAATTACTGCGGATTACTGGAAACTGTAAACAAAGAGAAAATGCTGGAAAATCTCAGCAGATCTGGCAGCATCTGAATGGAGAGAAAAGAGCTAACGTTTCGAGCCCGATGACACTTTGTCAAAGCTCCCTGAAGCCAAATTCTTTAACCAAGCTTTTCATTATCTGTTCTGATACCTCGACATGAGGCTTCGTGGACTTAATTATTATAAATGCAATCTGTTGTTGTTGCTTTTACGTATATTTATTTGAAAACAATGCCACACTGCTCATGAATATATATATAAATTGAAGGCTTTTGTCTTCGTAACTGGAAACTGTATTGGCTTTCAAATTACTGCACACCTGGAGGATCTGGAACGCATCTATACAATGCAAACTAAATTCTTGAGACAGAGATGGCCTTGGCAGATTAACTGTTAGTTATTTGCTAAGCGCATGCCACCTGAATGGAGGTGCTCAATATAAATTGGATCTTCCACAGCGAACTCAAATTGAAAACACGGGTGCGAGTCAGCTGCCTCATCGCGCTTGACATGTGTCAGGACGAGGCAGTTGAACATCGCGAGCGGTCTCTTGCGAGATTTGCGACGCTCGAAATGTCTCGCATGACACAGAAGTGCATATTTAATGAATTATTTAAATATGCTCTTGCTCAATTCACCTGGGGCCCAGGATTCACTGGCCTCCCAGCGAGGGCTCAACTGGGCATTGAGTGGTATCGGTTCAAAGTCATGAACCAGTCGTGATGGGAAGTGGGGTGTCTTTCTCGGGAGCTAGGGTGGCAGCCTGGAATTCTCCCTGGCAACTTGGCACCGCCACCCAGGCACCCTGGCAGTGCTGCCCGGGACCCTGAAAGAGCAATCAGCATGGTGCCCACCCTGGGGTTGGGGGCAGGCGGAGCTCAACCACTGGAGTAGCTGTCCAGGAGGTTTAACTGTTGAGGCATGAGAGCAATGCGATCTCTGTCTGATGCAACATGAGTAAGGGTGCCTGTTAGCTATGCCTCTTCCTGAAGCAGATAGCCATTGTACCTGGCTGGGGCACAGCTGAGTCCTGGGATCCAGCAGACCTCTGACTGTCTGATCCCTGGGATGTCCCTGCCTCCACCTGAGGTGCATTAGAAGCAGTGTGGTGCTCACCAGATAGTGACCCAGAAGCCTGCCTGATAAGGTTGTCCACCGAGGTGTGTCTCTCAGCAATGGTGGATGGTGTGGGTGATAGCCGTGATGCTTCTTCGGTGCCCTCCTATGACATCTCCTCCAATATCGTGTTGAGGGTGGGCGGTGGGACACTGTTGGTGGAGGGGCCAGTCTGTTCAGGTGATGTGTCAGGTTAAGGGTTTGGCATACACAGAACTCACTTCCGTTTGGTCATCTGGATGAATGTGCAGTAATGGCTCCTCACTTTTCCCTTGCAGACACACCTCGCCCTCAGCATAGGCCCACTCCTACTCCTCCCCTGCGAGCTCCAGGGCGCTCTCGTCAAAAGGAGTGAGGATCCTCAGCTCGAGTATCCTGCACGGAGATAAATGGGGATGATGTGAGCTGAATGCCTGATGGGTCAGATGCCCATAATCCCTGGCCTGTGTGGGCACTGCACAAAAGCAGGGATGGGTTCTGATAAGGAATGCTGGGGGTGAGAGTGGGCCCTGGGAGGTGGCAGCATGTGGGATCGAGGTGACATTCCGAGGGATGATGACAAGATGGAGTGTTGAGAGGAAATAGGAGAAATTACCCTGGCAGAACAGAGTAGGTCGTTCAGCTTCTTGTGGCACTGCATCGCTCTTCTGCAGGTTGCTGGCACTGGCCAATGCTTGACTGTCCCCCAGGCAGGATTCGTAACCTTGCTGGAGGGTCTCTTGCCATCATGGAGGTAAATTGTTACATACCTTCCCTCCACGGCATCCAGCATATGGGTGAGGGCCCCACCTGTAAATTGAGGGGCAGGTTTCCTTTCTGCCATCCTCCTGGTTGAAATGAAAAAATGAAATGAAATGAAAATCGCTTATTGTCACGAGTAGGCTTCAATGAAGTTACTGTGAAAAGCCCCTAGTCGCCACGTTCCGGCACCTGTCCGGGGAGGCTGGTACGGGAATTGAACCCGCGCTGCTGGCCTGCTTGGTCTGCTTTAAAGCCAGCGATTTAGCTCAGTGAGCTAAACCAGCCCCTAGTTTGAATAAGAGTAAGTGCTGTGGAGCTATTTAAATGCAGCGCCTCCTTGATTGAAGTGCTTAGGTGACCTCCAGGGTGGCCAAATCAGATGTTTCGCATCTCAGGTGCGGCGTTAATTACATGGGTCTTGTGTTATGTGCTCTGGGATAAGACAGGCTGCAACTGGATGCAGCTTTAACCAAAAGAGACTCCACACCTTGAAGTTAGTTCAATCTGATTTATTGAACCAGTAGAACAGTTAGCACAGTTCTCTATGAGTTCGACTCTCTGCTAACCTAAGTGTGGTTACTCTGTCTGACTGAACCAGACTAGCTCTTAGCCACGTGCTGGAGGTGTGATACTGTAATTACACCCTGACTCACTATGTAGATATTCATCAGTGGAAAGAGGCGGAGTGTGAATGCCTCATGCCTTTTCTCGTGAGATACCACACCTGAGTGTCCTGCCTGCTCATTGGTCATGTCCTGTTTTCTGTGTTCGTTAGCTGCCTGTCTGTGCCTGTCTGCATATCATTATCTGCATGTCTGCATATCATGACAATGGGAAACAATATTTTTCCATGTGCCCAGAAATTATGGTGCAGGGCAGCACGGTGGCACAGTGGGTTAGCCCTGTTGCCTCACAGCGCCGAGGTTCTAGGTTCGATCCTGGCTCTGGGTCACTGTCCATGTGATGTTTGCTCGTTCTCCCCGTGTCTGCGTGGGTTCCGCCTCCACAACCCAAAAATGTGCAGGGTAGGTGGACTAGCCACACTAAATTGCCCCTTAATTGGAAAAAAATAATTGGGTACTCTAAATTTATTTTAAAAATAAATTATGGGCCTGATCACATCATCGGGGCTGGTGGGAATTGCATCGGTTTTCATACCAAAATCGGCATTTTGCCATTTTCTACTGTAGCCATCTAAGATGGACACCAGTAACACAAAATGGAAGACTGCAAAGAATACAGGGAAAAACGGACATAGTAAAGAGCAAACAGCTTGCAGAAGCTTTCAGCATTGAGACACTTGCAAAAACCAGTTTTCCGACAGCTGCAGAGTTCAGGCAGCGCTGTTAATGGGAAAGCCATCTACATACTAATGAGGTGATACCGGGACAGTCCCGGGCACAATAGATACACTCAAGTATCTATTGATACTTTCAATAGAGAAGCAGACACGATGGAGCCAGCAAAACCAGGACAATGAGTCCT